>NC_142009.1:204227103-204827103 GCF_049901735.1 Notechis scutatus | reverse complement strand
AGAGGGAGGGAAGGAAGGGGAAGGGAGAGAAGAGAGAGATGGAAGGAGGAAAGAAGGAAGGAAAGAAGAGAGAGGGCAGAGAAAGGAAGAAAGGAATGAAGGAAGAGGGAGGGAGGGGGAAGAACAAGAGGGTAAGAGGGAGGAAGGAAGGAGGAGGGAGGGGAAGGGAGGAAACAATTGGGAAGAGAGTGGGAAGGAAGGAAGGAAGGAAGGAAGGAAGGAAGGAAGGAAGGAAGGAAGGAAGGAAGGAAGGAAGGAAGGAAGGAAGAGAGTGGGAAGGAAGGAAGGAGAGGAACCATGAGGAGGGAAGGAGGGAGGAAGGAGAAGAAAGAAGGGAAGGAAGGAAGGAAGGAAGGAAGGAAGGAAGGAAGGAAGGAAGGAAGGAAGGAAGGAAGGAAGGAAGGAAGGAAGGAAGATTTCTGACTCACTCTGCCATCTTCCCATATGTAAACTCAATGGGGAAGCCATCCGGAAGTTAGAAGTCACTCCCGTTCCTACTGCTCTTTTGCCCACCAGTGATCATTCTGTTTCTCTGTGAAGAAATATCTCTGAAATGATGATCCAGTGGAGCAAGGGTTGTCTAATATTTCATAATTCTTTGTATATGTTTTATAGATAGAACCACTGACAGACAGTGTAACTTGAACTTGGACTATTAAATAAACAATAGTAACCATTCAAATACTGGACTGTAAACTGATACAATGGGATTGCTCCAAGTTCTTCACTCCCAAAAGACATGGAGAGTCCTATAACCAACTAAAGCAGATCTCACTATTTCATGGTACCCTAATATCCAATTCAATCCTTTCTCTCTCTCTCTCTCTCTCTTTTTTGCTGGTGGCAAGATTGCAGCTGAGTGACTTTGTACAGTCAGTCACCCATCATCTTATTTATCAGAATCACTCAACAGAATTAAAAAGCTGAAGGCATTTGGCTGGCTGTTCATGAAAACTATTTTGGCTATGTTGCTTTTATTATGGCCAGCCTTTGTTATCCTGTTTGCTGTTAGTCTCATGAAGGATTGTTTACAAGGCCAGTTTTGAGTAGAATTTACTTTACAAGTGAAAGATGTCTGTTGCAAACAGACTCTGTAATTAAACCAGATTTGTTTCTTGCTCAGTTCCATTACAGATTACATTAGTTGGTTCTGGAAGAAGCAATAATTGCAGTGTAAATATCACAAACCTTTCAAAAGTGACTCTAGCTTTTTTCAGCAACCATGACAAAAGGAAGTTTCAAGGTACTGCAAAGAATACATTCCCTAGCTCTGTTTTTGTTCATGAGAATAAGGGGTAGACTGTCATGCCAAGAGTTCTGTAAATATAAAACTAGAATTAGGCTGTTAACAATTTACAAAGAGTCAAAAACTACCTGAGCAGGATCCTGGTTTTTAAAACAGAAGAATCCTGCTGTATTGTTTGTCTGTTTGCGATCTTCAAACAACATGGACATTTAAAAAATGCACAGGTTTTCTCCATTGTATGTAATGGATATATTCTTATGGATTAGAGTTATTCACATAGCTGGAGCTCACGTTACAATTCTGGTTCTGGGGAAAATCTAGCAAATGTTTGGCATGCCCAAGCACCATTTAAATGAATGGGATTTACATTTTGTTCATAAGTACTTAGGTCCCCTTGCTTTTAATGAGTCTTTAGTTTTCCTTCCTGTAACTTGTTCTGACTGATGGATAGAAAATTCAGACCATTTAAATAATCATGAGCACACCTTCCGTCTTTCCGTGTTCTATGTAGATTGGGAAAAAGATCAGGATCATATATTATACAGGTAGTCCTCGACTTACAACAGTTCACTTAGTGACCATTCGAAATTATAACTGCTTTTCACCCTGGTCCCGGGATCAGAATTCGAATGTTTGGCAAATTTATGACGGTCGCAGTGTCCCAGAGCCATGGGTCTGACAAGCAAAGGAAGTCAGATTTGATTTACAACCATTTTACTAATTTAAGAACCCCGGCAATTCACTTAACAACTGTGGCAAGAATGGCCGTAAAATGGAGCAAGAGTCACTTAACAATTGTTTCATTTAGCCACAGTGACACATGTAACCAATCTGCCTGATCTGGTGGAATGGATAGGAAACATCAGGGAGAGGTGGTCCTGTAAATATGCAGCCCCATGGCTTGTATGGTTTTAAAGATAACAATCAACATCTTGAATTGCACCCAAAAACCTGTTGGGTGGAATGGGACAACTTGCCATGGCCAATTCGCCATGGCCAACTTGCCACAGCCAACTCACTGCAGGACAACTTACCATGGGGGACAATTCAACAATTTGAATTTAATTATTTAAAATAATGTATAAACTATTTTTATTTTTGCCATTCACATTTTATTTTGTCCCTCCTTTGGCATCCTTTCTTTAACCATTCTATCCCACTATTTCTTTGATATTAGGATAAGTATAATATACTTATATAAGTATAATTAGTATTAGTTACCCTGTGGGGAGTTGGCCATAGCGAGTTGTCCTGCAGTGAGTTGGCTATAGGGAAATGGAGGAAAAGTCACTTAACAATTGTTTCATTTAGCTACAGAAATGTTGAGTTTAATTGTGGTCTACCTATGGATTGGACTATAATTGAGGACTACCTACTTATTGGAGAGAAAGCAAAGAAAAAATTGTTGTAACATATGTATTGTAAATGGGACATTGTCTCAGATGAACTTTTTTTTCTAGGAAGGGATTTTTTCTCTCTTTTGGGGTGTGGGCAAATGACAATTGGTGTGTAGAATGGAAGTAAGCGATATGTAGGGCCAGAGCCAGAAGTAATAGTGTGATCCATTTTATTTATTTATTTATTTATTTATTTATTTATTTATTTATTTATTTATTTATTTATTTATTTATTTATTTATATTTCTCAATTGCTTACAAGATAATAGGTATAAGCAAAAACATAGTTATGAATACATGTATACATATAATAAAAATAAAAATAAAAGAAACAATAAGACAGGAACGGTAGGCATGTTGGTGCACTTATGCATGCCCCCTACAGACCTCTTAGGAAAGGGGTGAGGTCAATAGTAGACAATCTAAGGTTAAAGTTTTGGGGGTTTGGGGAAAAAAACCACATAGAGTCAGGTAGAGTATTCCAGACATTGACCACTCTGTTGCTGAAGTCATATTTTCTTCAATCAAGTTTGGCGCGATTAACCTTGAGTTTGTATCTATTGTTTGCTCTTGTGTTGTTATGGTTGAAGCTGAAGTATTTATTGACAGGAAGGCATTGCAATGTATGTTTTTATATACTATACTTAGATCGGACTGAAGGCAGCGTAGTTCTAGGTTTTCTAGGTCTAGAATTTCGAGTCTGGTGACATAAGGTATTCTGCAACGAGTAGAGGAGTAGAGAACTCTTCTTGTGAAATATTTCTGGACTTTCTCAACTGTATTAATATCAGATACATAATGTGGGTTCCAGACTGATGAGCTGTATTCGAGTATTGGTCTAGCAAATGTTTTGTATGCTCTGGTTAGTAGTGTGATATTACAAGAGAAAAAGCTATGTAAGATTAGGTTAACCTTAACGCCTTTTTGGCTATGTAGTTCCAGTGGGTTCTAGCACTTAGATCATTAGAGATGAGTACTCCAAGATCCTTGACAGAGTTTGGATCATCAAAAAGGTCTTGACTATCCAACCTGTATTTTATTTTCTGATTTTTTTTGCCAATATGTAGGACAGAGCATTTATTTGTTGAGATTTGAAGTTACCATTTGTTTGACCATTCTGATACATAGTCAAGGTCTTTTTGACGGGTAGCCATATTGTCTGTGGTGTTGAATAGCTTTACATCATCAGCGAAGAGAATGCAATTGCTCTTGATATGATCACAGAGGTCATTTATGTAGAGTATGAAAAGAGTTGGTCCTAGAACACTGCCTTGGAGGACACCACTGTTGACAAGTACAGAATTTGATAGGATGCTCCCAATTTTGACCATTTGTTGTCTGTTCGAGAGGAATGCTTCTATCCAGTTATGCAGGTGTCAAGAGATAAGATTTTAGTTTTAGGAGTAGTTTGTCATGTACCACTGAATCAAAGGCTTTACAGAAGTCTATCTAGATTGCATCTATTGCTTTGCCCTGATCGAGTTGTGTAGTCCATATGTTTTTACAGTGTAAGAGTTGCAGATTACAGGATCGTTTTTTTTCTGAAACCAAATTGTTTATTAGAGAGTAGGTTGTTTGTCTCTAAGTGGAGGATGATGAATTGGTTAATAATTGATTCCATGACTTTACAGGTGATGCAGCATAAGGAGATTGGTCTGTAATTTTCAACTAGGCTGGGGTCTCCCTTTTTGAAGATGGGAATGACCGTGGTTTGTGGCCATAGTTTTGGCAAGGAGCTGGTCCTGAAAGATTTTTCAAAGATTATGCTTAGAGGTTCTGCTATGGCAGTGGATAGCTTTTTTAAGAAGTAGGCACATATTCCGTCTGGTCCAATAGATAGAGATGGTTTTAGATTGCACAGTGCTTTTTCAACATTGTCTTTTGTAAAATCTATATGTATTACATCATTGTAATTTTCTGTGGTTCAACTAGGAAGTACTGGGCATGATCCATTGCTGTTTACAAATACTGAGCCAAAGAATGTGTTAAAGAGGTTGGCTTTAATAGTGTCATCGTTGCAGTCTTTACCATTAGGTCCTTTCAGTGGGATGGACCTTGAGTCTTTTAGTTTGTTGTTTATAAAATTGTAGAAAGTGCGGGTGGAATTGGTGCATAGAAGGTTTTCCTCTTGTTTAATGTGATAATTCGTGCATTCAGTTTTTATCTGGTGGCATAAATTTTTGTATCGGCTTTTGAAGTTGGCAACGTGACCAGTGTTGTTTTTCCGCCAAAGTGATTTCTTTTTGGATTGAATCTTCCTTATTGTTTTGGGTAAGTTGTTTTTTCTGGTTTTGGGAGTTGTTAATGGTACATATAGTTTGATGACTCTTTTGACTTCAAGTAAAAATATGTTGTAATGGTCTTCTATAGTATTGCATCCAGAGAATAGAAATTGCCAGTCAAGGGATGAGAGATTGTTGTTTATAAGATCATAGTTGCCTTTTTTGAAGTTATAATTGGGGATTCCGTCATTGTGATGATTTTTGTGTGGACGTATGTTGAGACAAAAGTCAATCATGTTGTGGTCACTGTTGGAAAAGGGTTCTTTAATTTGTATTCCATAAATTGAATTCAAACTATTGCAGAAGATGAGATCGAGGCAGTTGTTTAGTCTAGTGTTGTTGGTTACTAGCTGTTCTTGTCCCAGATTTGTTACTGCATTGTAGAAGGTTGCATGTGTGGGTTCAGTTGTACATTCGTTAAGGGTCCAGTTAATATGAGGTAGATTGAAATCACTAAGAAAGATAAAAGTGTGTGGGCAGGATGCTGCCCATGTTTGTAGTGTATTTAGCTTGTTTGCATGTTCGATATCATAATCAGGGGCTCTGTAACATAGTAAGAACTGAAATGTGATATTTACGGACAGTTCACAGATGATGGTCTCAGTAATAGCAAGCTCCTGGGTAACTTGGATGTTTTTTAGATGTAGGGACTTTTTATAGAAGATAGCAACACCACCTCCTCTATGGATTTCTGATCTGATCAGTAAACATGATAGTCTCTTACTGTGGTAATGGAGTCAGGAAAGGTGCGTTGAGCCTTTTTTCACAGACAAATATAATGTCGAATTTAGTGATATTTAGTTAGAGAAGAAATTCAGGTATTTTATTTACAAGGCTTTTTGCATTGAATAGCTTGCATTTAAGGCCAGATGTGGTTGGAATAGAGGGGCATGCATGCCTAGTTTTGAGTGATGTTGGATTGGATGGGGTGGGGTTGGATGCGGAGTTGTGGGTTGTGTGACTTTCTTTTGATGCAATCAGCTCTGTAGTCAATGTATAGATCCTTTTCTCCATTGTCTAGATGGTTTTTGAGTTCTGCACGGAGTTCACGGGAGCGGATTCTTTGCAGTATGGATAAGTCTGGTCTTGAGAGAAGCTTTTTGTGGTTGGGATTGGTTTTTGCAATGGTGTTTATTGTATGAATGAATATGCGTTTGCCGGACTCATTTTTGCATACAACTCTACAAAATCTTGGGGGCACAGAGCCGTCATTGTATTTGTACCCATGGCCATCTCTGGTTACTTCAATGATATCTTCAGGAGAGATCTTTCATCTGGACATCCTTTGGTTCTATTTTTCTTTCTGAAATCATCTTCTCTTATTCTTACTCCTCCTCCATGGCTGTAGGCTATAGGAAAAGAGTGATTTTCCAGGAGATCATAGCCCTTTTCATTTAGGCTGTGGGCCACATGTGAGCTTAGAACTGCAAGATGGATCTTTGTGCGTCCATCAAAAGTGACTAGGATGAATGGCTGTGGAAATGGAAGGTAGAGTTTTCTTGGCCAACTATACTAAGACTCTTTTTTTAGAGGTTGAATCTATGGCCAAGCCTCTGTTCTCTTACTGAGATGTGAGTCATGCACTCAGCTCCCAATTCTAGGGCTAGCAAATGTGGGCTGCAAAAGTCCAGTTGACAAAAGCCCAGCAGTAAAGAAATACAGAGAAGAATGATATCCTTCCTGTTATCTAGGCATCATTCAGATTTTCCAGAAGATGGCTTATATTTTCAACATCATACATGTGACTTCCAGCTTTCCTCACCTTGGTATACCAAGGTGGAAGGTGGATGAGCGCACAAATCTCCCCACTCGTGCGAGCAGTGAGCAAGTGCGCGCGCATGCTCTCCATTTGCGTGAATGGTGGGGGCACATGCCTGCCACTCATGCAAATGGAACTGCACGCACCCAGCTGCCCACCACTTGCACAAAACCATCCCTTCTACCCCTCCCCCGCCAGTCTGGAAAGCCAGAAAGGTTGGGGAGCTCTGATTTACAGCACTCTCTGAGTGTAAATGTCAGCACATTGCCCTCAACAATCTGGATCCTCATTTTTCCGACCTTGGAAGGATGGAAGTCTGAGTCAATCTTGAGCCAGTCAGGATCGAACTCCTGGCTGTAGGCAGGGTTAGCCATTCTTCTCTCTATGCCTTATTTCAGACTATCCCCATAGCTTTCTTTTCTCTTTCTGCTTTACCACCCCCCACCTAAACAAAACTTTTAGTGGTCCCACTCTCTGAAGACCACTGACACTTTCTGTTCCTGATTACTATTCTTATACCTCACATTCATGGCTATTTTCCTCCTCCCCCACATGGCTGAATTTTTGGCTCAACACAATCCAGTCCATAGCCAAATATTCAAATCAGGGAACCTTTAAATGCCTTATTTCATTGGCTATGTATCAACCAAGATAGAGTTTTCTTAACAAAAGCTTAATGTGTTCTCCATACATGTGCACGTATTCATGCCATCCTAAAAATAAAAATAAAAAGGATATTTTAAGAAGAGAAGGAGAAATGGTAACAGTACACAGTAACAGTAATGAGTTCTCAACTACCTAGAATTTGTCTCTAATGAGACTAGAAATATTTGGCTCAGTGCAGTTACCACATTTTCTTCATGACATGCTTGGGACACAGCTGCATAATAAATATATTTGGGAAATGAACAATTAGGCTCTGTATGAATGTGTGTAATATGGGAAGGGAGAAAGGCTAGGTATGTGGGCGGGTGGCCTTGTGGGACAATGCATACCAGGGCAGCCTTGAATGACGTCAACTGTTCAGAGCCATGGATCTCATTCACTGATATTTACTAATCTTTCACTGGGGATAGTAAAAAAAGGGGAAAAATTAGAGGTATGGCTAGAATTTTGGGCCAACCTGATAAACAGAACAAGATACATGGAAGAAGTTCATTTGGATGCCAAAAAAAGGATTTAATCCCTTTCAGATGACCTCCTACCTGGCAGATAGTAGAATATGAAAAAAGCAGTTATAACTTATAAAATCAGCAGTGAAAGGGCAGGAAGAGTAAATTACACATTGCATTTGGAGTTGGGGTGGTGGAATTATTTGTACACATAGATGTATTTGATGGCGAATCAGGGCTTTTGTATCTCGGGGCTGGCTGTTCCATATGACAGGCACTGTGACAGGAAAAGGCATGCTTCTTAGGACCTACCAAATGAACTGGAAAAGTGACACATGTAACCTATCTGCCTGATCTGGTGGAATGGATAGGAACCATCAGGGAGAGGTGGTCCTGTAAATATGCAGCCCCATGACATGTATGGTTTTAAAGATAACAATCAACATCTTGAATTGCACCCAAAAACCTATTGGGTGGAATGGGACAACTTGCCATGGCCAATTCGCCATGGCCAACTTGCCGCAGCCAACTCACTGCAGGACAACTTACCATGGCCAACTTGCCATGGGGGACAATAATGTATAAACTATTTTAATGTTTGCCATTCACATTTCATTTTGTCCCTCCTTTGGCATCGTTTCTTTAACTATAATATCCCACTATTTGTTTGATATTAGGATAAGTATAATATACTTAAAGTATAATTAGTATTAGTTACCCTATGGGGAGTTGGCCATAGCGAGTTGTCCTGCAGTGAGTTGGCTATGGGGAATTGGCCACAGTGAGATGGTCATGGCGAGTACAGCTCATGAAGCAGCTGTTGCCATGCTACAAAATCCCCAGTATTGCATGTGCTATCACATTCTGGAACAGCTAAATCTTACTAATGCCCTTCAAGGGAACCCCCATAGAGAATGCACAACTTTAGTCCAATCCAGAAGTGAACAAGGCCTTAGTGGCCATAAGGAATGCCTCCTGATTTAAGAACTAGTGTACAAGATGTAATTGTGAAAAGCATTTTCTGGCCACGATTGCCATCTGCTTCTGAAGCAGAAGTCATGAGTTCAGGAAGACTTCCATATTGTATACTAACTCTGTTTGGGGGAGTATTAACCCATCCAGAGTCAATGATGGAAATCACAAGATGCAGGAGATCCTAAGACTAACAACTCCTTAATCTTGGTAGCACTGAGCTGAAGCTAGTTCTTCTCACCTCAGACCCACGGAGCTTAAGTGAAAGCATCTCAATGGCACTATTTGAGCAGCATGGGGCACAGAGACGCATCTCAGTATCATTGGTACATGTAACCCAATATTGGCTTATTCAGTGATTTCAAGTAGGTATTAAATTGAGGTCAAAAAAGAATTGAGTTCTACAGCATCTCACAAAGCAGTACCCTACAGGTAGCTCTCTCCCTTTCTATCAATAATGAATGGAACCAGCTTTGAGAGAAGACACACCAAAAAGCCAGTTACCTACACAACTGGAGGCCAATTCTCAGTAAGTGTATTTGACAGGTGTTCAGAATAATCCTTAGAGTGGCTTGCCCTTTCCTTATCAGAAGGGCCCGAATCACCTGAAGCAGGTGGTCAGGAAACTATTCACAGATAAGAATAGGTTGACAAATAAGTTGTTTTGCTGCCCTTAATGCCACAAGGTAGACCTTGATGCAGGCTCTACATTGTGCCTGATTGGACTTGTTCTCCACCTGCTTTCACCTGTACTTCAAGCATCTCATATATGGTTTTATTTCCTTGAGTTCTTCCTAGGGCAGCCCAGGATCCATACACATAGAAATTCCATATAGCTGCAATTTGATCCAAGATTGTAAATGAATACATCTATTAATCTACATGCCATATAAAATTTATCAGAATAATCCAATTTAAAATTGCATAATCATTGTTCTTCTAGATAATGAGGTAGCTCCTAGCGATATCATAGTCTTGGCTCACATCACGTGTTGTAAGGTGGTTGGCTAGTCTGTGGCTCATGGTCTTGTGTAAACCCTGGCAATTATGTTAATTCAATCAGTTATTACTGGATGAACCATGAGTTAGCATGACCAACATATATGATCATGGTTGAAGCTGGCAAGATAGCAGATAGAAGATCGCCATGCCAGCTTTGTAGATCTCATACAAAAAGGAAAGTATCCCTTGTTTCACCCTGGTCTATCTTCCATCTTCCAATGTTGACATCCTGGTCTCAACAAATATCACTGCCCATGACCATAGACCAGCCTTTGTCAACTGGAATTCTGCAAGAGATCACCAGGGGTTCTGCAACAGATCATACCTGAAAAAAACCATTGTTTTGTGGACTTTGTGCACTATGCCATGCTTTTTTTCACTTTCACTGGTGAGAAGTTTTATGCACCATAACTTAGCTTAGATCAGACAAATGTACCATGAGCTATAGATATAATAACTTTTATGCAAGGATTCCCTGGAACTTGAAAATTATTCTAAAGATTTCTCCAGGGTAAAAAGTTTGAGAAAAGCTGCCATAGATGAACTGCCTAAGCCTTCCACATGAGTACTTTTGTCCAAGTACTAAAATGAACTCTTATTACTCTTATTTTAGTCATCAAAATATAAAAAAAGAAGTTGAGACTTTAGAAAGAGTGTAGAAAGATCAGTAAAGATGATTAGCAGAATGGAGGATAAGGTGTTTGAAGAACAATTGCAGGAATTGGATATATCTAGCTTAATGAAAAGAAGGACTAGGGGAGACATGATAGCAGTGTTCCAATATCTAAGGAGCTGACACAAAGAAGAGGAAGTCAAGCTATTCTCCAAACCACCTGAGGGCAGGACAAGAAGCAATGGATGGAAGCTAAGCAAGGAGAGAACCAACCTAGAACTAAGGAGAAATTTCCTAACAGAATAATTAACCAATAGAACAGTTTACCTTCAGAAGTTGTGGCTGCTCCAACACTGGTGGTTTGTAAGAAGAAATGGGACAAACATTTGTCTGAAATGGTATAGGATTTCCTGATTGAGCTAGGGGTTGGACTAGAAGACCTACAAAGTTGCTTTCAACTCTGTTATTCTGTTATTCCCCATGTACGGTGTCAGGATGTCTTGGCATCAACATAAAAAGGTGGCCTTCCCAACAGGTGAGATCTTCTCCTGCAGATTGCTTCCACTTGCTGATGTGAACATTTGGGGAAATAGGAATGGGTTGGGTTTAAGGCCCATTGGAAAGAGAGTTTTTCTGAAGAAAGACCATGGACATTTGACTTCTAATAATATTTCCCTGGAGCTTTATGGGTTCTGAATTTGGAATCCTTGGGTAAAAATGAGCTCTTTCCCCCAATTTCATTTGACAAATAGTCTGGGTTTGCCAAGCCCAATTTCTAATGAAGCCAAAGAAAGCTCAACCTTCACCAGTTCTCTTGATGTGCACTTTCCTTGATCTAATCAAAGCATGATCAGCAGGAAAAAAAGAAATGTGATTCTTGATTCAGAGTTTAGCGTCCTTCATTCTGACATTCTTCCTTCCTCTTGGGCATATAGCTCCAATTTCTCATTTAAGTTAGCCTAAGGTAACCTGCTTTGTAGGAATGGTCCTCGGAACAACTGGTTGCTGCTCTTGGTAAAATCACTGAGTCGTGGGGGGTGGGTAGCCTTGAAGGTGCAGTTAACCTTGTTGAATACCCTTTTCATTGAATGCAGATTCTCCTGCGCAGGAATGGAATCAGAATTTGGTGATTCAGTTCTTCCCCCCTTTAAGATGCCAAGCATGACTACATTCCTCGATCACAGAGATGCTACAATGATTACTGTAGCGCATCATTTATCCAAACAGCCTGGAGGACCATCGGAATAATCAGAAGCTCAGATAAACAGCAGTGCTCTTAATAAGGATTTTGCCATGAGTCAGGCATCAACCCGGTGTAGAGAAACAGAGAAGGGATTGCAGGCATCCTCCTGTTAAAAAAATATCAAAACAAAGGAAGCGCACAATATGCTCTACATTTCACCCTGCCTTTTAAAATGAATTGAAATGAATTGAATTACTTGTGTGTGTTTGTGTGTGTGTGTGTGTGTGTGTGTTTTACATGGCCCAGTTATGAAATATTTGATATCATAATGAATTAAGAAAGGATGTAAATGATTCCTATAACAGATTTGCACATGCAAATTTTCCTACCTTCGATGATGGTGGCTGGTTTTCGAAATGCCGTGGGACTCACTGCCAACGTTGCTTAGGTATTTTGCCTGTGATTAATAATAGTCTCATTTGTTTTAGGACCCAGGGTTACAAAAAAGCATGGTTGGTCACAAGGATACCTGACTTGTAATGCGTAAGGTGGATTAGCACAGCACATCGCTCTATGGTTATCCATGAGGGTGTGAATGGCAATATAGAATGGACCCACAGGAATCCCGATCATATCTTATGACTGCAGTGTTACCATTCCCAAAGCTTTTTACTTCTCAAGATGTTGGCCTAGATGTGGCTTGATCTAGGTTCAAGTCAGCGGTGGTATTCTACCGGTTCGTCCTGGTTTGACTGAACTGGTATCTCCCAGGATCATCTGTGAGCAAACCGGTTTGCTCTGACGATCAGCTGCTGGGCCCACCCGCTCAGGCTCTATTCTTACCTTTATTTCCTGCTTTTCAACCTCAGTTGCTTCAAGTGGCACAGCCGTTTGCCGCACGTCAGCTGTTTTACACACGGGGCTTGCCACAGAAGGTGAGTCGCAAATGCTGCATGCGCACAAAGCGCACACTCACAACAAACCGGAAGGAAAATTTTTTTTTGAAACCCACCACTGGTTCGAGCCCACCCTTAGCCACAGAAGCTCAGTGGGTGATTTGGGACAAGTCACTCTTTCTCTCAGCCCAACTTTCTTCAGAGGGTTTTGTTGAGGATGGGGCAGGAGGGCGGGGAAATAGAAGAAGGTAGTTTTAAGAACATTGTCTTAAACTTTTGAATGAAAGCTGGGATATAATCCAATGAAAAAATAAATACAGCTGGTCCTCAACTTGCAACAGTTCATTTAGTGACCATTTGAACTTACAAAAGCACTGAAAAAAGCAACTTATGACCATTTTTTCACACTTATGACTGGGGCGGCATCTCCATGGTCATGAGATTTACATGACCATTCAGATGCTTGACAACTGGTTCATATTTATGACGGTCTCAGTGTCCCGGAATCACGTGATTCCCTTTTGCGACCTTCTGACAAGCAAAGTCAATGGGGAAGCTAGATGTGCTTCACAATTGTGTGACTAATTTAATAACTGCAGTGATGTGGCAAGAAAAGTCATAACATGGGGGCAAATCTCACTTAACAAATTTATCACTTACCAACACAAATTCTGGGCTCAGTTGTGGTGGTAGGTCCAGGACCACCTGTAACTGAAGGAAGAGATAGTGAAAACGGAAGTGATTACAAAAGAGGCCAGTCGAAGACAAGATGAAGAGATGCTACCATGGATGATGCAAGCCTATGTTTGCAAGAACTCAAAGCAGCAGTTTCTGGCAGATTCCTGGTGGAATTCCCGGTCCATCAGGCCATGAAGCTGTTGCCACAACAATCTGCTTGCACTCCGCGACCAGCTTCCAAGGCTTTGAGTCACCTCAGATAAGTAAGTGGCAACAGCCTTTTCTACCGTGGAATATGGTTTGTGAATGTTTGTCCCCAGATTGGTTTGCTTGGAGCCCTCAGACATTTTTTCCAGTTTCATCTTCTCATTTGCTTAGCCTCTACCATGTGATGGGGAATTTAATTCTTGCCCCCATTCAGCTGTTGTTCATGTTTATTGAATGTTACCTGTCGGTGAATGAAGTATAAAAATCCAATACAACAAATAAATGATAAGCCTGTGCATAAATCAGAAATGGAAAGATTGTTTTTGCTTCTTTTCTTCCGTACAGACCCACAGAACCCAGATTCTAAGGCTTGGAAGAAGCCCTAAACGTCTGAAGCACAGACAGATGAAATTCAGTACAGTCAGGACATTGGGAGCAATCATGATGGTATCCACTTAGGCAATGGTAGGATTTAAATAATTTAATAACCGGTTCTCTGCTCTAATGATTTCTTCCAACTACCAGTTCACCAAACTGCTCACACTCTTCCGAAGTGGTGCAAACTGGCTGAATCCCACCACTGCACTTAGGGAGTTTTCTTTGGGAGTTTTTGTCCTTTTAAGAATCAACATAGGGCTATCATGTTGTATTAATAACACTGCTGTAAACTGATTAATCTAAATGCCGGCAAAGCATGGTGTGATTCAGTTGCTAAGCCATCCAAAGAGAAAGCCACATATTTTTTTAATATAACTTTTTTCAATTTGTTGAATTAGCTAACATAGTGATATATGGCATTTGGAAGAAAGCTGTATTTAATCTCCTTGTCTCAGAAGTAAGTGCTTCTAAGTTCCAACACTACTAAGAACAGCGCTTAATTGTTGCAATGTGGATCACTTTTTCTAAACTATAATTATAAGAAATGTCTAGATCTAGATGAATGCTGTTTTGCTGTTGATGGAACAACACCAACCCTTCTATTCCAGGGGTGTCAAACACACAGCCCATGGGCCAGATGCACCACACGTTGGCCATGCCCACCTCCGTTTTAGCCAAGGGGGAAAAAGTTGCAATACGTTGACAAAAAGTTGCAATGCAGGGGGTTGGACTAGAAAACCTCCAAGGTCCCTTCCAACTCTGTTATTCTAAAATTCTAAAGCATGTCATGTGACGACAGTGTGTTGTCCCAAGTTTGACACACCTGTTCTATTCAAGCCCATCCATTTCTTCTATTTGCAAAGACCTTCTTCCATCCCCTCAAAGGGAATAACTGCTGCACGTAGGGAGTAATGAGCAGATTGTGTAATCGCAGTATATTTCAGTTTAGCACTCTGAATTTATTAGAAGACTAAATTTATTCTGTTAGTGTTCAATCCGATGGACCAGAGCTTCAGCTGCTCTCTGTGCTTTTAGCAACTTTTTATGGATCCCTATTCTGAGAGATAATTCTCTTTATAGTTCAAGGAACTTCTCTAGGATTTAGTCAGCAAGTCAGCTGCTACAAAGGACACAGCCTCTGAATTTCAGTATGTTCCTGGTTTATATGGCAAGGCTCCAATTGCATTATCAACATTAAGTTCTTTTTTAGTAGCATCAGCTCTAGTAACGTGGCTTGGGAGCATATGGAAAGTTTTTGGTGTCTTTGATGAATGATTTCTGTTGCATGATTATTTATAAGCATGAGTATTTGTTAACCTTTGCTCAGGAATGAGCACTATTAATGAATATTGACACAACTTTTAAATTTATGTAATAAGGGCTCATCATGCACATTCATCTCTGTACTGTAGAGAGCACAGTTAAGAAAAATCAAAGTGTGGATCACACAAAGCAGATGCCTCTGAACTATCACATCTTGGGCAATTCTTTTATTTTTCTTCTTCTCCTTCTCCAAGAGATCTTGGTGCATATTTAAAACGAATAGCCTGCCAGATTTGCTTTAAAAGTATAGCCAAGCCTAGTATTCCAAAAGCATAAAGAACAATAGAATGCTCTTTCTTTTTTATTTTTCCCAATAATTTTTGTACCTTTCACATACTGTAATAGTTTAGTTGGATCTGGGTAAATATTGTATTTAGAAGTACTCCATCAATTTCTTTAATTTCCAGCTTGCAGCTAAGATTTAGTGGGTAAATATGTCGGTTATTTTGCTTCATATGTGCAATTTAATTGCTTCGGTTGAACTGCTGAGAGAGGACATATTTTCTTCCCACGTCGTGACTCTGTTTCTATTCAAATAGCTGTTTAACCTTGCTCTTTACGCACTGCGAGGTAACATTTTGTCACATAAAGTAACACAGCAATCATTATTTTCTTCTGCGGTGCAGCTTTATGAGATGAAAAGGCTTGAAAGCGAAGTTGGTCCCCCTATGCTTTTAACACAGTTTTAAGCAACCAGGTAAATAACCTTTTATACAGCCATAATAATCCCAACTATTTGCCAGAAAGGTGTACCTTTATTAAATTAAAACTGCGGTTCTGAGCATACTTAAATGGGGAGAACTCTCAGTGAACTCCGTTAAGTCTTAATTCTGAGTAGATACACAGAGGAACCACATTGTTATTTGATTAGGGAGGGAGAGAAAGACCATTGGAAAAATAACCTCTATTCTCAGAAAGAAGTAGAGTGGAAATTCATTAGAGGTAAATTTGTAGGTGTATGTCATGTAAGTTTCTTAGGGTTATTAAGAGAGAGAAAGAGTGAATTAGATCATTAAATAAAGAAATATTAAAGTGCTTTATACTGAATTGGAAAGAGAATGAGCCAGAACTGTTCTACAATGTTTAATAAAGAATGCAACCATCTTAGCAGATTACCTTTTAAGTATTATTTAATGTGAAGTACTTTTCTTTCTTTCTTTTCCCTATTTCTTTCTTTCTTTTCTCTTTCTTTCTTTCTTTCTTTCTTTCTTTTTCTTTCTTCCTTCCTTCCTTCCTTCCTTCCTTCCTTCCTTCCTTCCTTCCTTCCTTTCTTTTTTCTTTTCTTTTCTTTTCTTTCTTTCTTTCTTTCTTTCTTTCTTTCTTTCTTTCTTTCTTTCTTTCTTTCTTTCTTTCTTTCTTTCTTTCTTCAGTGAACTGTATTTTATTTATTCAGCATTCAGCTCCTGGCCATCTTAACCAATCAGAGAGGCTTTAAGGGCCCAGGACTAGCCATGGTGCTGAGCTCCAAATGTGATTCCAGCCCTGACAGGAGGATTATAGGAAACAGATGACTTGCGCTTCTAATTTGTGGCCTTAAATTGCAAACAGAATTTCAGGAGTCGAGCAGAGTAATAAATGGCAATACAGAAAGCCACACACAGACAAATCAGTATGTGGTGCTTGTAGGTTAAACTAAATAGGAAGAGACAGGTTATGATGGTTTAGTGTATTACAGAGAAGAAAGTCTTAAATTACTAGTGCTGAGAGGTAT
Organism: Notechis scutatus; assembly: GCF_049901735.1. Classification (NCBI taxonomy): domain Eukaryota; kingdom Metazoa; phylum Chordata; class Lepidosauria; order Squamata; family Elapidae; genus Notechis; species Notechis scutatus. The sequence goes on along the minus strand of NC_142009.1, from coordinate 204,810,344 downwards.
TGCACGATGGCAAACAGTATTCCACTGGAGACCCTGCAGATAACAGGGGCAGACTAATTAAAAAAAATCAGGTCTAGGAAGCAACCTGTTGCTGGACAAATCTCTTTTCTCCCCCCTACATCCCAGCCCTCCCTTGAAAGAAAAATGCAGTGTTTTATATTTGTTTTGACCTGAACTATATGTTGGCCTGGCCCCCAGAACATCTGTTTTCTACAGTTGCAACTTTTCATATCAAATTAACTGCTAGGAAGAAGGCAGACTATATTATTAATTATTATTATATGCATAACAATGCATTATCATAGCTGCCAGTTCTTTAGCTGGTGTTGGCCTTCAGACACATTGTAATGCCCCTGTTGGAATCTGATTTGGAGTGGGAGGTCAAGCAGCTGACAGGGAGTGGGAGTGTCTCTCTGTTGTTGTGGAAGAAACTGAGGAAGAGCAAAGTCCGGCTGGGCAGAGCAGGGGAGAGGTAGAGCAAGGGACAGGGGATTCGGAGGAAGATCTAGGCCCACCCCTCCTTCATCCTAGGGCATGCCGGGAGGAACAGAGAAAGGAGCAACATGAGTTGCATGGCTTACGGGGGATGAAAGGGCCCTGATTCACTTCATTAGCTGCATCTGGAAACACAGTGTTTAAAAAGGGAAGGTGCACACAGCAAACTGTTGAGAGCAAATCGTGAATTAACTGGTATTGTCGAGGCTTATCTGGGTTCCTGGCATCTTCCCAACTGTGTGTGTTTTGCTGGCCTTTCAAGTCTGCAATTCCTTCTCCTGCCCTGTCAAGTTAATTACCGCAGTGTGGTTTGTGTGGATTTTTATTTACAGTTTCCTCCACTTAAAGACTTAGGAGAGATTTTTCTCCAGCCGAAGATAACCTGGACATTGGGGGCAAAGTTGGAGGTACTAAAGGGACTCTTCTTACTTATGTGACTGTATTGCCTTTGTGCCACGCCCCCAGGTCATCACATGCATCAAGTTCTTCCCAAGAACCAAGGATGTCATAATGCATCAGAGTAGTATATGTACAAGCAGTGTGCTCGATGCTAGAATTTCGCATCTACAGCCTCTTCCACAAAGGAAAAGAAAGGCAATACGGGTAGTCCTTGACTTATGACCACAATTGAGCCCAACATTTCTGTTGTTAAGTGCGACATTCATTAAGTGAGTTTTTCCCCATTTTATGACTTTTCTTGCCACTGTTGTTAAGCGAATCACTGCAGTTGATAGGTTAGTAACTCAATTGTTAGGTGAATCTGATTTCCCCATTGACTTTGCTTGTCAGAAAGTCACAAAAGGGGATCCCATGACCTCGCGACACAGCAAAAATCATGAATATGAAGCAGTTGCCAAGCGTCTGAATTTTGATCACATGATCATGGGATTGCTGCCAAGGTCATCATAGCTATGAAAATTGGTCATAAATCATAATTTTCAGTGGTGTTGTAACTTTGAACGGTCCCTAAGCGAACCATTGTAAATGTTCTGACAGTAACAATCACACACTGTTCCCAAAAACCCTTTTTTAAAAATTTCAACAGCTGTGAATTATATGCATTCACAGCCCGTAATGAGTCCCAAACAGTTTATGAATAGCCCAACAGAAGTCTGCCACAGTCTTTTGGGATAAGGCTGATAAGCACCCGCCTTTATCTCCCTTGAAATGCTGCCAATGACTAAATTGCCAATTAGCTGTACAAGGCCAAACGGAGCACAAAGTCAACATGGAACCTCAGATTTTAAACCAACCAGAACGAACAAAGTTGCTTCCTGCAAAGGCTCATGTCCCTTTGCTCCTCCTTTATGTCTTATGGGAGGGCCCAATCATCTCCAAGCCTTACTCCCAAGTCACTTCTTTTGTCTTAACTGTTCTTGCCTTCTGGCAGCTCTGCACAAGCGCGTACTGGGAACAGGGAGCCTGTTCCTCTGCCTCGCTGATGTCAGCCCCGGAGTCAGCAGATAACTCTCAGATGGCCCTGGCCCCATCTCTGTGTTGGACATAGATCCCTCGTCCGAGCCCTCCCCAGATTCCAGGACTGACCCAAGTTCCTCCCCAGTGTCCAACTCTGTTGCCAGCTCCTCAGGCTGCTGGCAGACCACAACAGTAAGTCAAGGAATACCTGCATATTTACAACTGATACCATCTGCCTCGGTTTTGCTGGGCCTAAATATTGATAGCATCAAAAGGAAGCTTTAGGGTGCCGTATTTGTTCCAACATTTATAGCAGAATTAGAACGAGTCTTTTCTATAATGATTGTACAAAATGCTTTCGGGTCTTACTTTGGAAAACTTCATTTAGTGAAAAATTTGATATAAAGCCCTTGCACTCAGTGAAAGGAGGCATGGCATTCCATTTTTGTTTGCCCATTTTAATATATATGTTGCTCTTCAGTGCCAGTTAGTGGGCTGAGAAAGACAAGGAGAGATAAAGAAGGAAAGGGACATTTAAAAAGTAAACTAATTATAATGCAGAAGCAGGAAGAGGAAGAATGCATAGGGATCGGTCTGATACATGTTTACTCAGAAATGAATCTTGCTGAATATGATGATATTCTTCCTCAGCTTAAATCTTTTTTTTTTTTTAATTCCATGTTAATGCAATTTTACACAGGCTTTGTCTAGGACTTAAAAGTGTAATAGTAAAGCCATCCTTAGCTTCTCAATTTAGAGGTGTGATAACTTATTTTTTTCCCCTGAATGTGGCAATCATACACTTGTGTGTGGAATCTCTTCGTAGGGAGGGGGGAAAAAACCACCAAATCAGTAAACAGCTCCTGATGTCTATTTAATGATTTTTACTCCAGAGAAATAATGTTGAAAGGCACAGTGGTTGAAAATAAGGTATATAGAATATTTTCTAGAAAAGAAGAAGCCAACCATGCTTTGCAGCCTGTGATTCTTGAATGTATTCTGGTATATAAGAACTGAAGGTGATATATTTAATCCTGGAGCCATGTAATGGCATTTTCTTGGTCAGATAATTCATCATGTTAAAAACTTCAGTCACTTGGAAGCCCTGTGTTTTATTTCAAGCTTCAAAGCCCACTTACATCAGAACGAACAGTGTTGTCATTGCCAAATGGTTATTGTTTTAAGCAGGTCTGTTGATTATCATTGGAAATGACTGGCTAAATACATTTTGATTAATTGCTTGCAAAAAATTATGCTTGTTAGAACTGCTTTATATTCTGTTCCCAATGTAGGTTATAGCTTCCTTCATTCTAACTTGGGTGAATAAGGAACTCTTCCACTGTCCTTCAAAGATACCTGGTGAGAAATAAATAAATTGTAATCAACAGCCTTTGTCTCAAATCTGGGTATCCCTTCTCTCTCCCTCTCTCCCTCCCTCCCTCTCCCCCTCCCTCTCCTCTTCCTGTCTCTCCCTCCCTCCCCCACATCCTTAATAAAGTTCAATTACTGTCTATGCTGCATGAGGAATAATGAAACCTCTATATCAGACCTGGCCATTTTCAGATAGGAGATGGCTTTTGTTTTGCACCTCATCAACACCGATCACCTAATTAAATCTGATACCTCTGGCTGCCACAAAATGATTTGTTAATGGTTCTTTGGGAATTTACTTAATGAGTGTTAGATGTCTTTTGTATGGTACATGTGGGGTCCTTTGGGGGGGGGAAATAATAAAACACAGCTGAGGGAAAAAAATTGGGGCAAGCGAAGAAAATTTCCAAGCAAACAAAACAAAACTACAATTCCCCCCCCCCCACACTTCCTGGCCACCGTCCTGAGACCGCCAAGGCCAGCCTATTGTGTTAGGTGAAGCTTGGGTACACATCTTGATGGACTGCAGCCATTCATCAGCAAAGAAGAGAAAGCAGATCTGAACTATAAAACGTGGGTACACGCGCACACACACACACACACACACACACACACACACACAGACACGGACACACATCCACGGACATACATATACACAGAATACATTCTCACACCCTCCCCCCCTCCCCTTGTCCCTGTCAAATATCTGTGGGCATCTGCCAAGAGTTCAGACCTACCTTGATCACCCTGCAAGGGTGGCATTATTCCTTAACTAACACCAGAAGTCTTTCTTGCTCCTTGATTTTTAACAGCTCTCTGGGGGTCAGAATGGTCCTCTTTCTTCTCCCGCTCTGTGAAAAGTAAAAGGAGCTTGTTAATGGGCTTAGATATTTGGACCGCTGAGGCACTCCGGCCAGGCACTTCCCTGTGGTAATCATGTCAAAGCCTCAGGAGGGATAATTGCCATATTTGCAGACCAAGAAGGACTTCAACTTCGATGGGGTCATGGGGTGGGGGGAGAGGAGTGACTGAATTAAAAGGAAAAGGAAGGGGAAAGTTTTATGAATTTCAGACTTTTCCAGTGGCTGAAAATGTCAAATTAATCCAAAGTCTGGATAAAGTAATAAGATAGGATGGCGGTGAGGGTGGTAGGGAAAGAGAGAAATCCAATATAAAAATATAGCCTTTTTTTCTAACTTAATATAGGGCGTGTTCTGGATCTCACTTATAGATATTAGATTGTTTTTTTTAATGTATTTTTTAAACTGGGTCTTAAACTTTGTTTTATGATCTTTGAGCGCAATAAATTGAAATTGAATTGAAGGATACTCCTCTTCTTTTATTGCTATAAGCAGATTGGTTTTGTTGGACCAATCATAACATTTCTGAGTCACTTTGCCTCTCTGGATATCCCTCCAATCGGGTTAGCAATCCCCTACCCAATTAGAAGGAAGACTCCCTTAATTTCCTCCAGGAGTAGGCAATGTCATTCAAATCATGTTTTTAACCTGTGGCACTAACATATGCCTTGTGGGTTCAAGGACTAATCCAATAAAGTATCTGTAAGAAGGGGAACATTTTCTGATTCAAACGGATGAAGGAGATCACTCAGCCCAACATGGAACCTTCTCCCAGTGAAGGTATTATTTCTTAGTCAAGGATGGTCCTTTCCTTGGATATGAGCCTTTTCAAAGCTAGCTTCATTCCGTCAGTGAGCTGTTTTAGATTGATGATCACATCCATTTAAGAGCAGGAACATGCCCATCTCATCAACTATTTTTGTTCAAGATGTTCACATTCTAGTATGCAAGAAACCTACTTCTGTTTTTTTTCTCAAACTTCCTTCATCTCAGAAGTAGAAGCCAAAAGCCTTTCTCTCTCTCTCTCTCTCTCTCTCTCTCTCTTTCTCTTTCTCTTTCTCTTTCTCTTTCTCTTTCTCTTTCTCTCTTTCTTTCTTTTTCTTTTTCTTTTGGCAAAGTTTTATAACAGCAGACTCAGGAACACAATCAATTCCAGTTTACCTTTCGCTCACATCTTGCATATAAAATTACAACACTGCAACTTGACATTTCTTAGAATTAGGATTTGGACGAATTAAGGTTTGGAAAGTGCCAGGCCTTTGATCTTACAACTGCAATGAAATCATTGAAAAAACACCTAAGTGATCAGAGGGCTGGCTCCTGAGTTATTCATCAGGCTAAATTTTCATTTCAGACTTAGAATAAATGTTGTAAAACATCACAAGCCCTAATTAAAAAGTTACTAGAGTATTAAAAATATTAGTTACATTGTCAATTATGTCAAAAGTCATAGACTGCACGTGCCAAGTTTTTGATGGCCCTTCATTTAATAAAGATGTGAATTATTTATACTGTACATATTCATACGACATCCATTTTCCAAATGGAAATTGAAAACATAATGGAATTTAATGTTATTAATATGCAATCGTAAATGGCAACTTAAGAAGAGATCAGTTATAAAATATACCTTTATTGTACTTGCTGCTGGTCAATTATATATTTTTTTCTTTACCAAGAAAGACAGAATATATTTTTAAAAGAATTCTATTTAAATAGGTCAGTAGTTTGAGCAGCCACTATTTATTAGGCCTCTGGACCAAAGTGACTTTTGACGTACTTACATAGTTGTAATATGGCCTTTAAATATTGTATGTAATGGTTTGGAATTAAGAATTTTGCCTTTCATCCCAACCTGAGGAATGGAGGACAACGTTGTTGTTGGCTCTCAAAGATGTGTACCAGTAATTAATTGAATTATGAAGGAGTGGAAATATGTTTCATTTATTAATTCCAGGTGTTTATATGAAAGGGGCCTTTTGAAAAAAAATGCACATTAATTTTGTGGGCTGTCATCATACATATTCATAAAAAGAAAAGAAAAGCCACCTCTGTGTGTCATAATGGCACACTTACAAGTAAATTTGAGTATATATTATAACTTGGAGGAACCTTTAAGTTTTGCAGTACGCACATTATAATACAGAACCATGCATGAATTGATTTGGGTCGCAGAATCCTGGAGATTTCAGGAAGCAAAAAATGGAGAAAAGACAGGGTCCTAAGAACAACATGTCCACAAACAGGAGCATGACCAGTTAATAAGAAAAGGATAATTCCACATAGCAACTTTTCCTTCTTCCTTGCCACCTTTTTTGCCTTTGGCTAATTAATAATAATAATAATAATAATAATAATAATAATAATAATAATAATAATAATAATAATAATAATAGATGCAGCGGCTCAGTGGCTAAGACACTGAGCTTGTCGATCAGAAAGGTCAGTAGTTCAGTGGTTCGAATCCTAGCACCATGTAACTGAGTGAGCTCCCATTACTTGTCCCAGCTTCTGCCAACCTAGCAGTTCGAAAGCATGTAAAAATACAAGTAGAAAAATAGAGACCACTTTGGTAGAAAGGTAACAGCGTTTAGTCATGCCAGCCACATGACTATGGAGAGGCCTTCGGACAGTGGTGGCTCTTTGTCTTTGTAACAAAGATGAGCACAGCCCCCTAGAGCTGGAAACGACTAGCACGTATGTGCAAGGGGAACTTTTACCTTTACCTTTTAATAATAAGTAATTTTTTAACAGTGGGGAAAAATAAGTGATGGATTCTTGTGATGATGTTTTATACAGATGTTGTCTTATGCCCGACATTATCTTTCGTATATTATTATGTAATAATACAGAGTATACAGGTGCATTTATTTCTATGCATTGATCCACTTGAATATTACTGCCGCCTTTAGGCAGAGCTTAGGTAGATGAAAGAAAAAATAAATCTCTTGGAGGCCTTAAGAAAGTTTATCGAAAAGTGAGAAGTCTGGTGGTACCTTATCCGACCATCATTTTTTAATTGCTATTAAAAGGCATAGGCTTTTGTGAGCTACAGCTCACTCCCTCAGAAGTATGGGCCTGTGGAAGTGTTAACCAGGCTCCTGGCTTTGGATTACGTCGATGAGCTCTACTAAAATGTCTAGCAGTGTCAGGACTCTCCTAATCGTAGATTTCCTTTCAGTGTTCATACCGAAATCAACAACAGTGTAAAAGTTGCTTTGACCTCCATCCATCTGATACTTTAAATGTGGTCTCCTTTGGAGAGGTCAAAAGCCAGGGCTTTATATTATTATCCCTTTTCTCTACACAGGGAAAAAGAAAAAGGAAAGAGCCCAAAGACGGATGCAGGCAATGACAAGGCATTAAAACATAATGGGCCCCATCTTTGGGGGGGGGGAGGCGTAAATCAACGTAGCTCCAATGCTGTCAGGGGTAGATCCAGCCCAGGGGGTCAAATTGAGCATAGGAGACCTCCTGACCTCTCCAAATAAATCTCTCCAAAACCCTCTTCGCCTTCTCCAAGCAGCTCGGAAACCCTGGGAGAGGGATAGGCAATTTGCAATGGATCTCCCTTGGAAGCAAATCCCCATTTCCTGTACAGTAGCCCAATTTTTCCATCCTCCTGGGTGGTAAAGACAAAGAGGCATAGACTGACGATACCAGCTTCACAGGGCAGGAACTGGAGCCAGGAAAAGTATCCAGGAAATGGATGCATCCTGTATTTTGCAGTGTGGCTTGTAGTGTAGACTTCAGTGTGTTTGCTAATACAAAGTGAAGTCTACTTTGCTTTTCTGCCTCCAGATGCCTTCTGAGGACAGCTGATGCCAGATGATGTACATTTCACCTGGCAGTCAGGAGTGTTTACTCAAGGATGGGCAAGCTTTCCAAATCCTGCAAGATGCCAAAGGTGAATGGTCAGCATATTTACAAATGCCCTCTACATTTGACAAAACCACAACACTTTAGGACATGTACGGACTTTCTGCATACGACAGAAGAGCCCTCAGTGCATTTTGCTAGTTACTATGAAAATGAAGATGGTATTCTGTTGGATTTATAGCATGCTGTATGTTCTAATAGGAAAGCTGTATGTATTAACAGGCACACTGTGATTCTGAGGAGTTCTGGTTATCTAAAATCGGGCTGAGTTGGCCCTGCCATTAGACACAAGAAGGTATGCCTCTCAAGTGGTGGATGGTGCCAACACCTGAACAGTCCTCAGAGAGATAGTATAATTTTATTAGCCACATATATTACTAAATGCCAAAGAAGAGATTTCATTGCAAAAAGGCCAATGGCACTTAATGTAGTCAGACATAGTCAACTGTGAAGGTCATAAGTCCTATCTTGATTTTTTTTCCCCAGGGATCAAAATATGCTGGCCAGGCAACAGATAGTGTAAACTTCTTACTACTTCTTCTAAATTGCAACAGTGGGGGTGGCAGTACTTTCTCTTGACCTATTCCTATACCTTCCTCGACTTTAGAGAGCTGTATATTCAGCTGGAGCCTCAAATGTTGCATTGCTAGTTCAAATACATTGTCTGTCTCTGTCTGTCTGTCTGTCTGTCTGTCTATCTCTATTTAGTTTATTTATCCATCTATTCTATTATCTCTCTCTCTCTCTCTCTCTCTCTCTCTCCTTTTGAGTCTGTCTTGATTCCCAGTAAGATATTTATTTATTGATTAATTTAATTTAATTGGCCACCCATCTTGCTTCAAAGTAATTTTCTGGAGTAGTCCCTGCAGTTTTTTTGGCAAGTCTTCTGAAGTACTTTGCCCTTGCCTACTTCCTAGTACTGAGAGAATGACCCAGCTGGTTTTGTACCTCAGGCAGGACTAGAACTCATAGTCTCCTAGTTGCTAGCCTGGTGACTTCACCACTAGACCAAACTGGCTCTCTTAGTCCAAAGACAGAACCATACCTAATTGTGAAAAAAAAAATCCCTGCCAGCTAGGGCATTGTTACAAATTTTTAATGCAAGAAACAAGAAAGAATGATGATGGCAATAATGGGATCAGATATAGTTTTTCAAACTCTTCAGTAGACAATGTTCAATTACCACATTTCCAGCTAGAATGTTTTGTTTTACCTTTGCCCCTCCCACAGGTGGGAGAATTGAGTGAGGTGTCCAAGGCTACCTGTTGAGCTGAAGGCAAGCTGGAGAATCCATTTCCATGAAGTCCCTGAGATCCCTGCCCCCTCCCCTCGCTTTCTCTCTCCTGCTGGGAACAGCATTTGTTAACTTGGCTATTTGCCTTGGAGATTTGAGTCTGAACTCAGCTCTCGCAAAAACATTTTCTTATCTTTCTTCCAAAAGGCAGGACTTTTTAAAAAGGGTGATTCTCTCCATTCCTTGTCTTGCTTGGACTTGAGTAAGATAAAGATGTCAACAGGTAAGTTATTAAGTAAAGCTACTTTTTGGTGGGCCAATGTTCATTAAGTGGACTGGCAAAGCTTCGACTCTCCTATATGACACTATAATTCAAGGGCCATTGTTTAGAAAGCCTCCTATTATTGTCCTTTCTTTTTCTGTTTTCTTCCCTCTCTCCCTCCCTCCCTCCCTCCCACCCCACAGCCGCCCCTTCTGAGCAGGATGTGAATATCTCTGGTGGATGGAGGTTAGCTAAGTAAGTCATGCATAGATGGAATTTATTAAGTTTGCACGGTAGTGACAGCTGTGAGTGGGAACAGTAACTCTTGACTGTGCCAAGGGCTTGAACAGAAAAAAAAAATCATATGTGTGTCTTAAAGGAAAACCGTGCTGTAATTATGAAAGCTGTTCTAACCACTGCATCCAATTACAGGGGGAATTTGCTATATGTGATTTTAAAAATGTAATAATTTGACAGAAGGCTGCCATTTTGAGTCCCATGAGGCAGATTAGGACAGAGGAAAGTCAAGTTTCATTACGAACTGCTGGATATTGCACAATTTAAGGTAACTTCATTTAATTAGAACTCTGTTCATAGAGAAAAATAACTCATCTAAGAAGCCTCCCCTATGATGTAACCTATTCTATATGGGAATATAGATCTTCCCAAATATTTTTCAAAGTGGCTTCCTGCTGAAACCACCCATCCCTCTGACTGCATTCTGAGGGATTTGTGCTAAAAGCCTGCTTTCCTTTAGAAAAAGAGCTATTCCACCCATGACATTTGGGTCAATAAAATTCTTATGCACATGAAAAATAAGACAAAAGAAGGACCTTGTCCTTAAAGTTTTACATATAAATTAGAGTAACTATATCAAAATCCTAAAAAGATAGGGTCTTATATGGCACCCTATTCTGGCTCTGTAACAAAATCCATGCTGTACATTTGTAACAGAGCTTATGCAAACAAAGCCTATTTAGGCTGAGGTATCAAATTTGCATCATCACAGAGGTGTCACGTGATGTATCAGGACTTTGTCCCCTTCGCTAAACCGGGTGGGGGCGGGGCCAGCATGTGACAGGCTGCAGGCCGCGAGTTTGACACCCCGGGTATAAAGTGACCGTGTTGATAGTGGAGGTCCCTAGTGGACCTGCACATGATCATGGGGCTTGAATGCAACTTGGCCTACCCCATAGAAAATGATGTACAGACAATGTTTCCATTGAATATTTTCTACTGGCAGAACCTCCAGTCTCATTCTGCCTCCCAGCTTGTCCCTCCTCTCAGTTAGTGGCACGTTGCTCCTGTGCCTTGCATCATCCCATCTTCCTTCCCAGTTGCACTAAGGCTCTGGATTGTGTCTACTCAGTATTTTACATGGCCATTTTCTCAGTGTGGGGATTGCAGTGAAGAAAGATGGTGGGTTTTCTTTTAAGGCCTTCTTATTGGTTGGTTTTGCGGTAAACGGGCTGGTAATAGAGAAGGGCATTGTTCAGAATGGGAGGAGCCACCTGATATTATGAAGCTGTTCTGACCAAGGCTTCCAAAACCATAATTACGCACATGATTATTTTAAAAGCAAGTCTTGTTTTATTGCAATGCTGGAAATTATTTTCATTCTCAGCTGGTAATGAATTCTAAAACAGTCCCCTGAGATAAGTACCCACCTTTCTTTTCTATGAAATGTTGCCAATAACAGAAGTGTCCAATGAACTAGACAAAAGCCCAACCAAAGTAGAAAGAGCTTCAAGGATGAGTCTGAACCGAATGAAAGACTTTGCTTCCTGTAAAGGTTTTGTCACCTTTGCCTGTCCTTTATACCTTATGGGAGGGGCAATCACCTCCCAGCCTTACTCCTGAGTCACCCCTTTTGTTTCAGCTGCTCTCACCTTCTAGCAGCTCTGCGCATATGCGCACTGGGAACAGGCTCCCCTGGGTCCTCTGCCTCACTGCTGCCAGATTCCAAAGGCTCCGGAGGCAGCACCCCACTCCCAGATGGTCCTGGCCCCATCCCTGCATCGGATGCAGGACCCTCATCTGAGTTCTCTCTAGTTTCCCGGACTGATCCCCTTTCTTCCCCCCTGTCTGATTCCGCTGCCGTCTGCACAGGCTGCCAGCGAACCACAACAGAAGCTGATGGAGAAGGTCAAAGGTAATTGCAGTATGGAAGGGCCCTGGATGGACAATAGGGAGGAGTGATCCTGTTGCACCAGTGACTGGGATATTACAGCTTTCCCGCCAAAAAGCTGGTGGATTCCTCTCCACCTATAATGGGAAAACAGATGGGATGATGGTTCCAGGTTTCAGTTCAGTTGGAATGTGGCTTTTCCAGAATGGGTTGACTAAGCTATATTTTGGCAATACTTTAAGACAAAACAATTTTGTATATATCCTACTGCATACATTGACTAGGTATTTCTCCTTGTATAATGTGCATACAGAAACTCTTCAACTTACAACAGTTCATTTAATGACCATTCAAAGATATAAGGGCACTGAAAAAAGTGACTTTTTACTGTTTTTCACTCTTACGATGTTTGCAGCATCCCTGTGGTCACAATCAAAATTCAGATGCTTGGCAACCGACTCACATTTATGACAGTTGCAATGTCCTGGGGTCATGAGATCCCCTTTTGTGACCTCCTGACAAGCAAAGTCAATGGGGAAGCCAGATTCACTTAACAACAGTGTTGCTAACTTAACAACTGCAGTGATTCATTTAACAACTGTGGCAAAAAAAGGTTGTAAAATGGGCAAAACTCCCGTAACAAATGTTTCACTTAGCAACAGAAATTTTGGGCTTAATTGTGGTCGTAAGTTAAGAACTACCTGTAGCTTGACTTTCCCAAAGTGTGCACACATTCCCAATGTGTATACTAATAATATCATGACAAAATCTTTAACACCATCGTTGGCATTATACACCACTGTCATGCTAACCATAAAATTATTTAAGCAGGCTCTCAATTCTTTCAGATGAAATAAAAGGTCAATAGGCTTTATGCTAGAATACAATCAAAAGCAGCATCTTGGAAAAGGAACAGCATAGAATATGTGCTTTCAGTATTCATTTGAGAAAATAGGAGTATACAATAATTCATAAATATCCTGCAGGAACAAACTGAGGAACTTTATTAGAGCCAAACTAAATAGCTTGATAAAAGATTAAAAAATATAAAGAAATCATTAAAAATTGGTAGGAAAAAAGTCAAAAGATGGAACATCAGCTTGAATAATATCCTGTATTATTAGAATATTGTGACCCAATAATTTTTTTGTGGGGGATTATTGTAACCAATGGTAGGTACTTTGATAGCAAGGCAATTCAGTGGAAATTTATGGTAATCTAACAATTATGTATTAAAATTTTAGACAGTAGAAATTGAAGTCTCTAGATAAAAAAAAAGCTGCTAGTAAAAAATAATAATCTTGAGTTGACTTATCTCCAAGTACTTGTAGACATTACTGAAGTCCTACCCCAAAACCTGGAGAAACACTATTACTCTATAAGGAATATTGAGCTAAATGAACCAATGTTTTAACTCAAAATGAGACTGCTTCCTATGTTTGACCAAACTCCAGTTCACTAGATTTTTGGCTGGAAGCAATTACAGTTACTGTGATATAAGACAAAAATAAATTTACAGTGTAGCTATATCCCAGACCTTCCTTCTTTCAAGTTTTTTTTCTTTTAAAGCAAACATATATTGAAATATCAAAGAAATTATGTATTGTGCCGAGTCACCACATTCCCTGTTTCATGTAGTTAAAAATCTAAGTGACAGGGAGGAAATGCAATTCATGAATGAAGCTTAGCAGGTTTGTTTTTCTTCTTTGGTCTGATAATTTTGGACAGACACTGCTGTCTTCTAACTGATCTTCATCCTGTTTTTAAAAGCCTTTGAGAATTTTTTTAAAAATTATTTCAGGTTTTGGGTGAGCTCTTGGGGTGGCATCTTTTAATTTTCACCTTTTTGAGGGCTTTTGTTGTAACCTAAGATTTAACATGCAGTAGGTTAATTCCACAGTTTTTAATGAAGCACTACGTTTTCTCTCTTTTGGGTTGTTAGACCACATGGGATACAGTCTCTTGATGTGTAGAGACTTCTGATTAGATGGAAACATACCTCTGAGGAAGCTCGCATTATCACACATAAAACATCAGAAACAGGGAAAAAAAGTGATGTGCCGAATCATGTAAAAATAATGGTTGTTAATCAAATTTCTCTTCCAATATCACAGTGGTAGTGATGGTGGTTGGAGGGCTTGCCAAGACATCTAGGCTGACAAGAAATTGAACAAAAAATAATAATAAAAAGAGCCTCTGGGGAAGTACAGATTATCACACAGACATTACTTCATGTGCAAAATTCATAATTTGTGATGCTTTGCTAAATTCCAGCTCTGACAAGGTATGTGCCACTGTAAAACATTTCTGGATGGTGGTGGATACAATTTCAAAACATGTTAAGATTTATTATGAGCCACCTTTCTCTTTACACATTCTCCCTTTTATTGGTCTACTAAAGATGATGGCAATCTCTAGCATACTGTTTGTATAGCTTCATCTCTTTAAAAAAACCAGCTAAAGTAACACAGAGCAAGTTGCACTTAAGTCCTGTTATAAATCAGAGGTGTGCAACAAATAAAAAAAAATTCTGTTCAGACTTGGCTTATATGCTTCAGGAAATGGCCTGAAGTTTCTTTCCTCAGCTACATCAAACACAATACATTTTGTCTCAAGTTCAAGGCATTTTTGGCAGAACTGGGTGAAATTTGTAGGCACCTGAAGGAAGGACAAGGAGCAATGAATCGAAACTAAATAAGGAAAGAACCAACCTAGAACTAAGGGGGAATTTCCTGACAGTAAGAACAATTAATCACTGGAATGACTTGCCTCCAAAAGTTGTGAATGCTCCATCACTGGAAGTTTTTTAAGAGATTGGACAACCATTTGTCTGAAATAGTATTGGGCAGGGTTGTCAAATTTGTGACCCACAGGCTGGATGTGTCACACGCTCGCCATGCCTGTGCCCGGTTTAGCAAAAGGGAAAAAAGTTGTGATACATCATGTGATGCTGCTGTGATGACACAAGTTTAACATCCCTGGTATAGGGTCTCTTTCTTGAACAGAGGGTTGGACTAGAAGACCTCCAAAGTCCATTCCAACTCTGTTATTCTATAAGGCATAAAAGTCTTTTTTGAAAACAGACGCAGGAGTTTTTGTAATTGTCACTTTTACAAATTGTCATAAAAAGATAGCATCAAGTTTACATTTGTCTTTTGGGGATTTTTTTTTGGGGGGGCGGAGGGGAACAACAGGTAGATTCAGAGGAATTTTTCATGCATAGTTGTTGCCTATTAGTAAAAAATTTTCAATTAATGGAATTTTGAAAATAAATATTGCTTCCTTCTCTATTGTTTTGTGAGAAATTGTGCAAAGGCTTTAAAGGGTTCTATTGGAAAGGATAGATAGATAGATAGATAGATAGATAGATAGATAGATAGATAGATAGATAGATAGATAGATGATAGATAGATAGAGATAGAGATAGAGATAGAGATAGAGATAGAGATAGAGATAGAGATAGAGAGATAGAGATATATATCTTTATACCTCCCTCCCTCCCTCTCTCTCATATTTTGAAGAGACTACTTTCAGCAAGAATAACCAGTAATGTAAATATACCCAAAGCAAGTAGCCTCTACAGTTTGAGAGGAGTGAGTGCAAGGGTTAGAGCATTTGGTTGAATTAAAATCAGTCTTGACACTTTGTTTTAATTTTCTGCTTAGTTGATCATTGCTGATCAATTCCTTCTCCAAAGGACAGAGATTTCAGAAATAAGAGTCCTGGTAATTATTCCCTGATGAAAAGCTACAGCTTTGGGCCACAATGCTGCCCTCTTCCCCTCTCCTCCTCCTGCTGTTGGCTATTTCTGAGGAGCTTTGAAAGAAGAGGTCATCACTTTTAAGAGACAAACTTCTAGGCTGTGCTTCTTCTTCCTAATGAGTTTCCAAGGCTTTTAGGGAAGCTTACTTCATTTTGAGTTAGTTTGGGATATCCTAATGTCAGATAAAGCTTGGATTACCCTATAACAGTAGCTAGCTTTAGAGTAGTAGATGGTTCCAGGCTGCAATGCAGATTGATAACTATGTGTTCATTTTCAGCGTCATTTTGAAGACTGATAGAAATGTATGTAGCATCACTTTCCATTGAGCTTTTCAAAAGCTTCATATTTCTTTTAGCAGATCTTACAACAATTTTCTTTTTAATAAGCATTCCAGTAGTTTGTCTATTTCAAAGCAATTTATTTAACATTCTACTTTTATTTTATTTTATTTTGGAAAAAAAACAACAACCCAGTAACTTTCAATATATATGTGCATAGTAGGACACCTTCTCCCTCCAGCTGTAGGTCAATTCATCAGAGAAGAATGAAAAAAAAATCACAACTTTCTGAAATGGAAAAACAGATTCTGGCAATCTGAAAGCAAGAGAGGCTACAAGGTTATCCTTAATTACGGTTGTACGCATGTAAATTGGAACACTACCACCATATCCTTTTTCAAGAGGGGGCAGTCCCACCCTGAAGTAAAAGATACATTAGCAGATAGAGATAACTGGGAACAGTACAACACCTTGACACACACACACAAAAGTACTGTTTCCTCTTGGTATGTGGAGATGCAGGAAACATTCAAATATACGACTTAAAATTGCACAATATATAGATATATTTGCCATGATTTGTGTATTTGTGAAAGGAATTGCTATTGGAAAGCAGACAAAAAAAAAAGGGAGAAGTGATTCAAAAGTGAACACGTCTCATTAAATATTGCATATTAAGGGATAATAAAATGGAAAAAACCCACTTCATGCTTGGTCAAGGAGCAAGCATTTTCTACTGAATTCAGAGTTGAGAAGAATGGTTTGAAGGATTTTGTGAGGTACTTCATAGACTTCCTCTTACTTTCTGAGTAATACAGTGCTGACAATCACTTAAAACAATATAGCTGACCAGGCATTTCCCCCCCCCTCCCCACAAGGAATGGGGGGAAGAGGGGGAAGGTAATTTGTAGCATATCCTGACAGTAACACATTTTTTTTTAAACCAAATCTGCCAGCTAGTAAAAGAAATGTGCACTAAGGTGTCTGAATGTGACTTCTTAAGTATATTTGATTAATTATATGTAGTTCTAACTTCTCTTTCTTCAGTTCATTTTTTAACAGTTCAGTAATGCATCTATAAATATCCAAAAAGTTGTCACTTTTCTAAATCCATGATATATACAGCTACTAATTCATGGCTTTAGAAATAGTATCTTTCAACTTGTCATTTTAAATGTTATACGCTTTTATGGCCGCAAGTAACCAGTATCAGAAATTAAACGTTGAACTTTAGCAAGGAAATAAATAAACTGGTTGACACTAAGACTATAGCAGAAGGTACCTGGACAGCATGTTAAGACAAAGTTGCTAACCTTTTCCTAGCCTGAGGTGACTGAGAGGGTTTTTTTAAAGTTGTTTTACTTGTTGCTTTTTCCAAATGAGTTCATGAGATTAAAGCATAAAAAGTATAGGAAATTATTAATCACCAACCAATCATTTATTTATTCAATTTGGATGGCTGCCTACTTGTGATGTGAGATATATGCATAGGGCTTGCTGCTTGCTTCTGGGCAAAAGAAAATATAAATGTTTGCAAATAGTCACGAGGAACAAGCTAGGGAAGGAAGTAGCAATAAGACCAGGAGGCTAGCAATAAGACCATAAGCCTCAAGAAGGGTTCAAGGAGAATGAATGAAGGAGAATGAAAAACAGAGCAAAACAAAGACAGCAAAAGAATATGCAAGCAACGTTCAATGGATCCAGAACGTAGTTTGTGGTCAGTCTGCAGGCAAAATTTTCTCCTGCTTTTATTGACAAGTGCTGCTGGAATTCTAGAAATCAAGAGGAAAAAATCATTGTAGAAGAGTCTTTCTTCTTCTTCTTCTTCTTCTTCTTCTTCTTCTTCTTCTTCTTCTTCTTCTTCTTCTTCTTCTTCTTCTTCTTCTTCTTCTTCTTCTTCTTCTTCTTCTTCTTCTTCTTCTTCTTCTTCTTCTTCTTCTTCTTCTTCTTCTTCTTCTTCTTCTTCTTCTTCTTCTTGTCCCCCCTCCTCCTTCTCCTCCTCTCTGTTCTTTTTAAGTGCATATGTCTTATAGTGCTACATAAAGTATAAGTTCTGCCTTGCTTTCCACAGGACTAAAGTTACTTGATAGGACAATGAATGAATACAATATGTCATAGAACCAAAGATAGAAAAGTTGCAGATAATTGTGCTAGCTCCAGCAGGAGCGTCTGACCTATAATACTAAAGGATCCCCTATCAACAGTTTATATATCAAGTAGTATAAGTGAGATGGAGAAAGACCCTGAAGGTGCAGTCTATTTCCTTGGATTCTTATGAGGGAAAAATGAGGAGAGAGGCAAGAATTTTAAGGACTTTAAAACAATTTATGTGAAGGAAAATTTTCCCTCAACTCCACCCTTTATACTCTATCTTACATTAGCTCAGGATTAATTGATGCTGGGGATACTAATTTAGGAGTAATAGGGGAACAGGTGGAAGGCGAAAGGACAGAGAATTTTTCTTCCATAAACTTCCTTGAGATAATTTAAGTTAAAATCCAAGCCTGTCAATATAGTTCTGAGCCAAACAGATCCTCATTGCTTTGATGAGCAGAGTGTGGGACAATGTGTGAAAATCAACCTGAAATAGTATTACTTAATGAAATTGTTCCTGAGGCTAATCTATTAAAATATAATAATAATTTAAAAAAACCTGGGATGGGATAGCAACTAGGATTTTTAATTGGCATCACATTTCCTCCAATTTGATTTTTTCCTCCAAACATCTCTAAAGGAAGGTATTAACATCTTCATCTGTTCTCTAAAAATTGTCCTGATTAGGCTTTGATTTTCCTCCAGGGACATCAACACATTTTTTTGACTGCCTCAGCAATCTGATCAGTGTATGACACACTGTTCTTACTTTAAATGAAATTAATTTCCTATAGTGATATCAATACATCAATCATTTATGTACGACTTGTACACTCTATCTTAGTGTTTCTCGACCTTAGCAACTTTAAAATTCTGGACTTCAACTCCCAGAATTCTCCAGCCAGCTTCCAGAATTCTAGGAGTTGAAGTCCAGACTTCTTAAAAATGCCAAGGTTGAAAAACACCATTCTATTTGATCTCTGATTGGCTATTGGGATAAATTCAAATTGGAAAATAACACCTTAGCAAATAAAAACAATGGCCCTGAATGGCAATATGAGCAAACTAGGGGGGGGAAAGGAAGTTAGTAGTCTTAATCATTGTGAGAGGACGTGGTCCTGGGCATCATTTATCTTCTAAAAATTTATTTCACCTTCCAATTTAAATAGCAGATCTGATGCAGACCTATTCAGCACAAGAACAAAGGAGAATTCATAACAGGGGGAAGCTACTGACTCTTTCCTTAGCTGACGGACAGTATATACTGCAAGAAGTTTGGTTTATTTTTGTCCAACATGAATTTCCTGTGATAAAGTAGGCACCAGGGTTCTTTCCTTATTTAAAAAGAAACTGTTCTTAAGTTTATGTTAGAGGCTTCAGCAGGATAAGAATTTCTAAGACATGACATCAAAATCTTACATTGTTCTCAGTTGATCAACAAGGAACGTGTGTAGCCTTCTCAAGAAATGCCCTGGATTCTCTATGAGAGAAAGAAGGTTTAGATGCTCCATTCTACATAAAATAAATAAATAAATGCTGGTGTATGAGAGAAAACTACTATGCATAAAGCTTTATCGAGGCAAAACACGTGAATGGGCTCAGGCATTGATAGCATTTCAAGAAGGGCTATATCCTAACAACTATATTCCATTGAAAGCTAAATATCACGCTTTGACAAGGCAACATGCAGTGAAAGAATTAAAGCCTCATAAATTTAAAAAAAAAAAGACTGAAATTTGACCACATGAAAACTAGGCGGTTTGAGGGCTTGACAGCAAGGTGCAGTCAGAGTTGGGTGGTGGGTTTCTTGGCAGAAAAGAAAACAGAAGTCATGGTCACTGATCCTGGAGTGGTGGGAAACCACACTATGTAACTGTCAAAGATGTTTTCAAAATTTTGTAGGGCTGTGATGGTTAAAAAAGCAAAAACACTTGGATGTGCTGTGGGGACAACAGTGCAAAAATCAAAGGATTCCCATGAGATATGAATACCAAGCCACAGAATATTGTTTTCTTCTTCCAGGATTGTTTTTGTTATTGTTCTATCGTTAAGTCATGCCTAACTATTCATGATCCCATGAACCACAGCATGCCAGTCCCCCTGTCCTCCACTGTATCCTGAGTCTGTCCAAATTCATGTTCATTGCAGTGAAGACACTATCTGTCTCATCCTCTGCTGTCCTCTTCTCCTTTTTCTCCTTCCATCTTTACTAACATTGGGATCTTTTTTTCAATGAGTCCTCCTTTCTCATTTGGTAGCCAAAGTATTTGAGCTTCAGCTTCAGTATTTGTCCTTCCAACGTTGATCTCCTTTAGGATTAACTGATGTGATCCCCTTGCAGTCCAAAGGACTCTCAAGAATCTTCTTCAACATCTTCTATTATATTATTTTGCTACCCCAATTGCCTATAAGTAAATTTGTGGCAGATCTTTTTAAAAGTATACTAGACAACAGGTATTCTTTAAAAAGACTCACCACAGATAAACAGAATCACCATGGGCAGGCAAAAAGCAGTAGGAGAGTGGGAGTAATTTCCAACTTCCTGCCAGCTTCCCCATTGACTTTGCTTGTGAGTAGCTGTCGGGGAGCATCGGAAATTATGATCACATGACTGCAGTGGCAGTACAGGGCAATGTGGCACTGCTGGAGTGACCACAACTTTGCCAGCACAAGTGGTCTGAAGCTCCTTGAAACTTCAATCATACAAGAGTCGTAGATCCCAAATTTTGAATCCATACTTAATCCATTTAAGATAACTGAATGCAAAAATTATTGCCCTATGATACACGTATCACATCTTAACTTATTTGAAATTAATTATTAGCAGAAAATGGAAGAAAGGGAATTTTGGAAGGGTTCACGGTGGAATTCTGACTCCCCCCCCCCCCCCACAAGAAAAAATAGCTGCAGGTATAGTTTTGTTATGGCAAAGAGGCAAGTGTAGCGTAGGGAAAAAAATACTCCTTTAGACGAATGGCGGTTGCCAGGGAAAACATGAGAAGAAGCCTCTCCTGATTCTATCTGCTGCTTTGCACGCTTAGTGAAGTCATATGTTAGATGTGAAGAATGAGGACCATACATTAAGTTCCAATTAACAAGATTTATTACTCAAGAGCTTCCCAAGAATCTACTCAACTAATGGTCAACATTAAATTAGTGCTGAGGTAAGAGTCAATGTAATTCAAGAGTGGGACGGGCTTGGTCTGTTTGTGGGAATGTAATGACTACAAGCTGATTCCTCTCTTGACTCTGCCTCCAGGCTCTGCCTCTCCTTAAGCTACACTGTGCTAGGGAAGAGGAATATGATTCCCTGAAGGTTTTTTACTCCATTTGCCCTGATTAATAGAGTAGGACTGCTCCAGGTCCCTTCCCTTAAAGGCTGTGTCACCTAGCAGGACTTAGGAAATCTGCCTTCTCAGTAGCAGTCCTTGCCTTGTGGAAAATTCTCCCCTTGGGACCTTCCAGCCTTTGGGAAGACCTTAGAAAGCTGACTCTTCCCTCAAACCTTGGGATGGTGAGGGGAGGCTGATCAGCTCCCTGATTGTTATTTGGAAATGTTTTTTGTTATTACTTCAATTTATATGACCACCCATTTCAAATCACAACTCTGGGCAGATAACAAAGTTAAAAGAAAACCTAAAAACATCATACACAGAAATAGCAATCTGGGTGTTTATTTGTATTTATTTATATGTTATATTTAGCAACTGTCTATCTCCCTCATAGAGCACGTCTGGGCAGTGTACAAATAGATATAAAAACATAAAAGCCATATATAAATATTATAATAAAAAAGTTAAAAACAAGAATAAAATAATTGTTATTTAACTGTTTCTTTGGGGTTTTTAAAAATGTTTTTATTGATGTAGCTTTGAGCCACCCAAACTTATGGTACATAAGATGGATAGTCATATAGGTTTTCCAAATAAATAAATGTTTACTTCAAAAAAAAAACAAAAAAACCACACCTCTATGTAGCCTAAGACCAGATGGTACTGGAAAGTAGCCAAGGTACATCGTAATCCTTTAGGAGTCAACCACATTTTTCTCAGGGGACTTGCAGATAATTCTGTAATCAGGGTAAATTTGCTCTGGATACCTGTAGCAATTTCCCCACTACATCAAATTGTGTTGCCTCTTCACTTCGGCGACAGCCAAAATAAAAATATATAATTGTCGACAAACAAGAACTCCAGAAACTTGAGAATAAACCTATTAGCTAAGTCTGGCTTAGTACAGGTTAAAGCCGATGTAAAAGCTCTGGGGAGATCATCTCTTTTTCAGTTGGGGCTGCAGAGATCAGAGATCAGCTGAGCATCTCTCAGGGAGACAACAAGCCGCTGCCTGACTGAGAAGGTTTTTCCAAGGGGCCACCCTTTTTCAAAGGATCCAGTGTGGGTGCGTGGACAGATCCAAGAACTGGCTTGCAAAGATGCTCTCCTTGCCCCATTTACTATTGTAGTCATCACTTGAGATAGAAGTCTCAGCCTTGGAACATTTCTGTGCATCAGGTTTTAAGACCGATTTTTATGCGACTGGCATAAGTTAGAACTAGAAAAAGAGACGAAAAGCCTTTGAAGAATTGGCCCACCATAATTTTTCCACTTGCAAAAGGGGCTGAAGCAAGAAGTGGCTGCCCCAGTGACATCCTCTGGGGAGTAGGGGAGGGAGAAAGACTTGTGCTCTGTTTTGTGTGGGGAAATATCATTTTGGACCGTTCCTCCTCAGGCTATTAAAAACTACACCGATGTCATATGAGACTGTATGATCAGAGGCCATTTTATTCCCCGACCTGAATCAAACGATAGCAGACAACAGAAGATTATGAAATGCCCGAGAAACTGTGTGGTTTTTAGCAAAAAACAAAACAAAACAAAAAAACTGTTCAAATTAGCTGGAGAAAGATGGAGGAAAAGGAAAGTAAAGTGTAACAGATTGTGGAGTGCCTCCTCTGCAAAGACTGAAGCCGCAGATGATCTGTGAGAAAATATGGCTGAGCTAAAATTCTCATTAGCTAGGTGGAAAAAAAAGGAAGAAAGTTTTTCTCCGTTGTTTGTATCAGGATCTCAAAGGCAAGAGTAGAAGCAGCAAGATAAATGAGGAAGGGACTGATGCAGGGGATGTGTTGCAGGCTATAACCAGAGCACCACAAGAACCCATCAGGAAAAAAATATATATATTTAAGTGACTCAGTAAGCATTTTGTAGAATGGACTGCTTCCTTCCTTATTTTTTTCTTTGGTGCTGAGGCAGGGGATTATCAATGTTATTACCAGCACTTGCAACATGAGTGTCATCATCCCAGATTTTACTCACTCTCTCTCTCTCTCTCTCTTTTTTTTTCTCTCTGTCTTTCCCTCCCAGAATCACTTCAAAACTGCAAAAACAAAAGGTATCATACACCAACTCTCCCAAAATGGTGGCTTTACATCAGTTGGAAAAGAGAGCAGCTGTGCTCTCTCGGATTATGAGCTATGTAAATAGAGATGGATTTTGGTCTTCCCATAGTCTAGAATTGGTGAGGAGGAAAACAAATATACTAAACCAGATAGCTGGTCAGCCTGATACAGAATGATCAACTTCATCCCGTCCAATCAGAGAATCTGCTGAATTGCTTCTTCCACTGCCTCTAGGTAGCAAATTATTCTTAGTGTTAAACAAACAAAGCATGAAACATTGATAAAAGCTGGTCTAAGAGTTCTTCCACATAAGGAATCTTTACTGGTCCAAAAAAACTATCTGTATTGGACATCTAGGTTCTCATCATGCCAGCAGTACTGGAGAACTGAGGTGGTTTGAGCTAGAGTGTATTTCTACTGTAACTGCTGCAAATTGGTTTAACAGAGAGTGGAAGATAAGATGTCGGACCTTTGTATCCCTCTTGGATGGGACTGTTGTCTAACCTTTTCCTGGTGGTTGAGTTCCATCTCTTGTAGGGGAAATGCATGACTGAGGGCTTTACAGATGCTCCTCAATAGCCCTGAAAAAGGAACAGATATGAAACTGGCAATTATTTTTCTCAGTTTCCCTTTCAGCACAAGATGTCAGGTAACTAATTTGTCTCCTCTTTTCTTCTTTTTGAAGGAAGCTAGCAAAAAGAAGCTTTCAGGCAGCGACAGAAATTTTTGCTCCTTGTTCTCAGTATTTAAAAGTGGCAGAAGAGATAATAATCACAGATTGCCCACAGACCGATTCTACTTGTTTGGGAATTGAAAACACAACACAACAAAACAACATACATTTGTATGCCACCACACTTACAAATATTCAGACCTTGTCTAAATATTCAGACCTTGTCAAAAAAGGTTGAGACTGAACCTAAAACTTCTGGCATATGACTTCCAAACAATTACTGAAATAAGTTTAAACACTTGAACATAACTGGAAGATAAATCCATCAGTTTCACAGCAACCAAGATATTGGCAATTTAGATACTTCTTGATAAGAGCATCAATCTAGCAAATGTACCTCTGTTATTCACAGCATGATAAACATGAAAAACCATCATTAACAAAATAAAACTAAAAGCTTGATCCAATGTTTAGGTGCAAATGTGATATTTTTCAGAGCCTCACACAAATAAAGCCTCTTTTTCATGATAAAGTCTAGACCGGAACTGGAGATGGAGAACCATTATTTTAGTCAACCAAACTAAAACTTGCTTTGGAAATTTTTTTATTGCTACCTGTTATTTTTAGCACTAGAAGAAACTTTAAATGCCTGAAACTTTGTCACCAGTCAGTCTGTCCCACCTGAGATTGGTAACCTCAGTTTGGTGCTCCTCTGTGGAATACTCTCATACACCAAGATGCTCCAGCCATAAATAGTTTTGATCTGGCTCAGAACAGGGCAAACTCCAAACTTGGCAAGACTTGTAGATTTCAACTCCCAGAATTCCCCAGTCAGCAGCTTAAAGTTGCCAAGTTTGGGGATGCCTGACTTTGAATATGAAGAGAACTCCTTCCCCATGACATAGAGGGCTCAGGGTACCTCCCATTAACTCAGCAAAAATATTCTTTGATGACATTTTTAAAACTTTATTCCTCTTGCCGTTACCTTCTTCACATTGCTAGCCCACAGCTGAGACAATTTCAATTTGTTTCAGCTGTTCCAGTTTTAAAGTAGTTTTTTCCCCTCTTTTCCCCAGACAATTAGCACACTTCATTGATAATGAAAGGTCTCTTGAGAGAACACTAGTCCCATATTGCACAGAAAGTTGTTTTAAGCTGGGAAAGAGAACTGGCTTCTCATTCCTTTATCAGTGAGCAGCTTACGGGTTTCCACTTCATATGCCCACAAGTGGTTTGCATAGCTGTGCTTTTTACTGTTTCTATTTTGCCTACAACATTCCAGCTGAATGGCTGCCTATGGGCTACTGGCAGGTGTTAAAAAGACAGAACTGATTGCAAACATGGCCAGCTCCTTGCAGCTCTAGTCTGGAATGAACCTTGCTTGTTCTTCATCCTGTGTCCTCCTAACCTAGCTCTGTGCTAGTTCAGAAATAGCCTGCCAGGTGAGGCAAAGGATGCAAACTCTGTGAGTTGAAAGGCAGCTGGATGCCAACATTCACCCAACTCTACCTTATGTTGGGTGCGGCCGCACAAACTGGAGAGAATCCAACTGATTGCCCTAACTTTTCCTGCCTTAAAGTAGTATCCCTGTTATAGCACTTAGCAATAGCACTTAGACTTATATACCACTTCACAGTGCTGTACAAGCCCTCTCTAAGCACTTTACAGAGTCAGTATATTGCACCCAACAATCTAGGTCCTCATTTCACCGACCTCAAAAGGATGGAAGGCTGAGTCAACCTTGAGCTGGTCAAGATTGAACTCCTGGCAGTCAGCAGAGTTAGTCTGCAATGCTACATTCTAACCACTGCGCCATCATGGCTTAGTTGTTGTGACAGAAGACGGCTGTAGGGAACAACTTTGATGCTGGCCTATTGTTCTGCTGGCTTGGAGACTGGCACAGCTCTCTAGCATAGCCATTAGGCCGTGCCTGAAATCAATCAGCTGTTTTGTGAATAAAGGATTGATCAATGGAGATGGTGACGATGGTGATGGAGGAGGAGGGAACGTTTTGCTGATCTTTGTCAAAACAGCACACTGTGCAAACAAAATCCTTTGAGGTTGTAGTTGCAACACTTCATAAATGAGGCCTACAGAGGACACTGAAAAGTTGGGGAGAGATTAGTGACTACTGCAAAGAAATCAGGCTTAAAGTGGGGCTCAGCTGTTAAACTTGGCTGCTCGGGATGGTGGGCAGGGTAGAGGACAGTTTCAGATTCAAAAAAGGTAAGGAAGGGCTTGGTTATCAGAATCTAGGTGGTCTCAACATTGCTGGCTCCTTTTGGAAAAAAAAAGTAATATGGTTGATATGGAAACAGTTTCAGAAACTGAGCTGTGTTCTACTATTTTGGGTTCATGCACTGCCAGATAGATGCAACAGCTGCCTGTGTATGTTGAATGCAAAAGACCAAAACTGTTGACAGCTTCCTTGCAAAGGGTACAATACTATATGTTTTAATCAACATCTAGTCATAAACTGCCCATAAGATGTTGGCTTCCAACTCCCATTATCCTGTCCATTAAGTTTCATTTTCTTGACCATCATCAGCTAACTGGAGTTGTTTGCTAGTGGGGCCTGGAGATTTTTGGGGTGCCATGGGAGTCTTTAAAATGGCACTTGTGGGGAAAGCCTTTTTATAAATATCTCAGGATAGGAAAAATCTGTCCCAAAATGTTTGCTTCTCAAAGTAGCATACCAGCGAAGGTAACTGGGAAGTAACCGAATGCAAGAAAAAGATCAGATAGTACCTAAAACCCAAGCCCATTCCTTTACTAGTCCAGCAGCACCTCATTTCATATGAAATAAATCAGATGAGACTAAAAGAAAATCAATTTGCATAAAACCTTGAATTCCAGACCAAATAGATTCTACCAGTAAAGCGCAAACATGTTCCTTTGAATCTACAGGTTTCTTGATCACTAAGGATTAAATTACCTCTGTGCTGTCTCTCAGCAGTTTAGAAAATCCACTAACCTCACATTAAGAGGACACAAGATTTATTCACCCAATCATTTCTTTCAGGATTCCCCAGCACCAATCATTGACCACCTCTGTGTGAAAAGCATTCCCAATGCAGTAGGTTTAATTCAATTGTCTCCTACATTGAACCAGACTGGAAGGGAAGTGGTTGAAGAAATGGCTGCCCAGATTTTAGTCCATTCTTCAGCTTTGTCAACAATGCTTGCCATGGGATCATGGATGGATTCCCCTGCTTTTTCTACCTATGCTAGGAAAGGCAAGTGCCAGTCATGTTCCCTTCTGTAGATAGGGTGTTGAGGGGCATGTAATTTTCATGTGTAGGCCTTTTCCATGAGTGAACTCCACTAGTATTTGAAACTAATAAATGTCTCTGGCCCAGCTGGTGCTTCCAGTGATCTCCAGAGAACAAGGATCTGTCAAAAGCAAATCTTGCCACGCTATCCGAAGTGTATTTTTTTGGATCTTCTTTTTTTTTTTTTTTTTGGAATCTGGTTAGCAGATTATGAGAATGCTATTTACATGCGTAGTTTGATTTGAGCACAAAGCACTGGCAGCATGCCCCATGGTGTTCTAATTAGCAAGCCAGTAACTACAGGCACCATAGATAGCATAACTTAATGGAAACATAGCTGAAAACCATATCAAATAGTACTCATCTTCACTGAACTTTAGAGAGATGGAAAGTAGGGTGCTATAATGCTTGGGCCCTAAACTCTTAATCGCTTTCCTTAATAGCTTAGATGAGAAGAACAGTAACAGAAAATTGGGTGGGATAAATAGGCAGGTAGAAATAGAAAGCATAGATTTGAGAAATAGGGTGAAAAATGTTTATGTATGAGAGGTGAAAATAAAGTTGTTTTGGTTAACAATTCTAAATCTAAACATACCAGGGAGAAATCCCCAGCAACAGTGCACCTTTCATAGTTTAATAAAACCTTAAACAGAATTTTAAATGTTTCATTTTTAAATTAGTTTTTATCACCTGTGCATTTGTATGTATACATGTGGGAGGGGGGCTATTTATTTGTGTATCTTAGATGGAGTGTTGATACATAGATCTTGCAAGCCATATGGCCAAACAATATCAATTTACATCAGTTAAAGTATCTACTCTTATGGATATGATTATTTTTCCTTACAAAAAGGAAAATATAGCAATATGCTTGAAAAATGAACACCTGAGTTGGCTGTCTGATTATATAAAGCAAACATATTTCAACAGCCAAATTCCTGAAACATCTGCTAGATTTTGAAATCTCTTCTTTTTATCTGGTTGAAGGTGAGTAGAAAATCTGTTGGATGGTATTACTGAGGAAATCAGTTGTCATTTGTTGGTTCTGTGGTGGTGGCTCCCCCTCAGATGATAATGTTTTTTTTTATTTAAAGCTCCCTTTTGATTTTGCTTTTTAAAGCCGTTTGTTGCTATAACAAATACACAGTTTAACAATTACAAAGCCAGAGATGAGGAAACAGTTAATTCCTTACTATTGGTCAGAAGGAGAAAGGGGCAGGACTTTAATTGTGTCAGTTTGCAACCCTACATTGACTTTTTTACTGAAACACACTCTGGACACTCTTGCTATTGGTCCTTCTCGATGGGGATACAGCAGGGGTGTCCAATCATGGCAAGTTTAAGACTTGTGGACTTTAATTTCCAGAATTCCTCAACCAGCCATGAATTGTAGGAGTTGAAGTCCACAAGTCTTAAAATTGCCAAGGTTGGACACTCCTGCTGTATCCCCATCAAGAAGGACCAATAGCAAGACTGTCCAGAGTGTGTTTCAGTAAAAAAAGTCAATGTAGGGTTGCAAACTGGGATTCTTAATCCAGCAAATCTGGATGGCTACAGCTTCCTATTGATAGCTGGAGAGTGAGAAACTAAATGCAGAGAGACCAAAAGGATTAATGCCACATTGTGTTTTAAAAATCATGTATTCCTTCTGAAAAGGCTAGCTTAATCATAGCACCATTGTTGAAGGAAGTTGGTTTTTATTTGCTTTGGTTTGCTTTTCCAGTAAGAGATGATTTGTGTACTTTTGTTTATTTTAAGTTTTCTGATGCAATCTGAATAAGGGCAGTTGTGCAATGAAGGTTCATTTCCTTCCCATCATTTCAGATAACCATTGGATCATATGTACTTTATGAACTTTGCTGATTAGGAGGACCAAATGGATCAGCAGTTTGAACAGCTACCATAATGTATGATCCAATAGAAATTTGCTGGCTGAGCTCAGTTATGGACAATTTAGGTTCCTCCAAATGTCCCTGAATTTCATCTCCCAGCAGTCCTGTCATCAATGCAGAGGGAACTGTAGTTCACCATTGTCTGGGAGGCCACCATTGACCAACTCTTTCATACACAATTGTATATCTTGCACATACACACACCCCACTGACCCTTGCAGGATTTGTACAGTATTTCATTAAGAATCCACCAGATTGTATTGCTCTCTTTATAAAGAGCTTGTTTGCACAGGATGCTTATTATTATCAAACATTCATAATTCTTCATTGGTAGGAAGGTTGCAAAATTGATATGGCATGGGCATTGCAGTCAACTGGTATTCAGGAAGTTTGCTTTCTTGCTGCCCATATTGTCAGTAAATTAGATACTGGAGAACATCCCAAGTTTTTTTGAGGTGGGAGGAAGATTAGGTATGCAAAATTGATCGATTGACTGGTTCTGGGTTCAGGTGTTTCTGCAGTAAGACTGGCCATTAACTCAACTCTGCACAACTGGATCTATTTTGATTAAGTTGATTCCTTTTTAATGTTCCCACCCATTAATATTAATTGAGTCCAGTGCAATGTGCTTTGCCTGAGAATTTTTGCTCCATTTTATGGATAGAACTGTTGGTAGAAAAAGTTATTTGCACATTCTGTTACTCTGTATTTAGAAGCAAGGCTTTGCGTGGAGAACATCTCTGTAATCTTTGTAGAACATCTGAATCCATTTCTATTGGATTGGTATTTGTGGGTTCCTCTAAAAGAATAAAATGGTGTTTGAATCAGAATACACAGACACTTGGCTCAAGTTGTATCTCATCAATAAAACACAATCAAAGGACTTTAGTTTGGTGACCATTTGATAGCTTGTCCCTCCTTGAAGGATTGTGACACAGCCAAAGTGGTGGGGAAGGGCTCTGTTTGTCCTTGGAGACAAACACATCAGAAAGCACGGTAATTCTGAAGTTGGACTACAAAATGAGAAAAGCAATTTTTCAGAAGCGCTTGAGTCATTTGGTCATCCTGCAAAAAATAAGCAGAAGTCTTCCATGGAAATTTGTAATGATAAAACTTCTCTGTTTAAGTTCTGGCAGAAAAAAGCTAGCAGCGGTGGGTGGGGTGGAACATGAACAATCACACTCTCACACACAGCTATGCACACTTGCACCATCGTTCGCTTGAAGCCCACAATCCACTGATCTGTATGTTAAGCTTATTGGCACAAGCAGGACAATTTTCCTGCATGACCTATTGGCTAAAAACAACACAAAATAGAAGTCAAATCACTTAAAGAGCTGCTGTTTAGTGAGTTAGAATGAATGAAGTCTTTCGTGAATTTGTGCTTTGCACATTCATGGCTATTTCTGTTCTAGTCATACCCTGATTGCCCCAGGCAGTCCTTTTCAGGACACTTGACCTGTCAGTCATATTTCAGAAACTACTGATATGGTACTTGCTGATTTAGTTTAGATTCCAAAGAGGCTAGCTGCTGGATTACAGACTAATGACCCATCTGATGCTAAAGGCAAAGGCTCAAAGTGCAGGAGTGAATGGAGCTTCTATGTGGTCTGTAGGGGAAGAATTTATTATGTCATTAAATTTGATACAATAAATTTCCTTTCTTTCTGATGCACTGTACCAGGGCCAAAAAAAAAAAAAAAAAAAAGGAACAAATTTTATCCTAAATTTTATCCATTCGGGATTGTTTTTAGTATTTTTTAAATAATACAGATACAGATTCTTATAGCATAAAGACACACAAACCATGTATAGACAAATTTTAGAAATAACCATGGGAATGAAAGGATGGGGGAAAAGACATGGCTGATTAAACCAGCTTAAATGTCTATAGGCTAGGCTCATCTGAATATAACTTTTGGTTGGAAAATACAAAGGGAAGTATGCTGTGAAAGCAATAGCAATAGCTCTTAGACTTTTATACTGCTTCACAGTGCTTTTCAGCTCTTTCCAAGTGGTTTACAGCGTTATCATATTGACCCCAACAATCTGGGTCGTCATTTTACCAACCTCAGAAGGATGGAAGGCTGAGTCAACCTTGAGCCGGTTAGGATTGAAGGAGTCGAACTCCAGGCAATGTGAGCAGAGTTAGCCTGCAGTATTGCATTCTAACCACTATGCCACCATGGCTCTTTGCCATAGAGGAGATGGAAGAGAGGCTAATCCACATAGCAATAGCATGTAGCACTTAGACTTATATAGCAATTCATAGTGCTTTTACAGCCCTCTCTAAGCGGTTTACAGAGTCAGCATTATTGCCCCCAATAATCTGGTCCTCATTTTACTGACCTCAGAAGGATGGAAGTCTGAGTCAACTTTGAGCTGGTCAAGATCAAACTCCTGGCAATTAACAGAGTCAACTGCATTCTAACCATAGCTCAGTGATGATTCTTTAGGTGTAGTTTCAAGGAATTCTAGAAACTAAATACCCCAGTAGTGTAAAGATACTATCAATAACTTATATACAGCATTCAATAACTAATGTGAGATAGGAAACAGTTTTGTCAAATAAGGATCACAAAATGAAATGGAAATACATAAATGTAAAGGCTGCTACAGTAATAATGAGTATATTCAACATTTGGTGTTTTATCTGCCTGCATATGTCTCAGGGTTGTTTTACAGCAACAGATAGAGTGTTTATAAATAATAACAAAATAATCTTCAGAAAAATAATTGCATGATTTCTTGTGGCTGTGCTATATAGCTAATAATTATTACTTGGGGAATCAAATTTAGGGATTTCAAGGCCAGAGATGCCTTTGAAACTGATGTGATCTTGGATGTTTCTTACATACTTCTTGAGTGGACTTTATATATTGATATCAAATTGTATATTACATGCTACTCAGAAGCTGGGAAAGACAACAAAACACAATAAAATGAGTGCAAACATGGAATATATGTAGCAGGTAAGACAGAATCATCCAATGAAATCTATCTAATAAAAGAAATGCTGATCAAAAGAAGAAGGCTTTTTGCCATCTCATAAAGCAAGGAGACGATACCAAAAAAAATCTTATAGTTGTAGATGTGATAACCTAAATGGTCTTTTGCCTTGTTCTTAAAGTTAAGAGTTAAAAGGAAAATAGAGAAGGGCTTATCACCAGATCTTATAACATGGCCATGTTAGAATAGAAACAGCCATTCTGTAGTATTCTAGAGTAGCGGTCTTCAAACTTGACAGCTTTAAGACTTGTGGACTTCAACTCCCAGAATTCCTCCTCCAATCATGTTAACTCAGGAATTATGGGAGTTGAAGTCCATAAGTCTTAAACTTGCCTGAGTTTGAAGACCCTTGTTCTAGAGCTTTAGTCATTATTAGAACTTGGAATTATGCTCAGAAATGAACTAGCATTCTGTCTAGCTCTTAGAGGACACATGTAAAATGATTTCTTAGTATTTTCACTGCTATATTCTAAATTTCTTGCAGTTTCTAGGAAGGTCTATATAGAGTTCAGCAATAAAACAGGTATAAATAAGATAAGCATCATCTTGGCCCACCCTAGCTCTCTCAATAATATATGCAGTTTTCATACTGTTTCTGCCTAATCTAAACATTTTTAGTCAAAGCTATCAAATGACTATCCAGATTCAATGCCTAGTCTAGAAGCACCCTGCCCCAACTATGCAGATGATTGTTCAATGTTTGTGTGTTTGTATGAAGAGGGTAACAATCCCATCTAAGCAGGTCTAAATTAGATCTCTCTCAACTGATTCTTTTATTCTCTCTAGAGAACAGTTCAGAACATCAGCAGTGTTCCTGGTAATGGGTGAAAAGGTGACATAAAGCTGAATGACACATAACAACATACCATTACACAGTCCCTGGATAATTTCTTGCTATAGTTTTATAGTTATTAATTATCCTGGGATCCTAGGTCAAACTCTGTGGAACACCACAGATCTGTGACCGAAGAGTTGAATAAAAGTTCTCCAGCATCTGATCCTCAAGGAATCATTGTGAAATAATGTTTTCTAAGTTCATCCCTACCAGATGGTCAAGAAGAATATCAAGGCCAATGATATGGTGAATTGCTGAGAATCAAAAAATAAGTAATTTTTGGCAGAATAACTTACCCTGGGGAGCTGTCTCAGTCCCAAAGATAAATAACACTTCATCTAGATAAGTAATTTTATCCATAAATCCATGGAATTCCAATGCTACCACATTTGTAAATACCTCCTCTCTCCTAACAGCAAATGATTATGCAATGTGTTAGATGGGTTTAAAACCGAAGGATTCAACAGGATTTGATGTGTTAAAAAGAACAATGGGGTTGGATTGTGACCACCAAGTTTAAAAAAAATGATAGGTAATCTGGAATAATGAATTGCATTTGAATATTTTCATGGTATAATTACAATTAACAATATAATTCTACACATATACACGGTTTCACTATTGGCCCAAAACAAACTTAGTGTAAATTTGGACTCATTTCCAAGCATTGTAGGGGTTCATTTGTTTCTCTTGAGTCAGTTTTCTAATTAATCTCCTAATGTAATTGTATGTATAGATAAAATGGGGGAACCAATTAAGTTGTCTTGAGCTTTTAGAGAAAAGAAGGGACATAAATGAGTTAAATCCATCCACAAATCAAACTAGCAAAAATAAGCTTCTCCCTCTTCTTTGTCTACAGACCAGATACCAGGACCTTTTAATATATATTTAGCAATATTTTACAATGAATTTAATCCATTGAAAGAAAACAAGAAAAATACACATGAATCTGATGGAGATAAGTCTATGTTAGTTTGATTTCTGTAATCTGTTTCTAATTGCCTGAAATATATAAAGGTTGTTTAGAGTACTGATGCCAAAGGCTTGTTCCCATTTACTTCTTCTGAGGTGGAAGCCATTTTCTCTAAATCATAAAGATCACTGTTAAAAATAATTCTGATTTATAGACATAAATGGCTCAAACATTCTTTTGAGGCTGGAAAAGACAAAGTTCACTTGGGCTTCTACATAAAACAATTTCTCTATTGTGCTTTGGTCTATTAAGGGACATTCCAGACTGCCTGCCAATTACGCCCTATTAGAGTGGTAGCAATTTTGTAGCATTCATGTGATAATCACACTTCATCTCAAACAAGCCAGCACTACAGTAGCCACAACACACTTAAAAATAACTGCTTCCACAAATCTGAACAGAAACATCCCCAGCTTAAACTTGCCCATTCGTAACTGATTTTGAAGTCTAATTCCAGATGAACTTCCTGAGCTTAAAACCTGAACAAATTTTTCAAAGTTAAAAAGAGGTTGTTGGTTTTTTTTTTACACTATTCTGCTTGGCAAGTCAGTCTAGAGATTTTGATTAAATTTATTTGATTTGAAGATTTATAAAGTCACCAAAGTCAAAATTTGTGATTTGGGGCAGCATATATCAACAAAAAAAATCTAGAATAAATAAAAATAAACCAATATAACAAATCACAATTAAATACATACCCAAGGCAGGGGATAAGTCACCTTGAACTGTGAGATTGGCAGCAAATAAATTTGACTGATAAACAAACATAATAAACCCCTCATTTACAAAATATGCTTTTGCAACATCCAATATGTGGGAAAACAGCCAGGTCTTCATAACTCTTTGAAAGACTTACAAGATGCAACTGTTTTCCAAAAAGCTAGCCATGAATATGTGTTTCCTAAGGCCCTTAACTCAAATTGGTTTTTCTTATAAACATTCAAAATCCATGTTTGTCAGTACAACCAAGGCGGAACATGACTATGGCAGTATCAGGTTTTATTACTGACCACCATGTTTGTGTTGGATTTTGAATTATACCAGTCCAGTGAAAAAGGTTCAGAGGTGAATATGATTTTCCCTTCCTCTTTTTGTCACACACGCTCCCTCGAATATATTACTAAAAGTCAGTAATCTTTAGTAAATGTATGGCTTAGCAAAATCTATACATAAAGAATCCAAACATTCTCTGCTATTAAGTGAGTGTTCCACAGGGAGGGAACATCTTTCTAGAAGATGGAGGTACTGAGTTGGCTCAAGCATCTAAGGAATCACTGACTTCCAGCGGGTGCTGGGGAGATTCCCAAAACTTGGTTGAACAGTTTTTCTGAGATCCTATTATCAGCTGGAATGTTAGGGGTGTCATTGCATCTGAAGGATCTTTCCCTGTCTGCCAATCAAAGCACACTGTTTGGTTACTGAAGATCTCCAGGAAATGAAGAGGCAGAAGTGATGCCTAGAGGGATGTTGGTGGAAGACAAAGGTGAATCATACCTACATAGGTAAACACTCAGATTGACATCTATACCACAGCAATATGAATAGTGAATCATCAATAAGGGACCAGGTTATTTGAAGGAGCATCTTTTTCTAGTTACATCTATCTGACCCACCAGAATGCAGAGGCAGCGTATATTATGTGTTCCCTCTCTTAAGGAAGCCCATCCAGTGAGACCAAGAAGAAGAGCCTTCTCTGTGGTGGCTCCCTCCCTGTGGAACACCATACCCACAGAAGTGAGATTCTCCCCCACCTTGATATCTTTCAAAAGGCATTGAAGACATGTTTTGCAAGTGAGCCTGGGAACCCCAGGGTGATACAGAGCCCTGGAACAACTAGGCCCATATGTGTAGAGTTCAAGCTAGCTACTTTATTGCTTTATGCCTATTTCACAGGAATCTCTCCAAACGGTCAGCTTTTGCCTGAGAAAGACTAAAATGCATTCTTGCGGGGTGGGAAATCAGGGTCAGACCTTGACCTCTTGTGTTTATATAATGAATCCAGACTCACTTTAGCCCTCCTCCTGACTAGGATGGTTGTTCTCTAATATAGTTAGTGGGTGAAGATTAAGTAACCCAACTTGGTATTCTGGCTTCCAACTTTTTAAATCTTTGTTCATTTTAATATTTTAATGTTTTATACTCTTGCTTTTAGAATGTTTTAAGCTGCTCAGAGTCACTTGACAGTGAGAGGAGCTGCATATAAATTTAATAAATAAACAATAAACAATCATTTTCCAGTGGTTTCAGCCCATCTACTAAGACCGAGAAGAGTTGCTTCTTTATGGACTCCTACAATAATTATAAGAACTGTTATCTTCAGAGTTGAGGGAATTGTTCCTTCTTATTTGCAGCCCCTTGTCTTTGAAAACTGTATTTCCTGATGTTAGATTAGCCCCCATCCTGTTAAGTTGTAGGAAATCTGTTACAACCTGACCTTTAAGAGAATCCTGCAAGTGGATCTGCTATAAATAGTCAGCTCTCATCATGGTATTTTATTTGATATTTGATTGTTCATCAGACCCTGAAGTTCTTTTAATTCAATATTGTTAGGTTGTTTATTTTGATTTTTTTAAACCCTTCTCATTGTAGGAGAGGAATATACACCACTCAGAGTCCTCTGGACAAGCGTATTAGCTTTTTGAATAAGTAAATAAAATAAATTGTTATTGTAGGTTGCACTTCCAAAAATCAAACCCAGTTTTTTTTTAAAGGAATTCAATTTGTACAACTTCATCTGCCAGAGATCAAGCATGAAACTGAGAATTGTACCTACAAATCTGCGTAGCATTTATGTTTTTAATGCTAACACCCCTTGGGGCAATAAAACAGAACTAGGGAAGGCAGCTGAAGTTCACTGAAAAATACATATTAGAAATTTTGAATGCTCCAATGCAGGAAGTTTTTAAGAAGAGATCAGACAGCCAGTTGTCTGAAATGGTGTAGGGTTTATTTTTTTGCCTAAGCAGGGGGTTGGATTAGAAGACCTCCAAGGTCCCTTCCAATTCTGTTATTCTGTTAATATATTCTCTCATTGTCACAGCTGGATGAATATTTCATAATTCCTTTTAAAACCTTATTATACAGTATATGTATTTCAGGGAGTTTTAGCGTAAAAGGTGGGCATGGGAAGAACGAACGGTGCCATTTCAAATGTTTCCATGTTTTCAAGTACCTTTTTAAAACCAAATCTCATTAAAATGATGCTTCACATTTAAAACATAATGGATGATGGTAATTGGGAAAACTGAGGTGATCAAGGACAACCGGGATGTGAAGAGCAATGCTGCAAAGGCTTCGTTTCCCCAAATCCAGAAATTGCTTTCAGTCAAGGTTTTCGCCCCTCTTTCTGAGTTACAGGGATCGTTCAAACTGTCAGAAACTTTTCCCATAATGAACGCAAAAAGGGCAGCGTCTCCTATTTGTCGCCATTTCAGAGTTTCAAGCAAAGCCAGATTCTGATACAGACATTGAAGCTATTTGTTGAAGTGTTTCTTAGGCCTTGCCTATCTGAGGATTCTTAACAGATTTAAACAGACAGCCTGAAGAAAAGGTTCCGCGAGAAATGGCAGCCTCTGCAACATTTGCATCCTTCAAAAGTTAGTAAAATATAACTGAGAAGATTGTCCTCTCAGCATGTGTCGTGCTGTGAGTGTATTTGTGCAGCTCCGTTCATATCTAATCAACCTTTCCATGTAAAACTGTCACCCCTTTATTGAAAACAGAATCTGAACGGCAAACGACGAAAAATAGGGAGAACAAATATTTCACTGTAGAAGATGAAGTAAAACATTGAAGTATGGTGAGGTTTTTTTTTTTTTAAGTTTAATGAGGTGAAAAAAAGCAATGCAAACCCAGTCTTTCCAAACTGCAATTCAGGAAGGTAGAGAAACAGATCAGAGACAGGTTTCACTTCTACTTAATTTTGTGCTGAAATCTGTTTTTCAGTTTCCTGAAAGTTTTCTTCCTCTACAAGAATGGCTTCTATTTTGCTATGTCATTCATTATCATTTTAGATCTTCTCTAATTCACACCGTTGCAGCATCTTGTTGGGGTACCTTTATTCAGGAGAAATTCCAGATGGTAGTTTCACCAGTCTGCCATGGTTTTAGATATTTATGCTTCCTAACAATTATCCAGTGGAATAAGTGTCTTCCTGAGTCAGGAAGGAAACCAAGGAGGCTGCAGAACTCTGGAGAGATTTGTATAGTGGATGTTCTCACGTACTTCTGTGTCACTTTGTAACTTGGGAAGATGCAAGAGTGGTGGGCCTCAAGGTAATAATTTGATGGTGGCTTTGCTTTTCTCTTAGCCACATCTGGGAAATCTCTGATTGCCTAACATAGGAGGAGTGAGCTAAGGGTGGCAGTGTAGAAATGCTGGTCTGAAAACTGGGGAGGGTAATCTAGATTTGCCTTGCTGATGAGGCTTCTCCCTTTTCTGGCTATTGCAAAACCCTCTTCACAATTGTCATGTTATGCAGCCTCCTTTGGTTGAAGGGACTCAGCATTCTATTCTTTTTAGCAGTATTACTCAACCTTTGCAAGTTTAAAAGGGGTGGACTTCGATTCCCAGAATTCCCCAGTCAGCATAGCTAGCTAGGGAAATCTGGGAGTTGCAATCTACCCCTCTTAAACTTTCCAAGGTTGAGAAGCACTGCTCTATAGGAAAGGAAAGATAGAACCATTTTGATAGAGCCCCTGGAAATGGTTCACATATTATATGATATACATTTGCTAAGAGCTGAATAATGAATGACCGGGGGAAGGGAAGAGTCTGGCATTATGCTTAATGTATTTCATTGGTGGCCAACTGAAGGCTCTGGATCACCCTTCACAGCAGACCAGACTAGAAAAAGTCTGAAAGAAATCTGAAAAATCAGAAGAGCAACAAAGTTGATTAGGGGACTGGAGGCTAAACTATAGGATGAA
Source organism: Notechis scutatus (assembly GCF_049901735.1). NCBI lineage: Eukaryota > Metazoa > Chordata > Lepidosauria > Squamata > Elapidae > Notechis > Notechis scutatus. Next base: position 204,771,584 of record NC_142009.1, on the reverse strand, counting down.
TGATTGTGAGAACTGGGAATGTCTTAGTCTAATGAAGAGTCTAGGGGTGAATGATAGCAGTCTTCCAATATTTGAGGGGCTGTCATAGAGAAGAGAGGGGTCAACCTATTCTCCAGAGCAGCTGCGGGAGTACAAGAAATTAAAAAATAGAAGATTATCGAAGGGAGATGAGACATAGAATTACGGAGAAATGTTATGATAGTGAGAACAACTAATCGGTGGAACAGCTGGCATTCAGAAGTTATGGATGTTCCACCACTGGAGGTTTTAAAGAAGAGATTAGGCAGCCATTTGTCTGCAATGGTATAGAGTCTCCTCCTTGATCAGTGAGTTGGATTAAAAGTCCTCCGTAGTCCCTCCCAATTCTGCTATTCTGTATTTTAAACCAGATTCTGAATGCTAATGCTACTTTTATTAAGAGTTCCAGTAACAGAATAGTGCAAATGTGAATGTTCCTGTCCAGTTCTTATGTTTAAAAAAAAGTTAGGGAGGGTCCTGCCTAAGACGTTTTCTCAAATTACATTTCTGCCCTGGACTACATTTTGTTTATCTGACCATTGCCTTGGTTGTGACTCTACCTCCTGTTTCTCAATGTTTTTCCCTCTCATTATGCTCTGAGAATTGCTTATTGTTTTCCAGATATGCTACAAAAATGAATAGGGAAATGTGTAATTTGTCTTAGGTGAGCAACAACTGAAAGTAATGTCTTATAATGTGTGGATTATTTCTCAATTTGGGGAAATTTATGCAGATTTGTTGTTTATTGAGAGCCAATTGCTAAAGCAACAGACTAGAAACCAGAAGATGGTGAATTCCAGTTCTGTGTTAGGCACAAAGTCATCTGGGTGACCTTGGGCCAGTCACTTCCTCCCAGCCCTAGAAAGTAGGCAAGGACAATAATTGCACATTGGCAATATGTAATGATTGGATTGCCATATAGGGTAAGTAAGTAAGTAAGTAAGTACTGTAAGTAAGTAAGTAAACATGATTGTGCCTAGTAGGTGATTTTGGTGGGATGAAGGAATGTGAATGGAGGACTTACAGTACATGTTCAGAGATTAGTGATTTTGATTACAAGAAGATTCAGCAAGAGATGAAGAGCACAGACAAAGAGTTACTCAGAAACAAAACAGAAACATATGAACTAAAAGTCTTAAGTTGTGATGTGGAAAATGATAATGTCATTTGTATATGCTACTTAAGACCTGCAAGGGATCTTTGGATGCTGCAGGAAATTTATAGCCACTCAAAATGACCTGGCTTTGGTCATACATTTTTTGTAACTCATAATTTCTTGAGCCATGGTTTGCTAGACCCTTAGTTGAGTTCATACGTCATGTCCCAAAGGTGCTTTTTCAGGAGGCAACCAGATTTTCTTGTTTTTTTTTCCAATTGCCTCCTGAAAAAGCTACATTTGGGACAACCATGACCTGGATGACTGAGAGTCTCCACAGACTTCCATACATCATGACAAGTACAACCGTGAAGTCCCAGGCCAAATCCAGCAGCCCACACACTATACCCTTGAGCTCCTCATAGAGAGGAGAGGTACTAGTTTTTCTTCACTTATGCTGATATGCATATATCCGAATGTGGAGGGAGTGCCTTGAGAAACAGTAGAAGCATTCCTCTAGTCTCATTCCTGGGCCACTAGTTTAGTGTTCTATTAATATCTTCTGTGACATTCCCTGAGCTCCCACTGGTTTCACAAGCCCTGAGAGTCAATGTAAAAACACTGTATTTAATTGTCAGGTGAGTTATCTTTTCCAGCTTCACTGCACATTGCTGACTTTATTACCTGTCAAGTCCTTTGTGATGAGAAGCAAACTAAACAGGCACTGAAGGAAATATGCCTCAGCAAGAAATGTGCTCTTCATAGTAGTTGGTTTAAGTTTCAAAGGTGGGAGTCTCTGTTACCTATTCTAAAATGCCTCACTTCACCATAGGTATTTCAGGTAGATTAATGGCTCACTATATAGTACAAAGTTACTGATGCAGGGATGTTACCTTGGGTGCCATAGGTACAAGGTACAAACATTAAATCTTCAAGCTTCTTTTTTCCCCTCTTTTGTCTTTACATAATAGCTGAGAACATTGGTAAAATTTAAACTAGCCCAGCAAATCTAACAATGTTGCTAGTAGATTTCAAGCTTATGGGAACTAATTTTCTTTTTACTTGAATCTTGAAATCCACCAAGGAGAGACAGTTGCAAATACAGGTAGTGCCTCAAGAACTGTGGCAAGGAAGGCCATAAAATGGGGGCAAAACTCAACTATCTTGCTTAGGGACAGAAATGTACGTCTCAGTTGTGATTATAAGTCAAGGACTACCTGTAATCTCTCTTGGTAAACTCTACTCCTCCTCCTCTATTAATAATAATTTTTGAATATCGAAAAGGAGTTTAAACTTTTTTCCACACACAAAAGCCTACACTTGATTAACTTAAGCTTAAATATAATTGTGGATGGGAAGAGAAAATCATTTGGTGCTGCTAAGGTTAAGTAATTGTGAAGCAGAAATGCTGGCTAATTTATTGTAAATCTCCAGATCTACCTTCTGCCAAAAAAGAATACTGCTTTTGAGAATGTTCAGTCCATTGATTACTATTTTGCCCACGACACTATTCTTGATTACAGTCAAGTTTGGAAACCTATGGCCAAATAAATAAATATCGATTGCAAATGTACGACCTGTTTATATATTACTTTGATTTCATAAGGTTTCATAATATAAATGTAATATATTCATAAAATAAAAGAGTAAATATTAGAAATGTAGGCAAAACTTTATTCAGTGATTTTCAGATGCAAAATCTTTATTGTTTGGAAAATTACTGTGAGTAGTTTCCAGGTTAATTTGTACCCAGCATATTTCTAGTCAATCCTTGTATCCTAATCAGAGCAAGACATAGACCACTTAGTTCACCTAGCCATAAACATAGCTTGATGTTTATTTATTAAACATCAACCAAGATCAAAAACATCTAATTGGCAAAAGTAAGACCAAAGACCGGAAAAAATCAGGTGGAGATATGAAAAACAGGCAAGAATTTACATTATCTATATATTTTTTATTTTATTTTATTTTTTTATTTTGATTTGTCAATCGCTTACAAGATAATAGAAGTATATACATAGTTATGAATACATGAAATGGATACATATAAGAAAAATAAAAGAAACAATAGGACAGGGACGGTAGGCACATTGGTGAGCTTATGCACGCCCCCTACAGACCTCTTAGGAAAGGGGTGAGGTCAATAGTAGACAGTCTAAGGTTAAAGTTTTTGGGGTTTGGAGAAGAAACCACAGAGTCAGGTAGAGTATTTGAGACATTGACCACTCTGTTGCTGAAATCGTATTTCCTGCAATCAAGTTTGGTGCGATTAACCTTGAGTTTGTATCTATTGTTTGCTCTTGTGTTGTTATGGTTGAAGCTGAAGTATTCATCGACAGGTAGGACATTGCAATGTATGATTTTATGTACTATACTTAGATCGGACCGAAGGCGGTGTAATTCAAGGTTTTCTAGGTCTAGAATTTCAAGTCTGGTGGTATAAGGTATTCTACAACGGGTAGAGGAGTAGAGAACTCTTCTTGTGAAATATTTCTGGACTTTCTCAACTGTGCTAATATCAGATACGTAATGTGGGTTCCAGACTGATGAGCTGTATTCGAGTGTTGGTCTAGCAAATGTTTTGTATGCTCTAGTTAGTAGTGTGATATTACCAGAGAAAAAGCTACATAGGATTAGGTTAACAACTCTTAATGCCTTTTTGGCTATGTAGTTCCAGTGGGCTCTAGCACTTAGATCATTAGAGATGAGTATTCCAAGGTCCTTTACAGAGCTTGGATCATCAACAAGGTCTTGACTATTCAATTTGTATTTTATTTTCTGATTTTTTTTGCCAATATGTAAGACAGAGCATTTATTTGTGGAGATTTGAAGTTGGCATTTGTTTGACCATTCTGATACATAGTCAAGATCTTTTTGAAGGGTAGCAGTATTGTCTGTGATATTGAACAGCTTTACATCATTAGCAAAGAGAACACAGTTGCTCTTAATATGATCACAGAGGTCATTTATGTAGAGTATGCAGTTGGTCCTAGAACACTGCCTTGGGGGACACCACTATTGACAGGTACAGAATTTGATAGGACACTCCCAATTTTGACCATTTGTTGTCTGTTTGACAGGAATACTTCTATCCAGTTATGCAGGTGTCCAGAGATACCATAAGATTTTAGTTTTAGGAGTAGTTTGTCGTGTACTACTTTACAGAAGTCTATGTAGATTGTGTCTATTGTTTGTGTAGTCCATATGTTTTTGCAGTGTAAGAGTTGCAGATTACAGGATAGTTTTTTTCTGAAACCAAATTGTTTATTAGAAAGTAGTTTGTCTCTAAGTGGAGGATAATGGATTGGTTAATAATTGATTCCATGACTTTACAGGTGATGCAGCATAAGGAGATTGGTCTGTAATTTTCAACTAGGCTGGGGTCTCTCTTTTTGAAGATGGGGATGACCGTGGCTTGTGACCATAGGTTAGGCAAGGAGCTGGTCCTGAAAGATTTTTCAAAGATTATGCTTAGAGGTTCTGCTATGGCAGTAGATAGCTTTTTTAAGAAGTAGGAACATATTCTGTCCGGTCCAATAGATAGAGATGGTTTTAGATTGCGTAGTGCTTTTTCAACATTGTCTTCTGTAAAATCGATATGTATTAGATCACTGTAGTTTTCTGTGGTTCGACTAGGAAATACTGGGCATGATCCATTGCTGTTTACAAATACTGAGCCAAAGAATGTGTTAAAGATGTTGGCTTTAATGGTGTCGTTGTTGCAGCCTTTCTTTCTTTCTTTCTTTCTTTCTTTCTTTCTTTCTTTCTTTCTTTCTTTCTTTCTTTCTTTCTTTCTTTCTTTCTTTCTTTCTTTCGCTATATAAATATATATATAAATATATTTATTTATTTATTTAGCTATATAAAAAGTACAGAATGTTTCAGAGCCCCTGGAAACAATATTATGGGTTATAACTCTTTTATGTACACAACCGTAGCAGAATAGAGATGGAAAATAGGACACCAGGGGATCCCTTCTGTCTTGTACTTCATGAACAAAAGGATCTGGTGGACAGGGATAGAGATAGTTCTCAATTTAGGACTATAAAGGAGACTACCTATTATGGTTGTAAGTCATGATGGTTATAAAAAGGGTCACTCATATGATTGACCTGCATTCATGACCTTTTATAATGCCTTGATAAGGCCACACTTGGAATACTGCATCCAGTTTTGGTCACCACAATGTAAAAAAGATGCTGAGACTCTAGAAGGAGTGCAGAGAAGAGCAACAAAGATGATTAGAGGACTGGAGGGAGGCTAAAACATGTAAAGAACAGTTACAGGAACTGGGTATGTCTAGTTCAATGAAAAGAAGGACTAGGGGAGAAATGATAACAGTGTTCCAATATCTCAGGGGCTGCCACAAAGAAGAGGGAGTCAAGCTATTCTCCAAAGCAACTGAGGGCAGGACAAGAAGCAATGGGTGAAAACTAATCAAGGAGAGAAGCAACCTAGAAATAAGAAGAAATTTCCTAACAGTTAAAACAATTAATCAGTGGAACAACTTGCCTCCAGAGGTTGTGAATGCTCCAACACCAGAAGAGATTGGATAAGCATTTGTCTGAAGTGGTAGGGTTTCCTGCCTAAGCAGGGGGTTGGACTAGAAGACCTCCAAGGTCCCTTCCAACTCTGTTATTCTATTCTACTGTTTTTCATTAAATGTATATGCCATGGTTGTTAAACAAATCAATTGTTCAATTGATTTGGGCTGGTTTTATTAAAAATCAAAAGAAAATATAATTTGTAAGATGCCCAGAGTCCTCTTTTAGGAGAGATAGGTGGCATTATAAACAAATAACAAACAAACAAACAAATATCAGTTTTTAGCAAAAGCGTTGCAAAATGTGTTCACGTGCCCATAAATGTAGGATGGTTGCTGAGCACTCGACATGCAGTCACATGACTGTGGCAAGTGCAGTGGCTATCACAACTTTAGAACCAGGGAAGTTTAGAACTACCCCTAGGGAAGTCATTATTACTTCAAATGGTCACTGATGACCAGTCATATGTTGATGAATATCTATAATGCATCCAACAATCACAAATATATTTTTTTCAGCATAAACATACCCTGGAAATATAGTTTTTTTCCACTGTCTTCATCTTGTCCATGGCATGTAAATCATTCAGACTTGTGTGGCTACTAAAAACAGTGTTTTCTAATATATTCCAGCACCATCCAAAGGCAGCCAGAGTAAGGCTACCAAAGTCCAGACCCATTGTGGAAAATCCAGAAATTCATTAGATGACAGCAATGAATAGGCAGACTTTTTGCAGTCCCCTTATGGCTGGTTGGATTTTTGGACATCAGCTCTACCAGCTTTCCATCTTCCATCTATTAGCCTTCCATCTCAGGGTACACACAAGGCTTGGAGGGAAGCCCAGTAAATGCAGTGGCTTAAACTATGAAAAGAAGAGGTTTCCAAAGGGAATGACACAAATGAGGAGCCCCCCCAACAGTGTAGATTAGGTTAGATCACTCTCACTCAACTTTATCAATGCCTATCAACAGAATGCGTTTGCATCAAGCCACCAACCACAGAGAGAGGACTATATGGCAGAGATGCTGAACCAGCAAGTTGCAGATCCTCTAAGAATCAAACCAAAATGAGAACTGAAACCGACTTGTAAAACAACAAATTGACTTCTCCCAGTTGCCAAGTGTTTGTACCTTTTTTGCAACAGATATGGCCACAGGTCACCGTGAATTTCACTCTACTTTGCCCCTCCTCTTCTGTTTTTGCTTATCCTTTTTAAATTCCTGACTTTTTTTTGCATGGTGGTGATTCTAGTTTATATAGAAAAGAGAAGTCGTCCTTCTAGCATCGAAATAGGTAATGGTTTTTTTTTGGCTACAAGGGTGGCTTGCAATGCTGGGGAGGGGAGTTGGGGCAGGTAGACCCCTTTGCAGTATGCATAAGGTAAAGGTAAAGATTCCCTCGCATATATGTGCCAGTCATTTCCGGCTCTAGGGGGCGGTGCTCATCTCGGTTGCAAAGCTAAAGAGCCAGCACTGTCCAAAGACGTCTCTGTGGTCATGTGGCCAGCATGACTAAATGCCGAAGGTGCACAGAACACTGTTACTTTCCCCCCCAAAGTGGTCCCTATTTTTCTACTCGCATTTTTACATGCTTCCGAACTGCTAGGTTGGCAGAAGCTGGGAGAAGTAACAGGAGCTCACTCTGTTATGCAGTGTTAGGGATTAGAACCACTGAACTGCCAAGCTTTCTGATCAACAAGCTCAGCATCTTAGCCACTAAGCCACCACATCCCCTGCAGTATGCATACCACTGGCTAAACACAAAGCCTCCAGAAGTCTCGACACTGCTGAATTTGCTAGAGAAGCAACAATATATTCTTTCTTGTCTGTCTCTCCTATATTGCCATGGCTGTCAGTTAACTGGAAGGCCTTCTTCCTACAAGGCCCATTGACCATCCAGACCTCTCATGCAAACTCAACATGTCAGATACTCTGGATTTCACACCGAGAGGGCTCTGTGCTCATTGGACCTTGCAAAAGCAAGCCTGGGGGAAATTCATAGTGGTGTCACTGCTGGTAAGTTCAGGAGGGACATGGGTGGTCTTGGTCATCTGCGGAGAGCCCACATACCCCGAAGCTATGAATTAATCACCCCTGCGTTACTCCTATATTCTCCCATTTCAGCCCTGATAAATGCAGTAAAACAGGTGATTAAAAAGAGAAAGAAACCTTTGTTTCTCACTCTACGTTTAAAGGAGCAGGCAAAGGTAATTCAGATATTCATGAAACGTGAAAGATTTATCCCCCACCCTGCAAATGTTTAAGTATTCATATAAGTGCTATGAATCTGATGAGTGTGAAGCACCAGCCTTTTATCTGTGTGCCTTTGGAGAATCACTTAACTTGCACAACTGCAGAGTTCACATTTGATGTTACCTGGTGGCAACTTTGGATCAGATTAAAGCAATTACATTCTCTTTGTAAAAGCAAGACAGACCATGAGCAAGCTCAAAGAAAATCTGCCATCGGTTCTTTTGCAAACTCTAGCAAGTTCAGTTGTCACATGAGTAGTTTTACTAGCTCAGAAACAGCTGTTGTAAATTTTGAGAAGCCTTGGCAAACCCACACAGTTGAGAAGGAAATCTTCTGCACATTTTCATGGTAGTAAACTCCACTGAATATACATGGAATGACTTCTAAGGATATCCAAGGAATTCTGGGAATTGTAGTCCTAATACTGTACATTTGGAAGGCACCCAGTGGGGAAAGAGCTCGTGCAGGCAAATTCAGGGAACTTTTGCTAGCCATTCTGGGTGCGGTTGGACTCAAACGACTCCATCAGTTCATGGAAGGAATCCTTCTGTTAACACAAGACTCAGCAAAGACTGCCAAAAAGGGAAGTAATTGCCCTCTTCTCTTCCAATTAACTGCATAATTCTCATGCTAGCCCAGAAGAAACTCAAAACCATCCATTTTGGGTTTCCTCATAGTTTTATATTTTGGATTGATTTACTCCAATCCTAAGTCATAGATTTATTTATGGTGTGATTTTCCTTGGCTCATGTTACGTTGATATGTGCCAAGGAGGCCCTCTTTCTCCTTTTCTTTTGAATTTCCCTTTAAAACCTCTCATCTATCTAATTAGAAACCAAAAAATATCAGTGGAAGGACAATAGGGGAGGTGAAAATAGGGGAGGAAGGACAATAGGGGAGATGTTATTATGCGCAGAGTATATTTTACCTGTTTTAGGTACATTAAATCATGTTCCTCCTAATTTTATTAATACAAGGAGTATGATTATTGCCTATTTCTATAAACTGGAGACAATCAAATGAAGCAATTGGATCACAGCAACAGTATATAAAATTATAAGGACTGGAAATGTATGTTCTTGAATACTTGTTTTTTTAATCTTGCCATGAGCATTTTCAGGAGCTCTTTCCAATTGAGTACATTTCAGCTTATCCTTTATTTTGATAAGGATGAAAGAAGAACTAGATAAACTTCCTTACCTAGGGGGAAAAAAAGACATTAAGATGATCACGACTCCAGGTTAAATTATATGTTGAGATGTCCTATATTTCATCCTTTTTAAAAGAAATTTACTGGGTACTCCTTAAACAGCCCCCCAATAAATGATGCATCTTGAGAAAGGAATGGAAGAAAATAACAACTAAATCTATTCATCCATACTTAACTACACTCAGTGATACTTGGGCACTTCATGCCTTTTGATTCTCTGCAAATTCTGGATTCACAAAAATATAGCTTATTTGTGAACCAGCTTGAGTCTCGATGTGTATAATTTTTCTCCCTATCAATCTGCTATTTTCTAGCACGAGGAAAAAAAAACAATAATCACTGGGTAAGCCTCCCATTTAAAATTCCTTCATTTTTGTTTTGTTTTGTAGAGTTATAAATTTAATCCTTGCCCTTACTTGCACACATCGCTTGTGTGACAATTTACAATAAATGGGATTTTTTTTAATGACACAATACATTCCGTGCCCCACTGCTTCGCTGCCAACCTTCGATCTTTCCATGCAAAGAAAGAAATTTCATTTCTGTGAATCCCTTTGCAACAGCAGCTTGAAAGGTAGTTTACCAACTTCAGTTGGCTATTGATGAGCTTGTAAACAAATTCATATATTTGTCATGCTGATTATAGTGTTGGCAAACACAATGGCTGATCATGTTATAAATGTTTATCAACACCCGCACTCACCCACCTGCTAAGAGGTGCTACGCTTTAATGAAATTGTTTGACTATCAAGGCTGGTTGCTAAGATACAATGTTCTCGTTACAGGGATGTGATGCTTACAAATTTCTATTATCAAATAATGATTAGAAATGTGCTAACCTCAAGGTGTTCTGTGCAGCGAAAGGTTTGCTGAGCCTCAAATTAGTAAACTGTCTGCCTGAGAAGACACTTACAGAAGGAGCAGGCAAGCATCAAAGTTACAGGGTTGACATTTTAGAACAAGACAATGTCGGTCAGAGGAAACATCTCGTGCATATGATGAAAGACTGTCTCTGGGAATGTTTACATGATCAGTTGCCAAGTACAATGTCTTTATGACACATTTCCAACTTAATATATTCTCAAGTTCTTGCATCAAATGATTGCACTCTCTTATGGCATTAAAATCTCTCTTTCTCACCCCTCTTTGGAATAACCAACCACCCTCCAACTTGCAAATAGCCAGTTCCTATTGCAGAAAGCCAATTGCTGGCAACGAAGTCAAATTAGCAGGCTCAAAAATAATAATATTTAGAGGCCAGATTTCACTTGCTAGACAATGCTTAATCAGGGTCAGGAATGCTGTTGATGTAAAAGCAGTTCAGTGTTTACATGAAAGAAAAAATGTTAAAGATTTGTGCCATTTTCTATTCTACCTTGGGTCACACTAATTTGTTTAAAGAGGTTTTTTAGAAAACACTAAGCACAATATCTGATTTTATTGTTATTTAACAAATGTATTTCAGTGGCGGCACACAAGGATTATATTGATACTGTTTATATATTAATCTTAAGTACAGTTATTGAACTGATTACTGAATTAAAAATTAAAGGAGTAATGAGAGCTGTCATTAGTGTGATTCTCCATTGAAAGTAAGCAGTGCAAATCCTCGTCACCAAGGGCCAATTCCTGCTTGTTCGGAATATGTATCAAATAACTACCCACATTTTCCATTTCACCTCTGCAAATCTTAATCCATGCCAGAAGCCAATTCTCATCACAGTACACAAACTCACACCCCACAACTCTTTTAATAATCCAGAGAGCTGCAGCCAATTAAATTCAGTGCAGCACCATCTATTAATGAATAGTTTTACAGAAGGCGGACTTGTATTTCAGTTGTACTGTTTCTCAACAAGATTTTGAAGTTCTATATAGTATATCTCTCATGCAAATATGTGTTCCCCCCCAGAGTTTACATTTCAAAATATGTTGCTTCATTTATGCATTTTGATACAAAAGTGTGTGTGTGGGGGTATTAATCTGAGAATAAAAACTATATATAAAACATTACTTCTTGATAAAATCTACAAAATAGAAATAAATTTAAGTGGAGCAAGTTAATTGTAAACTGAGGCTAATATGAGGTGAAAAGAGCAGTCTATTGAACTTTTACAACATGCAAAAGATTGAACTTTAAGACAGAACAGAACATAAAAACATAGTTGGAAGGGACCTTGGAGGTCTTCTAGTCCAACCCTCTCCCCAAGCAGGATACCCTAAACCCTTTCAGACAGGTGGTCCCACAACTTCTGAAGGCAAGCTGTTCCAGTGATTAATTGTTCTCATTGGTAGGAAAATTCTCCTTAATTCTAGGTTGCTTCTCTCTTTGTTTAGTTTCCATCCCTTGTTTCATGTCTTGCCTTTTGGTGCTTTGGAAAATAGGTTGATCCCCTCTTCTTTGTGGCAGCTCCTCAGACTGCTATCATGTCACCTTAGTCCTTCTTTTCACTAAATGAGACATACCCAATTCATGTAACCATTCTTAGTACTGTATATTTTAGCCCCCAGACCCTCTAATCATTTTTGTTACTCTTCTCTGCACTCTTTCTAGAATCTCAACATCTTTTTTATATTGTGGTGGCTAAAACTAGATGCAGTATTCCAAATGTGGTTTTACTAAGGCTTTATAAAGGGCACTAATAATTCATGTGATCTTGATTCTATCAAAAACCTATAATTGTTTCATGTTAAAAATACACTAAACCATTTTGATGAGCTGTATTAGTTTATTTCAGTGCCGAAGTACTTTTGTGGGTTTGCCAAAGCAGTCGAGTAAAACCAATAGGGATTAGTTAGTAGATGTGGCATTACAATTCTCTCTGCCCTTCTAATACTGGGAGCTATTATACAATTTTCAAAATTAAGTGGTTTTTTTTTACTTGTCACAAAAATTGCACAAGCATTAAATTTAGTAATAGTTAACATAAACAAACAGTGTCCAATAGGGTTGTGCAACACATTTCAGAGATGAGCTTCATAATGAATGGGAGTGCAAAGCAAGCACCTCTTTTAAAATCCTTAAAACATTCATGGGTTTGCAAGGTTTTCAAGACTGCTTCAGGAACTGTCCCTGTCCCCCCCCCCCCAATGACATAAATTGAATTGCAAATTCACCGCTTAGGTGGTATGTGCACAACACATTAGATTAAAATGTGGGTGACTACTTTGTAACTCTGTGAATTTTGACCAACAGACTTTTTCAGTAGAGTCTTTTGTCTCTGAGCTTGGCTGTTTTCTTGCTGACATTTCATTACCCAATTAGGTAACATCTTCAGCGCTAGAAGGGAGTTTAGTTTGCTCTCTATTTATATATAAGAGGCTTACCCTGTCAGTGTTGGTGGAAGTGTTCTTGGTGATTTAGATAAAATGAGAGAATCAGGAGCAGTCTTTAAAGCAGCCATTTTAGCTATGCAAAAGATGCAGCTGTTTCAATATTTCAAACAGAGATGATTTCTTGGGGTTTCTGAGCTTAGCCTTAACTACTGAACAATCCAACTGGATCTGCAGTGGCAGATAGGGGCTTAGATGGAGTGAAGAATGTTGAGATAGCTAGTAAACCCATATATCATTAATTAATTTAGTATTGAAGGAAATCAGGTTCATTTCACAGGAAAAATAGCTGTAACGCCTCTATATCTATTGATATGTGCTAATAGAATAGTTAGTATCAGATGTAGAAACTCCTACTGCAAATTGGGAATAATTCATTTGGGGTGCTGCCCTGGACTTTCAACTTGTTAGCTGTGGTTTATTATAGTATGTTGGACTCAGTGGTGGGATTCAATTTTTTTTTTACTACCAGTTCTGTGGGCATGGCTTGGTGGGCATGGCAGGGGAAGGATACTGTAAAATCTTCAGTCAGAGGTGGTATTTGCTGGTTCTCAGGAGTACTCAAAATTTCCACTACCAGTTCTCCAGAACTGGTCAGAACCTGCTGAATACCACCTCTGGTTGGACTGTCATATCCCCCAAAATGGTGCAGCATTTTTTACAATCCTAAGTAACTGGGTTAATGTAATAAATTATAGGAAAAGATGACAAGAAAACATAGACGGACTGGTCAATAGGAGGTAGGGAGAGGTAGACTTTTGTTCAATCACTATTTAATGATGGAATTCAAGTTTTTCAGATATTACCCTTTGGCCTAAACATTTGAGTATTATTAGGAGGAAAACAATATATTTGATTTGGGTATTAAAGTGATAACAGAAACAAGAATAAAGAAGACAGAGGGAAAGAGAAGAGGAAGAGAAGAGAAGAGAATACCAATCTTACAAGCAAATGGAGGTTCCCCTTTTTCTTCCTTCTCTTTTACCATTACTGGCAAGTTTTACAGAGAATCATTAACATGCAAATGCTCTTTGACAGTGCATGTTTTTAATGTTTTAGAAACAGTGGAAGGAAAACTCCACATACTTTTCAATTGTTGCTCTTCTAAGCAAGTATGACTTTACAGGGTGGGTGGGTGGGGTGGGGAATTCCTTCCTGCCAAGTAATTTCTCAAGACTGTTGAAGAGGTATTTATTTTCATGCAGCTAGGAAAGTCCCTTCAGTTAGGTGTTTTCTGCACTCTCTTCAGATACCGTACATGGCTGGTCTATGAGAAAGAGATGTATTTACAGCCAAATAAAGTCATGCAGAGAAATCATTAAGGCTTAAGGGTAACTGTAACGGGCCTACTTGAAAGCAGAAGGGTTGAAGTTTGTACTAATGCTCCCACTTTGATTAACCTAGGAAAGTATAAAAGCAAAACAACTTCATTCTGCACCCTATTGTCCATATAGTGATCTAAACCCCTAAACAAGTAAACTGAGGTCTGAGAACCCTTGAAACAGAACCTCCGTGAAGGAAGACTGGGCTTGGGGAAGTCCGCTCAAAAGTCCAGTTTGGAGAGCTGCGGCCTTAAGATGAGGAGTTCTCTGTTCACAGCTACCACTGAGAAGGGACGCGGTGTCTTAGTGGCTAAGACGCTGAGCTTGTCGATCAGAAAGCTCGGCAGTTCGGTGGTTTGAATCCCTAGCACCATGTAACGGAGTGAGCTCCTGTTACTTGTCACAGCTTCTGCCAACCTAGCAGTTCGAAAGCATGTAAAAATGCAAGCAGAAAAATAGGGACCACCTTTGGTGGGAATGTAACAGCGTTCTGTGTGCCTCTGGCATTTAGTCATGCCGGCCACATGACCACAGAGACATCTTCGGACAGTGCTGGCTCTTCAGCTTTGTAACGGAGATGAGCACCACCCCCTAGAGCCGGAAACGACTAGCACATATTTGCGAGGGGAACCTTTCTTTACCTTTACCTTACCACTGGAGAAGGACGTTGTTTCATATCTTCCTTTGGCACTTTTCGGTAGCCTGACTTGTAACTCTTAAGATGATATTATTGAGAATTATTCAGCCAGATGGGATCCCCAATTGAATCCCAGGCTGTGTCTCTGAAGCCAAGGGTACTTAGCTTTAGAGGATATCAGATAAATGATCTAAGAGAAAATGATCAATCTGTACAGGAAGAAAGGCAGTCTCCAGATACCATGATTCCAACACTGTTTGCCAGCCAGTAATTTATTATTCTCTGAAGACGTGCAACTAAAATTAGAACAAAATCTGAAAAGTTGTGAAAAATAAAAATATCATTCATTTGGGTGGTACAGGAAGAAAAGATTTTTCTATTAATTAACTTATGTCCCTGTTGCTGCAGTCTTTGGCCTCTGTGGGATTATTGGAAATCTGGTCTTGGTTTTGTAGTCAGAGAATAGGAAGATAAAGGGAAAGTGGGAAGCTAATGCAAGAAAGGGGATGAATGGTAAGTTGTGTGTGTGTGTGTAGGTGGATGCGTCTGTATGTGTATCGGCTGGCCAAGGAAGCAGATTACTAGATCAGAGTTCGCAGCAACTGTTGTCAAGGCAATATTGTTGCAGACAAAGCTCTCCAGAAAAAGCATCCCATATGCCATTAAAATTATGCTTGATATTCTTTACAGTATACTTGCTTTTAAGTGATCTGTTAGAGATATTCAATTTCCATAGAAGTGTGTAATCTGTAGCCCTCTGAATGTTGCTGAACTAAACTCTATTCTGCCTCAGCCAGTGTGTACAATCTGAGGGATAATGGGAACTGGAGTCCAACAATATCTGAAAGGCTATAGGTCATTTACTTACTCACTACTTATCAACACCAGTGGGATTTCCAAACTCCATATAATCAATCTGATGTATTTTCAGACTAGTCCAATATTCAATGAAATATAGGGGTTTCATCTGAATGATGACAGCGGCATTTATTTTGACTTAGATCTGGTTCATGTTTGTGGGTGTGTATGTTTGTGTTCACATACCTTCAAGCCAGTCTTGACTCCTGGTGACTACCTAGACAGAATCCATGTGGTTTTTTTAGACAACGTCTTTAAAAATAGTCTGCCTAAGGCCGAGCTAGAGTGATTATCATTTGGTTGGCTTCCATGTCTACAACAGGCCAAAAAATTGGGACTCCCTGCCCTAATTAGGTACTGGAATTATGAACCAAAATCCCTCAAAATCCCTCAGCTTGAAAGTTCCACCCATTCACATAAATGAAAATCATGATTTGATTTTGCAATTTTAAATAATGAATATCTCTAAGAAAGACACATCACACCCTGTCTTTGTACTACCCCTGCATTCTAGCTTCAAAATCAAATTTTGGGAGAAGTTCTGGCATTCTATATCAGATTCAGATGATTCCTCTGTCCAGTATTGTGTTGGAATTAATTTAAATCTTTCGAGATATCTGAATGGAAGCTGAACTCCCCTTAACAAATCCAAATCCAAATCGGAATAATCCTAAAGCTGTGTTAGCAATTAAGAACAGAAACAAAACCCAGATAGTGGCTGGATTTCTACATTTTGCTAAGCCAGTTTGTTTTAATTTTAAAAGGAGTTAAAAATCAACCTTGTTGATGAGTGCAATGCTTTGTTTGGCTAATTTCTCAAGGAGCTTCAGCCTTTTTTTAAAAAAAAAAAAATCTAATGATCATTTTCTTATACTCTAATGTATTTAGAGTGATTTAGACTATAACTCTCATAACTCATTTCCACTGATAAGAACTGAAGCCCCTAACACAGGGTACAAGGTGGTATGCTTGTGCGAGACTTGGCAACACACAAAAAGAAGCCAGGAAACGACAAATAAACCATATTGCCCTTTTTTGGCATCGCGCTAAGTCATAATCTGGGCTGAGACAAAGAATGCTGTTTGGATTCTGTAAAATAAGGTTGAATTAGATACATAGGCAATATTTATTATGGTTACTGATCAATGAATGGAATAGGTGACATTAGAAAAAAAGAGAAAAAGAAAAAAAACGGAGAGCTATCACATAGGAAAGCAAGCATAGGCAACACATAAGCTAAAAAGAGCAGTAAAGATACCTTAAAGTCTAAAACATTTTAAAGGCATCAACAGGAATGCACGACATTTAATGCAGTAAGCATAAATATGAATAGCAGGACATTAAATGTAGAACCACAATATTAGAAACAAAGTGTCTAAATTTCTACATTTAATAATACTTTAAGAATAAAACAATAAAATAAAATAATCTTCTACCCAGTGAGTGTAGTGAATACATATGAACATGAGTTTTCTGTGTATGAATAAAATTGTATAGTGGTCAGTAACAAATAAGATATGACAGGAGAAAAAGCTTAGACGTGGGGTAAGAAGCAAAGAAGAAGTAAGATTGTCTATTGATTACAAGTAAGAAAATAGTTTCCTGCAAAAGGCAATGACAGTTGAGAGAAATTTTGTGACTCTCCTGGTGGTAAAGCAAATCTTTTCCTTCCTCAAAATTTAAACATTGCTTCATCTTTTTTAAAAAAAAATATATGATTTCAGCTTTTTTATGTTTGTACATTGATAATATCCAGCAGTTGTCCACAAAAAGTACACAAAAGAACCAGAAAGTCTTTTCTGTTGAATTTTTCTCAAAATTACCTGGTATCTATTTATTAATACTTGGTAGATTTTCCTTCATTAAAGACTTCATATTGCCTTTAAAGTTTGTCTTGTTATGCCAATGAACAAAACCCTTATTATACATTCATTAACAAACTCTTAAAAGCCTATTCTCTTTTTACCCATTTATTTGAAATATTCCAACAGATCACCCTGTCTTAATTTCACCCAATTCTGTCAAGACATTATTTGTCTTGTTTTTAAAAGTTTTTAAAATGATAGTGCAAGACAAAGTGCAAGACACAGATTTCTATAACACAGTTTGAATTCAGCCCTCAGAAGTATTAAGTATCCATCTAAACAAAGCCCCCTAGGTTCCAGATTTTTAGGTTAGACTACATGATACACTGTGGTTGGTAAGTGCCATTAATACCCTACTCCTCTCTGTTCCAATAAAACAAAGGTCAAGATAAGAGTACAGGATTTTCTTCCCATTTAATTCAATCAACCAATCAGAATAGAGCTGAAAAGGACTTTGGAGGTCTTCTAGTCCAACCCCCTGTTCAAACAGAATAATTTATACTGTTTCAGACAAGTGGCTGTCCAGTCTTTTCTTGAAAGAAGAGTGATGAACCACCCACAACTTCTGAAGGCAAGCTGTTTCACTGAATTAATTGTTTTCACTATTAGGAAGTTTCTCTTTAATTCTAGGTTGCTTCCCTCCTTGATTAGTTTCCATCCATTGTTTCTCATCTTGTCTTTTGGTGCTTTGGAAAATAAGTTAACCCCCTCTTCTTCTTCTTTCTAGTAGCCCCTCAAATACTGAAACACTGCTATCATTTTAAATAAACTAGACTCAGAGACAATAAATGTCTCGATGGCGCATTGGTTAGAGTGCATTACTGCAGGCTACTTCTTCTGACTGCTGGCTGCCTGCAATTTGGCAGTTCAAATTCCATCAGGCTCAAGGTTGGACCATCCTTCCATCAAATTGTTGGGGGCAATATGCTGACTTTGTAAAACCACTCAAAGAGGGCTGTAAAGCATTGTAAAGCGGTATATAAGTCTAAGTGCTATTGCTATTGCTATAAATGGTCCCAGTCACCTAATGAACTTTAGGGTTGAATGAAGATTTGAACCCATATTCCCGCAATCTGGATTGGGATTCAGTCAATACACCACACTCTTCATGCTGCTGAACTTTGCTTCCATTAAAGTAGTGATTGCACAGACATGATAGGAAATGTCTCTTTAAATTAATTCCACAGTTTTTTAAAAGACAGCAACTGGAATGCTTTGGCTGAATTTGCAGTGGGGAATTAATGCAGTCTAGCACAATTTTCTATCCTTAATACAGATAATATCAAGTCAAGAATACCTGCTCATGTGGGATAGCATGGACAGTTTATCTACAACAGCTGTTGTCTGTTCAGTTGGGGAGGGGAGAAAAGGGGCTTTTCTTCAAATTTATGCTGTAGTGAGTGATTTGCATTGCATCAGATTATACTGGGATATATTGTGTCATATGGGATGACCTGGGATAACCTGACTTAATGCAACACACATGTTTGTATTGTATTACACATTTTTTAAAAAGAATCTTTGAAAAGCTGTTGGGAGCAGGTGGCTTCTGTAAATGGAAGATACTTTCCTGTGGTATTTCATACTGTCAAATAACAAAATCTGTCTAAAAATATTTGGCAGAATTATTATCAAAATTATAGGCAGGCATGTTTTTAATCTGCCCTTTTTTTTATTATTGTGAGGCGTGAACATTACACTGCCTCAAAGTTCATTAAAGCTTGATTTTGTGAATTCGAAAGTTACAAGTGGAAATTTAAGAATTCTCATTAGTTTTTTTTTCTTTTTTTAAGAAATACCCTCAGCTCTTTTCTTTTTTTTTTTTTTAAGAAAGCTATTTGAATTTGGATATGAATTCCCTGTCTCAATCATAGGATTCCAAGTGGTAGGATGGAGTATATTGCAATCAATTAATATATTCATTTAAAAATTCAAATGTTCAAGTGGGCATATCAGCTAAGGATTTCAAAAACAGGTCAACAGAAAACATCAAGGAAAGGCATTTGAAGGCAGGAAATCACCAGGGGAGAAACTGTTCTCAGAAGTGGCTAAATTTATCAAGGCCTGATGTGTTGCAGAAAACAAATTTCTTCCTCGTGGGTGTTCAGCAATCTGCACAAATAAACCCCTTAGATCTGTCATTAGAGAATCAAACTTGGGCAGCCATTCTTTAGTTCGCCATCTGTGGCTTAAAGATGACAAGCAGGGCCAGCCCGTGACATACTGCTGCTGGAGGCAGAGATGGCATCTCTTTTTCAAGGCTGGCAGTTGGATCTGACTCTGGTCCTGGTGATGAGACAGTATTTCCCACCAGAGCTGAGGCTGCAAGCTAGTTTAAGGCCTCCTAAGAAACTGGAAGGGGGGAATTATTCTCAGTTCTGCCTTTGGGTGGAAGGGAATAGCTAGAAAGTTCATGAAGATTACTTCTCCGACTGTCCCCAAACATCCCCCAGAAATAGTGGTTCTTATTCCATAGTAATAGCCAAGACAGCCTGGATGATAACCATTCATTCTAAGGATGGAAATATTACCTTTGCGAACAGTGTGGGATGCTTGGTGGGCGTGGCAGGGGAAGGTTACTGCAAAATCCCCATTCCCTCCCCACCCCACTAACCTGCTTTCCAGCTCTGTTCTCCTGTGCAGGGCAACAAAAGAAGACCCAGCTAATCAGCTGGGACTCGGGAAGCAAAGAATAAATGGGGGCACGGCCAGTCAGAGGTGGTATTTGGAGGTTCTCTGAACTACTCAAAATGTCCGCTACCAGTTCTCCAGAACTGGTCAGAACCTGCTGAATATCACCTCTGCTTTGGGAAGCATTCTGGATTTTAAGGTTAAGGATTGTGACATTGAAATACCATTCATGGGGGCTTCTTAATCAAATCTGCACGAGAGTATGCCACTTAGCCACAGGGGCAATATAATGTTTGCTCTACAAGCTAGTCAGAATAATTGAGACAAATCCTGCACATTTAAAAAAAATATTGGTGAAATGTAACAACAAGAAGATATGATGAAACATAGTCAAAAATATAACAGTGCTACGGGTGCAGAAATTAAACCCTTGCTTTTTGTGACAAATTGTCCTGATTGCTCTAACCTTCTCTTCATTCTTAGCTTGCCAAGTCTTACAGCCTTCACTTACATTTCAGTTTTCCACCCAATATTTGTGGGAAAATAAACCTAACCAGTAGTCTATGGAGATTCTCAGTCATCCAGGTCATGATTATCCCAAAGATGCTTTTTTTCCCCTCAGGGGGCAACTGGACTTTTCTTGTGTTTTCTTTGAAGATGTTTCACTTCTCATCCAAGAAGCTTCATCAACTCTGACTGGATTCCATTCCTCATCATCCAGTCTGAAGAAGCTCCTTGGATGAGAAGTGAAATCTCTTCAAAGAAACGCTGATTGAGATAAAAAAGAGAAAATTGAAAGAGTTGGGAGGAAGATGGAATGGAAACATGCATGCTTGATTGTTAGAGTTATACCACATCTTTCTTTCAAGGAGTTCAAAGGAGTATGCATAACACCCCCTGTCTTCCATGATGGAAATATGTAGTCAATTCTGTAAGATATGGGATTTCAAGAAGTTTTTTATATAGCCATATCAAGATTAGATTTTGAAATAAGTTGGTTCATAAGAACAGGATAAGTGGTCTATATGTTAATATCTAGCCCATTCATCCAATTAAGCACAGTGTTTTTTTAACTGAAGAAAATTGAAAGAGGTTGACAGGTTGAAAGATTGTAGCTGATTCTAAATTATCTAGTGGCTTCCATTAAGATGGGCCAAAACTTGGCTCTTCCCATTCCTAATCTTAATCACTATACCACACTCATCCTCTCTAGTCCTAGTCTATCCATGATGACAGGGTACCTAGATTCCTAAAAAAAGGAACCTTCCAGATGTCTCATTTTGTTGCAGGCCCCATTTGGACCTGTTTAAGCCCAATACATAGATAACTAAGATTATATCAAGGTGTTTGGAGTTATTCCCCTGTCCCTTAAAACCCACAAGCCGTGAAGCACCCCAAAGAGATTAAGGAATACAAACAGCAAGGAAAAAATAACCCACTTGAAACAGATCTCTGCCATATGTTTTTTTTTAAAAGTGAGGAGATGCTTTGACCTTAGTCCATTACACACAGGTGACTGTGTGAGTTTGAGGGTCACTGAACACTGTTCAATTTGTCCGTAAATCACATTTTCTGGAACACATGTTTTAAATACCTCGGTAAAGTTTTAACACGATGAAGGCAGGAGAAAGAACATTTGCTAATATCTCTGGAGTTTTCCCTTCTCGACATTTTCTGTTTCTCTCTAAAAAGAATCCAAGGTTTTCAACACAGATTAAAAACAGTGTGACTTCTGTAGTATCTTCTTTTCACGGGAATATGGGAGGAGCACCATTTAACGTGAACATGTAGAGATTCAACATATTTTATGAGCTTTAAATATCAGCATGACTAAGTGGACAGAATAAACATCCATGTGTTTTCAGATTTGCTTTTGAAAATGTTGGTAAAGGTTATAATTCAGTCCAGGTTTTTGCACCTTACTGATATCAGTGGAAGGGAGTTAAGGACTGAAAGGAGTTTCAGAACCTTGTTAAAAAGCCATAAAATCAGTTTATATCTCCTTTTCAGAAGACATTTTAGATGTAAAAGAAATCAGATTGGGGTAATTCTGAACTAACAGTTGTCTTTTCTAATCAATTGCCTCCACATGCATTGGGGCTATACAGATCAACTTACAACTGTTCTTTAATGACTGTTGGAAGTTATATTGACACCAGAAGTGGCATTCAGCAGGTTCTGACCAGTTCTGGAGAACTGGTAGCGGCAATTTTGAGTAGTTCGGAGAACCGCCAAAACCCACCTCTGATTGGAGATTTTACAGTATCCTTCCCCTTCCATGCCCACAGAACCAGTAGTAAAATTTTTTGAATCCCACCACTGATTGGCATTGAAAAAAAAAAGTGATTTACAACTGGTTCTCACACTGACAATGGTTGCAGCATCCCCACAGTCATGTGATCAAAATTTGGGCACTCGGCAACTGGTATGTATCTGTGACAGTTACAGTGTTCTGGGGTCACATGTTCAACATTTGCAACCTTCCCAGATGTCTTCTGGCAAGCAAAGTCAATGGAGGAAACTGCATTCACCCCATGACTGTCTGATTCACTTAACGATTGCAGTGGTTCATGTAATAAGTCTGGCAAAATGGTCATAAAATAGGGCACGGCTCACTTAACAATGGCATTCTTTACAATGTAAATTCTGGTTCCAATTGTGTTCATAAGTTGAGGACTACTCCCCAATTCCAAAGTCCACATAGTCTGGAAATCTAGTAAGAATAGCCATGGTGGCACTGTGGTTAGAGTGTAGTACTACAGTCTACTTGCCATTCACCTGCAATTTGGCAGTTCGAATCTCACCAGGCTCAAGGTTGACTCAGCCTTTCATCCTACCGAGGTGGGTAAAATGAGGACCCAGATTGTTGGGGGCAATATGCTGACTCTGTAAATCATTTAGAGAGGGCTGTAAAAGCACGGTGAAGCAATATATAAGTCTAAGTGCTATTGCTATCTCATCTAAGTCAGGAAAAGCTATTTGCATCACTAAACACATCTATGGCTCTTCCATCTATATAGATCCTTTACCATTTGCTTACTTTTATTTAGATTTTCTTTTTCAGAGACATAGGTTGGTGTTATACATGGCTCCTCAAATGCAGTTTGCATTTACAATAACGCTACTTGTAAAAATTAAAAAAGTCTGAACTGAACTGTCAGACTAGCAATTCAGGAGGAACAACAAACCGACACAATATTGCACCAGCTTTACAGCAAGAAAAACAAGGACATATAAATATGGATTTATATTTCCATCTTTTTCCGACCATCTTGTGCTTCATTACCACATCCTATGACAACTCACTGTTGTTATTATGATCGTATATTTGTTTTAAAGATGGAAGCACTCAGGCTATCGGCTCTCCTTCTATAAGCTTAATAAAATGGTCTTTATAAAAGGGGAATTTCCAATTCTTATGGAGATAACAGATTTTCCAAAGCAGGCTACATCTCCCTGCAATCTTCTGGAATGCCCCCTTTTTGTTCGGCAGGCATGTAGAGAAGGACCGAGGTGCAGTGCTGTATACTGATTCAAGCAATTTCACGCCTGCTAATGGTTTTGTAATACCCAATTGTGAAATAATTTAAGCAAACAGCCATCATAAAATATTTTTTTTTTAAGAGTAAGTAGGCTTTCTGGGTAAAGCAGCTGAGGTGAAATGAGACCACTGCTTTGTATACTAATTAGCTACCTCTGTGGGTGGATGGGATGGGATGGGGGACATTTGACCTGCTAAGGCGAAGTCTTTGGCTCTTGTCAGAGTGAGTCTGTGCTTTGGGTGGGCACCTCACCGCTCTGTGCTCATATCCCGCTGAATGTTGTGTCCCGTTGTTTGCAAAAGCTGACCTAATGTAAGGAGACACATTGTCAGTGCCTGCTTGGGTGAAGGCTGAAATGCAAGGCAGTCATGACACGGGCAAGGAGATCAGCTACCCAGAATACAGATCCTCCTCTTTGCCCATTAACCTGGGCATTTATCAAAAAGATTGGCTTATCTCTGAGGTAGAAATTCAAATGTTCTGTTTATTTGGGCTTATTTACAGCACTTTTTTTAAAAAAAATAAATAAACTTCTTTCTACTCCTTCACTGAAATGGAACAGTAGTGTAACCAATAAAGAAAAAAAAAATTCCAGAAAACAAAAATGGTTCTGATGTGAACAATAAAAAGCTCTTCTACAATTTATCAGCCACATTTGTTTCTTTTCACTTCTTTTAGATGCTGTCTATTGTATTGATGCTGGTAACTTTTTGTGTTTGTAAATACAGATTTACAGATTTACAGAGTTGGAAGGGACCTTGCAGGTCAACTAGTCCAACCCCCCGCCCAAGCAGGAGACCCTACACCATTTCTGACAAATGGCCACCCAGTCTCTTCTTGAAAGCTTCCAGTGATGAAGCTCGGTGGTGGGATTCAAATTATTTTACTACCAGTTTTGTGGGCTTGGTGGGCGTGGCAGGGGAAGGATACTGTAAAATCTCCAGTCAGAGGTGGGATTTGCTGGTTCTCCGAACTCCTCAAAATTTCTGCTACTGGTTCTCCAGAACTGGTCAAAACCTACTGAATACCACCTCTGATGAAGCTCCCACAACTTCCAAAGGCAACTTCTGTTCCATTGGTGTGATAAATAAATTCATTATGGTTGAGCTTGGGGTAGGGGGATGACTGTAATTTGTAAATATTTTATAGTTAACTAGGTAGGGAATTGAGGTTCTGTTTCTCTAATCATTTTTGTTATATTTTTGTTACCTTCAGGTCACACACAAAACTGGATGTTATAATACAACCTTAGTTTCCAATAGGATGATAAACTTAATTTTGTGCTACACCATTTTGTAAATGGCTACTCAGGTGGCTAACCAAGAACCAAAACGACACAGACAGAGGGGCTAATCCAGGGGTGTCAAACTGGTGGCCTGTGGGCTGGATGTGTCATGCACAGGCCATGCCTACCCCAGCTCCGTGAATGGGGAAAATGTCACAAAACATCACGTGGTAGCAATGTGATGCCATGAGTTTGACACCTGTGGTCTAATCTAATATCTCTGGGATACTCCTGCATGGATTTGCTTGGGAAAGTGCCATATCTCAGAGTATGAACTCTCACAAATGTTGATTTAATGCAACCCAATCCCAGGTTTATCATCTTAGTGAGAACCAGGCTGATGACGGATGGTTAGAAAGCTGCTTCAGTGGCAAAATTGAGGCTTTTCTTTTCACCTGATGTTGTGATGGTTGTCAATTTACATGGCTTTAAAGCACAGGTGTCAAACTCTCAGTATCACGTTGCCATCCTGTGATGCTTCGCGATGTTTTTCCCATTCGTGGAGGTGGGTGTGGCCTACATGTGACGCATCTAGCCCACAGACTGCCAGTTTGACACCCGTGCTTTAAAAAATTATGCAGATTAATGAGACTGAATAATTATTATGAATGATGCTTAATATTCTTTAAAGAATCTATGAACCTACAATTTTCAGTACTAGGGCCTGAAAAATGTAAATGGATGATACCAATGTACAGATCTTGTGGTTATGGGTTCCAGATAGGCATCTGTCGTGAACCCAAATGGAAAATCAAACAGCTCTTTAGCCTGATCCAGCAGAACTTTTACATTATTAAAAGTCATGAAATGTGGTTTAATTTGTGATAACTTGTGGAGATCCCATTACATTCCTTAGGCATCAGTAAATAGAATATGCTTCATGTTCCTTTAAAAAAAAAGGAACATTTTGATTTTGATTGGTTAAGGTTCTTGATTCAGAAAACTCAGTTTCTTTGCCAAGAATTCTGTGATCCAAGTAAATTTCAGAAATGGAGATTTTCTATTGGCAAAGCCAGAAGAAAGGTGATCCTGGATTTCACCCAATACTTGATATGACATAATACAATGTTCTTTGGTAACTTTACAATATTGTTTGGGAGGTCAAGAACACTGAAGGTTTCTGCCTCCATTACAAATGAATATTCAGTTATCCTATGCTTTTAACAAGTCTTATGCACACACTGTAAGGAAAGAAAGGGCTAGAAACAAATGGAGTCAGACTGGAGTCGGGGTCTTCTAATATTTGAGGGGCCACCACAAAGAAGCAGAAGGCAGGACAAGAAGTACAAGGAGAAATTTCCTGTCAGTGAGAACAATTAGAACAAAAAATGCCTCCAGAAGTTGTGGGCACTCTATCACTAGAGGAAGAGATTGGATAATGATTTGTCTGGAATGGTATAGGGCAGGGATAGGGAAACTTGGCTCTTTTATCACTTATGGACTTCAACTCCCATAATTCCTGAGTGAGCCATAAAAGTTTCCCCATCCCTGGCCTATTAGTTTTTCAGTTGTGGGGGGAAACCAATTTTTGACTTGAATGGGACTGTTTAATATACAAATGTAGGACATATAAATATAAATATGTCCTACATTTGTATATTAAACAGTCCCATTCAAGTCAAAAATTGATTTCCCCCACAACTGAAAAACCAGTCGGCCACAGATGGGACCTTTTATGGCTCACTCAGGAATTATGGGAGTTGAAGTCCATAAGTGATAAAAGAGCCAATTTTCCCTATCCCTGGTATAGGGTTTCCTGCTTGAGCAGGGGGTTAGACTAGAAGACCTCCAAGATCCCTTCCAACTCTGTTATTCTATTACTCCATTACTCTTATTCTTAACTTGCTACTGTTCTTCTTTTGTTCCTGATTAAACATCAGAAATAATACTTTTGCTTGGTTTACTGAGAATAAAATTTGGGGAGTTTGTCTTGGTTGATAGAGACTGAGGATACAATATGTTTTTACAAGAGACATCTGGTCATAGAGAGTTGTGAATTATGTATTATGTATGTAATTATGTACCAGCTAGGTCTATACTAAACTTTAGGTAATCTTTTGGAAATAGACGCATTCTAATGTGCCAAGCAGGGGAGAGACAGCTTTGTTGCTTTCCATCTTTTCTTGTTTCTGCTGAGGATTTAGCAGTGAATGTCTAATGTCTAAAGTCACATTCTGCCTCTTCTTTATTTATTGATTGGTTTTTGAGTGTTACTGTTTTTATTTTTTTAGCTGACTTTGCTCTCATTCCTTCTACTTGTTTAGAGATCTATTACATTATTGTGTGACCAGGGGAGACATGATAGCAGTGTTCCAATATTTGAGGGGCTGCCACAGAGAGGAAGGAGTCAAGTTCTTTTCTAAAGCACCCGAAGGCCAGACAAGGAATAAAGGATGGAAACTGAACAAGGAGGGATTTAACCTGGAAATAAGGAGAAACTTTCTGACAGTGAGAACAATCAACCAGTGGAACAGCTTGACTTCAGAAGTTGTGGGAGCATCATCACTTTCAAGAAGAGACTGGACTGCCATTTGTTAGAAATGGTGTAGGGTCTCCTGCTTGGGCGGGGATTGGACTAGATGACCTACAAGGTCCCTTCCAACTCTGATTATCTGTTATCTGTTTATAGTAAATATTGTGCTTTAAGTCTTCATTATATCATTTCAGTTCCACTTTTTATTTTATAAAACTTTTTACGAGGATTAAATTGAAAACTAGATTCACACATTTAACTCTAAGTCACTCAGAGTCTCTTGAACCACAAGATGAGCAGAAAATAATTTTGATAAGTAAATTAAAATAAAAAATAAGTGCTCAATATTATTTGCATATATTCATTTGTATCCTACACACACACAAAATGCGCACACACACACACAATTATCACACATGTTGGTTTTGATCCAGACTAAGGCTGTAATCAATCCTGTTCATATCTAATAGTACATATCTACATATCTCATAGTAAGTCTTGCCTTTGAGAAGATAGTCATTAACCTACACTGCAGATTTCTTCAAAACTCTCTTGAGCTCCAGAATGGAAGGTGGGATATTCATTTAACAAACAAAAAAAAATAAAATAAAACTGGTTACTCATTTTTCTACTGAAATAAATTAGACTTACATTTAGTCATGTCTCACTAAATTACATTAAGCAAACTTAATCTAGTTCCTACACATTGCTTTCAATTGTTTTGGTTTGGATCTTGAATGTATTTTTTTTTTTCAGAAAAAGAAAACACCTCTTTTCCACAGGCCTTTATACCATCAAAAACCGCTTCTAAAATGGGAGGTATCAGTTGGATGCCACTGGGTTGGGTACTCTCATCTATTAAATTGTTTTAGTAAGTTTGGAGCCTTTACAGGTTATTTGCTTTTTTAACCATTCCAAAAAAGTTGGTGTCATGCATAGAATGATGGCTGCACACTCACATGTGACTCCAGATAACTTATGAATGAACAACATGTCGGTGGTCTTAACACAGACTCACACCATTTAGCCCTTTCAAACAAACAACTGAGAACAGCAAGAATGTCACACGTTATATTAATCTATTCTTAGCCTCTTTATAGATAAACAGGATTGCAACTATAAACCCAGGGGTGGGATTCTACCGGTTCTGTCCACTTCTGTAGAACCGATTGCTATGAAAAGCACCAAACAGAGAGCATACATAGAACCGGTTCTGTGTCGGCTGCTGTTGTGGCCTGACCGCCCGCCTGGGTTCTTACCTGACCTTTATTTCCTGCGTTTTCAACCACCGCTGCTTTGTGCGACACAGCTGAGGTTGAAAAAGCAGGGAAAAAAATGGCTTTTTCAACCGCTGCGCACTTGCATGCAACACTGCTCAGCTGTCCAGGCAGCTCAGCAGGTCATAAATTGCACTCACGTGACTTGCGCGACACAGAGCAACAGAACTGGTAGTTATATTGGTCGGATCCCATCCCTGTATAAACCTACTTAACCTGGCTTGGATTGTGCTCCAAATTTGCATCTCAATGATCAGATTTGCTTAAAGTAACTTCATCTAATCAGTTAAGCATGGGAAGTTGGCATGTTCTTCCTTTTAAAATAATAATAATAATAATTTGTCTGGCAAATACCAGAGCAGGTACTTCTGCTCTCCTCTCCCATGTCACAACAGAGAGGATATTATTCTGCCAGCTCCATTTCCACAATTGGTGTCCAATATGCAATTTGATCACCCGCCTTGAGTTTTGTGAGTTGTAGTCGTGGCGTTAAATTGAATCACAAAGCTTACATTAGCCCCGACATAAATCTGATTCTGGCCTGAACTTGTTTGAAATACCAAAACGTTACTCACTGATCCCTAATGAGAAGTAATCAAAGAATTTAACCAGCAGTACAAACATTTACATATGCTACAGATGTAGCCAAATGACAGAGAAGTGCTCTCTTTTCTTCTAGAAAGATGTCTGCAAATACACCTTGTTAATGGTTGCTCTGTTGTAGGGGAATCTGTAATGAGGAAGAAAAACCACAATGATTTAGTTCTCTAGGGGAATCTTATTCTTCCAAAATACCTGATCTTCTACAACAGGGTTGTCTGCTTCAGGAACACAATATATACACAATGCTGTATAATGCAATTTAGAAATTAACCAAGCTACAGGAATATAATTTGGAGAGCTCCCAGCCCTGTTGCATTTGCCATCTTTCCAAACACCCATCATTTATTTGAGGTTCCTTTTTGTTGTCGGATGCCAGAAACCCAGCTTGGCAACTTGCTGCTCATATTATCCCCATCTATCTAGTCTTGAGCTTGTGATTATCTTCTTCTTGTTGTTGTTGTTGTTGTTGTTGTTGTTGTTTTAAAATCCAGAATGCCAAGAGACAATCTAATTTAACATAGGGGTTGGTGTAACATACCCTGGGAAATAAAGATAAGTAGAAGATCAATGATCTTTCATTGAAGTACTGGGTAACATAGGAAGGAATAGGGAGAAGAGAAAACACAGTAGGGCTGTAATCAACCTTATATTTAGAAGCTGGTATATTCAGCACATAAGAACAGGAGGATTTAAATGGCTAGATAGGTCTAAAGACATTTGGAGTTAGTAGCGGGGGAAAGTGTTTTTCTCTATCTCTGTACTTCTCTCTCTTTTTTTATGTTTCAAGCTGATTTTTCTGCAATAAAGGGCTGTAAGACAGAAGAAAAGTGGTGAATGCAAAAGACGTTAGGTTTATCTTCATTTCATACAACTCCAGACATAACTGGAAACAGCAACCTCAGAAGTCCTATTGGGAGGCTTACGTTTTCCTAGAACAGCCTTAAGTGGCAATTCGAGAGAAGCAGCATTACTGGAATATCGATGGCAAGGATAACTCTTCTCTTAGAAAGTTTTTCTTAGTAGGGGCAGCCTAGATTAGGGCTGTCAAACTCCCAGGCTGTAGGCCTGATACGTCATGCACTGGCCATGCCCAGTTTAGTGAAGGGGGAAAAAGTCCCGATAAATCACATGATGCCACCGTGATGACATGAGTTTGACACCCCTGGCCTAGGTGAAGGCTTAATTTAGCTGTTCAAAATAATTGCAAAGTTGTTCTTAATTTAGCTGTTTAAATAAATTGTTCTCGCTGTCAAGAAATTTCTCCTTAGTTCTAAGTTGCTTCTTTGCTTGATTAGTTTCCATCCATTGTTTCTTGTCCTGCCCTCAGGTGCTTTGGAAAATAGGTTAACCCTCTCTTCTGCGGTGACCCCTCAAATATTGGAAGATTGATATCATGTCAGCCCTAGTCCTTCTTTTCATCAGATTAAGTCCTTTTCATTCATTTTACTTTACTCCCAATCCTAAAGGCTTTGGATGAAAAATTTCAGGAGCAGCAGTATGTCAAGAGCCCTTTGTCCAGGTGTACCATAGAAATCTTCCTTCCATAAAGTTTGACCACTGGTCCATGTAGTTTGATATGTCTACAGGTAGTTATACGACTCCATGAATTCATGGGTCACACTTGGCCTGCTGAAACCTTCACTTCAAAACTCTGCTGGGAAGTTCTTTAGGAGTTAAATCTCTGAGGGGTTTAGGACACTTATTTTGTCACATAAATTCCCCCCAATAAAATAGGCCCATTGATTTATGATCTGTTGGGGCTGCAAAACAAACAAACAAACAAAAAACCCTACATGTGGCACCTGAACTGCCCTTGGTCTACACTGTGGGGTCGATGCTCAAGATGATCTCAAGGTGTCTGGTTGGTTCACATCTGACTTTTGCTTCCTTTGTCTCCATTTTCTGTTTTGGGTCAGAATCTAGTTCCTGGTGATCCTTTCTCTGAATGAGGCATTTGGAGTATAACAACCATGCAGATTTCCTTTGCCATTATGCAAAACACCCAAACCGCCACACCCCAAACGCCTCACTCTAAGGAACAGCACTAGAAGGCAAGACAAGAAACAATGGATAGAAATTAACCAAGGACAGAACCAATCTAGAGCTAAGGAGAAATTTATTGACAGTGAGAACATTTTATCAATGGAATGACTTGCCTCCAGCAGTTGTAGGTGCTCCAACACTAGAGGTTTTTAAGGAGATTGGACAGCCATTTCTCTGAAATGGTCTAGAGTTCCCAAACCTTTTAAGTCCACCGCCTCCTTGGTGCTACAAACTCATCCTCAGTGCCCCCCACCCAGGGGTGGGATTCAAATTTCTGTAGGAGTGGCCTAATTTGAGGGTGTGGCTTGTTGGTCACATGACTGGGCGGGCATGGCTTGCTGGTCATGTGACTGGCTGGCGTGGCTTGCTGGCTGGACATGGCTTGCTGGTCACATGACTGGCTAGGTGTGGTTTGGTGGTCATGTGACTGGGTGGGCGTGGCCAGGTAACTGGCAAACAAGTGGTCCTCACTTAATGGCCAGTTGTTTAGCAAATGTTCTAATTTATGACTGGCCTCCCCAGAGATACTTGACCTGTTTTTGGAGTTTTGACAGCCATGCACACACATACACACACACTCCTAACCCTTCTAACCCTTTTAACCCTGCTAGAGCAGGTCAATGGACTAGAATTGGCAAAGCATCTCTGATTAGATTCTAGTAGTGAATAAAATCTAATCAGAAATGTTTTGCCGATTCTTGTTGATTTGTTTTATTTGTATCTCTTTATTTATTTATTTATTTTTGAACAAATTTTATTAATTTTTAAAGACATACAAAACATAAATACACAGGAACACAAAACATAAAAGCATAAAAAATCTCTTTTCTGAAAGTTGCTTAGTCCCGGGTTAAAACTCTTGGTACAGACACAAATTCATTTTACATACCATTCCATATCTTATTAGCATTTTCAATTTTCTATATAACTTCTCCTCTCTTTTAAATTTTCTCAATTTTATTTTATTTATCTCCTCTCGATTCAAATCATAATATTTATTATTCTTTGTCTGTTCTATTTCCAGCTATACGTTTATCTTTCTTCTTTAAAGAAAACTTCTCCTGTACACTAATTGGAGTATGATGCCTTTATCTCTTTCCCCTATATTTATAATACTTAATATAGAATACATAGCTTACATTGGGATTCTGTCTGGTACGTTCTAAAATTATACAATATTATCAAAACCAGTACAAATCTATTCATTAATATTGATATTCATTTATATCTTAAACATTTAGCACATTACTTTTCAGTTAAATCACATACTTTTATGGGAGCACCTATTTTCCATAGTTATTTCCCCCCTACATCACATATTATAGATCATTATTTCATTACGATGTTCCCCCTCTCCTACTTCAAATATCTCATTTCACAAAAAGTTTCACTAGGATAACATAGTCTAATCATTAATATTAACAATCATTTATATCTTAAACATTTTACCCATTTCAGTTAAATATCATGCCTTTGTGGGAACACTTATGCTTTCCAAAATTATTTCCCACCCCCCCCACATCACATATCTTAAATCATTGTTTCATTGAAGTACTCCCCTTTTCTTAACAAAAATTTCACTAAATTATACTAAATATTTTATCACATTTTAAATTGCATATTATTTCCAATTTTCTATGGTTATTTCTAAGTACAAATGTAGAAATACAATCTTATGTACCTTTCTAGAATCCCTTTTTCAATAAAATTTATCCATTATCTCTAAAAAACTTTTGCTTCTTTGCATCTTGCTCCCCACCATTAAGGCTTCTCATCCCTTCCTTTCTCCCTTGCTTCTTCTTCTCCTTGTCCTCTTTACCCCCTTGTCTCTCCACTCCCCTTTTATTCTGCTTTCCTGCTTTCTGTTGTTTCCTAACATAATATCCCCTTTTCACCTTATTCTTCTCTTTTTGGATTGTTTTTCCAGGTCTTAAAGTCTTCTTCTCCTTTTTCTCTTTCTTTTTTCCTTCCCGGACCAAAGTCACTTGTTCATCAAAGATGGCTTCTTCTTTGTCCCAGTCATCCTGTTGCTCATTCAGCTTTACATAAGTACAAACCGCCATTTCTAAAAATTGAAAAAGAGTGCCAAGGACATCTTTCCCTTCTTGCTTTTCTTTTTCATATTTTTGGTACACAAGTTTCAGTCCATCCACAAGTGATGCCATTGTAGAGAGAAAAAGTTTTTCCAAACAACTACCCAAGTGCTTTTAATCAGAAATAATTCTCAAAAGTTCCAAAGTCACCAAACAATCCAAACAAGCTGTTTCTTTTAAATACTTTCTCCTTCTTCACTTTCTCTTCTAAAAGACTTCTAAAAGATACACTTTAAATGGAACTTTGTGACTAAACTTTAACCCCAGAAAGAGAAAGTATCTCTTTATTTTATGTTGCTTAATTGCACTGACATGTGTGTCCCTTCTTGTGCACAACCCAGAAGCTTTTGTGATTCTATGCAGCAAAAATTACTGACTTCTGGCTTTGATCTACTTTTCAAACATGCCACCACCGCCGCGTTCTAGGTGCCGGCTCCGCAGGTCCACCCCACTGAACCCACTGCATCGGAGGGACCTGCCCAAGCAAGTCAAGTCAATGTGGTGAGCCTGAGAGAGGAAAGAGAGAGAAAAAGAGAGAAGGAAGAAAAGAAAGAGAAAAGGGAAAGAAAGAAAAAGGGACAAAGAAAGAGGGGTGGTGGTGGAAGGAAGGGACAGAAAGAAAAAGAAATAAAGAAGGATGGAGGGAGGAGAAAGATAATTAGATATCTATTCTAGTCCAATCACCTGCTCCAGCAGGGTTAGAAGGGAGTGTGTGTGTGTGTGTGTGTGTGTGTGTGTGTGTGTGTGTTCTCCTTGTAATTTACCAGTACATTTTGGTTTTGCCTTCTTCAGAATTGGCATTGTAATACATTGGGGAAAAGTAATTTTTAGGATGGAGATCTGGTCCAATGGATCCTGTTTAAAGCCTCAACAAAATGCGAGAGCTTCCTGATAGTCTTGACCATGTTTCGTCCACAAAACCTTTAATAGAAGCCAAAGATTTTTCAATGTGCTGGCAAAGATGTTTCAATGTGGAAAAGGGCCTCAGTCTAAACTAGGCCTCATTTCAATTGGATGCATCAGGTCTCTCTCTCTCCCTCCCACCCTTCCTCCCACACAGACTGGCTTTTCTCTACTTTCCCGATGTGCCTGCGGGGCTGGCCCTTCAACATGGATGGATGGATGGACAGAGAGAGAGAGAGAGAGACATAGGGAGGTAGGGAGGTAGATAGATAGGTAGGTAGGCTAGGTAGGCAGGCAGGCAGGCAGACCTTTTGGATGAATGTATGGATAGGTAGGTAGATATATTGGTAGATAGATAGATAGATAGATAGATAGATAGATAGATAGATAGATAGATAGATAGATAGATAGATAGATCGATCAATCTATATTGGTAGATAGGTAGGTAGACAGAAAGACAGGCAGGCAGGCAGGTAGGTAGGTAGGCAGGAAGACAAGCAGACAGATAGGCAGACCTTTTGGATGTATGTATGTATGTATGTATGTATGTATGTATGGACAGACAGACAGACAGAAAGAATGCGACAGTGGCGGAAAGTAGAGCAAAGCCAGAGTGGGAATGGAAGTCCACACAAGTTGCCAAGGTTGAGAAACATGGGCTGAACATGGGCTGAACATATCAACCCAGTCATTCTGCTTAGAGTTTAGCATGCTGCTTGATTCCAGCTTAGTCAATAAACCATGGCTAAGATCTTCCTGCTCCTTAATGCAGCTGCCCCTCTGTCCCTTATCCAGCCCCTTGCCCCAGTTCTTTCTTTGGCATCCAATTTTGCAATGCCAACCTCCCCGGGGCAGCGATGCAGCTGACTTCACCCTCTTTGCTGTGACCCAAGGTCCACTTCCATCGGGCCAAGCAAGGGGAGGTGATCTGTACACACTCAGAGACTCCAAATTTCTGGGAAATGCTCCAGCCATCTTTATGCTCTTCCCGGGAGGAGGAAGGTGTGTGAAAGCAACCTAGACCAGCAGAGGCAGAAGGAATGATCACTTAGAAAATAAGCAAGCAAGCAAGCAAGCAAGCAAGCAAGCAAGCAAGCTCAGGGCTCGGTCAGAAGAACCGGGCTGCAGAGAGAGGCTAGGTTCTAGGTCTGGGCCGGCCACATAGAGCTGAACCAAACTGAACCATGCGCCTTAGAGAGCCGCAGCTGCACCCACCCGCATCCTGCACGCAAGCCCGGCTGGCTGGATAGGCGGAGGCCAGGCTGGCGCTGTGCGTTCCCTTGTTCTCCTCTGGGGAAGGGGGCCCTAATGCCGGACCACCCACCCCTTTCACTGCGTGTCTTGGGAGGGTTTTGCTTTCAGGCCTTCTGGCGCACCTCTGCCGCTTCCACCGGAGAGGGCAGCCTGCAAGCTAAGGCGCCCCCTTTCCGCCACACCCCACGTCTCCCCCCCAGGCTTGGCACGGTTCGCCGTGTGCGGGTTCTGCATTCGAGGTGCTGACTACAGAGCAATGAAACAGTCAATGGGCTGCATGGCTGGCAGTCAGTGAGCCTGCAGGGCCAGCGCCTCGAACGCCCCCCTGCCAGCCCCCTTGCCTCTTAGCACCCCCTAAGGCATCCCATCCCCCCCAGGGGGCGGTACCGCCCATTTTGGGAACCACTGGTATTGAGTCTCTTGTTTGAGCAGGGATTTAGACTAGAAGACCTCCAAGGTTCCTTCCAACTCTGTTATTCTGAACAATTTATAAATGGTGAGAACAAGGAAGGAACTCTGTAGTATTCCTTTAACCACTGGCTGCTTCCAGTAGGAAGAGCTTTAAACAACTGGAAATATTGTATGAGCATGGAGGAAGCAGCCAAGATAAATATTGAGAGGATTGTTGAGAGATAGTGCAAAGAGATAGCATGATCCACAGTTAACAGGGGAAGATTTATATACAACAACAACAAGAATAGAGTAGAGATATTTGGGAGAGGTGATAGAAATATTTCTCCAGACCTATGCAAGACTTTTGGGACATTAAGATGGAATAGCAGTTGAAAGACTGGAAGGTGTTTGGGATGAATGTGTTACGGATACATTTGAAGCAGCGCTGTATGCCCACATACATATTTGTGCTGTCTATACACCTTCTTTAATATCAGGGCTTCTGTTGCAGAAGTGAATCTATCAAGCCCTCAATGGTTCTCTATGACTGTGACAAGTTAGTTTTAGGACAAAACTGTTGTAAAAGATTTTGTGACCTAACCTTATACTCCCCAGATATTTTTCTTTTGAGGTATTTGCTTTCCTAGCAGATGGATAAATACTGTTAACTTGCATCAGCTGAGATTGGCTTGATAGACCAAGCTTGAAGTCAACAAGTTGTTGGTTTTTTTTAAAAAAATCCCTCCATGGTTGTGCCTACTGTAGCAGCACAAACTTGCACAATTGATTGCTGTGGGAACTAATTCTACATAAGTGTGCATTTAATTGGCTACCAAGGCTCTACTTTTGAGCAAATGATCCACCCTGAGAAATCATTTAAGTTAAAGAGTTTGAGAGTATAGCTTGGTAGCTCCAATTTCTAATCCCTGCATAATTTTTCAAAACAGGCCTAATTTTAGAATATGTTATTAGTATGAAGGTTGCTTGCTTTAAAATATGAACCTTATGCTTGTATTTCAGACTGAGAACTATTTATCTGTACAAATTTCTTAGATTCTATCATAAACTTTTCTAGTGCATTTTTGCCCCTCCTTTGGCTTTAATGTTACAATAGAAATGGAAAACAGGAGACACCTGCAGCATCTTGGATGTAAAATTATATCTTGGGAAGCATGATGGCCCTGAAATACAAGAAATATACGTACTATGTACCAGGGGTGTCAAACTCACAATGACATATCTTCACATAAACATATCACGACTTTTTCTCCCTTGGCTAAAACGGGGTGGGCATGGCCAGCATGTGACACATCTGGCTCACAAGTTTGACACCCCTGTTATATATATTGTTAAGTTAGTAATACTGTTGTTAAGTGAATATGGCTTCTCCATTGAGTTTGCTTGTCAGAAGGTTGCAAAAATTGATCACATGACCCTGGGACACTTCAATTGTCATAAATACAAGTCAGTTGCCAAGCATCTAAATTTTGATTATGTGACCATAGGGATGCTGCAATGGCTGTAAGTGTGAAAATTGGTCAAAAGTCTTTTTTTTCCAGTGTGTTGTAACTTTGAATGAACTAAATGTACTGTTGTAAGTTCCTGCATAGAAATAGTGATCTTAAAGACTTTTATAGAGTGAAGTTTATGAAAACTATGGACAAGTAACACTTAAGATTAATACACCTGCCTGTATATCAAACTATCTACATGCACACACACACATTTCTAAGTGCTTATAATATATATATTACAGGCTCCTTTCCAGCAACATCTCTGCTGTCCTATTGCACAACTTCTCAACTTCATTTCAGATGCCAACTCAGGGTTAATTAGGGAAGGTTGTTTAGATCAAAGCTGAAATAGGAAATGTGGTACAAACCTGCTCAGAAGAATGGGACAGGTAGTTTCAACACGATGGAAGGAAATGTTGCAAGAATTCTAAGAAACAGAAAGGCATATCGCTTAGGAGGGGTGGTGAGAGGAATCAGCTGCAGTAATAAGATAAGATATATTTATAGAATCCATCATTGGCAACCTCACCAACTATATTAACATTTACTTAAGTCCTTGAAATATTTAGAGTACTATATGCTTAGCTGATTTACATTAAAAGCTTCTGTCCTTCATTGTTTAAAATAGGCATGTATCTTTCATGGCCATGCTGGTCATCTTGTTCAATAACCATGTAATTTCCCCCCCCCTCATTCCAGTTTAGGATGACCAAACTGCACCTTACCTGTTGCAAAATGCATGTGATGCTTGTTAGATGGGAAGGAATCAGAAGGGAAATTGGTAAAGTGTGGTCATATTTCAACCTATGCAAATACTCTTCCCTCCCCACCCCTATTTTTAATTGTTCTTTTGCCTCTTGGATTCTGAGATGGAAAATAAACTATGGCATATAAGGGTAAGGAAGGGAAGGGAAGGGAAGGGAAGGGAAGGAAAGGAAAGGAAAGGAAAGGAAAGGAAAGGAAAGGAAAGGAAAGGAAAGGAAAGGAAAGGAAAGAAGGAAAGGAAAGGAAAGGAAAGGTTAAATCTAAGGTTGATCATGAATTAGCAACTAAAACCTATGAACAAGCCTTCCTTGTTTACCCATGTTTGTCTTTGATTGACATCTGAACCACATCTTTACATTTGTGACAGAATCACCTCCTCCAACCGATTAAGGACAAGAGGGCAGATGAGGTAGATCAAAATGAGCCATATAATGTGAATAGCTCTGTATTTCAGCTGGAGAAACTTAGGAGAAACTGTCCAGGGAATGCTTCTGTTTTGCTGTTGCTGCACCTCAGCATTTAGGTCCTGAGGTATTTGCCTCATGTGGCTCATTGCAGGGCCAGCTCTGCTTATGCACAAATTGTTTACTGATTTGAGCTGGTTCTATTGTCTCTAGACTTCAGTCTTTCCTGAGCCTTGCACCCAAATTCCTTCTGTTCTTTATCACTTAGTCTAGTTTAGATTGTGGAACAGCAGTAGCCTGTAACCAAAACTATCGAAATGTTCTTGTGTGGTGTCTATGGCAGAAAATGGTGCTATGCTCAACTGATTCCCCTGGCATCCTAAAATGAAAGGGCACCAGGGACAACAAACTTGATGAACAAAATTGTCATAAAGAAAGTAGAGTACATTTGAGAGCTCCCTGGGAAGAAGCCCAAAAACACAGCTCTACCTTCCAACCAAAATGAGATTGACAAGAGAATGATGGCTTCATATGTAAGATGTATAGGTAACTACTTTATGGCAATTGGATGAATACCTATGCACAGAGAACTTTCCCATATACCTCAATATGACTAGAATTGTAATTTACTGAAAAAATACACACATTTTTTTTCTCCGATGGTATTTTCTAGTGAAACCCATTTATCAATTTCAATAGTACTACTTCAAAACCCCACTAAATCTGTTGACGAGAAACAACAGTATCCATTGCAGACAATGGTTACTCTAGTGCAGGGCCCACCAAACTTGGCACTGTTAAGGCTTGTGGACTTCAATTCCCAGAATTCTCCAGCCAGCATGTCTGGTTGAGAAATTCTTACAGTTGAAGTCCACAAGTCTTAAAGTTGCCAAGTTTGGAGACCCCTGCTCTAGTAGGCTCTTTCTCCCTATCAGCCTTCTGAAAACTGCTACTTTTACAAATTGTCCTTAAGTAAATGGAATCGGTGGTCCTTGGCACTCTCTGAGCTTGGTTATTTTCTTGCAATATCCGAGTTGGCTAGCACTGTTAGATAATGAAATATCTGTGAGAAAACAACTAAGCTCAGTAAGCACCAAGGACCCCACACTTCAACTTTGAGCTACAAATATTTTCTTCTATTGGCAAATTGGTTTAAGCAAATCTTGGGAGGACTATAATAGCTTCAGTCCATGGCCACTTTTTAGACCTACCAAAGTTGCACTATGTTAATTTAGCAAACCTGAAAATAAGAAAGACCTATTTTTCTTTTACTTCTGCTTCTTGTGATGGCTACAGAAGAGGTATATGAAGCAAGGTAGGTTTGGGGTTTTTCTTCTGCAGTGCAACTCATCGAGTAGCACGTGTCACTTCTACCTACTCCACGTCTGTTGGCTAACCCCAGGACAATTCAGGAACGATCTACCTCATGTTGCTGGCTCTCAACTCCCAGACAAATGAACCTGTTGTGGTGCCTAGTGTTGCCAATCACAACTTCCTGTTTTTTTGTTATTTTCCAGCTTGCAGACCTGCGTTTCAGGTGGTGAGAGGAAAGGAACAAATGTGATACCATGGAAGGAAGCACCTATTGCTCCAATCAGCCCTTCAAAACCTCTCAGGAGGTTCTGCAGCTTCTGTACAGATAGAGGAGAAATTGAGCAAGCAGAGAAATAGCTCTATTAATGTAGCCTTATGGGACTTTGGATGCTGTGTAAAAAAAAAAAAAACCTCTTTCTTTTGAGCGATATATTGCATTTAACCAAATTTCCTCTCCCACATAATTTCTATTTTTTTTTTTAAAAAAAAGAGAGACTATTTATGCCCTCCCTTACTCCCCACTTTGTACTCAGTCAACCCTAAGTAAAGCCTCTGAGGGAAAGATAACATTTGTTGGGCTGTCTTAGAAAGCTAATTTGTTTCAGACTAAAAGGTAGGATGGGAGTATTTTTAAGACATTTTCAAGAAGCTCATTTCCACTGAGTCAGACTATTGAGCTCAGCATTGTCTGGACTGACTAACAGCAGATCTCCAGAGCAGCTTTCCCCAGTCTTACCTGGAAATGCCAGTATTTCAGTCCCAGGGCACGTTTCCAATATCTTTTTATTATAGATCACTTGGCTGAGCCTCTCACCTCATTTGGATTGCCCCAATCAGGACTATTGGTGAGCAAGAATAGAGCTATTTCACCCACATTCTCTGTGCAACATTTGCTTAATAGGCTGTGGTAGTTTCAACTGCAGAATATGCCTTTAGGGTGCTTTCATTGTCTGACCTGGGTCCAGCTGACCTGCATTACACAACGTGGCCTAATCTGCAATGCAGCATATCACACACCAGTTTTCTTGAAGAATTTTGGCTGATCTGTTTTATTTCCACATCAGCTGAGGTAATAGTGCCCTGAGTGTTACTGGCTGTTAGCTGACCTGGAAATAGCGCAAGCAATGTGGATCTCACTCAAGAAGGAAAACTTGGCCCATAGATCTCCATCTTTTTTTAAAAATCCCCACTACAAAATACAGCCCAAGTGTTACTTCTTCACATACAACCTTACTATAACGCAGGGGTATCAAACTCACGTTGTCATGGCAGTGTCACATGATATATTGGGACTTTTTCTCTGTTCGCTAAACCAGATGGGGGTGGGGCCAGCATGTGATGCATCCAGTCTGTGGGCTGTGAGTTTTACACTCCTGATATAAATGGAACAGTTACTTTTCTTGCACATGGATCTTATAGCAGAGGTGGTATTCAGCAGGTTCTGACCAGTTCTGGAGAACTGGTAGCAGAAATTTTGAGTAGTTCGGAGAACCTGCAAATCCAACCTCTGACTGGATATTTTACAGTATCCTTCCCCTGCCACGCCCACCAAGCCACGCCCACAGAACTGGTAGTAAAAATGTTTGAATCCCACCACTGATCTATAGGCATTTGTATATGAGTGAGAGAAAAGTGGGATGGTAGAAATAGACTGAGACACCTATAACAGGAATGTTTTCTGTGTACATCCCACCTTAGGAAAGCTTGTACACATTGTGATTCAAGGGCTGTACATGCACGTCATCCTCAACTTACAATCTTTTGTTTAGTGACTGCTCAAAGTTACAACAGCATTGAAAAAAGGGACTTATGACTGTTTTTCCTACTTATGACAATTGCAGCATTCCTATGGTCATGTGATCAAAATTCAGACGCTTGGCAACTGGCATGTATTTATGATGGTTGTAGTGTCCTGGGGTCCTATCATCACCATTTGCAACTTCCTGATAAGCAAAGTCAACGGGGAAGCCCAATTCACGTAACAACCGTGTGATTAACTTAATGACTGTGGTGATTCACTTAACAATTGTGGAAAGCCAGGTTGTAAAATGGAGCAGTTAACACAGTTTCCCTTTGCAGCAGAAATTTTGGGCTCAATTGTGGTTGTAAGTCGAGGACTACCTGTATAAAGCGTTTGTGGACTAAATCTGCTCTGTGAATTCCCTTTCCATGTGAGGTAACGCCTTTACGAGGAGAAAAAAAAGAGTTGCAATCTCACCCCACCCCAATATGGCTTGCAGCCTCCATAATCTGTCCAGGATCCCCCTTGAGATTTAAGCTGATTTTCTGCAGAGATCAGTCTCCTGACCTCTTTGCTGACAGCCAGCTCCTGCCAGACAGAAAAAGTTCCTTCCCTGCAATGATTCAGGAGTTAACTCCACAGACTGTAAGACAGTGAATCACAGCCAGGTTCTCCTGTTCTGCACCCAATCAACACGTAATTTTCCTGAAATGCTTGCAAAACCCAAGGTCATAAGATTTCAAGAGAAAAGTTTAGAAACACCAGAGTTTCTGTTCCTTCTTCTTGGACATATTGAACTTTGCCATCCAGCTTGTCGAACGGATTTTTTTTCCCTCCTCCTCCCAGTTGTTTCCACATAGATTCTTGATAGGAAACTGTTGGTGAGAGGTGAGCTGGCCACATGATTTGCAAGAAAGACCAACACCGTTAAAGATATAAAATGAATTACTGGTTGGGGAGGGGGGGCAGAGAGAAGAACGCACAAATGATTAGTTCTTAAAGCTTTTCTTATCAAAGTATTCAGGTTTCTTTCTTCGTAGGATATTGTTTATTTAAGAAATCTACACATCATGGGTGAATAATATAAACATCCTATATTCTTGGCCTGTTGCAGTTTTACTGTCTTTTCAGTTAACCCTTTAACTTCTCCTAAGAAAATGTATTTTTTTTAAATTGAAATGTGGGCTTCATGCCCTAATTGAGCTTTTAGTTCCTTGTTCTTTGTATCTCACCTTTCAGGATTCCTCCCAAACTGACTAATCATTCATCTAAACAATCCTAAACAGCAACAAAAAAGTAAATGTTTTAAAGATAAGCCAAAGATGTGTCTAAAATCCTTCAGACAGTTGGGTTCTCTGCATCTGGAAACTGATTTCAAAACTGACTTTGGGAAAAGGGCAGAGAAAAACAACTCAGATCATTAAAGGCCTGGAGATTAAAACATATGAAGAATGGTTGAAGGGTTTGGATATGTCTAGTCTAGAGAAAAGAAAGACTAGTGGGTAACATGATAGCAGTATTCCAGTATTTGAGGGGCTGGCTCAAAGAAGAGGGGGAGCAGCTTATTTTTCCAAAGCACCAGAAGGCAAGACAAAAAAATGGATGGAAATTAATCAAGGAGAGAATTAAGGAGAAACTTCCTAACAGTGAGAACAATTGGAACAGTGAAACAGCTTGCTTTCAGAAGTTGTAGATGCTTCATCACTGGAGGTTTTTAAGAAGAGAGTGGACAGCAACTTGCTTGAAATGGTATCGGATTTCCTGATTGAACAGGGGGTTGGACTCGAAGACCTTCCAAGGTCCCTTCCAGCTCTATTCTATTCTGACCAGCCTCTGGGCTGAACGATGCCCCAATTTTCCCTTCTCTCTTCCAGGACGCTTCTCCAGGTGGATGATATGGCTGTTGGAGAGAAGGAGAAGGCAATTTTCACTTCTTTGGATTGGTTGCATGAAATGAAAAAAAAAATTCAAAGATTGTTCCACTGCCAACTCTTTTCCCTCCCAGAAAAGAAGAACTGGCAAAGTTAAAACATCCACTGTAATTAGCAAGGGGGCTGATCCTGCATTGACTGCTGAAACAATTTCAAAAAGAATGCTTTTGTACCCAAGATTAACAGTAGAGGAAGATGTGCAGTTCAGTAGCCTGGCTACATCATGGAGCCTGCTACCTTTTGAAAACAAGACCCTGTTGGGGGTGGC
Organism: Notechis scutatus; assembly: GCF_049901735.1. Classification (NCBI taxonomy): domain Eukaryota; kingdom Metazoa; phylum Chordata; class Lepidosauria; order Squamata; family Elapidae; genus Notechis; species Notechis scutatus. Next base: position 204,728,012 of record NC_142009.1, on the reverse strand, counting down.
AGTAGAACTGAGCTCAGCACTATGGTGTGGAGAAACAGAGATGGGGACAGAAATAGGGCTAAAAGGGGGAAAAGCTCAGCCCTGGCCACAGATTTCTGGTTCTCCACTATGTGATAGTCACATATGTGATTTCTGTTGGTTTGGTAAATCTGGGATCACTTTTTATTTTTATTTTATTTAATTTGGTGCTCCTTCCGATCATCCCCACACTTTCAAAGCAAATCTGGGATTCTTATTTCCAAGAAAGGATATAAAGGAATTAGCTTAAGAATTATTTTAGAAAGCCCAGATAGATTTCTCTATCTTGTTGGAGGGAAAGCCCAAAATAGCTGCTGAAATAATAGTGAAATCCATGGATGAAATGTAAATTAAGGAAGAAAAGATGCTGCATTTCAGATTAAAAATTGTGCACAATTTCACAGATCCCCAATTTGTTGACCGCTTCAAGCAAAGTTAATTCTTTGGCTGTCCAAAGTTCCTTCTGGTATATGAGCAGTCATATAAATGTGATAAATACAATTTTTTTAAAAAAATATGGGTCAGAGGACACTAGGATTATACATAGCAATTTCTTAATTTGGTTTTATAAAACAAAGCAGAAGGAAATAGTCCTGTAATGCAGAAATCCATCCCTTGGGGAAAGTAGGTTCAGAATTATATGAAAGACGGCAATCTTGTCAACATCTTCCAGTTGGAGCTTACTTCAATTGGAAATCCTTATGGTCCCAAGAAAAATCTTTTGGATCACCTACCAAATCTTTTTACCAGAGTGCCTACAAAATATAAAGGATCCTAGTTGAAAGCAGCTTCCTTCATGTGGCTGAATTTTGCAGCATCTGAATATTTTGTGAGTTTCCTATTTCTTGAAAGTCAGAAGTGAAGAAACCACAAGCGTGAATCTCTTTGGTTGAACAAAAAAATAAAATCTGGGGAATTTGCACGGAGATGCTAAGTGAGCCTTGAGATGTCCATCAGAGTGCCATGCCTGAATGTCAGTTGTATATTAGAGATGCAGGATAAGAGTTACCATCTATCCCAAACTGAATGTAATGTACTTTTTGAACTGGCCCTTTCAATGTGGAGGGGCTGTTATTGTTACCATATTAACTGTGCAATCATTCTTAAAATCACATTCATAGGTACATTATTTTGGAATTAATCTCACTGATTATCAGGCTTATTTACAAAGCTAGGTACTTGTCTTCCTCTCTTAAAGTCATGTTGGATTACAAAAGTTCCCAATCAGAATGACCACTCTCTCCACTCCTTTCCTTTCCTCTCTCCTCTCCCGCTCTTCTTCTCTCTCCCTCTCCTAGGTTCACTCAGACATATTTGGAGGCATATTCTAAATGCCCAGTCAAGATTTCAAAAGCTTCCAAGTCACTGGAGATAGAGGGCAGGGCCACCAGGATTAGAATGGAGAGAACTGTGATTTCATCCGGCAAGAATCAGGTTGGGGAAGGTAGGTAGATAGGTATTCGCTTTTGCTTATATCTGAATATTTTCTCAGATTCAGAATTGACACAAGGCAAATCATTTTGGGAAGCAGGGGCTGTACAAGGAATTTTACATACATGTTACAGATATACTCTTCCAGCTATATATAATATGAAAGCTCCATTGGTTCCTATGGAATAAAAAGTGTGTATGAAAGGGAAAAAAATATGGTTTTGCTGCCATGACCATTGATCGCTTGCTTTTCCATCAGAGGAAATGGAAAGAAGGTGGAGAGCCCCAAATCGGCTAAAGAATGCCTAAGGACAGGATAGAGATTGACTTATATCAGATCTCACCATGATTTACCTCAGTATTTTTTTCCTATATAATGCTTCATACATGGAATTATTTTAACAGTAAGAAGAGTATTCTTAAATATGTTCAGAGACTATTTCTCACTTTTAATTGAGTAGTCTCATCAAAATTTCAAATCATAGCATCAGCAAATTCAGACTGTAAAAATCTAGATGGCCACAAAGAATGTATATTTTCTGTACTTATCTTCTGCCATTTTGTTATTACCCAGATGTTTGCAATCTAGATCTGCTGGGCCTATTATGTTGTGAGTTTAGGCTTGCCTCTTTTTAGAAATCCATTATGTGGTAAGCAGACATTTCTATGTACTAGGATTTACTGGAAGTTATGAACTAGAGACCAACCTTATCTGTAGCCCTAGTAGATGTATGCATGCTATCTGTCTTGCTTTTTGATTAATCTGGAGACTATAGTGAGCACAACAGCTCATATCCCAGAATTTACTTACTCACTTACTCTCTTATTTACTTATTTACTTTATGTATGCATGTTTGTATGTATGTATTGCATTTAACCTCCTTTTTAGCTAATAAAGGCTCCTAAGTGATCTTATGTAGTTAAGTAATAACCATCCCTGCTGTCAGACGTATTGGAAGTGCAGTCTCTCTCTGTATGTCTTATGGAATTGATTTGGCTTGGGTCTTACTCATTTCTTCCTTGGACTGTATTATTTTAATGGGTTGTGGATTTTTATATTGTTTTGTATATATTGTTCAGTGTCCAGTGTTATGTACCCGAATAAATAAACATTTTAAATCAATGGTTCAAACAAAAGGAAGAGATAAGGATGGAAAGGGAAATAGGCTAATTCGGACCTGAGCTACTTCCTATCTCTCTGTCCATCGGTCTTTTCAACTACTTTGAACTTACTAGCATAAAGTTAATTTTTTAAATTTAATTTTCCCCCCAGTTTTTTACCTCATTGGCTGTTTTAACCTGTTTGCTTCTGCTGCATTCTTCATTGTTTTTTCCCCATGAGCTATCAAGACACCATTTTGTTCTAGATTGGCTAGTCAATCAATCAATCATCAATTTCAAAACAGAAATGCTCTGAAAATATTGGTGTTTATACCCTTTGCATGACTATTAAGATGGCATCTCATCCTATTTTCAGATTTGACTACTCAATAGCAGAAACAGATCGGAGTCCTCTTTTTCAAGAAGCACAGAAGTTGTGTATTTTCATAAGAGCCTGGAGAGCAGACACAAACAGATTATAATAACTGTAGACAACCCCAAAACATGTCATTTTGGCTGAACTCTTCTGTTGACATCATGGATGCGTCTATGTAGTTTTCCTGGCACCAAAATGGACCTAGTTTGCCATTTTCATATTTTGGAGTCCTTTTTGATTTCTACAGCCCTGATATTTCTTGTGGTTGTCCCATCTAAATTACCAAGTCTGATCATTCAGCCCCTTTAAAGAACAATCAAGATCAACATCCACTTTTCATTCTGTCTTAACCTGCAATTGCAGGCGATGTTTGCCATATTTACTCTTGGATTGGGCTATGATTTAGTGAGTCAACAAAATGTTCTGGGTTCATAAAGAGCCAAGAATCATAAACTAATCATTGAGATTGGTTTTGACACTAAAATGTGGTGGGGGAGTTTGTGATTCAGGGCATTTTATGTATCCATGTCCATCCATCCACTGGGTAGCATACAGTTTAAACTATCCTATAGGTTTGTAATAAAATAAGTTACGGGGGCAGAGCTTCTACACTGTTTGAAGCTTTTGGAAGGAACAATGAACAATGGAAAATGAGGAATACATTAAAAAAAAAACTTCATTTAAGAATTGTATCAAACCCTCTCCCGCCTCCTTTGTTAAAGATTTGTGAGAAGAATGGAAGGCCAAGCAGGCTGTTGGGCTGCCTTTGAGGGGGCAGGTTGCAAACCATATAAGGCTAGATCAGGTTTCACATATCTGGGCTGCTTTGGACTGTTGTTGTTGGCTGGAACTCTGCCTTACCTGGGCTTTCTGCCCATGCTCTTTTAAGAAATTTGGATTCAAGAAACAGAGAGACCACTCAAATGCGGAACTTCTCAAGTATCATCCAAGAAGGGTATTAGCGCTAATTGAAATTCACCTCCACGAGTAGAATGAATCATCAGAATATATACAGTAGATGCACGCGCGCACACAGACACACACAGGGTGGAAAACAAGGTTGTGCAACCTCACCCCAGCGTGTGTCACTGGCAAGTGGAATTTTTAGAAAGGCAGCAGTTTGTGTTCATCACTGTGGTTCGTGATTGCACACACCTGTTCAAGCCCAAAGGTTTTGCAACAACAAAAAAATAAGGAAGCTGAACTTGTTTCTTTCTCCTGCACAGCACAGAAAAAAGAAGCAAACCACAGCTGTTTGGGCTGTTAACAGATAGCAGCAGCCCCTCCTTTCCCACCAATCGTTCCCCCCCCCCATTACATAATTGAGGATAACGTTTTCAAAGCATATGGGCCGGAGGTATTATCATCTCATTAAAACTTTAGGTAGGAAACAATCGAGCATATTCTCACACATTTCTGCTTGGGTCTCTATAACAAATGTTTGTAATTAGGGATGCTATAAACAGTTTATTAAATAATAAATGAAGAAAGGAGGAGGGAAGAAAAAAAGGGCTTGATGAGCTATAGAAGGTAACAGATTTTATGTACGGTGACATACAAGCCCTGGGATGAGCTTTGAATGATTGCTTCTCATTTACTTGATATTAACTAGTCACTTTGGGCAGTTTAAGCTAGAGACAGCCCGGGCTTCTATTAATGGGTGCGTCCTCTAAAAGAAGCAAATGCTCAGGAGAGGGCATTAAAATAAAGGATTTATGATACGAAGCTTGCCTTTCCTAAGTTCTACAATGTGCTTTGGAATGCTCATATTGCCTAACCATAACCATTATCATCCAGTACTACAAGATGAATTTTGTCACCTGTTCATCTCACCTTGATTTGTGCCTTCATGTGAAGCCAGAAGGATAGAAACACAGCAGGTGTGGCTTAGGAAAATGAAAAAGGAATTTTGCAAGCTCCCTGCAGATCCATCTAATTCCTAATTATCACTGTAGGCTAACTGATAATGGCTTTCCAGCATACTTTGGCCAGCAGATCTTGGAAATGACCAGAATTGAACCTTGGACACTTTGCATCTAAAGTATGCACTTAGCTAACTCCTTGTTCCTATTGTTCTTTGTAATTATCACATGCAAAGCAGGCTGAATATTCCCTATTTTGAGCTAATTTCCACTGCTGAATGATGGATTACCCAGGATCAGGCACAGTTACAAAAGTTAGCTAGGCTGCTTCCAATCTTGCCCTTGGTAAACATCCTTGGTCCAAATTCTTCAACCTGTGAACACATTTGGTCAGAAGTAACTTTTTTGAGGTTTGCCAGAACACTGATAATAAAATACTGGCACAAGTTGGAATGTTTATGCACTTGAGTGGTTTGCCTGCTTTGTGAGTGTGCAGTGTGCCTGCACAGTGTTTTAGCTTGGTTTGGTTATATTAGTCACATTTTTATTGGCACATTTATGTTTCGATCTGTAGCTCAGTGCTGAATCCTGTTTTCATTTATAGGTCTAAGAATAAGAAAGTCTGTGCCTTTAATCATATGAAGAGTGCATATTCTTCACATGTGAGTGACCACCATAGCCTTCTACATGTTGAATAAAAATAATAATAAAAAAACCTTTAATTAAAAAAAAATAGATTGTCAGTTCAATATCACTTTCAGGCAAGTCTGATCACTGGAATTAATCATTGCTTGTTGTGGTTCGCCGGCAGCAGGTGTGGATGGCTGAGGGCTCGGAGAGCGAGGACTCAGATGAGGGGCCTGTGTGTGATGCAGGGATGGGGCCAGGACCATCAGGGAGTAGTAGAGTGCTGCATTCAGAGATTGTGGAGGCTGGCAGCAGTGATGAAGAGGTCTCCGAGGAGCCTGTGCCCAGTGCGTGTGCGCGCAGGGCTTCTCGAAGGAAAGAGCTGCTGGAGCAGCACAGGTGACTCAGGAGTAAGGCTGCAAGGTAATGCACCCCCCCCCCCCTTAAGAGATCAAAGCCAGCTGAGAAACTGGTGTTCTCCGCAGGAAGCAAAGAAGTTTTTGTACTCAAGCCTTGAGGACATTCGGAATATCTTGGTTGGTGTTTAGAGACTCTTTGTGTTTGAAATATTTCTTAGTAACTTTATCTAGTGTTCTTGGCAGCCTTGCACAACCTTGGCAAGGCTCGTTCTTATCAGAGACAATTAATTTGAAATAGCCGTGAAGAAACGGAATTCGTAAAGAATCATTAAAAGGTTTTGCTGTTACCTCTGTTTCATGTTTGTTTCCTTGGAACAAGGCTTGGGTCAGAACACTGCTTTGCATTCCACATAATGGTGAGAGAACAGCATCATCCTTTATTGAAATATAAAATTAAGAACAGGTAAGATATATTCAATGTGGTTTTAGAAGAACATGAATATCCTTTTCTAACAACTTCCATCATATTCATCCAGTGGAGCTAATGAGGTTTAATCCAAAAACTCGGTGGAAAACTAAACTACAATGGCTTTTATCCAGGTAGTTATTTTCAGGGGAGATTGTAACACATGTGACTATTAACTGAGTAACACAAGAGGGACCAAATGATCCCTGAAGTGTATAGTCTACAGAGGCTTGAGATGCAGGCTAGCCTCAGCAGTTTAAATTTTGTGCAGGGAACTTGCAAAGAGTTAGAGCCAATGGAGTTTACATTCATAGTCATTATCGAAAGAAGAGCAGAAGGATCCCTCTGCTGAAATGGGAATTCCTGTTTATGTTCACAGCAGAGCCTGCATTCAATCTAAGTTGGTGAAAGTAAGGTATCAAGCACGGTGTTTTTTTTTTTCATTACTATTGAGGAAATGGTCCTAGAACAGATTTGAGGAACCTGTAGTCCTTCAGGAGTTGCTGAACAATGTAGAATGTCTTTCAGTATTAGACATGTAGCTGCTGAGAGATGGAGTTGAGCAACAACTGGAGAGCTGCAGGTTCTCCACCCATTTCCTAAAAAAACAGAGAGCTAAAAACTCCTCCAAAAAATCATGTTGCAAAGGTCTTGATTTCTCCATGCAACGGAATACCAGAATGACTGTTTTTGTAAATTAGCAAATACCATAGCATTTATTAAATTTTCAATTATTTTGCATACTTCTAATCTAGAAATCTACCTAGGTTTTAATTTTGGAATGTCACACTACCTCCACCTATGCATTCATGCATCATCTAATTATCTATTAACAAACTCCAATAGAAGCCCTTGATTTTAATCATAGTGGTTTTTTTTGCTTCTGAGATATTTCTCCATAACTTTAGTTGGAACTTCTCCACCAGCTAAAATGGTAATTAAATATTTATTTTTAGAATGATAAGAATGTCTACTTCCAATTAGTCTTTAACTCATATTTCCGAGGAGTACTATTTGAAAGTGTAATTGAATCAGAAGTTTATTAGGGTTAGGAAGCACTTTGGGTTTGAAGGGACAAAAGTGCTTTGGAAGGCACTCATTGGGAAATTCTGGTAGTTGAAGTCCATGTAGGTTAAAGCCAATGAGATTGAAGAACACTGCCTTGAAACAAATGCAAGTTGCAGTTGTGTGGAGCAAGCCATGCAGTCCTGGGAGAGACGTATCTGCTTTCAGGCATTGTACATTTGTACATCTTACATTTGAAATAGCACCTGGTTTGAAGCATCATTTCTCCCTTGACTCTAGTACTCAATGCAACTCCGATATTTAAATTTGTGAATTGTAGTTTTCATAGGGCTCTTTCCCAATGGCAGATTTTGGTAATTGCCTACTGTGTCAGGCCATTCGTTCACTGAACTCTCTAGGACTTAGTTCAGATTAGGTCTGTACGGGTGAGAGTGAAGAACCAGAACAGGCATTGCAGATTTGCTGAGGAAGTATTTCAGGTTCCTGTTCTTAACAAATTCTAGCTGTCCTCTCTGCTTACCACAGGAGAGAATATAGCACTCTCTCTCTCTCTCTCTCTCTCTCTCTCTCTCTGTCTCTGTGTGTGTGTGTGTGTGTGTGTGTGTGTGTAAAAGTAAAATTTCATTCCTGTTTTTACTTAGCAACCAAACATCATTTCAGTACTTCCCACCCTTCCTTTTTTATTATGATGTGTAACTTGGAAGCATATGCCTCTCCTTTCTGTAACATTAAAAGCAAAATCAGCTAATAAAAATAAGGACAATTATACATTCAGTCAAGGGAGGGGAGTTTTGTGGATGTTGAAATGTTGAGCTAGATTAATTTAAAAACAGGCTAGATAGATAGATAGATAGATAGATAGATAGATAGATAGATAGATAGATAGATAGATAGATAGATAGATAGATAGATAGATAGATAGATAGATGATAGATAGATAGATAGATAGATAGATAGATAGATAGATAGATAGATAAGATAGATAAGATAGAGATAGATAGATAGATAGATAGATAGATAGATAGATAGATAGATAGATAGATAGATAGATAGATAATAGATGGATGGATGGATGGATCAATGGATAGATAGATAGATAGATAGATAGATAGATAGATAGATAGATAGATAGATAGATAGATAGATAGATAGATAGATAGATTATTTATGGAGACACTTTTGAAAGCAGTGGGGAGTGTGAAAACAATCACAAAAAAGCATTGCATTCTGTTGAGGTGGGAGATTTTATGGGGGAGGGGGGGTCTGTTGTTGTTGAGGGCAGGTAAACTAGATTAATAACAGAACACTCATGAGAAGGTTTCAAATCTTGCTGTCAGAGGGTAATAATTAATGATCAAATGTTAATGGAGATGCTGCGTTGTTGATGCCATTAATTCAGCTCAGTGGAGCCAGTCCTGCCCAGGATCTGCCACAGCTGTCACTGCATTTGCTTAATTATTCCAGTGCCTTCAGGCTCTCCTTTCCAACCCTTCCAACACCCTCCCCTCCCCCCACCGCCAGTGCTTTTCCTACTAACTTTGGGACAGTCTGTTTTCAGCGAAGCAGAATCATGAAGACTATCCTGCTTGTTGGCTAGATAGGCCAGGCTCAGTCTGAAAAGCCCAAGGCAGGACAGAAGTAAAATGCAAAGTTAGCTTCTTTCTGTGGGTGCAGACATGAGTAAACCCTGACATTGATGTAAACTTCTTTGGCAATGTCCCTTGTCTGGTTAATGATTCCCCCCCCCCCTAAGAAGAGTTAAGTAATCATTGAAAAAAGAGATGATTAATAGAGTCAGTTTCAGCAAAACTACCTTTTACCATGCAGGTAAAAGGTGTGCTTGTAAGATACCGAAAGAGGCATGAGATTTCCACCATACAGGAAGCCAAAACCAAAACTATCCTAGCTTGATGTGTAGGCTCTGCCAATAGAATTTATTTCTGAACAAACTGATATTCATCAGATGTTAGGGTTAAGCAAACAAAATGACATTTTCTTTGCTAATAGTCTATATCCTTTCTTTAACCAAATAACCAATTAATTTTATTGTACTATAGCAGCCATCTCTGATGCATTTATTCTGATAGAACACACCAATGTTCTCTTTCATATACTCTCATCCTTCCCTTTCCTAAGTACGTACCAAAAGACTGCCAAAAAGAGACACAGCTCTCTTTAAATCTTTGTCAATTAATCAGCAGAATGTTCAGTCTAATCTCCCTTAGCCAACCTGTATGTGATAAGGTGTTTCAGCTTGATGTTTATTTCATATTTAACGTTTAATAGCGAGTCCTACTTATATCTTTGGAAGTAGCTTGCTTTGTAAATGTAAAGTTCAATTGTCCATTGGTGCCTGGATCCCTTCCAACCTGAAATGCTTAAAAAAAATGTAAGGCATGACAACAATTCAAAATCAATCCCTAATGTTGTACATGGCGATTTAAAATAATCAAAGCTCTTCAAATTTGTATACGTCCTTGAATTTGGAGGCATTTGTGGTTCGGAGCATGTGTAGTATGCAGTGATTTAAGATTATTGGAGCCTTTTGTGTTTCAGTTTGATAGGATTTTGGCAATGCAGAGGGATTCAACATTATCAGAGCATTGTATATGTTTTACAGGTGGAATTCATCTCAGTCTTGGACAGCAGAAATGTGCAACGTGTTATTGTTTGAAAAAGATCATAGAAACAGTGCCATATTTTTCCTAAGGGTGGACTTTTCTTGAAGAGCCAAACATCTTCCATTATTTTAAAAGCAATTTGTTAGATGTGGATGTGTTCTAATAGGACAATTTCATATTTTGAGTTTGATATTGGTAATAGCTACCGTGTGGCCATGTTTAGAGAGGGCAACTATCTCCATATGAGGTCTTAACTACGTGCAACGTGATGGATTTATCTTTATCTTTAATTGTGTAAAAGGTAAAGCCTGATACCCAGTTCATTCACTTCATCCCATCCTCTCATCAGATCCAGCAATTTCATTCTGCAAGGTTAGAAATTAGGCAGTAGCATGTGCAAATGGGTATCAAGGCATGTAATTGCCCAATTTGTATGTGCCAAGTGTCCATCTGCCAGCATTGATTTTTTTTTTAAAAAAAGGTGGTTCACTTCTGAAATTCTCTGGAAGAATTTAAATACCCAAGTAATCCCATTTGTGCACGCATTAAACTGGCTTGTTTTTAGATTAGCCAATATCAGTCCCCTTTTGCCCCCAAAACTTTCAGACATGTTGAAGCCAATGAGACTGTTTTGAGTAGAGAATTTACATGAGTTTAGGTTCTTCTAGTACAGGGATGTCAAACTTGTATTGTCACGGTGTCATCATGTGACATATCATGACTTTTTTCCCCTTCGCGAAACCGGTCGTGGGCATGGCCAGCGCGTAACGCATCCGGCCCACAGGCCGGGAGTTCTAGTAGCTCATCTGGTTTTCTTGAAACTCCATTCCTTCTGAACTCTCAAGCCATTGAGCCATTTAAGCCATAAGTGAAGATACTATAAGCTGCCTATGAGAAGCAAGGTTCCTGTTGTGCCACAGGGTTGCCACTATGAATATGTTAAAAAATCTGTAAAAATTTTTATTGGTCTTCAGTCGCTGTGCATTCAGCTTCATTTGGTCAGGCTATAGTGTTTATGAGGAAGAAAATTTCCCTCATTTTCCCCTTTCCTGTTCTCCAATGGAATGGATAATGTTAAAAAATCTTTATTATATGCCTCTCACTCGTTTTTTTTTTAATTAAAATGCCACAAATGTGATAATCATTCTTTTGAAGAAAAGTTCCTGCGACCTGTTTTCCAACCCCTCAGTGATGCGTTTGAAACACTGGGTTGCAATGGGAAGTCTCATACCCAGGTTACTTTTATGTTAGGTTAGGGTTAGGTTACATATTTTAATCTTTAAAAATAGCATTTTCGCATTGGAGAACTTGAAGAATTCTCTGATAAGTATTATTCAGACATTGTGATTTTTTTTAATGATGTATCTGACTCAAGGTTGAAACTTTGGTCACTTAGTTGCTCTAATTCTCCAGATTCCTTTTCTGAAAAAGAAATCAATTTAGGAAAAAACTATCCTACAGCCATTGGAGGCTGTTTCTAAATGTAGATTGTGTCATCATCATGATACAAGCTCTGTCCTCTTGTGTCATGACATCACACATAATGATTGAAGGGAACTTGCATCATAATCCCGTGTGAGTGTGTTCTGTTTGTCAGGATTCCAAATAATATGCCCATAGCAAACAGAACTCCAAGGCAAGTAGGTTCCTCAAAGAACAAGTTTATTGGACATATCATATTGGGACAGACTGGTGAAAACTGAGTCTAAAAGTTCCCACAGTTTTCACTTAATTAAAAGTAAAGTTTCCCCCCCCTTTCCCAAACAATCAGTCATGTGGTCCAATCCAGATGCTGTCTGGTTGCTTGGAAACTTCACTCCTCCTCTTTTCAACCACCTGTGGGAATGTCCTTGGTTCTCAGGGAAAACTATTTTGTTTTGGCTACAAAACCCCCAGCTATTTCTATTTTCTCCTCCTTATCAACAGTGGCAACACTGAAGCCTCCAAGATGGCAGTAGTCAGGCCAGCTTCAGAGTTGACACCAAGTTTTGTAATTTGTCTCTACTTGTTCCCTTCTGTAGCTACCCACATCTACATCTCTTCAATAAAGACAGATACAAGCCAGTAATCTCCAAATTCATTCTCCTGTGTCTATGGAGATTCTCAGTCATCCAGGTCATGGTTGTCCCAAAGGTGCTTTTTCAAGAGCATTTTTCTTTGAAGATGTTTCATTTCTCATCCAAGAAGATTCTTCTGGTCATTCTCCTGTGCTTTCACAGTTTAAATATTATTTTGTCTATTTGTCCAGCAACGTTCGTAGTTCAGCTTCTCAATTCTATACATTTTATTTGTATCCTCTCCTTGAGTTTATCTGTTAATGTTTTTTTTTTTATTTGCTGTGCTTTTATAATGGATGATTTTAATGTTTTTCAACATTTTATAGTGTAAGCTGTCCAGAATCATTTGATATGAGATGGGCAGCAAATACATTTTATAAATAAATACATCCTGCTTTTATTACTCTTACAAATAACACAAAAGGGGCAAACATATCAAGCACACCTTCATTCTTGTTTTCCCACAACAACTAACCTGTGAGATGGGCTAGGCTGAGAGAGAGTCACCAGCTGGCTTTCGTGTCTACAGTAGGACGTACTGTAGACACGAAATGGTCACCACTTTCTAGCTGGGTGCCTTAATGACTAGACCAAATTGGCTTTTAATTAAATTTGACTTTAATACTCTTGGTAATGTGGTCTTCAATTTATTTTCAACACCATCTCCCAATCTCTCTCTTCTTCTTCTTCTTCTTCCTCCTCCTCCTCCTCCTCCTCCTCCTCCTCCTCCTCCTCCTCCTCCTCCTCCTCCTCCTCCTTTGATTACTTGCCATTTTTTTCAAACATAAATAGAATACCTTGTTTTGTTAAAAAAAGAAAGCTGACAATATTTCTGAACCTAATATACAATACACAAGAATGAAGTACATAGGAAGTGAAGAACCCACAGAAGTAAGGAAAACTATCTTTTGTACTATGCTTTAAGAGAAGTAGGCAACCTAGTCCTCAAAAATGTATAAAACTACAATTGCCAACTCATTTAATCATTAGCCATCTTGGCTAGACTTATAAGAAACCATCATGTTATTTCTACAATATAGAGTTCTCAGGGGGTTGCCAACAGTATTAGGATATTCTTGTAATAAAAGGCACAATTGTTATTAACTGGAAATGCCTCCAGAAACAGGCTATTGTCACAAACCACTGTCTACTTGCTATTAAAGCATACTGGGACACCAGATTTCAGAGTAGGTTATCTTGCCACCTTTATGAACTAACTAGCATCCTTTTAGATGGCATCTCTTCAAAGAATGGTTTGATTCTTCATGCCCTCCTGTGAGGAAGAAATTAAAATACCAGCATTTGGTGGCATCAGGAATAGACAGAGGGCAGTCCTTCTATGGCTTGTGACTCTCCATAGAGAGACCCACTCGGGCCTCAAAATAGTATTTTCATATTGAATAAAGGATTTCTTTTTACACAGAAGCAATTTTCTGGATTGTCCACGTTTGCTGAAAAAAATAAAACCCAAAAATTCACACTAGATGCAAGTGGAATATAGCTAAAGAGGCTTGAAGTTACAGTAGAGACAGTAGAAAATGGCATCTGTCTGAAATGAAATGATGCTGATGTATTACAACAATGAATTCTTAATTAGACTGTTTATTAAAAGTCAACAAACCTTACACATAACAATATGGCATCTATTCGTGTTCAAAGACCGTAAATTACTTTTTTTTCACCATTGAAAGGGAATAGGTTTTTACAGTAATTCCTATTCCATTCTTTGAAAAAATAAATAGAGTCTTAAAATAATACGAGGTACATTATTTTTATAGGCAGTGGTAACAGATTTGCACTTTTAATTTGACTGTGTTAAATGTTATGGAAGAGGGAGGTCACATTAGGGCGAACTGGCTGTATTGTTTTCCTAATACGTTTAAAAGGAGACATTCAAGTCATTCCAATTTGTGTGATAATAACACCCTCATCGGGGTGGCCTAGAACCAAGGAAACAGCTTAATTCATTCATCTTTTGACTGAATTATATTACATGCATTAGCATGCATTAGGTCTCTATATAAATATGTCAACCATTGAATGTTTTTTGAGCAATGCTGCTTTTTGGTATCATACAGGTATTCCTGCCCTAGTGTTTGGGAAGCAATTTTTCAAAGTGGTTTAATAATTGTGACAAAACAACAACAATAACAGTCCATGACTATTGTATTATCTTTCCCTTTGTCCCTCTCTCTCACACATATACACACATTCCTTGTGGTTTTTGCATAATAGAAATCATTTAAAAACCCAATAGAAATAAAATATTATTCTTTATATATAAATATGAAATAGGTTCCATAGAAAGGTCAATCTTGAGAAGATGGGTTTTTGAATACTATTTGCTGTACTCTAACCTATACAGAAACATAGAACAGTGCATCTGATGATCATCTCATTGAGTAGAACACATAAGATGGAGATTCTTCAATTACTATGTCTTAAAACCATGAATAAATATATTATTTGGTATGTATGATGGGCTAGTTCAATTATTTGCAATATTTTCATCAGATTTCCATACACTAGGAACAATTTGTTGGTTTTTAATAAGCTGTTGAAATGAGGCAGCATGCATTAATTATCTGAGTCTCGTGTGAATTCACATTAACAGGATATATCAGGTTTTGAGTTGTTACTATTAAATGTCAGATTGATCTATAATAAAGCCTCAGTGATCCAATTACTTTCATTCTGGAAAAAAGAGGCTACCTGGTATACATGATTGAGAATTGGAGAGAGACGAGGCTTCCGGTTTGAGCTTCTTCGGCGACAGACCGAAACCTCATCTCTGCAAGGCTTCGATCCATGCTCACCGCTGGAGCACCCCGAGCCAGCTGGTTTCAGGGCTAAGCCACCCCGTAGAGGTGGTGAAGAAGGGGGAGACTGCCTGCAGGATTGAGGAGAGCCACATTTCTCCTCCCCAGCTGCCCATTACTCCCTTTCCCGAAGGTGGTTGTAGTGGTGGTCAGAAATGGCCACCACAAAGAAGAACTCAACGGGAAAAGAATGTGCAGGAGGAAGATAAGAAGAGAAAGTTTTGGTTGACCGGGTCAAACAGCAAAAGCAACAAATAAGGTACCCTGGAATTTAAATTTAATAACATTGTTCCCAAAGAAGATTTTGAAGCTGCGAAGGAGAGAGAGAAGGGAAAGGATTAGGTTTTTTTCTTCTTCCCTTCCTTATACTGACAGCTAAGAGACTTAAGCAAGAAATTGAAAAAAATCCACTTTGACATTAATAGGCATCTAAGCTGAAAATAAAAGTCAAAGGGATAATAAAGATTTCTGGATATTTAAAAGTTTTTAAAAGCAGGAAAGGAGAAAAAAAAGAATAAAAGGGCAGGATCTGGAAAAATGGAGGAGACTGCCTGGAACTAGGGAATGGAACTGTAACTAAAAGGAACTTACAGTGAAATTTCAACAAGATTCCTCAAAGATACATCTTAATTGAAACTTGGTAACAAAATAATAGAACCCCAGGAAGAGAAAGTGGAAAAAAGAAGCAGAAAGAAACAGCCTTGGATTATTTGGATTACTTGGTGATTTTTGGTTTTTGCATCTGGATGACTAAAATTAACCAGGTGGTTGTTTAAAAGTCTTTAAAATGGTATCACTCTTAGAAGAACTGAAAATGGAACTTTAAAAATGGAAAGAAGATGCACAAGAAGGGAGAGGTTCTTTTGGCTTCGTATTTCAATTCTTAGAAATGGAGATCTGGAACTATGAGAAACAACAAGAAACGCTTGCAGAACAAGAAGATTGGGACAAAGAAGAAGCCATCTTTAATGATCAAATAATTTTAAGTGGGGGGAAGAAAAGGGGGAAAGAGAGTGAAAGGTTTAAGACTAGAAAAAACAACCAAAAAGAAGAAGAAGAATTTGAAAGATAAGTATAATATTAGAAAGCAACAGAAGAGGGGATTACAGACGAGAGAGTTAGAAGTAGAGAGATGAGGGGGTAAAAAGGGGCGGGAGAAGAAGAGGGGGAAGAAGGCAAGGAAAAGAAGTTGTAAAAGACAGAAACAAGAAATGGAGAAACAGGGAAAAGATATAAGGATTGTAACCATAAGCTTGTTTAGAGATAATGGGTGAAAATTTAATTGCAAAAGGGATTCTGCAAAGGTACATAAGATAGCATTGTTATATTATAAACAGAAATAATTTTAGAAAATATGATTAAAATGATGGATAAAATATTTACTATAATGTAGTTGAATGTTTGCTAATAAATAAATGAATTAAAATGATTGGGATAATTAAATGGGAACATTTTTAATTATTAGTAATGATTTATAAAAATATAAGTGGGAAATATGGAAAAAAAAGAATTAACTTTGGAAAGTTTATAAGTGTTCCCAAGAATTGAATTGGAATGGAATGTGTACTTTATTTACATTATATATATAAGAATGTACTTTAAGAATGTACCAAGCAGAATTTAATTGGAAGTTATGTATTATATTGAATGCTATAATCTTAAAGGTATACATTGAAGCTTAAATAAGAATTTGAATGGATAAAATTAAAAGATATAAAGGTGTCATACTCCAATTGGTAACTACAGGGAAAAATTTGTTTAATAAGAAAAGATAATATGAAATTGAAACAGGACAGATAAAAGTATAAATATAATGATTTGATTGAGATGAGATGATTAAAATAAAGTTGAGAAAATTAAAAGAGGGGAAAAACTATGTAGAAAATATAAAACGGTAAGATATGGAATAAAATATAAAAATGAGCATGAAATTGAGTTTGGTGTCTGTATGAAGAAGTGATAACCTGGGACCATGCTATTTTCAAAAAAGATGTTTTACTTGTCTTTTGTTTTTGTGAAAACCCAAATAAAACTTTCAAAAAAAAAAAAAAAAGAATTGGAGAGAGATGCTTAAGAGCAGGGCTGTCAAATTCTTGGCCCATGGGCCGGATGTGTCACACACTGACCATACCCACACCCGATTTAGGACAGGTGGGAATGTCCCGATACATCATGTGACACCACTCTGATGACATGAGTTTGATACCCCTGCTTGAGAGAAGCTAATTTGTCCTTGTTTCAGAGTTTGAAACTGCTGATTACTAAAGGATTATAACTGTGCTGTCATGACCAAATTCAGTTTTCTAAGTCCTTTATAATAAGGTGACATAGAATGTAATGCAAGTATCTCTTGATGTAGGGTAGGATACCATTTTCTCAAGTAGACACACCTAAGTTTGGCCTTACTGAGTTTTCCTTTTTTTAAAAAAATGATCTGAATGATTCAATTCAAACCATCCTCCTTTAACTCCTACTTTGGACTTTAAATACAGTGATAAAACTCTACATTTTCCTAACAGTGGATCTATCTTCTTGTTTCCAAGTAATACTTACAAAGTATTATTTAGTTTTTCATATTACTTCTTGTTTTGATTTTTTAAACCATGACTTCCTCCCTCCCAAAAAAACATGTGATAATATCTGTGGCATCTCAAACATGAAATTCTCCAAAGTTGACCATTTATGGGAA
Organism: Notechis scutatus; assembly: GCF_049901735.1. Taxonomy (NCBI): domain Eukaryota; kingdom Metazoa; phylum Chordata; class Lepidosauria; order Squamata; family Elapidae; genus Notechis; species Notechis scutatus. The sequence continues at coordinate 204,710,560 of NC_142009.1, read as the reverse complement.
TATGTTTACTTATTGTGAATTTCTAGAATGTGAAATGTTTATATAGAGACAAATATTCACCATATATAGACTAATAGATGGTCAATGTAATATTATTGCTATTTACCCAATGAAGAAGATAGGGCTGAACACAGAACATTGGGGTGAAATTCAGATTATCTGTGGGGTCCTTGCTGCTCTTTGAGCTTAGTTGTTTTCTTGTGGATGTTTTATTACCCAGATAGATAACATCATCAGTACTAGAAGGGAGTGGGGTTTGCTCTCATTTTATATATTAGTGGCTTGCCCTGTCAGTGTTGATGGAAATAGTTTTAGTGGTTCCTTGATTAGCCTGTTGTTTACTTCTTTGTCTGAATTGGTAGTTCTTTTTTATCTTTCAAAGAAGAGCAAAACAAAAAGAGCATTTCTATTTATTTGTATTCTGCCTTCATTATTTTTATAAATAAGGCAGTGAACATACCTAATATGCTTTCCTCTTCCAATTTTCCATAGATAACAACCCTGTGAGGTGAGTTGGGCTGAGACAGAATGGCTGACCCAGCCAGCTTCCATTTCTAAGGAGAACTAGAACTCACAGTCTCCTGGTTTCTGGCCCAGTGCCTCAAATACTAGACCAAACTGGCTCTATCTAAAAATTTGAAAGGTCTTTGCCCTTATTTTAGCTTTAAAATGGAAATGCTTTGCTTATGGTAATAAACTGAAGTATATGCAAAACTGCTACGAAGTATTATTTTCACACACATAGCAAATGTTCTGCAGAATGTTTTATTTTTTATTTTTGTTTTTTCTGAAACTCTTTCCTTGCAATTTATGCTTCCAACAAACAGAAGGTATTAAAATAAAATTAATTTGTAAATTTAAAAAGAAATCAGGAAAAACAAATCCAAGCTCTGTTCTCCTTCAGAAACATTGAAATTTTTTCTCAATTGTATGTTTCCATTCTAGGAGCATATATTTAAGAATATATATACAGTGTGTGTGTGTGTGTGTGTGTGTGTGTGTGTGTGTGTGATACAAACTGATTAATTTCATTTGACTTCCTTTGTTGTGTCATCTATAACTAAACTTTCATAAAAATCACAGTACTCAGAGTTGGAAGGGGAGGGTGCAACCCAACAACCAAATAAAAACCAAACACTGTTTTGAACGTCTAGCATGAAATCTTTGCAGATTCCTCTTCTGTAGCTAATACCATATGTTCTGCAGGAAGAAGAGCTGTGCAATAAGCTATAGATAGACTGTCAGCTTGAAATTTTCCACTGCCGTTGATTTCTATCCCATGAATGTTACATAAAAAGTACCTTTTGTGCGTTGAGATTACATAACATCCAAGTGGGCTGTGGTCACTCAACTGCTCCAAAGTCCCATTTAGAGATTAAAGGGAAAGCAATTGCATTACCTGGTTTATCACATTTGGCTGAATTAGTAATTTCCTATCTTGTTAAATACTGGATTCATGGCTTTTGCTAGAAGTGAAAATGCATGCAATGTAAAAATATGCTGTAAGGAAAAAAAAAACAGTTGTAAGACATATCATTAAGCCTGGGTGTTGCACGGCTTTTGTGTGTGACAGTGGCAGGTTTCTGGGGGAAAAAAAACACAAAATCAGCTGTCATTTGCACATAGTTTAACTTTTAGGATTTGTGGCAAGCAGAAATGCATTCTAAACTTTAGAAGAGAGTTGAGGAATTTTGACTGAATAATGTATATTTTAAACACGTTGCAAAAATTTGAACAGTCCTTATCTGGCTACAAAATTATTTCCTATCCATGTGGTCCATTGAAGTTTACGATGACAATTATTGGCCAGAATAAAGCAGGTCATTCTCCTATGCTATATAGATCGGCAAAAGCTCCCTAAGATTGTCCCCAGTATATAGTTGGATCCATGCAATGTGCCAAGACATAATCTAAAGTAACAACAGTCTCACTGTGATTTATTGCACTGGGAGAACTGGGCCAATGAGTGACCAGTCAATGCTCTTCTCCCATTTCCATTCAGCATCACAGCCCATCATGGAATTATGAAATGAACTCTTTGGAGAGAAGGTGATGGGGAAAAAAATCCATTAAACATGTTGCTTTCTGGTGGACTAGGATCAACACATTGGGTTACAAATTAGGCTTCATGCAAGAAAGGATTGCCACAACTTAAATCAGTGCATTGGAAATGCAAGAAATCAAAGCAAATCCATTGTACAGAAGACTACTGCCTACTTAACTCTTAAGTGTATCATCAACAACAACTGTTGGTGCTGGGGACAAGTGTATGAGAGAGTTAAACATAGGGGATAGGTCCCCAATGGGTGTTTATCTACCTCTTCCTTTCAAAGTCTATGATTAATAATGGATATACCTGAAGTTGCAGTGTTGTGTTAGAGAATTTCACCAAATATTGGCTCGTTGGACACTGTTTAAGAAAGTGCTATAGAACATAACTCACCAAGAGAATAACAGAAGATAAACAGCTTGGACATTTGGCTATTGTGATATAAGAAATATACCCATTTGTGTATTGCAGGAAACAAATGTTTCTCATTCCACCTCTTCAGATTTTCTCAGGAATTGATGAATATCTGAACAAAAGTGAGAATAGCATTATAACAAATCATTTGATTGGAACTGATTGGCAGATAATCAGATGTCTCTTTCCCCCATCTATCTATACTATTTGAGATGAGGCCAGAAGAATTCTTATGTAAGTAAATATGACTAGGATTGCCCCCTATTGACTGATTAGGCAATAATGAGTTTGAAGTAAATGAATTTTGTATGGCATACTATGAATTAATTAGAAAATTAGTTTAGCAGCTGTCATGGAATTAGATTTACAGTTGGAGAAAGGGACTTGGAAGATATACGTAGATATACTATAAATGTCAAGGATTTTTTTTGTCACCAATCTGGATAAATAGCCTTTTACTTCATTCACCATAAAGCATTGTCTTTTATATATGAATACCACATTATCTGCCATCACCTCCACCACAGTCATGATACTCTAAGAAACAGTATCTGGCTAGATATTTAGGATCTAAGATTTCTATAGGTTTCTATACGTAGTAAGAGGCTCTAATTCCTTTGTCTTTCCTATATTTTATCCCATAGCAACTAATATCCCACTGGGTACTCAACATCTTTAAGAATTCTGTGAAATGCCTGACTGACTAAGAATTCTGAAAATTAAAGTCCTGACACTTTTAGATGATGTCTGGTTTGGGGGAGATGGGTCTACATCATAAGCCAACAATGATATGAATAATATATATTTAAAGTACTATGGATTGCTTTAAGATTAAGATCACCCTTCATTTACTTATACTGTAGGGGGAAAAATAATGTAGAACTTTTTGATAATGTCCAGATAAGAGGAAACACTTTTATAATTATGTGTTTGGGGAACGCCTTAAAAAAAAGTATAGAATCCATCTGCTATAAGAAGTGTAAAACAAATGAACTCTTTTCATTCTATAAGAAATGGAATTTTGTGGTATATTTGACAGCTGATTAAATTCTAAATCATCTTGAAAAATTAGCTATAATGCCTATACAATTAATTGATTCAAGAAGGTAATCACGCTTATTTCAAAGATAAAGTGAAATAGCTTGCTTAAAAATAAGCAATTGAGGATATGATGATTTATAGTGTGTCTAGATTTCTGTTGTGTTGACTTCAATGGCTCTGAACATCTTACAATCTATATATAAAAAAGTGAAATACCACTCATGCATCATCACAAAATCTCCAGAACCATAAAGGGTACAAGCTTGAAATTTGCCACATATGTTCCTCTTGGCTTCTAGGTGCTCACTAAGAAAGGATTTTTCAAAATGACCATCAGAGCATTAATATTTTATATATTATTATTAACATGCTCTGATGCTAAGGAATTCTTCTTCCCCTCCCCACCTGAAAGGAAATCTGTTCCAAATGCAAAACACAAGCAGAGGAGAGGAGTTTTAGTTTTAATTTCACAGCAGCAACCACCGTTAGTACAGAACAGTTGAGCTAAGCCACATCCAGGCTCCTTGCTGTCTCCTCCTTGCTCACACAGCAAATACTGTTGTTTCCATGTTTTAGTTTCCAAACAGCCCTCAACTTTCTCATGCATTGATAGGGCGCTAGCCAGATGAATACCGCTGGATGCTGGTTGGTAGAGGCAAAGTTTTTTCCCCTTATTTTCCTCCCCAAAATCTAAGCCCGATCACATAGTTTCGTAACAAAGCACGGGTATCGAGCTAGTAATACATAAATGCATATTTCCTGGGATGACTTCTATCATCTAGAATACCTGTTGATTAAGTACTTCACAAAGTTGTTGTGTATATAACAGATGGCAAAGGAGAAGGAAAAGAAAAGGAAGAAATGCATGAAATAAATGCTTCATTTTATTAATTTGGAGCCAGAGATAGTTTTTGAAAAGTACAGAAGAAAAAGTAGGTTAGAGAAGGACAGTAGTGATAATATTCTAACAACTCTCTGTAAAGCATAGCAGAGCATAATATTCTGAATAAGGGAGGTTATATCTTTAATCTATTAGCGCTGAAGGTAAGGCATTCAAGCAGTCTTTCTCAACCAGGATTCCACAGAGAGATCATTAGAGGTTCTGCCAAAGATAGAGATTAAAAAACAAACACCGTTGTTTGAACTTCACACACTGTGTAATCCTAGTGCCCTCGGTGGTGGGACTTTTTTTTATGTACTGCAACTCAGATTTGCTCTGGTAAACATCGTACAATGTGGATTGTGTAGAGTGGAATTGAATTTTATTATGAGGTTTTCTCCTTTTGTGCGTGTGTGCATGTGAGTGAGTGTGTGTTTCTTTTATACAGGGGTTCCCTGAAATCTGAAAGGGTTTTCCAGGGTAACAAGTTTGAGAAAGGTTGCATTAACCCTTGCTAATGTGAATCTTCTTCCATATATAGCAGAAATAATTCTATAGAGGTAATTGGGAAGTACAGGCGAACTATGGAAGGGCTCCTCCAGGCAGTAGGATGGAATTTAGATCTGTTTATTCATTCTGTTTATTCAGCTCAAGGAATCTCTGTTGCTTGTGTGGTTTTGTTTATTCCAAGTAACATTACAAACAGGGCAGTAAGCCCATATTTCTCTCCTTTCGCTTTGTTACTAAATGTTTATTTCTATAAGGAGGAAAGCACTAAGAAATTACCTCTGTGGAGAGTTGACAGTTTGTTCAGACTCCAAGACTGAATTATTAATAAGACAAAATCTTTTGAGACTCTTACTTAATGATGGTCCAATGTAACAGATCAGTTTCTGTACCTTCAAATTAGCACAGTACTAAAAGATCTGAGGGAAATATTGAAAGACTTGACTGAGTCTGAAAATCTTGCAATGTGAAAATCAGAACACTTGCTGGGCTTCCTCTCCAGGTAGTCCTCGATTTACAACAGTTCATTTAGTGAACATTTAAAGTTACAACAACATTGAAAAAAGTGATGTATGAATCCTTTTTTTTACAGTTTTGACTCTTGCAGCATCCCCAATGCCACTTGATCAACATTCAGATGCATGGCAACCGACTTATAGTTATGATAGTTACATTGTCACATGGTTATGTGATCATGTTTTTTGACCTGCTGACAAGCAAAGTCAATGGGGAAGCCAGGTGCACTTAACAACTGTGTTAAATAACAAGTGCAGTGATTCACTTAACAACTGTGCCAAGAATGGTCATAAAATGAGGAAAATTTCACCTAATAACTGCCTCACTTAGCAACATACATTTTGGACTCCACTGTGACTATACGTTAAGGACTATTTGTATACATTGCTGGTGAAGTATAGCTCAGAATCTGAACAAGTAAAAGACTGCATGATTATAGAGGTGTAACAATGTTAAATTCAGTGGAAAAAGAATCTTAAATTTACCTTGTATATTATACTAAGAAAAAAAAAACTAGCATAAACTGTCTCATGATTGGAATATTGCTCCAATTGTGATAAATGAACAATTTATTTTCTAAAAATAGCTGGAAACATAAAAAGCAGGTAGGGTCCTTTTTTCACATGTGGTGGCAATGCTGTAATCAGCCCTGCAAAACTGTTAAAGGGGAAAGGACCCCATTGATAAATTAAAATGATCATGGGATGGAAAGGAATACGTTCAGCACCAATTAGCTAACAGAGCAGCAGCAATGTTAGAGCTGGTGGCATTAATGAGGCATTGGTGGCACTTGGTAGCTTTTCCTTTAGGTGGTGATAGCAACAGATCTTTCCTGGTGGCAACATCATTTCATAGTGCTGTATTTATTGCATGTTTCAGAAATACTGGCAAGCTATACAAACTGCCTGGGTGGCTGCACATAACCTATTGGTCATTTATTTTATTTTATTTTTTAATTTGTTAATTGCTTACAAGATAATAGGTATAAGTAAAAACATAGTTATGAATACATGTATACATATAAGAAAAATAAAAATATATATAAAAGAAACAATAGGACAGGGATGGTAGGCACGTTGGTGCACTTATGCATGCCCCCTACAGACCTCTTAGGAAAGGGGTGAGGTCAATAGCAGACAGTCTAAGGTTAAAGTTTTTGGGGTTTGGGGAAGAAACCACAGAGTCAGGTAGAGTATTCCAGACATTGACCACTCTGTTGCTGAAGTCGTATTTCCTGCAATCAAGTTTGGTGCAGTTAACCTTGAGTTTTTATCTATTGTTTGCTCTTGTGTTGTTATGGTTGAAGCTGAAGTATTCATTGACAGGTAGGACATTGCAATGTATGATTTTATATACTATACTTAGATTGGACTGAAGGCGGCGTAGTTCAAGGTTTTCTAGGTGTAGAATTTCGAGTCTGGTGGCATAAGGTATTCTGCAACAAGTAGAGGAGTGGAGAACTCTTCTTGTGAAATATTTCTGGACTTTCTCAACTGTGCTAATATCAGATACGTAATGTGGGTTCCAGACTGATGAGCTGTATTCGAGTATTGGTCTAGCAAATGTTTTGTATGCTCTAGTTATTAGTGTAATATTACCAGAGAAAAAGCTACGTAAGATTAGGTTAACAACTTAGTGCCTTTTTGGCTATGTAGCTACAGTGGGCTCTAGCACTTAGGTCATTTGAGATGAGTACTCCAGGATCCTTGACAGAGTTTGGATCATCAACAAGATCTTGACTATTCAGCCTGTATTTTATTTTCTGATATTTTTTTTGCCAATATGTAGGACAGAGCATTTATTTGTTGAGATTTGAAGTTACCATTTGTTTGACCATTCTGATGCATAGTTGAGGTCTTTTTGAAGGGTAGCAGTATTGTCTGTGGTGTTGAATAGCTTTACATAATCAGCGAAGAGAACGTAGTTGTCATATATTCTGAAGACTCACAATAATGTTCAGCTATGCTGAAAAATGATTTACACTTGAACAAAAAGCTGAATTTCCATTTCAAACTGCAGTATTCTTATTAAAGTTTGCTAACCCTATATCTCCTTAAAGTATTCTGAAATAGGTTTATATATGCTAGCAGATGCAAGAATATAATATGCTTTTTCCTAGAAGTTTTTTTTTAATCCTCTAATTGGAAGAATGGCTCACTAAGTTATAGGTGTATGCTTCATTGTCTAGAATAGCATTTTACCTTAAAAATACGTATCACATATTCAGTTCAGAAATAGTGGAAACTATTCCTGGAACATAATTTAATACATGAATTTGTACCACATTCAAAATATGGATTTCTCTATACTTAAAATTTACATTTTAATTGTATGGGATACTTAAAATAAAACAGATTTTTAATAATATGGTTTATATTTATCATAGCTTTCAATTGTACTTGATTTTTCATTGTGTTGATCATGGTTTTTAATGTTCATTCTTAGTTTGAAGTTTAAAAGTGATTTTAATCTGGTCAAATGATGTAATTCTGATTATCATTGTGCAAGAGAAGAGTCACAGAAGTAAAATGGTCTTCTTCCAAATAAAATAAACTTATTTCCCAAAATCAGCTGGGACAGTTATTGTAAGAGATGAAGAGCTGGAAGGTAGAATTAAATGTGTTATCAGTTTAGAGCAGGGGTGGGCAAACTACGGCCCGCGGGACACATCCGGCCCGTTGGTCATTTTAATACGGCCCGCCTCTGAAAAAAAAATATTCCTCTCTGAAAAAAAATTGGGGCGGCCAAAGAGACCCGCGCCGCCAAAAATTGCACACACAACACGGAGCTGGCCAGCCGCTTCCCTGGTAGCGGGGCCAAGGCCACCGCCCGGGAACGCCCACTGCTTTCCTCGCCAGGGTTGGGCGGTGGCGTGTTGCCCTGCGCTGCGTGGCCCCCGCCTGGCAGCGTGCTTCTCAGCTGGTCTCCTCCTCCTCAGCCATACAGAACAAACAGGCAGAGAAGGAGGAGACCTTCTCTGCCGGCTAGTTGGGGGAAGCTTTCTGCGCCGAAAGAGGCAGCTACTAATCTCCGGCTTTGCTCCGCTTCTCCAATGGTCCGGCACCACCCTGTTCTTCTTGTGCTGTGAAAGAGGCGGCTAATGATCTCCGGCTCCGCTCTGCTTCTCCAACATCCGGCGCCACCCTGTTCTGTGTCAGGCCCAGCAAGTCCGAGCAGCTGGCGCACAGAACAGGGCAGCGCCGGATGTTGGAGAAGCAGAGTGGAGCCGGAGAAGAAGCCTCCCCCAACTGGCCAGGTGCTCTCCTCCTTCTCTGCCTCCTTCTCTGCCTCTCCCCTCTTGCTCCTCACAGTTGCCCTGAGCTGGTGCGGTTCTTTACTTGGGCAGCCAGACGCCCGCAGCAGCGCCCGCAGCAGCAACAGGCAGTTCTGCCCGGGCTCTGCTCAGGTGTCCAGCTGGGGCTGTCAGGAGTTGCTACCACCGGCGCAGCTCCGCGCGGCTCCAGTCCCACGTTGCCTTGGGAAGGGAAAGGCAAAACCAGGAGCCGCTGAGCCTGAACCTCCGGTGCCGCTGCTGCCGTTGCAAAGCACCGCCGCGGCTCTTCCTTTTTGCCTTTCCCTTCCTGAGGCAACGTGGGACTGGAGCCGCGTGGAGCCGTGCCGGCAGTAGCAACTCCTGACTCAGGGGGCCTCCGAGGGGAGGGGAAAGAGGAGAAGAAGGGGGGAAGGGGGGGGCGATTCCCAAAAAATCTTGTGCTGACCCGGCCCGTCTGTCAAATTTTAAAAGTGAATGCGGCCCCCCGAGCCAAAAAGTTTGCCCACCCCTGGTTTAGAGTCACAGCACTGACCTAAATCCACTGCCCCCATTAATTCCATGGATCCTTACCTAGTGACAATTTGGCTTGGATCATTAGTTGACTAGATGTTTGCATTAGAGGTAGCAATAATAAACTCTTCTGTGCTTTGAATTCAATAAATGTTCCAGGTTATTTGTGCCTGACAAGGATTCATCCAAAAAGGCCTATTATAGCCCAGTATTTCAGGTTACTTATTGTTACTTGAACTGCTTTAGAGGAACCTCAACATTCTGAATGTAGAAGCACATTTAGAGTAGTGTGGGGCATCCATAACAACATCTTTGAGGATTTGGACTGGATGGTTTCAAAATGTGAACAATCAGAATATTGGGCACCAAATATTAGTAGCCTAAGCACTCTAGTACTGAAAACTTTAATTGCTGCTGGGAATGTATGTTCCAAATTCTTATTCATTTTATAAAATAAAATATTTCTGCTCTTTTGGATTAGAAACTCTATGCAATCCAAAAATCCAACATATACACCCTAGAACTCACAATCTCCCACCTTTTAGTCTAGTGCCTTAACTATTAGATCAAAAGCTATGTTCATCTTATATTTTAATTATCTCTAATCTGAAAAACAAACAAACAAAAGAAGCAGTAATTATTTTTTCTTCTAAACAAAACAATCTGTTTCCTTTTACCCACAATAGGAAGGAAATAGTTTGGAAGAATACATATTACCTGCTCAGTAAAAAAAAAAAAAAAATTGGCTTCAGTTCTTCCCTCTGCACCACAAAGGAAACTGCTGTGTCTTGCTGTCTCTTTTCTATCCATATCTCCAGCTCGGAATAAATTTGGGGGCACTGGAACAGTTCTGCTTTTAGCTAGCCTACTTGGGTAGCCAAAGATCATTAGGGAGAAATGATGGATGCAAGCAAGGTGGATGTAGGCTTGCATGAGTGTTGCATGAGTTCAATACTTTCAATGGCCCCAAATTCACAGAGTGGGTGAAAGCTTCCTAATAAATAAGGAAAGGCCCTCATCTCCTCCTTTATTTGGCAGTCCATATCTACCTTGTGAAGGACACATAGAAAATTACCTAAGGTCTGCACAATGTGGTGGGAGAGTTCTTCCTACCTCACCTTAGTTCTGGAGCAGCATTAATTACCATGTTTAAAAGGACTGGATGTGTGGTTTGGATTTAATGCTGAGCCATTTCGTAATGTATGTGATAGCCAACTATTGAATAAGGTTAATTTACCCCTTTAGCTCTGAATCAAAAGCAGTAACCTGAAGTACATAGTGAAGAAACTGATCACAAATAGAAGTTGAGGTAGATAATACTACTTTGTATAAAGAGTTGTCATTTCTCTTTAAATCTAAAATGGGATGCTTTCAAGTTCTTGATGGAGATCATGATAATGAATCTCTTCCTTCATGTGTTTTGCTTAGATGAGATTTACTGTAGCATTTTATAATCTGAAGGACAATACCCTGCCACTTTATTGGTTCCTTTGCATTTTATCAGAAGAACAGCTTGTGGCCTTTACATAACCAGAAAGATTCCTATACATAAAGATACTTTGAGAATCATTCACCGATGGTGGAATGTACCATACTAGGTTTGATGGAACAAATTAAATCTTACAAAATCCACTGATGGCATCGAGCAATGAAAAATCTGAACTACTCATAATTACTAATAGAATAATGTTATAGAAAGGACATATGCTGTAGAGAAGAACTGAGTTTGTGCCAGCAAAAAATCAGGAAGAATTTGGTAGCATGGAACTGAATTATTCTGATATAGACTGCACAGTTCTTTGTCCGCATGAAGGTGTCTATTTCCAGGTTAGATACAATGGACAATTCTTCCATTCCAGTACCTGGAAGTCAACAATGACTTGAAGGCTACAAGGATTTTGGTAGTCTGTTATATATGAGTGAAGTTCTGTAAGCTTTTGTAAAGTAATTATAAAATCAGGGTTGCACAGTGCTTATAGCATTTTTAAAGCATATTGCATGCTCACTGATTTCTAAAGTAAATTATCTCCTGAAAAGAAAAGTTTATTGGTATCATCGATTATGTAACTTCATTTCTGGAGTAGAACACAGAACTGCACAGAGCTGAAGAAGCTTCTTGGTTGAGAAGCAAAACATCTTCAAAGAAAAACCAGAAAGTCCAGGTGTCTCTTGAAAAAAGCACCTTTGGGACAGAACTGCATTGTAAACAATTTCTTACATTCACCATTTCACCTAAGACCTTTCCTACAATGGCTACATCTAGCGCACTTCAGCTGTGACCAAATCTACAGCCCCTTCTAAAGTGAAATCAGTTTTTGTTTGTAACTTTTTGGGATAAAGCCTCATCCAAAATTCCCACAATCAGTCTGTCCCTGACAATTTCACTGCTGTTGACTCACTGTCATCTGCTTCCTTATAGAGTCAGCAAATTCCCCCGCTTCGGTCTGTGATAAAAACAAGCCTCCTCATGGATCAGGTTTTTCTTGGGAACAAAAGATTTCCCTAGGTAAGGAGGCAATCATCCTTATCTGCAATAGCACCAAAAAGAACAGATTGTAAATTGTGTCCTGCTTCTGGTCCCAGGGCATAAGCGAGGACATATACTGGTTTTCTTCTTCTTCTGCCTTCAGTTTGTTGGCTGTTCTGTATGGGTGGGTTGGCATCACTGCCTTTAATCAAACCATCCAGCAACCCTGCTAAGTCAGGGCCTCAGATGGGGAAAATGTTGTTGTGCAGTCCTAGGTTTCTTAGTGTAGGACTTCACACTCTAAATGAGCGCCTTGTTGTATTTGGGAGTCTGCAAAGCTGGTTCACATGTGGGGCTCTTTCCCATGGCTGTGTTAACACACTATCCTCTGAACCTTGAGTTCAGGGTTGTGAAAGAAACCCTTACTGAAGTCTAGATAAGTTATTTTCAAACTATAACTCCTCCCAATGTTTTTATAAGCCATGGTGATACAGAGGTTAGAGTGGAGTATTGCAGGCTACTTCTGCTGACTGCTGGCTGCTTGCAATTTGGCAATTTGAATCTCACCAGGCTCAAGGTTGACTCAAGCCTTGCATCCTTCCTAGGTCGGTAAAATGAGGACCCAAAATTGTTGGGGGCAATATGCTGACTCTAAACTGCTTAGAGAGGGCTGTAAAGCACTGTGAAGTGGTATATAAGTCTAATAGTGCTATTGCTATAAAATAGTTATTTTGGTACCCATACTCAGATGAACAAATGGATGATGCAACATGGTCCTTCATAACTGTCCTAAAATTCTGACTGTGAAAATGCCCAGGGACCTAATTTAAATCCACTGAAAACAAAAAGAAATCCAAAATGAGATGATCATGGTTTGGGAAACCCATTCTGTGCATGTACATGATTTTATTTATTAGTTAAATTTACTTACTCCTTATCTCACCATGGACCTAGTCTAGGTGGCTTACAGAAAGGAAGGAAAGGAAACAGAACAAAAGTAAAACAATAGAACAACAAAATAAACAATGACAAAGTAGAATAAATACATCAATATGATCACCAAAAAGATAGACAGGTAGAAAGCAGAGAGCAAGTGAGTGGGGGGAGGGGAAGTCTGCCTTCAATCTAGCAGCCACCTCCAGATTTTCCACTGCTGAGGCTCATCTCACAGTGATGCTACAATAGAATAGAATAGAATTCTTTATTGGCCAAGTGTGATTGGACACACAGGAATTTGTCTTGGTGCAAATGCTCTCAGTGTACATAAAAGAAAAGATACATTCATCAAGAGTCAAGAATCATGAGGTACAACATTTAATGACAGTCATAGGGTACAAATAAGCAATCAAATCATACTAGGAAACAGTCAATATAAATCACAAGGATGCAAGCGACAAAGTTACAGTCATACAGTCACAAGTGGGAGGGATGGGTGATAAGGAGTGATGAGAAGATTAATAGTAATAGTAATGCAGACTTTGTAAATAGTTGGACAGTGTTGAGGGAATTATTTGTTTAGCAGGGTGATGGCATTCAAAAAAAAAAAACTGTCCTTGTGTCTAGTTGTTCTGGTGTACAGGGCTCTATAGTGTTGTTTTGAGGGTAGGAGTTGAAACAGTTTATGTTCGGGATGTGAGGGGTCTGTAAATATTTTCATAGCCCTCTCTTGTGCGGTATACAGATCCTTGATTGAAGGTAGGTTGGTAATATATTTTTTTCTGCAGTCCTACTTACCCTCTGAAGTCTGTGTCTGTCCTGTTGGGTTGCAGAACCAAACCAGACAGTTATAAAGGGGCAGGTGATAGACTCAATAATTCCTCTGTAGAAATGTATCAGCAGCTCCTTGGGCAGTTTGAGCTTTCTGAGATGGCGCACAAAGAACATTCTTTGTTGTGCTTTTTTGATGATGTTTTTGATGTTAGGTGTCCATTTTAGGTCTTGTGATATGATAGAACTTAGAAATTTGAAGGTCTCTATTGTTGATACTGTGTTGTCTAGTATTGTAAGAGGTCTGGGAGGGTTTATCCTAAAGTCTACCACCATTTCTATGATTTTGAGTGTGTTCCAGATTGTTCCAATCACACCATGAGGCAAGTTGTACAACCTCCTGTCTGTATGTGGATTTGTCATTGTCTCGAATGAGACCAATCACTGTTGTATCATCTGCAAACTTCAGTATATGAATGTTTTTTCAATGTTGAAAAAGCCAGAAGACCTACACATGGTTGCTACCTGTTACCTCCACCTTTCTCGATTTTCCTTCCTATTATGTTTGGTAGAAAAATCACATAGTTGTATGAATGATAGCTTATTTTTTTTCTCTCATTCAGAACTCTTGTAAATATACACATCCAGAGACACATGCACACACACACAAATCTTTCTAGCATGAGTCATCTGAACCACATTATCATTTTAATTAATTCTGGTCATTCTGACATTAGATGTTGCTTCTTCAGCATTATGGCCCATACCTCCCACTGAGATCTATTTTCTGTATTCAAACAGCAAATTTGGCTCTCTTAGCAAAGTGTTACCTCTGTTACACATTTCAATCACTGCTAAAAAAAATTGTTTTGAACCTCTCATTCCTGGTCCAATTAATGCTAGCTGTATCTAACTATATGACATTAATATTTATATAATATATCTGGCCTTTTGGCTTTGAAATGATTATATAAATCAGCATCACACCCTGCAAAACAAACCTTGGAAATATAAAATCTTTCTGTTGTTGTATATATGCTACAGTCTGTAATAAGAGCAACCTTCTCATATCAATAGAACAGATTTTTGTTTTTAAATTCTCTACTCAATTTGTAGTTTGAAAAATTAGGGGTATGTTTTTTTCTGAATTTCTCCAAGGGAAAAAGAAAATTCTCAACAGGTTCTCAAAGGTGCAGATTACTGTTTCTGAAAAAGTTCAGGAAAGGCATTCCCTATTAATGTTTTCCTTTGGGACCTATGGAAGCTGCAGACCACTGAATTGTACAATGGGGGACAAGTAAGAACCACAATCCAGCGATGAATGTTTCTCAGAAACTCTCCTTTGAAAAAATGTTTTAAAAATGTTTCAATTAGCAAATTGAATGGAAACTGGATTTAAGCAACACAGTGCAATTTGTAGTTAAAATGATACCTTTCCAGCTGGCTCACAGTAGCCCCAAGCTTATCAGGAAGGCACCAGAGTTAGGGAAAGCTATCTTGGAAATATACATCTAAACACATATACTGTATATAAACCTATTTTATTATAACCACACAGAATATAGCTGAGTTGCTGCTCCACGGCTATTAAATAAATGAAAAGAATATGGCACATCTACAACTTCTAGCAGTTTTGCAGCATTTGGCAATTTATACTCAAGATTTTCTGTTCATTTGTCATGAAGACTGTATACCTTTGGGAGAGCTTTCACCCCTGTGCCTGTTTCCTGCCTGTTGTTTTGTTTGGTTTTTAATCTTCAAGGATTTGTCTAGTCTGGCCTCTCCTTTTCGCATAAGTGTATTGCTTAAAGTTGAGCTCATTTACTTAGTCAGCTCAACAAATGCCAAATATTGTTCTCTTGCAGGATGTTCTTCCTGGAATTCCACAGTGCACCAAAAAAGACGGTCAGTGGGAAAATGAAGATAAGGTCAACTTTCCCTCAGGAGTGCAGAGGACAAGAAATAGGCTAACAATGGATTGAGACTTCCTGAAAGCACAGTGATTTTCTCATATGTTTGGGGTCCACAATTTACTATACTCTTTCCTCCATGCCTGATGTCCAAGTGGAGAAAGCAGAAGCATCTGCTCTTGGTTACTAAAATGGGCCTCAAAGCCATGATAGTCTTGGACTGTAGCATAACAGGAACAGATTCCACATTGTTGTATTTCTGATGTAAAATCTAATGACAAACTTGTAAACAGCCTTTTTTTGGGATGTGTGAAATGCACGAGGAAGAATTTCTTTTGGCAAAAATTGGTTAATGCCATTTTATTTGGCTGGAGAAATGGGGAAAGTGTCAGAAAAAGAACTCTTCAAAGAAGTCTGCTTACCCAATTTCCATGACAACATGTAGGGAATACATAATTTTTGAAGGCCCAACAGATCTTTTCACCTCCTTTCATGAAAGGTTCCAGATATCATGAATCAGTTTTCTTAATAGCACAAGATACAGTCAAAAAAAGGAGAAATAAAATGAAACAAAACATAGAAGTTTTCTCTTGAATAGTGACAGGAAATTAGTTAAATTATGATTTCATTCTTCGGGTTTTAAGCTTAACAACTGAGCACATTGCTTGCTTTCTCAGAAATAAGTTAAACAAATGTCAAAAGGATTAAACCCAAGTAAATACACACAGATATACAGATTTTAGAGGAGATCATGTTAAAATCTTTTAAATTCTATTTAGAGAAGTAGTACATGTCATTTAAGGGTGTAGTACCTATGTATGTTTCTGAGTAAGGTAATCCTATATACCTCAACTCAGAAAGTTAAGTTCAATGGATCTTACTCCCTAGTATGGGGCTGGTTGATCCAGCCTAAATTTCTCCAATAGTATTGAAAATGGCAATACTTAAAAAGTGTTTTGACTGGTGGTGAGCACAGCACAAAACATCATGGGCTGTTCCCTGATACCTCTAGATGACATCGCTTGGGTTTGCTTCCTTAGAAGAATGAGGAAAATTCTCAGGGACGACTCACATCCCAGTCAGCACTTCTTCACTCTCCTACCATTGGGTAGGAGATATAGAAGCATAACCAGCCACACCAACAGGCTGAAGAACAGTTTCTACCCATTGGCTGTCAGACTTTTGAACAGAAAATAACTTCATGTCAACATAGTATGATAGACTTGCAGGGCTGGTGTGTTGTGCAACAAGGTCACATAGTAATAAGATTGGGACTGGGTTAGGGACTTTTGTCCTCACTGTGAGTTGTGTTGGTGGGGGTGTACGAAGGCAGGCTCAGCCAATCTCATTTTACACATGTTGTACTCTGACAATAAAGGTAATAATAATAATGAATTATGATTTCTTTGTATGCTCAAAGCAATGCAAACTATGAAGATGCCATTCAAGTTCTATTACTATTTTGCCATTCTCTGTGGTTATGATTTAGCATAATTTCTTACTTTGATAATGTTTAATTATTCATCTTTTGTATTTCACAAATATTTTACCTTATAGAGTAATAGCAATGGTTGAATGCTTTTATTTTTTTTATTTCTTAGATTTATATCCTGCATTTTGGTCAGGAATACTGGAAAGATTATATTAGAATCCCTCTAATTTATTCCCATAGCAATCCAGTCTAAGGCTGAGGGAGAGTGACTGTCCTAAAGTTATCCAGCAGATTTCCAAGCTTGAGGATGGCCTTGAAAGCCAGGCTTAGTACATTTTAACCACTAGGTAGCATTTTGTCTCCGTTTTAAATTCTTCATGTGTATTAATTGGAACTTTACAACGATGTTATAAGTTAAGCCAGTGCACTGCTATACATATGAAGATGTTTTTTAAAAAATGGTGTGGCTCTGTAATGTCAGAGATCTCATCTACCCTCAAATCCACGCCTAGATTCACTTTCAGATCAAACAGTGAAATTTCATTCAGTATTAAGTTTATCAAGCAGTATGCTTTGCCAAATCAGATGCATTGCATTGTAGAGGCTAGAGATAATGGTACTTTCTAAGGTTTTTACCAACAGCAGACTGTTGTTGTTTTAACCAAAGGGTCTTCAAACTTGGCAAGTTTAAGACTTGTGGACTTCAACTCCCAGAATTACTGAGCTAACATGACTGGAGGAGGAAGTCTGGGAGTTGAAGTTCACAAGTCTTAAAGCTGTCAAGTTTGAAGACCCCTGTTTTAACCATTTAGTCAGGTCTGACTCTTGGCAACTTCATTGGCAAGGTAGATCTCCATGCTACCTTGTCAAGCACAGCTTCTTTCAATTGTTGGATGTTCAACTTTGTATCAGATTTGATATTATCAAGCCAGCGTGTTCTTTGCTTTCCCCCTTCTTGTTCCATCAACCATTCATAGCATCATTCATAGCAGGCGATTGATCCATATTAAAAGGCATTATAATAAGAACACAGTGAAAAAAAATGTAGAATTGTGAGATGTGAAACTATATTTAAAAGTCTCTGAGAAACAACAGCAACAACAAAAATGCTTGTGAGGCATTTTGAGATTACAGTGATTTCATTATGAAACCTTTCTATTATTACTTTTGTTTTGATTCCAGGGAGATGGGCAGCAATTTCCAAAACAAATACTGTAACGGTAAATCTGAGACAAACGATATGGATGTTAATTTATGTTCCTCTTTACTCTCCCAAAGTAGAATTTAGCCTTGATGTAAGGCTAGTATGCAATGTCGTTCTGAGACTACATATGCACATTTTTTAAAGCCCTCCCAAAACGTCTGTCTTAACTTCCTATTGACTTCAGAAGGATTTTGAAGCAATGCAAATAGTAACCATACTAGGAAGTATGCATTTTGAAGCTGTTCTTCCACAAGTTAACTGTTATTCCTTCCCTGAATCAAGCACGTACCATCATTCTAAAACATCCCCTTGATCCCATGTGAGATACAGTTTCAATTTTACGGTAAATTTCCTGTTTTATGGATTCCTTTCTAAAAAAAGCTCCTTGCGGTATTCTTGGGAGAGCACTAACTTTTCTTAAAGCACACAAACCTTCTGGCCTTTTCTCAGCAGTTTAGTGTAATTTTTATAGCTTTCTCCCTCTCTCTTTTGTTAAAAAGGAAACCCCCAGAGCACATGTAATGAGTGTTTTATTCTTTTACGTATTGAGAAAGGGTTATGATTATTTTACTGTTAAATATCATCAATATGTTATTTCTCTCTCTCTCTCTCTTTCTCTTTGCAAAACAAATACCTATAGTTTGTACTCAAAAGATTGGCATAGAGGAAAAGGCTCAATTTACTTTCTTTTTTTCCTCTTCTGTTATGGAATGTTACTGCGGACCTGTTCAAGTTCAGATGGTAGACACTGGCTGAACATCATTTTTATCAATTTTATCAACTAATTGGCTCAAGTTCTTTGCCTGATCTCAAGATTCCAAGATTAATAAAAAGCAATTGAAGGACTGGTTTCAAAATACTTCGAGGGTATTGGTGAGGGGAAATCTTGCCACTCCGGAAGTGTGTTAAGCTGGTCCGGTGATCTAAATTGATAAAAACCACTTCTTTTTTAAAAGCACAAGTATCATCGTGTCAAGAATTATCCCATTATCCTTTCACATCACTGACAGCTACTTCAGGAAGGCCTGAACAACTCAATCTGTGAAAAGATAGACATATTCTACTACGTGTAATATGATTGACAAATATCAGGTAGCTCCTATCTAAAAGGGAATATCTCTTACTCAGGATTGAACCTCAGCATTCCTGGTGCTCTTAGACTGCATTAATAGCAACAAATAACAAATTTGTATTCTGAAATGGTATGAAGTTTCGTGATGAAAATAATTGCATATGTTAAATCCTTTCTACTGAGGCTATGAATATTAAAGATCTTAAATTATACACGTCACAGGAAATTGTAGATTTCTCCACATGATGAGGGAAACCAGTTCTGATGGACAGGATTTCTATCTTTCAATGTAACAATGTGCACAACATTGTGATTCTTAAGATATTTTTTCATGAACCATAATCTTAGCTTTGTATCAGAGATCAGGAGACAATGTGAAGATCTATTATAAGTTTCAAAAAGACAAAAAGTGGCTTTCTTTGTACATTTTACTTAACAGTTTGTTTATAATTATAATCATTAAAAAACCATAAAGTGCTATAGCAATCTCTCTTCTCTTCTCTTCTCTTCTCTTCTCTTCTCTTCTCTTCTCTTCTCTTCTCTTCTCTTCCTCCCCCTCCCCCCTTCTCTTTCTCTCAACTAGAAAAAGCCAAATGAAGGCTATCAGTTATAAATGTTCTAAGTCTAATGTTGTTAAATCATGCTTTGTTTAAGAAACCATAATTGGCTACTTTTGTAGTAGCACTAAATTATAATCCATTATTTATAAATGGCAATGACTGAGACCCCACATCATGTTCAATGAAAACAAAATAAACTGTATTGTAGCTTACATCCGTGTCTTGAACCTAGTAATTAGGAAACTGTTGTACACCAGTTCAGACTATTGGTTCACTTAGTACAGAATGTCTAGATCAGTTGTCCATCCTCATTATTTCAGACAAAGTTATTTTTAAGTTATACTTGTGATATGGGGATTGAATCCTGTGTGCAATGTATGTGTGCCACCATTGATGCATACACATGGCAATACCCCTCATTGTAACCATATAACAACATCTGAGCTGAGAAAAAATAGCCGGTACCATATCAGTAGTGAGTTCCATGGCTGGAAAAAAAAAACCTAACCCAACAGCATCTTCCTGGGTGTACATGTCAAAGTGCCAGTCATGAGTTGAAAGCTCCACCCCTTAAATATGAATGCAGAATAGTTATTTTTCCAATTAGATGGACAGCGTCCAAAAAGAACTGCAAACTGCAAAAAAAAAAAAAAAAATGGCTGTACTTAGACATTCATTATGTTTAAAATAATTTCAGGTTTTTTTTCACTGTTAGAGGGTGGGACGAGAGAATGCTTGTTGGACATTACAGGCAGATGCCGTCATTCCCCCCTAATTCTTGGCCAGCCTAAATCCGTCACTATGTTGCTCTTGTCTCCTTACAGATCTAGATAAAAGAAGTTTAGTGCCAGTGATCTATCAGAACTATGAAATACTACTAGACTGCCTGGCCTATGTTATAAAAGTTTTAACTCTATAGCTTTGACTGGACTGGATTACAGTAAAGGAAGAATAAATAAAGTTGGAATCAGAGTCTCCATTGGCCCCTAAACAGAACATGGAGGAATCTGGTAATTGGTGTTTGTCTCCAATGTAAAGGAAAGGATTCATAATTTCAATCTGATGAAAAAAGAGCTTAGGTTAGGAAAGAATGGGGCACAGGAGGAGGGTATAGAAAAGAATCTACAGATAGAAGATTGACACCTGGAATGATGCCTACCAAATTACTGCTGGA
The DNA here is from genome assembly GCF_049901735.1 of Notechis scutatus. NCBI lineage: Eukaryota > Metazoa > Chordata > Lepidosauria > Squamata > Elapidae > Notechis > Notechis scutatus. Next base: position 204,689,842 of record NC_142009.1, on the reverse strand, counting down.
GTGCCGTGGCTGGCAGATGTTTTCCCTACTAGCTGGTGGTTTGAAGAGGCAGAGTAACAAAGCTAGACAAGTAAACTAATTGTTTTATCTGTCACTCACTGTACATGTATAATCAGGACAACATCATTCGGTCATGCATCAGAAGACATGCAACAGAGATAGGATAAAGATAAGCTGCAGGGACAGCAAAGCTCAGGACAACACTTATTGATTGATTGATTGATTTATCCTTTGCCATATTTAAGAACTGCCCATCTCCCTCACAGAGGGACTCTGGCCAGTGTGCAATAAAATATTAAAAACAACACGTAAAGTTTAAAAGAGATAAGGAATGTTATGTCAGAGTGTTTTTAGCGTGACTACTATTGTGAGACAACCCACGAGCAAAACACAGCACACAGAGGCTTTGTCTTTTAACAGTGGTTTATATATAAGACAGCTATGTACATACATATACAAGTAGGCAAATACCTGGCAAGCAATCAGTCTTCATTACTCTGAATGGAGGACTACAATGGAGACAGAACATAAGGAATGAGAGGTATGACCTCTCATGGCTTCATATATATAGACAGCTTCTTAAAGTGGTAAACACTGTGGGACCAATCCTCAGTCTTAAAGTGGCAATAACCATGCTGATTCATCCTCATGGCATCAGCCTTACAACAGCTGGTCAGCTATTAAATCTCAATACTTTGACATGTTAGAAATGAATTGAAAGGTGGGGAGACGACTTTCAGGGCACCAACCAGCCCCATGGCTATGTGCTCTTCTGTGCTCCCCTTGTGCAGAGCCATATTTTTAATACTTTTTGGAAGGTCAGGAGAATGGGGTCCTGCCTCCCCTCCAGGGCAAGAGTACTCCAATGGTGGGGGAGGGGGACAATGGCCAAGAAGGCTCTTTTCCTAAATCCTTCCAGTCAGATCTCTATAGCTGTTGGGGTTCAGAACATACCTTCTCTGCATGACTGAGTGGGATGGGCTGAGGTAACAGAATGAAGACAGTTCTGTAGGTAATATTCTGCTGATTCAAAGTTGTGTGGCTAGCACTTTAGTTCCCTGGTGGGAAAGGCCCAAATACAAAGTATTGGAAGTTCCCATCCATCAAACCTGGAGTCAGATACAAATATTGCGCGAAACTGCAAATACTGAAATCATAATCGGCCTGTAGCTATTTTAGAGAAGGATGGTTGGATGGAAGTGACTATACTGAAGCCCTACTCTTCAGGGAAGATGAAGAAGCAGTAGAAATCTAAATTTAGATTTGATTTCCACCTAAATGAAACTTCAACGTGTTTCCCCAAGGAAAATTTAACTCAGTTAAACAAACAAAGTTGCGCTTATTTTCTGGTATCTTAGATACTGCTGATTTGAGTCCTGCCAATGTTTTAAAAAAATCCCTTATAATAGTAATACCAAAGATTTTATTTCCAGAAAAGTTCAACATATATCCTGGGTAAAAAATAAAATAAAATGATACATTACCATGCTTGAGGACATCAGAATCACATGAAATAAGCTTGAGGATACTGGATCTGATTGCAGAACTTTCAATCTGATCCTTTGTTCTTGATGAAGAGGCTTCATGTGAAGTTAATTTAGGGGGGTGGGGAGAATATCTTGTTTAGACCTACTTGTTTAGACCTTGTAAAGACCTACTAAGGAAATCCAAGGCTCCAAATTTGCTAGGTAAACAAAATTATCAAACATTTAAACACAGAAGATGCCATAGATTTATTTGTGAGGTGAGATGCAGAATTTGCCATTTTGGCAACTTCTTTGGTAACTTTGATCTGTTTTTAGGTGCTAATGATTTAGGCTTTTAGAGATTGCTGGAATAAAAGTGGTTAATTCATGCTGTGTGTGGTATTGGGTTATAGGTGACCTAACCAGAGATAAAAAGTTGAAAGGACTGTGATGACCAGACAATGCTATTTGTAACAACAAGATAACCTCCTTTCATTATGGCTGGGCCAATGTAGCACACAGATTATTTTTTTCCCCCATGTCTCTTCTCTAGGGGAGGGCAACTTTCGCATCAGAAGAATTCTTGGCAAACTAATATGCCACCTCTTGGGCTAATTAAATTAGAAAGGATCAAAAATACAGAGCGGCTTTTGTGGTAGACACAATGTTGTGCTTCATGCTCAGAGTGGAATTTCTGCCATTTATCCCCCGTCTTCTCTTTTTGCCTCTAGCAGCTTTCTGGACTCTCTAACACAGTCAAGTTCCTAATTTGCCTCAATGAGAGAGAATTATTAACTGATAATAAGAAAAGGAGCACTCACCGCTTCAGGCTGAATGAAGTGGAAAAGGGTGAAGCTGCACAACGGCACCTGAAGCACATGCATTTTTTTTATTATTAATTTTGCCTAGAACAAGGTGTTCAGGAGTAAAATTGCTGTGCAAATGACAAAAACAGTTATTATATCAGAGTCTCCGGATCTAAAAATGTGAACTTTTTATTTTTAACAGGGATAACTTAAGCTAATAAGGAGTTCGCCTCTTCTTATGCCCACATGAAACAATTTGGATTGGAACTGTTGCTGCATTGCACTATTTAAAGTGCATAATTCAAGGAGATTAGTTATTAGAATTTTGTTGTTGGTGGCCTGTATTTTCCTCCTCTTTGGGGCCAAGGTTATCCATTTCAGAACATTAATGATCACTTTGGATTTTAAAACAAAGATAGGAATGTTCATGTGTAGATTTAGTTAATTCATCAGGCACTTCAAGACAGATAATGAGCCCATAGTATGATCTACAAAAACAAGGTGAGGTTATTTCTTCACACTAAGACACTTTGTAATATCTGGATATTTTTGTGGATACAAGCATCCACATCATATTTAATTTTTAAAATATCCTCTAGCCCAGCATTCCCTCAACAAGTGCCTTCAAGATGTACTGGATTGCAACATCCATCATTGCCAGTTAGGATATTCATGCTGGTTGAAGTTAAATCATGTAACTCAACATATCTGGAAGCTTTCAAGTTGTGGAAAGCATTTTTTTTTTAAGGTGGAGCCAAAAAGTTGGAGGAGTGAGAAATAGGTCATTATGCTGAAACTATATTAAAAGAAGAACGATTAATTTTTAAAAATAGTTTCATAGTCTTTTTCAGCTGGGATCTGCTTCGCTTTTATGTATTGTCTGTATTTAAATTATTTTTATTTCAATCCTACATGCTTTTCTCATGCCTTCAATATATGTGAAAAAAGAAAAATCTTGAAATGCAACAAAGGTTGTATATATAAATGGCAGCTGCTTAGAGGGAACGCTATCTAATGTCCTAATAATTTGAGTGAAGTCACATTAGATATATTCACATCTAGGGGAAAAAAGGAGATGTTAAAAATTTTACTTTTTCATTACCCTTTTTATCAAATAGATTTTTGCTTGGTCCTAAGTTATAGTAGAAAGAAGAGATAATAACATAAAAATACGACTTCTAACTAAATGGACACTATTTTTTCGCATCCCTCTTTGAGCTGAAAAGCTGATAGAAAAAGTAAATGAAGGGCAGAGGTGCCCTAAAGCTCTTTTTTTGCCTGTCTGAATTGCTGAACTATATAGGATCTTGTTCTGGTGTGTATGTGTGTGTGTGTGCGTGCGTGTGTTGTGAATCCTTAGAGACCCCATTTGGAATCTGGATTCTGTGGGTTAAGTAATGAAGAAACACATACAGTCTCTATCCCAAATGGAATTAATTTTTTTTCCCCACATTGTGAAAGTGGGGACTGGTGAGACAAGGAAGAAGAGAAAGCTGTATTCTCTAACTATATTCATGTAATTGGTACACTAGCTCTTTCCTGATATCTTGTGCATGTAAGCTAAATTAATAACAGCAGAATATATCCGCTTATGTTATGGAAACATTAATCGTAAGGACACTCAACTTTGTAACTACAATATTTTTGCCTGTGTTTACAAGATGTGTCAAATGATTGCAAAAAAAATAATGAAAGGATTTGTTTGGATATTCAGACTGTATCTGTGTGAGTAAACAAAAATAAATCCGATGCTATGGTTTCATGCTTGCTTATAGGCACAGCTAAACACATGGTTTATACAGTAGTTTCTCCCAAATAGGAGTTCCAACCCTTATACTGTTATTTAGGCCATGAGATAGCAGTACAGAGCAGAGTTCTCTGTCTAGTCAACATGTCTTATTGACTGCTAGCATTTATAGTGTTTCCTGAATATTGATTTTTTTTATATCATCCCAAATAATACTTTCAGGAACTTTCAGATCTCAGAACAAATGATTAGATGGACTAATGAATAAATAAATAGAAATAAATGAGTAGCTACTAAAACAGGGATAATCAAACTGAGAAACATAGTACTCTGTTCATTAAGAAATTAATATAAAATCAATAGGTCATAAAACATGGGGTAAGCTAAACTTTGTTCTGAATGAATAGGAGTACTATCCATGCTGCTATTAGTAATAATACAAAGCATTTTTATATATTGTATCAGTATAGAGTGCTTTGAAAAAAATATTAATTATACAATCCACACTTTCAGGTTGTATTCTAAAAAAAGAAAGTTAAATAGAGAAATAAAACCATGATAACCACCATTAGTTTGATTTTCCCAAATATACGGGGATATTTATTCTGGATCAGATTATAATTAGGTTTACCTGACAGCTATTCTTTGCCTAGGTTCTGTTCTTTGTCAGTCTGTTTCTCTTGTCATTTTTCTCTTAGTTATTTATCTGCATTATTTTTAAATTACCTTGAATCTTTTTTTAAAAAATAAAAAATGTCAATTAAAAAAACCTTTTTTATTAAATTCAATAAACAAGAAAAAAAATAATACAAGGAGAGAAAAAAATCATAAAATTGTAAAAGCCACAAAACCAAGCCATGTATTAATTGGTTTTGCCATCATGTTCCTTCTCTCCTCTTTTCCCTTCTCCAGCCAAGAATTTCTCCAAGGTAACATAGATGTCCATAGTTGGCCTCAGGGTTTGTATGACAACATACTCATTGTGACTTCACGACACAATTCCTACCTATACACAGTTGCATTGTGACTTCATGACACACATTTCTTTCCCCCGCCCCAATTTTTGTGCCAAAAAGAGAATACAAATGCATATCAAAAGAACATTCAGCCATTTGTGTGAAGCTTGCTAATAATAATAACAATACTAATACTAATAATCCTTCATGTCAACTATTAGGGCACTTGTGAAATAGCTTCATCTTTCTTCCCACTGCTGGTTTTTAGCTAATCCCCAGACAAATGGCTTCACTAATGTCTTTGTCCAAATTGCTAAACTAAGATCCATTTAAGGGATTAATTCCACAGGACTATTAGCTAAATTGATCCATATATCCATTTTTTGGCCATGGTTCCCATTATTTATATACCAGGGTTATATTTTTCATAAACATAGATTTTCTTCTACTTAGATTCCCTAGCTTGCTAGCTTCTAAGTTACTCCTACAGCATGAATCAGAGTCTGGAGCACACCACTAGTTTGTAGTAATCTCATTTAAGAAGTTGATCCTTACCTCTGGCTAAAGCATTTTTCTTCCATTTGCAAATTATTTTCTTGGTGATTTTATAATTCTTTGATGTTTTCCAACAATCTTTTAAGTTCTAGCAGGGATAGAAGCCTTAAACATACAACATCTCAATGACCAATAACCATATCAACCTGGTGTCTTGTCCGGTCTCACACATTTAGAGTTAATTCCACTATGCCTTATTGGATATTTTGCAACTAGAGAATATAAACAGTTGCTGTGAATCCCACAATCTTTTCTCGGATGCTTTGATATATTTTATGACTGCTATTATTCAACCACAATAGCTAATTTATCCCAAGGAAGATACACAGACTAGTCACATCAGTATCACATGTTCCATCCATTTTTCTAATTAGCATGAAATTAAAAGAGCATTGCTACTGGGTTTAGGTCCTATGATAACAAAGCCAACCTAGTATATCCAGTGTTGTGGTATTCTGATCCCCGAACAAAACTGCAAAACTGTATAAAATCTCCCCTCCAAGCAACACATCGCCACACTGATACCTTTGTTTGAAGATTGAAAGGAGGAAACATCCCACACTGAACAGCCAAATGATTTTTCTGCTAAGGAGAAGGAAAAGCAGTTCTCTTTTAATGGAGTTCCAGTTCTTTGCAAAAAGTGTCAGTCATGCTGTTTTGTCAGCAAAAGGGAGAAGAAGGAGAGCGGGCATGTATGTGCATACAAGCACTTACACTTGCACTTGGGGAGTAATTGTACGATACTTCAGGGAGCAATATGTGAATCTGAAATGTGCTGAAATCTGAAACATTTCGCCTAGTGCAGTGCTCAAAAGATCAAGAAGAAAGGATAAACATGTATCTCATTCTGCCAATATCCAGAATTCAGTATGATGGCTGACTTGTTATGGTGAACGAACATCACATACCATTTATATCAACCCTGAATTTTTCATCTCCCACTTATGGGCAAAAACAATCACTATAGAATCTACTGACAGGAAACAGAGTATTAACAACCTAGGAAATGCTGCCTTAGGGAGGTGTGAATCCTAAAAAGCCTTCTTCATTTCACTGCCCACTTTGGCAGGCAGTTTTCAGGTCCAGCACTTTTTCAAGATATTTTTTTCAAGTTCTTTTTTTAATGTTAAACTATAAGAAGGAAAGTTGTACTTTCCCTTAACACGCAAGACAGCTGAGTGATTTCTTGCAGAATTTAAAAAAAAAAAAAAAAACCTTAGTAAAAGCAAGGCTTGCTAAAATATAGCTCTGAGCTGTGGCTGAAGATCTTTCTGGTTTGCTTCTCTGGTGCTTGTGGAAATGGTCTATCTATTTATGTTGTATATCTATTTATATAGTATATTCTATGCTATCCCTCCATTTCTCTGCAGATATTTAGAGGTGAGACAGAGAACCAAGGAACTAGTTGAGGTTCCTCTGAAGTAAAAATCTAACGTCCCAAAGAAAATCCAGACAGAATTAACATCCTTACTTTCCACCTCACAGACATGCCAAAATAATATCAGTTCTTATATATCTACTGCATTTATTCCTACCTTCCCCCCCTTTTTTTTGGGGGGGGGGGGCTTGGTGGTGGGTCAAGTTGCTTCAGTTCAGAGGACGCTGCCAGTCTTAGTTAAAAGTGGTTGCAATTCATATCTATGCAAAGCAATCAGTCTCTCAAGGAAAATGAGAGAGGAAGAAAGAAAGGGGGATAAAATGCAAGCACATTTTGTGAATAACAACCGTAGCATCCAAACTATTGGAAAGGTTTATCTGGGCTTTCTTTTTCATTTTTAATAAAGCAGCATAGGCACAAATAAAAGATGCCAACTGGTCAGAACATAAAATCTCAGGCTATTTTTGGATTTATCATGGCCCCTTTAACTCCTGCAACCCCCTCCCTCTTTTTGAAAATAGGGTATTTGCCTAGAGATATTTCAGTGATGTATATCATGTTGCTGTACATTGCCTCAAAACATAGAAGACCTCCAAAGGTACTCTTTACCCTTCCGTTTAAAATTAGCCCTGAACATCTTTGCAAAAAATAATTTTAAAAAAGTATACAGAGATCTAGAGGGTTAGGGTTATTTTTTTAGATGCCCCTCCTTCTCCTCACTTTTATTTTATTTAACAAATTTATATCCCTATAAACTCTTGACAGAAGGTCACAAAGATGGAGAAGGAGAAGAAGAATAACCAGTCACAAAAACATCTCCTCTCTTAATTCCTTTGATTTACAATTTCTAATTCCTTTTCTGTGCATTGTGTGACAGAATTTATCTGATAGAAAAGAGCATGATGGGTGCATATATGTGTGTGCTGAAGATAGAATATGTATATCCGTCTCCTAAGGAGGGTTTTTAACCAACTGGCAACTGGCTTCTTTGCAAGACTGCGTTCACAATAACAGCTTGAAACAGGATGCCTTCCGTGTTTTATACGCCAATATAAAATGCCTATATTACCTGATTTGTACTGAGAGTTCCAAATTTGATGCTGATTTCTATTATCTTACCTGGGTGTAGGAAAAACAAATTGAATCCTTCTAACCCTTACCGTAAAAGGGTTAGAAAAAAACGGTAAAACTCAGCACAAAAATTCCATGGACAGAAAGGCAAGGTGTGTTTGTGTGTGTGTGTGTGTGTGTGTGTGTTTGTGTGTATTCTGCCTCTGCCTACCAGTATCCATTGGTATTCATCTGGCTATTGTCCTGTCAGTGTGTGAGGCTGTTTGAAAACTGAAACAGCATTTGCTGTGTGAGCAAGAAGAAGACAGCAAGGAGCCTGGGCATGGCTTAGCTCAATTGTTCTGTACTAAAGCTGCTTGGTGCTGTGAAACTGAAACTGAAACTCCTCTCCTCTGCTTGTGTTTTGCATTTGGAACAGATTTCTTTTTAGGTGGGGAGGAGAAGAATTCCTTAGCATCAGAGCATGTTAATAATAATATATAAAATATTAATGCTCAGATGGTAGATGAGATTCTGCCGAAACGTTGCTACAATTTTAAAAGCACAACTGTAATGGCGAGGGAAAATACCCAAACAAAGCTGAATACCATACATACATACATACATACATACATACATACATACATACATGTGTGTGTGTGTACTTGTGTGTGTGTATACACACACACACACACACACACACATATATATACATATACATACATACACATACACACACACACACACACACACACACACACACACACACACACATACATATAAACCTACTAAAAAATGCCCTTGTGTAAAATAAAAAATCTGAAGTAGGCTGCTATCATAAGTGCTGGCAACAAAGAAGTACATAAAACTCTTTTTTAAAAACCATTTATCCGTTTGGATTTTTTTCCCACCTAGATCTAATAACCATTTATTTTTTGGACAAATCTAAAAAATAAATAAAGTTCTTGAATTATCTTTCAGGAGAGTTAATTTCTTTGGAAATATGTAGTAATTTTGCCTCAGAGGGATTGGAGGATGTGACTTCACAGATATCTTAATATAGTATAACTAAAGGAAGCAAATAAATATGAATCACAATGTTAATTAACTAATTTGGTTGTTTTTAATTTAACTTTCTGTGGAATTACTGTCACTTATGTAATTCAGTTTGTACCATAGATTCTTTGACTAATGAATTCAAATACAGAAATTTATTTGGGATTTATAGACATTATATTTAGTGTGATTTGACCTTCAGCATCTGGTTTCATTTTTTTTTATATTGGAACTGACACCATCACTTTCACATGCACTTTACTCACAACATAGACACAATAAAAACCTGGCATCTTTTCTCAATTTCAAGCTGACAAATAGCTTTGTTAAAACCAATCTAGGAAATTACCCCATTGTCTGACTTTTTTTTTTTTTGAACTTTGTTTCATTGGATATTGTCTTTTTCCTCTTGCTATGGCAAGGACCATTTCCTATTAATTCCAGTGGTAAATGCCATCATAATAGCTTGGAGATATAGGCTGCTTTTTTGTTTTAGTTTCAAACTGGCTAAATTAAAATTAATTCAAAGTACTGGGACTTTTATGAAATGGAATGACCAATAATCAAACCTTTAATTGGCGACAAGATTGCTTTTCCTTCCATCATAATCGTTGGGATTACTTAACAAATTATAGATAGATAATTTTATCAGCTGCAAGCAATGTGAGACAACTTATATTATTCAAGAATAGGTATGTTTTATACCATACCTGAGATATAATTTCGAGTAGCATGATGAAAAGCTTTGTTATTTCAGAAAATAACAAAGAAATATGTGCTGAATCTATAGTATATAGTGTGCAATAGTGTTTATCAACTATGATTGTCATGTGTCCAGGTTATAAGTGCCTGGAGGCAGCAAGGGTCTGGATAGGGAGAAACCCAGGGGTGGGATTCCATCGGATCGGATCAGATCGGATTGGGTGAACCCCTTCTTCCCATGTTCAGCTCACTCCAAACTGGTTCGCTGCGACAAGGAAGTGGGCTTGCCCACCTGCCCACTCCTTCTCTTTCCTGTGCTTTATGCCTTTGTTTAGAGCACAGCTGAGAAGTTTTCTTCACAGAGGCTGCAGTTGAAGGTAAGTTCAAGCTTGCCTTTTTAAAATGCAGAGTGTGCAATCACCAAACTGGTTCTTATACTGGTGGAATCCCACCTCTGGAGAAACCCCCTTCAGCTCAACCCTGGCAAGGAAGAATGGCTCTGGCTTTTGGTCCTCCAGGTTCAGTTGATATTTCATCTTTGACTCCGGGTGGAGTAGCACTTCTTCTGGACTGAGATGGGCACAATTTGGGAGTTCTCATGGACCCTGCTCAGGGAGAAGGTAGCATCCTTGGCTAGAGGGACCCTTGCTCAGACTCATCTAATTCAGGGGTGTCAAGCTCACATCATCATGACGTCATCAAGTGATGTATTGTTACTTTTTCCTCCTTCGCTAAACCAGGCACGGGTGTGGCCAGCACATAATGCATCCAGGCCACAGGCCACAAGTTTGACACCCCTGATCTAGTGCATCAAGTGCATCTCTTCCTGGACTGGGAGGCCTTGCTTGCGGACAGTCATGGCTTGGTGACACCCCTTCCCAATTTAAATTACTGCAATGTGCTCTACCTGGGGCTAACCTTGAAGACCACCCAGAAACTTCAACTGGTCCAGAATGCAGCAGTGTGTACAGTGTTGGGTGCCCCTAGGTTTGCTCATATAACATCTCTATTGCACAAGCTGCAGTGGCTTCCATTTTCTTTCTGGGTGCAATTCAACGTGATGGTCATCACTTTTAAAGCCCTATATGCCAAAAGGGAAGATTATTTGCAGAAGTGCTTTTCCCTGAGAACAACTACCCATCCCACTGAGGAGCTGTGGTGGCATGTTGGTTAGAATGCAGTACTAATTCTGCTGACTGCCAACTGCCAGCCTTCCATCCTTCCGAGATTGGTAAAATGAGGATCCAGATTGTTGGGGGGACAATATTCTGACTCTGTAAATTGCTTAGAGAGGGCTGTAAAGCACTGTGAAATGGTATATAAGTCTAAGTGCTAGTGCATTAAGTCAGAGATTGTGGGCATGCTCGAGTCCCATCCTTAAATATTGCCATCTTATGAAGCATCTAAGAAGCATGTCTTCTCTGTGGCAGCCTCTGTCCTATGGAACACTCTGGCCTCTGAAGTCTGGGAGGCCTTTAACTTCTTAGTTTCTTAAAGCACTGAAGACCCAGGTTCTCCCCCAAATGCTGCAGTAATATGAGGTGACCACATATTGGTAGCTGGACTTGACGCCAAGTTATTATGTCTTTGGGATTTTTTTTAAATATAGTTTTAATGTGTTTTATATTGTTTTAATTTTTGGAGCAGGTCAGAATTTGTTATGAGATGGCCGGCAATATAATTTTTTTTAAATAAATAAACAAAATAAATAATAGTACTGTCCCTTAACTAATTTATGGCAAGCTCCTGTTCCAAATTACTTTGATGCCATAGAGTTGGATGTAACTTGTGGTGACTCCATAGGCAAATGATCACCATCCTGGCCTGTCTCCGGTAATAAGTCATAATTCTTCCAAGAAGAGTCCTGAAATCTCTCATCTTGTCCATAGAACCAACTTTATTGATTCTACTTCAGCCTTGTCTGTCATGTTCATTTTTGTAGTCCATCATCCATTCGCATTAAATGTTCATAGTATGTGATTTTTCTGCTTGCTGATCATTGCCTCAAGGGAGCAGTCTGTTATTTTTTTTTATTTAGCTCAAGACTGACTGATTTATTCTTTTGCATTTGGTGATACTGTTAGTAACTCTTAATAATTATACTATTCACAGATCTATAGTTTAAAGGCATCAGTCTTATTTTTGTTTTCATTTCTTCTCAATATCCAGCTTTTACAGAGGAGCATTATCATTGGAAAAATATTGGCTGACTTATTTTTATGTCTCCATCCTTTATCAAATTTATGTGGCCATCCATTTCACTAGAAGTGACTCTGTGTACAAGTGTATAACACTCTGTGTACAAGTGTATAACACTTAAGGAAAACAGTAAATATATCTCTATCTCTATCTCTATCTCTATCTCTATCTCTATCTCTATCTCTATCTCTATCTCTATCTCTATCTCTATCTATCTATCTATCTATCTATCTATCTATCTATCTATCTATCTATCTATCTATTTTCTATCTATCGATCTATCTGCCGAAACATTGCTACAACTTTAAAAGCACAACTACAATGACGTGGGAAAATACCCGAATAAAGCTGAATACCATATATATATATATATATATATATATATATATATATATATATATATATATATACCTATATATAATATATATATATATATATATATATATGTGTGTGTGTGTGTGTGTGTGTGTGTGTGTGTGTGTGTTTTCTGATATTTGTATGTGGATATTCGGGTTTCTCCGCATATTGGAATATAGGCAACATATGAAGTCTATCATCATCTTCATGTCTTATGTGCTTCTAGTGATAGCTTATTCTTCCTTTAACTGCTAGTGGGGTGTGACTTGATTGGGTGGGGCTTGGCTGTGTTCTGATTGGTTGTGTGGCCATGTGTGTGACTTAAGAAGCACAGAGCGGAAGACACAAGCCTGAAGATGATGAATGAGACTTCATCGAACTAGATACAATCTTATGCGGGAAAACCTGAATAACAAGATCCACATACACCGAACCTCAGAAACAAATATAATATATATATATATATATATATATATATATATATATATATATATATATATATATATATATATATACACATACATATACACACACACACACACACACACACACACACACACACACACACATATATATATATATATATATATATATATATATATATATATATATATATATATATACATATGAATCAATATTTATTTAAAATATACAAGTCACCCAGCATAGGAAAGTAAATATTAACCACAAAGGTGGAGCCATTTTGGAATGTCACTGGTGACATAGCCAAGTCTTGAGGAACTTATGGAACATTAAAAAAGATGGTGCTAACCTTGAGGAGAGGGGGAGAGAAGGGAGAAGGAACATTAACAGAGATGACGCTATCCTTGGGGGAAAGGTTGAAGGTTCCATATGATGGGCACCATGGAAGAAAAGACCTGCCTCCTGGGACTTGCCAAGTTTAAGAACCAGTTCAACAGAACCCACAACAGGCCTTCTTTGCCTTATTTAGTTGAACGGGCATGAGTAATTTGGATGAAACAGCCCCTCAGATAATCTGATCCTACACTCTGAATATTTATTTTTTTTTAAAAAACATGCTATTTGAACTTCCAACCAATGCAGCTGCTAAGGCAAAGACGTGTCATGTGCTGTTTTAGAAGCTTACATAATTGCCTTTATCATTGCAGTTGCTTTGTCTGTCACATGCTGAATAAATCCCACTGCCTGCTTTTGCAAAAGGTTCTCCGATCCCTTTCTACTAAATGGGCTTGTGTCATCTGGAAGAGGGCTCAGAGGAAGCTGTATGGGGATGCAATAAGGACGGCAGGACTGTGTAATCCTGATCACCACAAAGTAGACCTTAATAGCTACAACTCATGTTCAGTCAAGTTTGCAGTTTGTTGAGCACTAACATCTCCCTCAGCGTCTCCGAGAACCATGCGGAGTGATGGGATCTCTGAAAAGGAGACGTCACATGGGCATGATCTGATCCAACATTTTAGCCACTCCTTTCCTTATTCCAAATGGTGACCAAGGATTCAAATGAACAGTTCCAGCTCCCTTTGAAACCCACCCAGGTTCGTCATCAGTCTTACACTTCTTTGCATTTGTTCCTTGTTCCTTTGGCATTTCTGTTTCCATACAGGGTTCTATTTCCCTTTGTAAGGTTTTAAGTAAAATTTGCTTGCACAAGGAACTAGTGTCATGCTTTTAAATCTGCATATTCCCTTACATTTTCCTTCCTCAGCATAGGTATGTCTACTGATCCTTTTCAGCCTTTAGGCCACAAGGACTTGTTCCATGTTTGTTGTCATAGCACAATTAGCATTTTAACTGCCTCTTTTCCTGAAGCTTAAACAGTTCATTGGGTATTTCCTCTTTGTCTGCTGCTTTTATGTTTGAAAATTGGCCTAATGCTTGTTGTATACACACACACACACACACACAACTTTCTAATGGAGTCCGTTCCTGCCTGTTTTCCCTCTGCAACTTTTGAAATTTTGTCCATAAAATGTTTCAGAATATAGGAATACGTTACTGCAATATAAAAATATGATGAAGTATATCACAATGTAGCAATGCACACTCAGGCTTTTGGTCCTTTTTCCTGACAATGGATGCAAGTATTCAAGTCATCAGGTTTGTGGTGTGACATTACAGTGCACATTTCCTCATATATCCCCAACCCATTTCCACCGCACATTTTGTGATGTCTCTGACCTTAAAATATATATCTCATTTTCATATATTGATATTTTCCTCCATTTGCTGATATTTTTGACAGAAATATTTTTCCCATCCTTTGTGGTCTGAGCTTGTTTGGAAATCTGCATTCACTCATCAAACATTCTTCTTGTCTTATTTCTTTCATCCTCTCTTCATCCCATTTTTCTCTTCCTTTCACTATGACTTGTTCTGAAGACTGTTTTTTTCCTCTTTCAACATTTGAGGATTTTTGTTTTCCTGTGTTGTTTTTCATAGACCCTTTCTCCTTTCCCACAGTTTTTCAGGTTGTCTTTCAATTAAGATATTGTAAATGAACTGAATGTGTTTCTTACACTGATCTTATATTCTGTCTGAATACAGCTGCTATATAACTGTCTCTTTAATTAGACTTCAAGTAAAACCAGCTTTTGGATGGACCATCAAGTGTCATGGTCACATGGTTTCTCTTTGACCAAGGAAGCCATGATAGTAGCAAAGCTGTATCTTCCATCCTAAAGATTCTGGTTTTAAAATGTCTGCTCAATTGCTTCTAGGGCAGTTTTATTTTTGATAAAATGCTGACTGACAAACGGAAGATCAGAAGTATATTTTTCCACACCAGTGTTCTATGTCAGGAGCCTCCAACCTTGGCAACTTTAAGACTTGTAGACTTCAACTCCCAGAATTCCACAGCCAAGCTGGCTAAAGAATTCTGGGAGTTGAAATCCACAAGTCTTAAAGTTGCCAAGGTTGGAAACCCCTGTTCTATGTGGTATAGAAGTTTAGAGCATAGGAATAAAGACAGAAACTATTCATAGGAGTTTTGTCTTACTGAAAAAAGAGCATATTCTTTTATGTGTGGATTTCTCCTGGAAAGTGTTTAAAATACTTTAAAACAATCATCCCAGTTCATATTAACTGTGCTACTTTCTAAGGCAGGAAATAAATTTAAAGCAGGAAATTAACTAAGAAGTGTTCAGCTATGAAATATTTTTCTGCCGATCCCTGTACAATCTTTACCCCTGTTACAGTCTCAGCCATACCCAGTGAATAATAAATATATTACCCCAGTTTTGCAGTATGGTCTACACACCAAATCTATTCCATTTTTGCAACATCTTTATAAAATGTACATCCCAGAGGTGGTATTCAGCAGGTTCTGACCAGTTCTGGAGAACTGGTAGCAGACATTTTGAATAGTTTGGAGAACCAGCAAATACCACCTCTGACTGGCCCCACCCCCATCTATTCTCTGCCTCTTGAGTCCCAGCTGATCAGCTGGGTTTTCTTTTGTTGCCCTGCACAGGAGAACGGAGCTGAAAAGCAGGTTAGTGGGGTGAGGAGGGGAGGGGATTTTGTAGTATCCTTCCCCTGCCACACCAACCAAGCCACGCCCACAGAACCAGTAGTAAAAAAAAAATTGAATCCCACCACTGGTACACCCCATGCTTTGGAATTGAATTACAAACTTGTCTTGGCTATAAACACATTGCCTTGTTCATAAACTCTGTTCATATCGGATTGTTCCACACAATAACATGTACTCACTACATTTATGGCAACAGCTAAAAGTACCAATTGAATAAAATGACTTGTGACCATTTTTCACACTAATGACTGTTGCAGCATCTCATGGGCATGTGATCAAAATTCAGACGCTTGGCAACTGGCATGTATTTATGACAGCTGCAGTGTTCCAGGGTCCTGTGATCACCTCTTGTGATCTTTTTGGCAAGCAAATCAATGGGGAAGCTTAACAACTGGGTTACTAATGTAACAGCTGCATTGATTCACTTAACAATCGCAGCAAGAAAGATCATAAAATGGGGCAAAATTCACTTAACAACTCTTATACTTAGCAACACAAATTTTGGGCTCAATTGTGGTCATAACCCTGCATTCCAAAAATGTACCTTGAGACAAATTTTACTTGTTTCATAAAAGAGGCTTCACCTTTATTGGTTTCCACACACCCAATTACAATTCCACTGGATGTCTACTTGGACCATTTTAATCACAAAATGGAGGTCTAAATTGCCCATTCATGAGTTTTTCTCCTGCAGATATTTAATTTTTAGGATGAAAGAGTCCTATGGTGTGCTTCTTCATATAATTTTCATTTTACTCCATCAAAATATATTAGGCAATGCAAACCAAGTGCCTGAAAGCCTTTTTGCTGCCTTAGAAAGAAAACAAATTATTTGGTAAATGATCATGTTTTGAGATTCAGTGGGGACTGCACCATTAGTGAAGCATGGCTGCACCTAAGAAGAGATCTCTAAATGATTGCCAGGTAACTCACAGAACTTCTATATTTATCAGTGCCAAATTAATTTTAGTTTTCAGAATTAATTTCCTCACTTTTAAGGGGAAGTGAGAGGTGAATTAATTAGTGCCAGCATTATGACACTATCCAAAAGGTGTTAGTCCCTGAGTTCACTTAGTATCAAAAGCAGCAATAATTGGGCTCCCCTCCTTCATCAGAGGAAACTTCTTGTACATACCAAGACAATATAAAACTTCTCCAAGGGATACCTGGCACTTCCAGCATTCTAATTTTTTTTTGCAAATGCTTGTCCACAGCTGAATAATGGAGCAGAGCTGTGGGGAGATTAGTGCCTCTGCTATATTTTAACTAGGCAACCTCTGAGTTTCCTTCTAAAAGCATGTACACAAAACATGTTTACTCAGTGTATTTGAGGTATAATTGCTCGTTTTCTCTTGGGATGTAGGTCTCACAACAAAATTTAAGTCAGATGGATGATGCAGAAGAAAAGTTTACAAATCCAACATTGTTGTTGAATCTTCCCTGATTTTTGGCCACAAGATTATATGGTTTTCCTGAAATTTGTAAACCCCTGGCCCTTAATGGCTCCAGATCAACAAGGCTGCCTAAACCCAATTTTCTGGGGCTAAGTAAATTTAGTGAAGCCTATATCAGAATACAAGTGTACCATCAAATAGCATCTAGGGAACAGAGCTAGTTACCTCCATACTGTATATGAAGTGAACTTTACACATTGTCAAAGAAACTTAGTTCCATAGGAAAGTTGCAGCTAAGCAACCAATATACATCTTATAGCTCTAGTAAATATGCCTCTCAAAGATGTGACATGTTGTTCCTGCCTCAAGTTAAGATGCTCTGCTATAACATTTTGTTCCCTTTATCAGCCTTGACAGACAGAGTTGGTAAATGCTGCATGATTAAGTGGTATCTAAAAATGTCTTCTATTGATAGCTCATTTCATATTGGATCATAATTACTCTTTGTACCAAAGCTCTGTGGGCTGGGAAAACCCCAGCGAGTACATTAAGAGCACATTTCTAAAGCAATGAAAAAGTTCATTGTTCTCTACAATATTATCCATAGAGGGAACTTAAAGTGAATGTGAATCTGCAATAGGAAAAAAAAAGCTAGTCATTATTTATTAAGCCAAGAGACCATCTTTTCTTAATTTCATATGTTATTCCTCCTCTCATTGGTTCTTTTTAAAGATACTTTGTTCATCATAAAATTAAAAACACATTTTATGTTTTTTTAATATCATCATTACTATTGTTTCAGCATTTTAAAGATGGGAAACTAACTTTGCAATGTTGCATGGTGACTTCTCCCATTGGGAAAAAACAAAACAAAATCCAGTGGCCTATTTGATTAGTGAACTAAAGTACTACTCCAGAAGAGATAACACTTCCCGTTTTGGGCTCAGCCCCTCCCTCCCTCTCCCTCTCTCCAACTTTATTATAAAGAATCATAACAGTATATTCATGTCATATGTCCACAAGCAATGATAAACATACAGTTCCCAAATGGAATGTTTTAATGAAGCTGTACAATATAGTGTACATAGAAATTTCTCCAAGAGCAGAACAATCCTTAACACAATAGAATGACATGGGAAGAATTGAACTGAGGCATCTTTTGCCACATGCTGCTTATGCCAATGTACACAGGCAAAGGTACTCTGTGTAGAGAGAGAACGACTATTTCCTGCCCACCACTTTTCTTTGTTCCTACAATTGTCAAAAAGAAGAAAAATGTTTATGTCAGCAAAAATTTGACCCACTACCGGTATGAGCATCAGATTCAGTCTTGATTCAGACAGATTCAGACGGAAGGTAAGAAGAAGCTGTAGACTTAGTAGAACTCATCAGAATGAGTTACTTCTGCATAATCTTGGAATGTCCCATTTCAATATCTACCACTGACAGGAAGACATAGAAATAATTGTGGAAGTTGTTTCTGTGCCTTCTGATGGGGGAATGGCCCCCTTCTCCCGATCTTTATTTCCAATGAGTAATTCTGCTCTATGAACAGCAATCAGATAGATCTGGTGTAGAGTGATGTAAGGCAGGCAGCTATCTAATTATAGTTATTATGGCACACTCCTATCAGCAAAGTGATGAAACAGGAAACTCAATTTTATACAAGAACATCCTCCTCCTCCTCATTATCACCTGTGTGGTACTTTTTTCACCTAAGGTGGCAAACTGATTCAGAGCAAAGATTTTTTTTTTTAAATCCAACTTAATCATTTCCTTGAAAACATTATACAATGCCCCAGATCAATAATGATAGTAATAATGCATATTTTATAATTGCTATGATACAAAAGATGACTCAGCATTATTTTCACGTTGTAAAATGCAGAAATTCTTATACAAAGAAGCCTACGCCAAACAGAATCCTTTTTCTTAACTATCATTGGCTATACAATAATCATATGCATGACATTTAGTGTAAAATATTAAAGAGTAAGACCAGGGCATTTTCATTGAAATGATATACTACTTAAGAAACTGCACAAAGACAGAAAAATAGGAGAAACTAAAAAACATAAACCTTTTTTTTTCAATCGTCATTTTGTGTTGTTTTTTTTAATACAAGCACATGTTTATTTATTTGATTTGCAAGACAGCTCAATCACAAAGTGACTCAACATGGCGAGTTGAAATTCCAATTATAATATCATCCTGATTTATAAACTTCCACATGGAGGGTGTTAATAAAGGTGGCATCATAATAATATTTATTTTTATTTTTTATTTATTTATTTGATTTGTCAATCGCTTACAAAATAATATGTATAAGTATACACATAGTTATGAATACATGAAATGGATACATATAAGAAAAATAAAAGAAACAATAGGACAGGGACGGTAGGCACATTGGTGAGCTTATGCACTCCCCCTACAGACCTCTTAGGAAAGGGGTGAGGTCAATAGCAGACAGTCTAAGGTTAAAGTTTTTGGGGTTTGGGGAAGAAACCACAGAATCAGGTAGAGTATTCCAGACATTGACCACTCTGTTGCTGAAGTCGTATTTCCTGCAATCAAGTTTGGTGTGATTAACCTTGAGTTTGTATCTATTGTTTGCTCTTGTGTTGTTATGGTTGAAGCTGAAGTATTCATTGACAGGTAAGTCATTGCAATGTATGATTTTATATACCATACTTAGATCAGACCGAAGATGGCGTAATTCAAGGTTTTCTTGGTCTAGAATTTCAAGTCTGGTGGCATAAGGTATTCTACAACGAGTAGAGGAGTGGAGAATTGTAATAATTGTTTAAGAGGTGCAAAAGAAATTACCAGATTTTAGATCTGTATATAAAATTAGAGTGCAGGGGAAACAAATAAGTCTATTGAGTGTGGCTGCTCCTTTGTTTCCGAAACTGTGTCTTTGCTTTATGATTGAAGAAGTTCAGCAACTGATTCCATTTCATCTTGTTCTACTTATGTTGGTAGAGCTCATGCACAATTAACTTTTGCTGAATAACTGCTGCTGAATATGCTCACTTTTTGTCCAACAGAGAACACTTATATCTTTCACTAGGCAAGGTCTTCCAACTTAAACTCAGCCTTTTTGCAAATAAAAAGTAAACAAAGCAAATTCTAGCTTCATGTTGGAACAAAACACCAACCCTACCACAAAGGTCCTGATATAAAATGTTTGCTTTGCAAACAAATAAACAAACAAAGACATTTACCCAGCTGCCCTATACTATTTCTTAATCATATTCTCACAAAATATATGTTGTGATTTTCGGCTATGTCTGATAGTGACATTGTGGTCAAGGTCTAACACTGTATTTAAAAACTGAGCAGATGTTTCTTATAAGTATTATAGCAAGTTATGTTTATGTTTTGGGTGTTTTTTTTTCTGTTTCTTTTTTATATTCTTGATCTTTTCTTTGCTTGTGTATTAAAGCAATATTGTTTTGCTTAAAAATTGAGATGACCGCAAATAATCTGCATTAAAAACTCTTTGAACATGGAAGAAAAATATGTATTCAATATATATATGAAAAAGGTACATGGAACTGAATGTAGAAAATAGGAGAGCGTCTCCTTTGAACTTTGTGTGCAGTTTTTATTTGGCTTCTAAACATAAATATTTATTTGAATAAAGTCTCTGCATGCTTTGGCTATTTCCCCCTCACTTGTTGATGAAGAGTTCTTAAAACACATTGGCTACAGTCCTAAGTGCACTTAATAAATAATATGGATTGGAGTCATCTTCTATAAACACAACAATTTGGGAAATAGTTGGACATCATGATATGCAGCTTTCGTTTGTTAAAAACAAAAGTAACAGTGGCTTATGGTTTTGACCAAGCCAGCCCTAAAATACTGCCTCTATCTTTAATTATCCATAACAGTGATTAATTAGGACCTACAGATCAATATCTTAAGACCCTTGTAATCTCTTTATTGAATGCACATTGAAACTTTGTGCCCCTCTAATTGAGTTCTGATTTCACTTCTGTTCACAAAAAAATGCCAGGATTTGTTAATTAAAATACCATTGGCTGGCTTCATAATAGCTCTCTGGGTTTCTCCCTATTCTATGTTTTCCATCTCACACAAGAAACACAATTCTTGCTAGGTTACTTCTTTGTTTCAAAATATCCAGTTATTTTTAAGAGATATGATAGTCATCCCTGTTGAAGAAATGAATCCTACAGCCCTTTTCTTAAATTCAGTATTGTTTTTATGGCTTCATCATTCATCATTAAATACTTCCAGCAGTTTTAAGATGGGGGGGGGGGGACATTATTGAAACTCCTCCGTTAAGCCTGTAAAATCAAATACACCATTAGCAACATTGCGTTATATTCCAGGTGATACTGAATTATACCATTTCAAAATAACTAAGGAATTATATGTGCAAATTGCTCTCCTGCATTGCAACTATTTACTGCACATATAAATGCCAGGGTTTTTTATTTTACATAGAAAAGATGCTTTGTTTCAATTTAATGCAAGGAATCATTCTAATATTTTATTTACTCATCTATAGTTTGTCTGCTGCAGTCCAGCAGCCAATGTATAATGCCATCTGAGGGTTATATAATTTGAGTCTTAATTGTTTGTTTTCTTATGAGTAGATATATTTCTTACTTATTTTTTGGGGGGGAATCTTGGAGTTAATTTTGATTCCTGGTGATTGCCTGAACATGTCTCTGTAGTTTCTTGGCAAGGTTCAGAGGTGGTTTACTCTTGCCTCCTTCTTAGAATTAGGAGACAGAGATAGACTGGCCCAAGGTCACCCAGCAGGCTTTGTAACTAAGGTGACACTTGAACACGTAGTCTCTTAGTTTCTAGCCAGCTTGTTTTAACTACTATACCAAACTGACTCTCAGATACATAGATAAATACAGAAGGCAAATATCAAATAATTATTTATATTTTGTTAGCGCATAATTCAATTTTGTATTAACTGCTCCCATTCCAATAGATTTTAAAAAAATCATTTACAGATGGCTCAGAAATTGTTTTGCAACAAATAGGAGCAGAAAGAACTACCATGCATCAGTTGTAGGCATTATTTGAGGAACATTTCACCACAATGGGACTGGCCCTCAACACCTGTGCTGGCAGAGGGAGTATGCTGCCAGAGAGGAATAGGGTCAAGCTTTTTTCCAAGGCACCTGTAGGCCAGACAAGGAATAATGGATGGAAACTGATCAAGGAGAGATTCAACCTAGAAATAAGGATAAATTTGCTGACAGTGACAACAATCAACCAATGGAACCGCTTGTCTTTGGAAGTTGTGGGAGTTTCATCGCTGGAGGCTTTCAAGAAGAGATTGGACTGCCATTTGTCAGAAATGGTGTAGGGTCTCCTGTTTGGGTGGATGGGGGGGTTGAACTACATGACCCACAAGGTCCCTTCCAACACTGTTAATCTGTAATAATAATCTGTAATCTGCTGTGGCTCCTGCTCTCTGGGACATCCTATCTCCTGAGATGAGATTGGCTCCCACCCACCTGTCATTTTGAAAGATCCTCAAGACCTGGCTCTACCAGATGGCTTGGGGACCCAATGGGGGATCTTCGTACTAGAGGTGGTTGACTAATTAAAACCTAATCCCACCTCCCCATTCCTTGTGCATCTGGCTCCCACCTTTCCTGTCTAATTTTAATGGTTTGTAATTCTGAATGATTTTATTAGCTGCTATGATTTTATTACATTTTCTTCTTTAATGTTTTATGCTGTAAGATGGCCAGGGTCATTGGATATGAGATGGATGGCAAACAAACAAACAAACAAACAAACAAACAAACAAACAAATAAAATATCTACTTACAGAAGCATACTTCTAGCAGAAATTTGCAAATCATCTGAAGGCTAAAATATTCTGATCCTGAAATGCTTGTCCCAAATTCCCCCAATCTCTAAAACACGCAACTCATGCTTCCATTTTTTGGTTAAAATTGCCCATTTCTATGGAAGACGATTTATGTCAAAGGTGCAAGGGCTTAATCTGATGCCACAGACATGCAGGGAGGTTAGAAAAGGGTGTTTGGAAAGCTGTGAACTTGAACTACTTTGCACATCTCAAAGCACTAAAAAAAAAGCTTTGTTTGCTGCAAAATGACTTCTCTTCAAACCCCCGTTTGTTTCCCAGTACTCTGTTTTTCAGTAGATGGTAATTAAATACTGCAGTAGTTTCTGGTGGTTTTTTTTTTTCCCTTTCTATTTTGAGGATGGCTGCCAAGTTCACGAATGTTTATACTACAAATGATGAGATTTCAATATACTAAATGGAATAGGATCAAAAGGTATCCTATTTTTAATTTGAGACCAGAGAACTATCCTGTGATTCAGCATTTTTAACAAAGAACTGTTGGAAATGCTGATTGATCTTACAAGATTGCAATGTCTGTTGAGATGATATATTTGCTTGGAGAAAGTTTCTGTTTTAACATCGGTCACCATGAGATGAAAAAAAACAGGTGTGAAATGCATAAATAAGTAAATAAACAAGCCCACATAAATAAATACATGAAACACTGTGGTTCCCTTAAAATAAACTTCCTAAATGTTATTAGGATGAATGCCACTCGGTACGGGAAGTCCTTGACCTATGAGCCCAAAAATTTCTGTTGCTAATCAAGACAGTTGTCAAGTGCGTTTTGCTCCTTTTTACGACCTTTCTTGCCACAGTTGGTTAAGTGAATTAATGCCGTTGTTAAGTTGGCACCAGGGTTAAGTGAATCTGCCTTTCCCCCATTGACTTTGCTCATCCAAAGTTTGCAAATGGTGATCACATGACCCTGGAACACTGCAACGGTGATAAATACACGCCAGTTGTCAAGCATCCAAAGTTGGATCATGTGCTCATACAGAGGCTGCAATGGTCATAACTGTGAAAAGTGCTCATAAGTCACTTTTTTCAGTGCTGTTGTAACTTTGAATGGTCATTAAAGGAACGGCTAGGAGTCAAGGACTAGCTATACGTATCCTAAATGTTATTAGTATAAACGCCATCTAGCATTGAGATATCCATTTCAGGCGACTTCTTAAGCCACCAGTCCTGTAGGTTTTTTTCCCCCTCCTTGTTGCCCCTGCTGGCTTACCTACTTTGAATTAATGCGCATAGAAAAAGAGCAATAACATTCATCGATTTATCTTTCTTCTCTGTAGGGCGGCAAAAAAAATGGCACAGAAGAAGAACTCGATGGGCCCGGTAGAAATCAGGGAGGGAGGTGTGGAAATGTTCTGTCATATTGCCTCTCCACCAAAACAAAACAAAACAAAAAACCAAAACCGTGCGTGGAGGAGAAATCACTTGCTACCTACTCACTTTTCCTAGAACAGGGATCAAACTTCATGTATGGCTGGTTGCAAAGGAAAGAAAAAAAGTATGCCAAACTTCAAGCGAAAATTCTGTGAGTACAGAGGGGAGGGAGGAATCATGATTTCACTTGCCAAATTGGCTACTGCATAAGTCCAAGGTTACTATTCTTATGAGTCATTATACAAGTGAAAGGAATAATAGCTGGAGAGGGCAGCATCTTTATAAGCTGGCAGAGCTTCCTCGCCTCTTTACTAAGGCAACTCTCCTGGCAAAATTTCCAAAACAGCTACCCAAAGCAATGCCTAATTTATGTAGCAGAGAAAACACTGGGAAAAAAAAAATCTACCCAACAATGCCTGAACAAAGTCTGATAAGAAGATTATAAAGGCTCAACAACAACAAAAACGAATCACACAGGAAATGATTTAATTTAACAAAAAGTAGCTTATTGACGATGCTTCACTTGCAAGAAATGGTACTTGGACACAAATCTCTCTTTTTCTCTCCGAGAAAGAAAACACCAGGCTTACCCATCCGGTAGCAGGACAGCTTCAGCTTGTTATAAAGAGAGCCAAGCATATGGTATTCATCATTAGAAGTAGCAGCAGAAGTAACCTTCCTGGCCACTGTTGGATTATTCCATTTCAGCTTCTAATCTAATGCAACATGTGCTTGACTACTGGTGGCAAGAGATGCACCACTCACATTGTTGGAAGGCACATAACATATTTCAGAAGTTATGCTCATTTGGGCAGCTTAACCCCAGAAATCTTATGCAGGCTTCAATGTGCACATACTTCACATGAAGTGAGGTGTGGAACCGTGGTGAAGGAACTTCCTTCTCCTTGACACATGTGGTGAGCTTGTGGGATTGAATGTACTGCTGATTGTCCAGCAATGAAATGCTAGCCAGGGGCTGAATTGATTCCTCTGTCATCCACATCTGGTTAAAGGATGGTCCAGAGATGGAGATCAGAAAAGGCAGAGCTAAAGGCAAATCCAGCAAGAGAAGCAGAAATTCATTCACATGTAGTGAGGTGAAAAGAAAACTCACTCTGACTCAAGCTGCTACTCTTGAAAATTGAATATTGTTCCTTTATATTCTTTGATTGAAAGAAGGCTAGGAGTAATCTTATAGTCATTTTAACCAATTAAATGCATTTTTTTTTCATATTTTGTCCTATGTGTCCACCAAAAGTTACTTTCAGGATATCAGCACAACTCTTCCATAAAAGTTTCTAATGAATGTTGATTGGCAAATGCAGACTATGTATGTGTACTCATAACAAACAACAGAGTTGGAAGGGACTATGGAGGTCTTCTAGTCCAACCCCCTACTCAAGCAGGAGAACCTATACCATTTCGGACAAATGGCTGTCCAATCTTTTCCCATAATGTATTTCCTGTAAATAAAACTTACTGTTAAATCCAGCAGGATTGGTCAAATCGAATTCCCATTAATGAAAACACACAAACACAGAAACAGACAAATGCTTCAAACTCCAACAAAATTTAATACCAGGGTTGCCACCATTCTCATAAGTCTGCTAATTAAAGGTGTTTCATGTTATAACCTAGAATGGGTAGAATAAGTGTAAAGAAAGTTTAAATATTGAAGTAACATTTTTTTTACTTCATCCATTCTTTTCATGTTGAAAATACAAAAGGAGAGAGAGACGTTTTCTTCAGCACAACCTCCTTCAAGTTGAGAAGAAATATACCTCTGTTGCCAAGAGAATTTCTTGCTTTCATGAAGGCCTTTCAGAAGCATCTGGCTGGCCACTTTTGTAAACAGAGTGATGGACACTGTTTATTTGATTGAAATTATTTATATCCTGGAGACTTCCAGAGTACTTTACAATTTACAAAAATGATAAAAGCATAAATACCATCATTCATAATTTAAAAGGAGCAGCATTAGACACTCAATAAAACAAAATGAAATCACCTCAATAAAACAGAACCCCTGTATTTAAAACAACAAGAACAATAAGAAAATAGTCCTTACTTAAAGATCTGGACCTAGATTAAAGATTCACCAGTTTTGTAAAGAAATAAAATGACACAAGTTTATACTTGCCTCTACAGAGGGACTTTTTTACAGCTGGGACAATGTATCAGTGGGCATTCTTTTCAACCCAAACACTTTCCCTGAACACCTGGCTAGGTTTGTATCAGAAAAGAGCATCTTGCAAATTGTTGAATCCTAATTTGGGCTGCAAATATCCAGAAAACCACTTGATGTGAGCAGAGTTTTCTAATCTGTATTTCTTTGTTGCCTGGATATTTGCACCCCTCATCCTTACCCATTTTGGATTTTGAATGGTGCCAGAAAGGGGCTATAGACAAAAATACTGGCTTTGAACTTACTTGTTAGGTATGTCGATATGGTGTTCTTTTATATTAGGGATGACGGAAAGACTTTTGGGATTTTCAATCTCACATGCCAAAATAACTTGACTAGTTACAGCTACTATCAGGCTTAAAGTAGCATGTGAGTGTGTGTATGTGCGTAATTCGCTGATTTAACTTCAGCAGCAAAATGTTTTGAACTGGCCTTGGAAATGGTGAGCTAGGTCTTAGTGTGTAATCTAGCTGCTATATTTTATATCCAGTGAAGTTTCCAAGTTGCCTTCAAGGATAGTTTCACATATATACAGTACAATGAGATGTTATCACACGGAAGGAATCCTTGGATTGATGCGGTAGAGCCTCTCATATTTTATTAGAAAACAAAAGCAAAAAATAAAATCCTGCCGACTTGGAGTTTTCATACTTTTGATTGAGAGTCTGGACACAGGGAATTATTTGTAAAAGTCTAGATCAGATATGAAGGAGTCCTTTCTTCCGCATTTATTTTTGTGATATAAATATCATCTGAAATTCATATTTCAGTAGCTCAACACCCTCCTACAACTTCAGGATCCCTGGCACCAACCACCTGTGAGTGAATATAAGAGAGACAATATGTCTGCCCCTTCATTCAAACCTCCATTGTCTTTTGAAATTTAAGGAGTAGTAGACATTTTCAGGGTTAACATTTTAAAGAGAGATTACAACTTTCTTAGTTGTGACAACAAATGAAGCAAGTGGACCAAGTAACATTATCTTTCAGAAAGAAAGATGATCAAATCAAATAAAGATACTGATAAAGGAGATTATTTGTAACTCAGGGTTGAAATGAAGGTCCTTATTGTTCTCTGGTGCACTGATTATGTTACTTGGTTTGGATAATGAAATGTCTGCAAAGAAACAACTAAGCTCAGAGAGCACCAAGGACGCCCCCTCAAAATAAGGACTAGATACCTGAAATAGGAATTATATGAACCGTGTTTTCTGGCCCTTTAATGGCCTCCCAAATCCCAGCGTTGCTGGCTGGCCCAAAGGGCAGTTGCGCCCTTCTTTCTTCGTCCAGGCAGTTTGATTGGGGTTTCTTCTTCTTAGTTGGACAACTTTTTCCTTTAAATAATTTCAATCAAGAGAACATCCTGTTCGGGTCTTCCCAGAGATGGGATGCTAATATCCATGGGCCTTTCTGGAACCTGAGAGAATTTTAAATGGAACGGGCAAAACCTTTGGGGATTTTTTTCCATATTTGTTTTTTTATATCAAATTTGGTTGCTCTATTTTTTTTTTCCCATCCCCCATTGGGGCGCTTTTTTTGTATCCTCGATTGACTGTTTCCAGATTTTTTGCTGTTGCCTATGCTACTTATGTTGTATTGTGCTTGTTCTTAAATGTATTTTCTTTTGTACTGAGTTAAGAAATTCCTTCTGTGTAAACAAATTTTTTTTTGAACCTTTATTGAAATGTAAAAATTATATAGGTACTTAGCCTGGAATACTACTATTCACCTATAGAATTTATGAACTATCCATGATCAAATATACTGATTGTTCAATTAAACTTTTCAATTCTTCTTCTTCTTCTTCTTCTTCTTCTTCTTCTTCTTCTTCTTCTTCTTCTTCTTCTTCTTCTTCTTCTTCTTCTTCTTCTTCTTCTTCTTCTTCTTCTTCTTCTTCTTCTTCTTCTTCTTCTTCTTCTTCTTCCTCTTCTTCTTCTTCTTTCTTCTTCTCTCTTCTTCTTCTTCTTCTTCTTCTTCTTTCTTCTTCTTCTTCTTCTTCTTCTTCTTCTTCTTCCTCCCTCCTCCCATCTCCTCCTCCTCCATCTCCTCCTCCTCCTCCTCCTCCTCCTCCTCCTCCTCCTCCTCCTCCTCCTCCTCCTCCTCCTCCTTTTTATTTTTTGCATTTATTATGTTTGCACACAGACAGCCAGGTGTTCAGATTGGATTGAACATTTGTATCATTATTATGCCTTGGTGGGTTTGGTAAATGTTTTATGCAACAATTAGTTATCATAGGATCTAAAAGAGTGATGGCTAATATTAAAAAATATCTACTGACTTATGTATATTTACATTAAAAAAAACTGCAATGTATCTGTAAAATGACCTTTTGATCAGATGGGATTTTTTTTTAAAAAAATAGAAATATAAGGTATTATTTTCTTTTTAAAAAATGCTTCCTTTCTCTTTGAGAAAACTGTTTTTTGAGTTGGTTCTTTTGAACAGGCAGGTGTCGGTCTCTTTAAGCACAGGCCTCTCCTCTGCCCAGAATGATTTAGGATTTTATTGCCAAGCTTGTAATTTCTTTATAGGCCTTATAGATCATCTTTCTAAATCTGTGGTGTGGGAAAAGAACTTTTGTTCCCGGACAAAGGGACCTGGGAAAGGGGCACAGTTTTGCTCCTCACAGGTGATGGGCTATGTACAAAGAATTTACTAGATAATGGCTTCCCGGTCTTCAGAACAGATGGTGATGGCCCTGTTGCTAGGATAAGGCCTAAAGAATTTAGTTTTTAATTCCACATTATTGGCCTCAGCCCCATGAATATCCCTGGGTTTCCTGAGGCAAAAACAGGGGGGAAAAAGAACCCTGACAAGAAAAGCAACCCACAGATGGAGAGACCCAAAGAGAGACCAAGGAAGGAGGCAGATTGGTCAATAGAAGCTGTATGGAAAATGTCGGCTCAGCTGTCTGCAGTTCACCTGGATCTGAAAGGCAAGCAGGCAAGAAAAAATAGTTCGGTAGCACAGGCAGGACTTTAATGGTACGGACATCACAGAGAATAAAAAATATTCCTCCTCATTGAAAGGTGGTGGCTTCTATTCTGCCTGTCCTGTACAAATGCTGTACAAATATTGTACAAAGGCAGATAGATCAACTCCACAAAGCATCCACACAGTCTTTTTTATTGGTTCATCAGGCATCCAGCCAACTCACATTTATGACGAGGTTCTTCTTAATGTCCAATCCTTTGCATATCTGAATTGTGATGTAGGAAGATAATAAAGTCTCAACCCCATGATGATTGAAGCAGCTGCATGGTGTGGTGGTTTCAGGCAAGAGTGAAGAAACCTCCACCAACCCACCAAGGGTCAATTCAGTGACCAGTCAGGGTTACAGATGTGGCCACATGACATGGACTACATTTCCCAGGATACCTTAACTACATTTACCATGATGCATTCCCTTAAGGGGACAGCTCACAAATCCTAACTAACTATCCCAAATCCCATTAACTCTTAACTGTCTAGACAGCACACCCTCCCTTATTGAAGATAAACGTGTTCTGAAGACTCTGGTTCTCCCAGGAATAAGTTTGCAACAACAGCAATCCACATTTCAAACGCACCCAGAAAAAAGGTAAGTGTCCCAAGTGTGATTTGGTGGTCTTTAAAACACTTCAGTTTGTGAAGAAGTGATAAACAGGCAGTGAGTCTGCCTTTGTATGGGTGGGATTTTGCCAGTTTGCACCTATTCGCTAGAACCGGTTGTTAATATTCTAAGCAGTTCAGAGAACTGGTTGTTAGAAGAAATTACTGGCCTAATCCTGTAAAGAAGGCAGGAAGGAAACATTCTGGTGTTGCTTATAGAAACTGCCTCTCCGTTAACCTTACTGCATTCTTGGCAGGACTGGACTTCCTGTCTCAGGAACTTCTCTGGAGTTTTTTCCCCCTCCTTTGCTGGTACTTTGTTTGTGTGGAGTGACCATTCAAAGTTACAATGGCACTGAAAAAAGTGACTTATGACCATTTTTCACACTTACGACTGTTGCAGCATCCCCACAGTCATGAGAGGCCAGGCGAGGAGATGCGTGCCTCGATGTGAGTGATATTGTGTTGGCCATGCCCAGCCAATAACATGACCACCAAGCCACGTCCACCCAGTCACATGACCACCAAGCCACGCCTACCACGTAAGTCACGCCCACAGAACCAGTTGCTAAAAATTTGAATCCCACCCCTGGTGTATAGTCTTCTTAAAATGGAACATGGCTTATTGCATAGATGTATCCCTATGGGATACATAGGAAGGCTCTGTGTTGTATATGTGTGTGTGTGGGAGGGTGCAGGCGGGGATGTATGAATTTATCTTGGAACAAAGAAAAGATAGTTAAAAGGCTTAGATCAGTGGTGGCTAAACTTTTTGGGCTCCCGTGCCGAAAATTTTGCATGCCAGCACACAGAAGGCAATGTGCGCCCCCTCCCATGCCCCCTGCACATGTACATGTGACCCCCTGTGCACACCACGCATCTCTGCGCATTCACACATGATCCCCCTACATGCCGTGTGTCTCTGCCCATTCATGCATGATCCCCCTGCACGCACCGTGCATCTCTGCACATGCATGTGAGACCCCCCATGCACCATGCGTGTCTCTGCTCGTGTGCATGCGCCTCCCGCACCCCCCCAGCCCCCCATGCATGCACACCAGATACCCAACAATCAGCTGCTAGGTAGACAGCATGCGCGCATATGCAGTAGGGCTCTTCTGGGCGACGTCTCACGTGCCGGCAGAAGTGGCTCTGTGTGCCCCTTCTGGCATACGGAGCCCAGGGCCCACGGGCCTAGATAATTGGGAAAATTGCATTTTACTATTTGATAATTCATCTTCTTCCCAAACCATGCATTTTCAGCCTTTTTTTTTTTTTACAAGAAAGTCCCTGGGCTGCCATTCATTACAAATAGCACTAAATAGGACTGGGCTACCTTTTCTGAGAATATTGCTTGCTATGAATAAAGTCCTAAACTGGTGTAGCTTTTCATACAGAACATCACTTTCATTTCTGCATCACTTTCTCATCTCTGTCTCTGTTTCTTTTTCTCTCTCTGTGTGTGTGTCTCTCTCTCTTCTCCCCCTCATTCTTTCTCCCTCTTTCTCTCTCCCATTCACTCTCCCTCACACAGAAATCCTTTCTTTCTTTTTATTCTTTTGACATCCTTGAATTCAATTGACTTCTGATGAATGATTCCCAGGCAGGCTTCTCAGCAGCATTAAAGGACTGGTTTGCAGCAAAGCCCTTTCCCTGGATGCCTTCTTGATTTCCAATCTTACCAACAGCCATGTGATTACCAAATGGTACCCCAGCCAAATGCTAAAGAGAAACTACTCTTGCTCAGGTCAGGTCAGCTAGGAACTGTCACCTCTTTGGTGCTTTCCAATTTGAGAAATTCTGAAATAAAGTTAGTTGTTGAGATTGTTGATTAACATGACTACCGTGTCTGGGCAGCAAAAATGGGGATGACCATTAGACGGCACCAGTTATCATCTTCTTATGTCTCTTTGCTGACAAAGATTTTTGCAGCCCTCACACACTAACCTTCACATAGTTGAACAATTATCGTACTCCAGCAGAATTTTAAACAGCAGTTATGATTTCATGCAAGATTATTTCTGGGTAGTCATATAATCATTTGAACCATTTAAAACTATTGTCTTGTTTCTCAGTTTTTAAAAAACTTACATTATCAGATGTTTCTACTACATGGCATGATACCATATACTCGGAACATGATAGCAAATACTATAGCCTGCTTTCATTTATCAATGAGTTAGGACGTCATTAAATTAGCACTGTAATTCCCAGTATGGCCCCCAGGCACCAATATACATTGCCGTTAACGCCTCTGAAGTTCCTGGCTCCACCTGATTTTTTATGACCCACAAACATACTTTTAATTAAAACATAGGAATCTGGAACGTTGCAAAGCAAGTCTAACATCCTCTAACATCCATTTTATTTCCAAGCATGTGGCTCCTGAGCTTTCTTGGAAAATAACAATGATCAGCAGCTGTAAAGCATTGCTTTGCTTAAAAGTATTAACACTTTGCCCAGCAATGTTACACTTGCTCAGCGTAAAAACAAAGATAAATACATAAAGGAACAAGTGTGGTTTATCTGGTTATATCTTCTCTTGCCTGCTTTGAGGAAGAGGTTTTCAGAATTATAAATGGATCCACCAGCCCCCAAAGTTTCAGTATTTCTGAATTTCGATTACAAACAATCTATTGTGGCAAACCTTCCAGCCTACTTTCTAATGAAATATTAGCCCTAGGCAAGTATTTGCCTACTTATGTAATGGCTCCCCTCTTTATATTGGAATATTTTAATTGTTTGTAGCTTTTTAAGGGCAGATCTCTGCAATCATTGGGATGGGAAATTGATAGATCAGAATTCTATCAGATTTCAAAATATAGAAGAAGAAAAGGGTGAAAACCTTGCTGAAGTGATGACAGAAATCCTGGCAGAAGCATTTGAGGTAACTAAAGAGAAGATGATGGATGGAATGGACGAGGTTTTTCGTGTCTATACAAGATATGTGATGAGAAATAAACTGCCAAGAGAAGTTCATATCAGATTTACTAAGAAAATAATTAAATCACAAATACTGCAGGCAGCAAGAGAAAAAACACTAAAGTACAAAGATAAAGAAATAGTGGTACTGAAACAGGTACCAAGGAGAGTGAGAGAGATAAGAAGAGAATATTTATTCTTGACCAAAGAGTTACTTAAGAGAGGAATAAATTACAGATGGCTGATACCAGAAGGTCTCATGTTTACCTGGCAGGAACAAAGACACAGAATTAATACAGTTGAAAAAGCTGAGTTATTCTATCTGGAATATTTCAGAGGAAGGGAGGAAGATACAAGAAAAGAAGAGTCGTTAATTGAATTTCAAGAGGAATATACAGCAGTAATTGAAAAAGAAGCAGGAGCCGTAGGTGGTGTACCCAGAGAGCAACGAGAACCAAGATCTACTAGACCAACAAATCCTTCTTATAAAGTCTAAAATGGATGAGAGAAAACTGATTACAATTAATATAAATGGACTTAATTCAGCTATTAAAAGAAGAAAAATATTTCACAAGTTAGAGAAATTAAAATTTGATATAATCTGTCTACAAGAAGTACATATTAAAAAACAACATGATTATATATTGAAACAACAAAAAATAGGGAAATTATTTACAGCGTTGACGCAGTGTAAAAAGAGAGGAGTGGTGTTATACATTAGAGATACAATCCCTGTGGAACAAATATATACAGATGATGACAGAAGGATTTTGATGGTGGAGATAATGGACAATAATCTAAAGATACTTTTAATAGCAATTTATGCTCCAAATGATAATCAAGAAGATTTTTACAGGAAGTTACATAAGAAAATAATTGAACTGGACTATGCTAATATCTGTCTGATGGGAGATTTTAATGGAATAATAAATGACAAATTGGATTATAAAATACAAAAAACAGCAAAGAAAGCTAGAAAGACATTGCCAAAATCCTTCTTTCGAATGGTAGATGAAATAAACTTAAAAGATGCATGGAGAGAGAGAAATGCGAAAAATAAACAATATACCTTTTATTCAAATAGACATGCATCATGGTCTAGAATAGATATGATATGGATGTCAACAGAATTGTTTTCTAACATACAAGACATTGAAATAGAAGCAAGTACCTGGGCAGATCACAATCCAATAACACTTGTATGGAAAGGACAAAAAAGGAGATCTAGATGGACTTTAAATAATATGATATTAAAGGAAAAAGACTTTAAACAGAAAATTGAGAGGGAATTGACTTTTTTCTTTAAAGAAAACACAAAAGAGGATACATCATTACAGAACCTCTGGGACACAATGAAGGCTTATACAAGAGGCTTGATAATGGACTATACAAGGAAAAGAAATATAAAACAGAAAAAAAAACTTTAAAATATTGCAAGATGACGACAAGAAGTTGGAAAAAGAACTACAGAAATTTCCACAAAAAAAAGGACATTAAAATTAAAATGGACATAACTAAACATAAAATGGGGCTAATGGAAAAAGAAGAAATAGCACAAAAAATTAAGAATGCTAAGCAGAACTATTTTGAAGATGCAAACAAACCAGGCAGATGGCTAGCATATAAATTGAGAAAGGAAAGAGACTCGAGAAGGATAAATCAATTGATAAATGAACAAGGACATGTATGCTATGGAAATGCAGAGAAAAAAATTATTTAAGATTATTATGGAAAACTGTACCATCAAGAGAATGTTCAGGAAGAAAGAATTCAACAATACTTACAGGAAGCAAATTTGCCTCAGATACCCAAAGTTATAATGTTAGAAAGTAACATAACAATGATGGAATTAACAGAAGCTTTAAAAAAGCAAAAACATTGGGAAAGCACCAGGTCCGGATGGTTTGCCAGTGGAATTTTATAAGACATTCCAGGAAACATTGAATCTTCACTTATTAGGAGTTATGAATGAAGTTATGACAAAGAAGAGAATACCCAAAACATGGTCAGAAGCATATATCACACTTGTACTGAAGGAGGACACAGACCCACAGCAAGCTAAAAACTACAGACCTATATCACTATTAAATTCAGATTATAAAATTTTTGCTTCAATTCTGGCAGAAAGACTGAAAAGTTACTTAAACAATTTTATTCATCCTGATCAAAATGGATTTCTGCCAAAGAGACAGATTAAAGATAATATGAGAATATTTTTAGATACACTGGAATACTATGAGGCACATCCTGAAAAATAAATGGCTCTGGTGTTTTTAGATGCACAAAAAGCCTTTGATAATGTGAATTGTATTTGCTAAGAATTGGAAAAATGAAAAAAATACCTATGCAGGAGGAAATTATTAAGAAAATCATGGACTGTGCCAAAATGAGTAAATTGACATTTGAAATTAGAGAACAAGAGGATAAGCAATTTTATATAATATGGGATTTATTTTATCAATGGTTAGATAAAAAGACATGGTAAAGAAATAGATTAGTAAGCCTTACAATAAAAGTTAATAAATTGATATAGAATACAATATAAAATATATAACCATTGGATGAATGTATAAGATTAAATCATAATGAAAATTAGAATATCTCGTATAAAATGATGGAAAACAAGTCAAATGAATGTTTAATAATTGATATTATATAAGCACAAGCTAGACCGATAAGGTGAGAATTTATATAACTTGTGAGTAATGGTAAAAAAAGGATAGCACAAAAGATTGTAACCAACTGACACACTATATGTATATAATTGAAAGAGGGTTTTATGTTTTTATGTTCTGTTCCTATGTTTGTTGTAAAAAATAAAAACTTTGTTTAAATTTTAAAAAAATGTTTTTATATGTACTATTTGCTGCCCAGAATTATGCATTTAAGATAGGTACATTTTTAAAATAAATAAATAGATTGAAGAAATTGCATCTTCATTATCTCTGAATCTCACCTTCAGATTTTGATACATCGGGTAGGTTTAGCTTAGAACCCAGAGAAGTTTTCTTGTGCTCAAGAACTATTACTTTATGGCAAACAATGTGATCTTTGCATAATTCTATATAGATTATAATAATTGAGGTAACTTATCTCAGTATAGATATTGCAAGGAAGAGCCTTAATTTAAAAAAAAACAATAAAACAATGTTAGAATGTAGGGGTTAGAAGGGATCCTGGAGATCATTTAGTTTTATTCTATCATTAGCCATTGCCCAGTCTAGGAATCCACCATTACAATATTCATCACAGATGGTCATTTAGCCTTTGTTTTAACATCTCCATCATAGGAGATCATATCATATTCAGAGGCAAGTTGGTTCTTTCAGGGTACAACTCTTGCTTTTCAGTTTTCCTGATACCCACTCAATTATACCTCCTTATAATGTAAACCCATTGTTTCTTCTCCTGTCTTCTGGAATTAACTCTAAACAATTCTTTGTTTTTTATATGAAATCCTTTAAGATGCTTAAGACAACTATTGTATCTCCCCCTCAATTTTTGCCAAGCTAAACATAGCCAGTGCCTCCAACTGTTCTGCATATGTTTTCTAGTCTAAGTCTTTAATCATCTCCTTTGTTCTCCTCTGGACATGCTTCATTTGCCAATGTCCTTCTTAAAATGTAGTGCTGGATTCAGTATTCTAGGTGTGGTCTGATCAACATAGAATAGAGAAAAACAATGACTTCTCTTGAACTTAATGTTGATAAAACCTAGGTCTACATTTTGGAGTGGAGGGATTGATATATATATATATATATACTGAAGCCTGATGATGGCAGATGAGATTCTGCTGAAACATTGCTACAACATTGCTACAAATACCCGAACAAAGCTGAATAATTATATATATGTTTTCTTAAGTTTTCGCGGGTACTTACATGTATGGTGTTCGGCTTTTGTTCGGTATTCTCCCACGTCATTGTAGTTCTTTTAAAGTTGTAGCAACGTTTCAGCAGAATCTCATCTGCCATCATCAGGCTTCTGTATTGTGTCCGTCTGTGGGTCAGACTTTTACAGTGGTTTCAGATTTAAATTTGGGGCAGCCTATTGCTGTGCCAGAATGGTTTTTTCTTCATCCTGATTGGTTGGGAGTCTTGGTCTGTGTTTATTGGTCTCGGAGTTTGCTGTGTTCTGCTTGATGGGTGTCTCTGATATCTTCTGTCTGTTTTTTGGCTCTTTTTGTATCTTGATTGGCTGGCAGCATTGTGTTACTTTAATGGAGGCCTTTAGTGCAGCTTGGCTTCGGGTAAATGGACGGCTATCATTAGTTAGGAAGCTGGGTTTCATCTGGGTGCCTGGTTGGGGTGTGTGTTTGAGCTGGAGGTATCAGGGGGATCTGTTTGTGCCCAGGTGTTTGCCTGGCTTGTGGTGTGGAGATTTTTTTGTTTGTGAGTGCAGGCTTCCAAATGATTGACAGCCTGGTGGAATCATCTCTTCTGTTCATGCTTTCTGGTCTTTTTTCAATCTCTATGGCTTCTCTGATGACTCTGTGGCTAGGGTTTTCCATAGAGGCCAGGGTTTTGGTGCCATTGAAGTTGATGCTATGACCTGTAGCTTCCATGTGTTGGACTAGTGAGGAAGTGTGTTCCAGCTTTTTGACTGCATTTTTGTGTTCATCCAGGCGGGTACTTATTCTTCTATTGGTCTGTCCAATGTATGTGGCCGGGCATGATGCACAGGGGACTTCGTATATGCCTTGGTTTTCCAGGTCAATTTTATCTTTGGGGTTGCTAAGGATGGCTGCTATTTTTCTGTCTGTTTTGAAGGCAGTCCTGATGTGATGTCTGTGTAGTACCTTACTAATTTTGTCTGTAGTACCTCTTATGTAGGGCAGGACAGCTGTTCCATAGGTCTGTTCATCTTCTGGGTCTCTATTATGTTTCAGTGTATATATATATATGAATATATATATGAATATATATATATATATATTCATTCTTAAGTTTTCGTGGGTACTTACATGTATGGCTTTCAGCTTTGTTCGGGTATTTTCCCACGTCATAGTAGTGGTGCTTTTAAAGTTGTAGCAACGTTTCAGCAGAATCTCATCTGCCATCATCAGGCTTTTGTATAGTGTTCATCTGTTCACAGATGAAATACGACTTCAGCAACAGAGTGGTCAATGTCTGGAATACTCTACCTGATTCTGTGGTTTCTTCCCCAAACCCCAAAAACTTTAACCTTAGACTGTCTACTATTGACCTCACTCCTTTCCA
This sequence comes from Notechis scutatus, assembly GCF_049901735.1. Taxonomy (NCBI): domain Eukaryota; kingdom Metazoa; phylum Chordata; class Lepidosauria; order Squamata; family Elapidae; genus Notechis; species Notechis scutatus. The sequence continues at coordinate 204,651,478 of NC_142009.1, read as the reverse complement.
AAGAGGTCTGTAGGGGGCGTGCATAAGCACACCAATGTGCCTACCATGCCTGTCCTATTGTTTCTTTTTTATTCATAACCATTTCATATATTCATAACCATGTTTATACTTATGTCTGCTATCTAACACTTGCTTGACAAACAAATAAATAAATAAACAAACAAACAATCTTGGCTTATATTTCAGTGGTGATCCACAATGACGCCCAGATCCTTTTCATATATGCCACTGTCTTATATGGTTCTTTCCATCCTGTACTCATATTTTTCCTACAAAAATGTAAGCGCTTGCATTGTCTCTATTGAAATTCATCCTCATGGATTCTTTTCATTGTTCCCACCTTTGGGATCCACCTGAATCTTGATATTGTCCCAAAGGTGCTTTTCCAAAAGACATCTGGACTTCCTTTGTTTTGCTTGAAGGCATTTCGCTTTTCATCCAAGAAGCTTCTTCAGTTCACTTCTCATCCAAGAAGCTTCAGAACTGAAGAAGCTTCTTGCATGAGAAGTAAAACATCTCCAACCAAGATAAAAAAGTCCAGTTGCCTTTGGGAGAACCCTCAGTGACTTAACAGTCAGAGAAAGAAATTTAGAAAAGGCCTGCCCTAATGGATCAAGCAGATAAAAGTGGCTTTGACAAGTTTGTATTTTCAGACTTGCAAGATTGATGTTAGCCCTCCCCGGTAAATCAAGCCAAAGTTTTTCACCCACTGATCTTGTAATCTTTAATTTGTTAAATAAAAATCTTCAATGAGTTCAATTGTGCTTATTGCCAAATGTTTGTAATCTATGCAGAAAGGCATGCATAGGATTGCACCAATTGTGGACTCCTCGGAGTCCTTTCAAGGTCCTTCTTAGGAAAGCACTGTATTTCATTTGGACTCACTTTCAAAACCCCTTTATAAAAATTCCATTTTGGAATGCTAATACATTATATTATTCATTTTCAGATCCACTTGTTTTCAAAGGAAAAGCACTCCGGTAAGGAACACTGTCAAGACAGGAGCCAGTATTAATAATTCTAAATTTACCCGAACTTTCTACATCCTCTTTCTATATTTTTATTAAGTACACCTATACCTTAATTTCTATTACTTTGATTTTTTTCCCCTCCCACGTTAAAAGAAAAGTTGCCAATGGCACCACTACTTCCCATGTAATGAAGCAGATATTTGTCTTCCACCGATTTTATTCCTTAAATTTATCATTCAACTTGAAGGTTTCACACCCTTGGCATTTTAATTCTTTAAATGGCATGACAAGCACTCTTTTCCCAATGTTGGCATCAACTCTAAGGACTTATAATTACTATTTTTAATTGATGGAATCAAACTTGGCTCTATTTTGTAGACTTTGTGGAAAACATACAATGGTTGTTTGGCCAGAAGTACAAATTGGTGTTAGGCTATTGTAGAGCAAAATTAACTTAGGTGCTCTTGAGGACAACTTAAGAACTGCAAAGACAGATACTGAACGTCTGGAACTACCCTGGCACGCCCCCAACTACCTCAATTCCAACTACTGCCGGCCTTAAATGCAAACTACTCAATGCAAGAAGCCTCGTGAATAAAATACCTGAATTTCTCTTCCTCCTAAATATGGCTAACTTTGACATTATATTTGTCTGTGAAACATGGCTCAATGCATCTCTCCCCGACTCCATTACCACAGTAAGAGACTATCATGTTTACAGATCAGATCGTGAAAATCGTCGAGGAGGTGGTGTTGCTATATTCTATAAAAAATCCTTACATCTAAAAAATATCCAAGTTACCCAGGAGCTTGCCCTTCCTGAAACCATCATCTGTGAACTATCCTCAAATATCACAATTTGATTCTTACTATGTTACAGAGCACCTGATTATGACATCGAACATGTAAACAAGCTAAATACATTACTAACATGGGCTGCATCCTGCCCATACCCTTTTATCCTTCTTGGTGATTTCAATCTACCTCATATTGACTGGACCCTAAATGATTGTACAACTGAAATCATACACACAACCTTCTACAATGCTATTACAAATCTGGGACTGGAACAACTAGTAATCAACAACACTAGACAAAACAACTGCCTCGATCTCATCTTCTGCAACAGTTTGAACCTAATTTATGGAATACAAACTAAAGAACCCTTTTCCAGTAGTGAACACAATATGATTGACTTTTGTCTCAACATACATCCACACAAAAATCACCACAATGATGTAATCCCCTATTGTAACTTCAAAAAAGGCAACTATGATCTTATAGACAACGATCTCTCATCCCTTGATTGGCAATCTCTATTCACTGGATGCAATACCGTTGAAGACCATTATAACATATTTTTACTTGAAGTCAAAAGAGTCATCAAACTATATGTTCCAACAACAACTCCCAAAACAAAACAAAAAAGCAGATTACCCATATCAATAAGGAAACTTCAATCCAAAAAGAGATCACTCTGGCGGAAAAACAAATCTGGTCACGTTGCCAATTTCAAAAACCGATACAAAAATTTATGCCACCAGATAAAGACTGAATGCACCAATTATCACATTAAACAAGAGGAAAACCTTCTAAGCACCAATTCCACCCGAGCTTTTTACAATTTTGTAAACAACAAACTAAAAGACTCAAGGTCCATCCCTCCCTTGATAGGACCTGATGGTAAAGACTGCAACGACGACACCATTAAAGCCAACATCTTTAACACATTCTTCGGCTCAGTATTTGTAAACAGCAATGGATCATGCCCAGTATTTCCTAGCCGTACCACAGATAACAACAATGATCTAATACATATCGATTTTACAGAAGACAATGTCGAAAAATCACTACGCAATCTAAAACCATCTCTATCTATTGGACCGGATGGAATATGTGCCTACTTCTTAAGAAAGCTATCCACTGCCATAGCCAAACCTCTAAGCATAATCTTTGAAAAATCTTTCAGGACCAGCTCCTTGCCTAACCTATGGTCACAAGCCACAGTCATCCCCATCTTCAAAAAGGGAGACCCAAGCCTAGTTGAAAATTACAGGCCAATCTCCTTATGCTGCGTCACCTGTAAAGTCATGGAATCAATTATTAACCAATCCATCATCCTCCACTTAGAGACAAACAACCTACTCTCCAATAAACAATTTGGTTTCAGAAAAAAACTATCCTGTAATCTGCAACTCTTACACTGCAAAAACATATGGACGACACAACTCGACCAGGGCAAAGCAATTGACGCAATCTACATAGACTTCTGTAAAGCCTTTGATTCAGTGGTACACGACAAATTACTCCTAAAAATAAAATCCTATGGTATCTCTGGACAACTGAATAACTGGATAGAAGCATTCCTGTCAAACAGACAACAAATGGTCAAAATCGGGAGCGTTCTATCAAATCCAGTACCTGTCAATAGTGGTGTCCCCCAGGGCAGTGTTCTAGGACCAACTCTCTTCATACTCTACATAAACGACCTCTGTGATCATATTAAGAGCAATTGCGTTCTCTTCGCTGATGATGTAAAGCTGTTCAATACCACAGACAATACTGCTACCCTACAAAAAGACCTTGATTATGTATCTGAATGGTCAAACAAGTGGCAACTTCAAATCTCAACAAATAAATGCTCTGTCTTACATATTGGCAAAAAAAATCAGAAAATAAAATACAAGCTGAATAGTCAAGATCTTGTAAGCTCTGTAAAGGACCTTGGAATACTCACCTCTAATGATCTAAGTGCTAGAGCCCACTGCAACTACATAGCCAAAAAGGCATTAAGAGTTGTTAACCTAATCCTACGTAGTTTTTTCTCTGGTAATATCACACTACTAACCAGAGCATACAAAACATTTGCTAGACCAATACTCGAATACAGTTCATCAGTCTGGAACCCTCATTACGTATCTGATATTAGCACAATTGAGAAAGTCCAGAAATATTTCACAAGAAGAGTTCTCCACTCTTCTACTCGTTGTAGAATACCTTATGCCACCAGACTTGAAATTCTAAAACTAGAAAACCTTGAATTACGCCGTCTTTGGTCTGACTTAAGCATGGTATATAAAATCATACATTGCAATGTCCTACCTGTCAATGAATACTTCAGCTTCAACCATAACAACACAAGAGCACACAATAGATACAAACTCAAAGTAAACTGCACCAAACTTGATTGCAGGAAATACGACTTCAGCAATAGAGTGGTCAATGTCTGGAATACTCTACCCGACTCTATAGTCTCTTCCCCAAACCCCAAAAACTTTAACCTTAGACTGTCTACTATTGACCTCACCCCTTTCCTAAGAGGTCTGTAGGGGGCGTGCATAAGCGCACCATCGTGCCTACCGTCCCTGTCCTATTGTTTCTCTTATTCTTTTATTTTTTCTTATATGTACCCATTTCATGTATTCACAACTATGTATACACTTATACTTATTATCTTGTAAACAATTGGCAAATCAAATAAATAAAAATAAAAATAAATAAATAAAAATGCAAAACAAAGTGAAACAAAAGGCAAAGAGGAGAACAGCAACATGCCTGAGAAAAATTTATTCTGCCCAATGGCCAAGCGGACAGCATGTAGCATAATTCTTGGTCACAGACTGCTAATCTACCCATCACTCCAATCTTTCTTCTCTGTATATTTTCCACTTTCTCTTCTTCCCTCTCACACACAAAGTTGCTTCCTATACAAGTAGTCCTCAACTTCCAACAGTTCATTTAATGACTGTTCAGTTATAACAGCACTGAAAAAAGTGACTTATGACCATTTTTGACACTTAAAAACCATTGCAGCAGCCCCACGGTTGCATGATAAAAATTCAGACACTTGGCAACTGACTTGTGTTTATGACAGTTGCAGTGTCACAGGGTCATGTGATTTGCTTTTGCGGCCTTCGGACAAGTAGAGTCAATGGGGAAGCCGGATTCAATTAACAGCTGTGTTATTAACTGAACAACTGCGATGATTCACTTAACTGTGGCAAGAAAGGTCATAAAATAAGACAAAATTTACTTAACAACTATTTCACTTTGCCACATAAATTTTGGGCTCCGTGGTGGTCATAAATGGAAGACTACCTGCACATGATTAGTGAGGCATAGCTCATTTCTGGAACAAGAACATTGGGAATGTTGAAACAGAAAACTTAAGACGCGCTTTATCTATTTTTAGCACTTTAGGCAAAATCATACTATGATACTCCTGATGGTATTTTCTTAGGAATTTCAAAAAGGTGCCCTCTTGATTACATTTTCTTCAAGATTTAGAGCTTTATTCTTAACAGTTTTCAGCCTTAGATATTTTTTTGCACATTAACCGTGAATCATAGTAAATAATGTTAATTACATTAGCACCCATTGTTATCATATGGAAATGATTCTGTAAAATTATATTTAACTCTTGATTGGTCATTACTGCTTTTGCAGATATAACTTTGATAAGCTGATAATCACATGACTGATCTGCTCAGTACCTTCCTACAAGACTTTTGTGTTGTTTCAACAATATCAACAGCTTCCTCAGGGTCATAGCCATAATAAAAAAAAAAAAAAATTGTGTGACTTGCAACATCTGCTTAGTACAAGGTGCTGTTCGCTACCATTTAACCAACTTTGTGAGTTAATGCTTTCAAAAAGAGTAAAAAGAAAAAATATTTTTTAAAAAATATGTTGTATTCAAACTTTTAAACAAGTAGATTAAAAACTAACACAAACTAATAGGTAGTAAGCAGGGAAAAAGAAAAAAAAGAAAGAAAGAAAGAAAAGAAAAAGCAAAAAGTGTAAGAAAAAAGAAAAAGTTAAGAAATATAGGAAAGAAAGAAAAAAAAGTATAAAGTGGCTTCCAAAATTCTTCCCCGCGGTTATAAGTACAAATATGTTTTGACGTTTCTCTCTAAAATTACATTGTCTTACTTTTCTTTCTATAACCTATCCTATCTACCATAAATTCTTTTTTTTTTTAAATTTGACACAAAAAGTCCATAAAAGGCTTCCAGTGAAGAAAAAAAAGGGTCTAAAGCAACAAGGGAAGGTTTTATATTCATACTGGAAGTATTTTCATATACCGTATTTGCCGGCGTATAAGACGACTTTTTTGCCCTGAAAAACATGCCTCCAAGTGGGGGGGTCGTCTTATACGCCGGGAGGACTCCGACTCCCACTTCGAGCTTGAGTTGCAGCCGGGAGGGAGGCTGGGGGGAGGTGTGTGTGTGTGTGTGTGTGTGTGTGTGTGGCGGGTGTCACTCGCCACGCGCTGCAACCTTTCCCCCTCTTCCTTCCTTAGCGGTGTGGGGAGGAGAGGATTCGAAGATCCTCACGTGCGGCGTACTTTTCTTTTTCTTTTTTTCTTTTTGCACGCAAGTTTTGCATGCGGGTGGCTGTAGGTTAAGGATGGGGGAGCCCCCGGGTGGGTTATCAGGTTTTATGGTGCTTCCAACATGTGTGAACGGTGGAAGAGCGGAGAAGAGAGCGAGCGAGCGCCCCGCTGTGTGAAATCCTGCCGTCAAAGCAACACTGGGGGAGGCAGGGTATAAATTTACCAGGTTAATGTAGCAATGGTGATTAATGCCCAGAACATTGTTTGCGGGTATTGGGGTGTGTGTGTGTGTGTGGTGGTGGTGAGGAGAGGTTGTCCTTTGAATGCGGAAAAGTAGGTGTGACCTTGTGTAGGAAAATAAAGAGATCCTTTTAGCGTGTTTGGCTTCTTTGCCTCCCCTTGTTCGTTTTGACGTGGAGATAATGGCCTTCGGGCGGGAGGGGAAGAAAACGGTAGCTGGATCATTTCAAATTTCACTTACTCTCCTGCCTCACTTCAATATGTCTGAGCGACTCCAGATACTGGAAGACTTTTTGAATGAAAGTGTTACCTCCTTTTTTTTTTAAAGAGGGCCACTTGGGGAAAAAAAAAGATTCTAAGGAATTCCTTGTTTCTTGATTAAAGAGAAGGCATTGAATATACTGTTCCTTGGCAGCCTTTTCAGTGTCCGGTTTTGGGTGTGTTGTGTGTGTGTGTGTGTGTGTGAGAGAGAGAGAGAGAGAGAGAGAGAGATCAGCTGTATTGAGAAGAGAACGTTTCCTGTGTTCTCATTTTATTTACAACATATTTTACGCTTAATGGTAAGCAATGAAAAATATTTTTAAAACTCATTTCTAAACTCCATAGCTATTTGCATATTCTTGGTTCAAAATTGGATTAGCTCATTTCAAAATTGTCCAAAGCAGAAAAGTGCATCAAAAAAAAAAAAAAGTGCAAAAGTGGAAGGTGTGTGGAAGAGGGGTAGTCTTATACGGCGAGTATATAACAAACTCTATATTTTGAGTGGAAATGTTGGGGGGTCGTCTTATACGCCCAGTCGTCTTATACGCCGGCAAATACGGTACTTTATGGAAGTAATATTTAGAAGCCTTTTCAATTTTAAATTTTGCCATCTGAGTAACTATCTGAATTGGCTAGGCCTAGAATCAGCCCTGTAACAATGCCCCTAATGAAAACAACTGAACCCTTAGGATTGTAAGATCTGTCCATCACTATTTCTTCCTTCTTGCATTCCATTCTTCTGTTTTGTTCCACTTTCTTCTTTGTATACCCTTCCTTTGTATATAATGTCTTCTTCTCAGCCGTGACACCCTTTTTTTCTCTGGTTTTACTACATGATAGCTGTTTGTATAGATCTTAATGGAAATATTACAACATAACATCCTATTGAAGACAAAACAGCTTCCTGCACAATATGCTATCTTATAAAACACTAGAGTGCTTCCTCCCAGTTATTAATACTGGATAACAGTCATTATTCTCATTCAAAAAAGGCAGCTTATAATTTATTATGTTATTCTGTAGTCTAAGGCTCTGCCTAATCTTTTCTGCTTTGTATCCTAGAAACATCTGAATTGTGTTTGGTTTGGGAGTTGAGAAAAGGCTTTCTCAGTCACTGTCCTCAGGCTTCAGAATTCCCTTGGTGGAGAAATTCACTTTTCCCCTCTTTGATTGTGTTCCACTATCATGTACAAATCTTTCTCTTCCGGCAAGCAATCAGCCTTCTGAATTGCTGGCTTTTAACTTCTTGGCTGAAATACTTTCTGAACTTTTTTTTTTTTTTTTTTGAGGCTTTAACTGGCTTATGCCCTTCTTTTCCCTCCTCTCCTTTAAAACATTTATTTGTTCTTTTTTGTACTGGGATGGTTGAATAGCTTAACTTGTGCTGTTAAGAAAGATATAAAGGTAGAAGAATTTTTTTTAAAATGATAGCTTCATTTAACTGTGGAAGTTACAGAGGCGGCTCCCCCACCCAAGAAGCAGCTGAAACACCTCCATGGTTCCCCCTGCTGCTGCCGCTGTTATTGGCGCTGGCGCTGGCGAGAGAGGGACAGCTGCAGCTTGGCCTGGGCGCTTGGAATGCAGGAACAGGCTGCGCACCGGGACTTTTGCAAACTTGCAGAGCCCGAGGCTGGAGCACCAAGGGTAACAGCAGCAGAGACGCTCGCTCGGCTCTTCTCACACCCACCCAGCCGCTCGGAATTAAACCAAAACGCAGTGCGTGGTGCTCCGAGGTACCTCAAAATGGTTTTTTTTCCTGTTGTTACGGGGACGGGGGAAAAGCAGGTGCGACTCAGATGCTGTTGTTGGAGACGGTGCTGGCGAGAGAGGTGCCAGCACCGGTGAGAACCGTGGAAGCTACGGAGGCCTGAGAAGCGGCTGAAATGCTGCCAGACATCCACGCTGCCGCCACCCGCCTGCTGACCTGGGTCTGCAGCAAAGGCGCTTGGTGGGGGTAAGGGAGCCCTCCGTGTTCCACCATGATTGGCTGTTAGGAGCGGTTGATGGCGAGGCGTAGCTGCCCGTGGGGCACTCCTAAAGGCAATTTCCCCCCACCTTCTCCCCCCCCCCAATTTCACATGTTTTAAACTAGGCCTAAATTTGGGGGGAGGGGCTTAATTTCATTTTATACCTAGAAAACATTCTGGGTCTTCCTATTGGGGGGGGGGGGCATATTGTTGGAGAAACAAGGTAGAGTTCTTCTAGTGGAACGTTCATAATCCTTCAGGTACTAGACCTTGGCAGGAACTTGAAACATCTTCTCTTTTACTGCATGATTAGGGTTACAGAAGCAAGAAATCCTGGCACGCCATATTGGAAGGCTGTAAAAAGGTTCTACGTGCCTGATCTTAAGGAAGTCAGTGCTACTCTGAAAAGGGTTGTTAAGTCATGTGATATTGGTCAATTAAACTATTTTTGCACTGCCCCTTATGAATTAGCTTCAGTCTTTATATATTCTGTGGCTCCAACTTTCCGAAGCAGTGAAAAGATCCAGGGACAGTGCTTACTTGGGCTTGAAAGGAGAGATCACTAGAAAATTACAATGTTCTGGTATGCAAATAATGCGATGAGTGGCCTATATGCAGTGAAATGCTCTGTCTCAAATCCTCAGAGGAGTATCTCAGATCCAGGCAGCAATAAGGTCCCAGCATCTCTTGGGACCTTCTAGATTCTCTGCCCCACTTGATTATTATTATAAGTATTTAATTAAAATAAAAACCAAATACATTCTGAAATGCTTCCAAGGAAGGGGTTGAGTTTATGGACCCGGAAGAAATGTTTATACTTTTATGCAGTATGAAACTGGCCACTTATGAGCAAGTCCCTACTGCCACTTTGGACTGCTTGATCCATTAGGGCAGGTCCTTCCTAAGCTTCTTTTTCTGACTGTTAAGACACTAATGGTTCTCCTAAAGGTGCTTTTTTCCAAAAGGGAACAGGACTTTCTTTATTTTGCTTGAAGATGTTTCACTTTTCATCCAAGAAGCTTCTTCAGTTCTGAAGCTTCTTGGATGAGACTGGAGAAGCTTCTTGGATGAGAAGTGAAACTTCTTCAAGCAAAACAAAGAAAGTCCAGTTGCCTTTTGAAAAAGCACCTTTGGGACAACCATGACGTGGATGACTGAGAATCCCCATAGACACTGGGAGTTCCTACCTGGCTTCTCTGTTTCCTAGGCAGCATCTTTTTCTCTTATCCTCAAGGTCATTCACACATTCCATTATAGCTTTCATTCCATTATAAGAGCAACTGCGTTCTCTTTGCTGATGATGTAAAGCTATTCAACACCACAGACAATACTGCTACCCTTCAAAAAGACCTTGACTATGTATCAGAATGGTCAAACAAATGGCAACTTCAAATCTCAACAAATAAATGCTCTGTCTTACATATAGGCAGAAAAAAATCAGAAAATAAAATACAAGCTAAATAGTCAAGACCTTGTTGAGGATCCAAACTTTGTCAAGAACCTTGGAGTACTCATCTCAAATGATCTAAGTGCTAGAGCCCACTGTAACTACATAGACAAAAAGGCATTAAGAGTTGTTAATGAGTTGTCTAATCTTATGTAGCTTTTTCTCTGGTAATATCACACTACTAACTAGAGCATACAAAACATTTGCTAGACCTATACTTGAATACAGCTCTGGAACCCATATCATGTATCTGATATTAACACAATTGAAAAAGTCCAGAAATATTTCACAAGAAGAGTTCTCCGCTCCTCTACTCATTGCAGAATACCTTATGCCACCAGACTTGAAACTCTAGACCTAGAAAACCTAGAACTACGCCGCCTCCGGTCCTATCTAAATATAGTATATAAAATCATACATTGCAATGTCCTACCTGCAAATGAATACTTCAGCTTCAATCATAACAATACAAGAACACACAATAGATACAAACTCAAGGTTAACCGCACCAAACTTGATTGCAGGAAATATGACTTCAGCAACAGAGTGGTCAATGTCTGGAATACTCTACCTGACTCTGTGGTTTCTTCCCCAAACCCCCAAAACTTTAACCTTAGACTGTCTACTATTGACCTCACCCACTTCCTAAGAGGCCTGTAGGGGGCATGCATAAGCGCACCAATGTGCCTACCGTCCCTGTTCTACTGTTTCTTTTTATTTTTCTTATAAGTATCTATCTCATGTATTCAAAACTATATTTATTCTTATACCTGTATCTTGTAAGCGATTGACAAATCAAATCAAATGTAAAATGTAAAAAATCTCCTGGCTTGAATGTCCAATAAAAGTAGACACATCTTTAGAACCCTATTAAGGTGAGGCCATCTGGATCTCTGAGGGCATGTGTTCCACAAGGAATGCCAAGGCTGCCACAGAGAAGGCAAGGCACATCTCCTGAATGCAAGAAGTTGTGTGTTTTACTAAGGGCATCTGGAGCATGCCCTCTGAGCTGGGACAATGTGGGGGGGAAATGGAGCAATAGAACTGAGCATTAGAGTTGTACAAGTGATTGGTTAGAACAGCAGGACTTCCTGTTCTCATTACATTTGCAGGTTCCATTTGTCCCATTTTGTGGAACAGAATTCCTGTAGATTTAGTTGTCTTTTTGATTTCATCAACTGGCAGTGGAGCAAATATATTTTGGGTGACTGAAATAAAGAAATCATCTTTCAAAAGACTTCTAAGCTTATTCATTAAACAGGAATTCTGTACAGCATATTTATAGGAACAGAAGAGCTAGGCCTTAATTTTCATTCCTAAGAAGGAAGGAGACATAGCTCACCAAATAAACCTTAGATAAAAGGAAACATACATTTTTCTTGTACATTTGATGATATTCCAACACATTTGCCAGAAATTTCTTTCTCTCTAAAGGGAAGATTTTAATATATTTAGTGTTCTGATATCTCTTCAGTAGTTAGAAATGTTGCAGAAAGTGGTTATTAATAAATCATTAAAGGCTCTCATCACATCTAGCAGCCTGGCTTCTACACTGTATTCCCCCCCCCCCCTTTGCTCTACAGAAAGTCTTTCTAACAAAACCCACAAAAAGAACTGTTATAATGGACTAGCCTTCAAAAATGAAGAAAAATGTACTCCTCAGTTATAATCTATTTTTATGCTCTCCACCCCGCCTCAATTTCTTGTTGCTCAGAATATGTAACATCTTGCGTTAACAGCTAAGTTAATCTTACATTAAGATTTGATCTTTATCAAAATCTGTGGCAATAACTCTCATAATTAGGACTTGGCCTGTCAATCTGTTAAAAGAAGTTTTACAGTATCGTCTTTTAATGATTATTTTATTTAGCAATTAATTAATTGGCTAAAAGTTGTACATTGTTTCCGTCCAGTAAACTTATATTAAATGTTCCCAAGGATAGTCTCTTCCCTTTTTCATCTTTAAATTTGAGATCATTAGAATTTTTTTTTTTTTTGCTTGCTGAGTAATCTTGACTATTTTCCTGGCTCCCCCCCCCCCATTTTTTTAAAAAATGCGTGGAACTGTCAATACCTGACAAAGAAGAAACAGTACAATTCTGGATGCTGCTATGGAACAATCCAAAAAAAAAAAAAAAAACAATAAGAAAGCAATGGAGATAAAGAGCTGGATAAGAATAAAAAAAGAAGCTGAAATGAAATAACTTCTAAAAACAGCAGAAATAGTGGAGAAAAGGGAAAGGAGGATAAAACACTGGTCAGCACCAGATGAAGATGAGCTGCATGTTTTGGGGTTGTAACATCTGACACCCACTTATTGCCAAGCAGCTTAACAACATATTGCAAGGAGAGGAAATTGAAGTTTGGTTAACATTTGGCAAAACCTACATGACAATGAAAAATCCAGCATAAGTGATGACACCGGACAACTAAAGACCAATTACCTGCTTACCAACAACTTTCAAATTGTTTCCAATCCAACAGCATCTAGTTGAAAGCTAGTTCTTTCCACCCTGAGCAGAAAGGAAGCTGCCGAAATGGCAGAGGAACAAAAGATCAACTTCTGAGTGAAAAGATTATTTTGAAAAATTGCAAGAGCAGGAAAACCAACTGAATGTAGCTTGGATTGATTACCAGAAGGCATTCCACTCCCTGTCACACAATTGAATAATCAAGTGCATAGAAACAACAGGAATCAGTAGAAACATCAGATTTCTGCAATGATAAATGGCACAATGGAAGACATGGTTGCCGGTCAATGGTGATCAACTGGGAGAGGTTAATACCAAGAAAGGAGTCTGTCAAGGAGACTCACTGTCTCCACTACTGTTTGTCATTGCATGGATTTTTCTGTGAACAATACTGAATAACTCAGGCCATGGGTATCAAACATCAAAAAAATCTGCTAGGCTATCCCACCTGCTATACATGGACAATCTGAAGTTGTATGGAAAAAACACCATCAGAAATAGAATTGTTGCTCAAAATTGTCCATGTAGTAGTCAGTCAAGATATTACAATGGAGCTTGGACTGGACAAAGGTGCTATTCTCAACATCAACAATGGAAAACTAGGGAAAACAGAAAGAATCAAGATCTGGCTGACTTTGTGACAAACCATAATAATAATAATGGCTTGTGCATTGTCTAGCTCACAACCTTCTCTCTGTGCTCTTTTTGATAGCTGATTCTTGGGCTGATCAGCTTAGTAGTCATTTCTAAAGTAATAAACTAGCACACTCTGCTCCTCATCATAAAAGAAACAACCTTTTCTCCTTTACCTCGAAGGAGGATGAGACAAAGAACCAGAATTTTATCTCTGTAATTTGCCTGTATGCAAGTTTCTCATTTGTATTCTCATTTGGGAACTGTTCAAACTTTTGACAATGTTGAATCAGTGGTACTTACAAATAATCCTTGGAGTTCGGGCTGATGCATTATCTTCATGTGTCATGTTTCATTTGCAATCTTTCTTGCTGGTTTTCACCAAGTGAAGTCAGTGGGAAAGATGGCAGGAGGTAGAGAATTAATTGGAGGGCTTGTCATTAATTCTTCTTAATCTCCTTTATTATAATTCTTACTAATCAGAGCTATGAGAGGATGCATGGCTTCCAACCCAGGTCAGAAGTATCCAATTTTCTCATATGGACATCATCCTTCTATGGACACATATACAAATCGAGATGTAATACAATGGCTTATTCTTCTGTCTCTGAGTTGAATACACTCCACCCCAGCATTTCTATCGCTGTAGTTCAATCTAAGGGATGGGAAGTAAGGCTTTTGGTTTATAGAAGAAGGGATTATAGACTTCATAAAGGCTTCCAGTCCTGTTTTAATTCCATAATTTGAAGACTTCACCCTCTAGAAAACTGTTCAAAAATAATAACAAGAGGCTGTAAGGAAAATAAATAAAAGTAGTGGGATATGTCATTCACAATGATCTACTCCCAGGTAGATGGTCCTTGCAGCTGAGCTGTGTCTCAAGGTACATGGAAGTATGAAGAAACTCCAGGATCATCATCCATGCCCATGAGAGAGACCTTCAGTGTGGCAACTTTTGATCCATGGCATTGAATTGGAGCATTCTCCTTAATAACTGCAGTATCTGTTTTCTGTTTCCAAGCACAGAGTGAGAAAAGAAAGAAAATAGGAACTATCTTACATCAGTTCCAGCCAAGTAAGTTTGAAATAAGGATTAATTCTGGTACATCCTTCTTGAAAGATATCCTATATGTCCAGTATTGGGCTGCTGCCACTTCGGACCAGTTCTAGTGAACTGGTAGTTCTGATAATTAGATGGCCCTGCCCACCCAACCCCACCCTATCCTGTCCTATATTTCTGGTTTTTTTCAGCTCAGCTGATTTGCATGGCACAGTGGATTTCATGTGCCTCAGGTGTCTTACTTACCGGGGCTGCCTTGTAGAAGTTCAAACTGGTGTTTTTTCATGCTGCATATGCTCACAGAATCAGTTGTTAAACCAGTCGCAGCCCATTGGTTGTATATGTCCATTATGACATCTATATTTTCAAGCTAGGCCAACTGATGGTTAAGATGCTACGTAGTCTTTCTTAAGATGAAGACTGGGTTGCAGAATATCTCCACATCGTGGTTTGTATTAACCCACCTGTCAACTAAAAAAATACTCCTTTGGCCTTTTTGTTGCCAGCAGAAAGGGAGTGCGGGAAAGCAGTGCATTCCTTAAATGCCTCAGACAATCACCTTGGCAGCCCAAAGCTGTCAGCGCGGAAGAATATTACTGGAGAGCATGATTGATGACTCTTGGCTATGGATGTGTCCCATTGGAGAATATACATCCAGGGGGAGTGGAAGGAAGACCAGGGTCAAGGGGAAAATGAATGATGTATTTTAGTGTCGGCTGCACCCAGATAACGCCAACATGGCCGCTCCTAATAAATCATTTTTGTTTACTCTGAGAGACGCGGCTAGAGTCTTATGTTTTGAATGGGGGTGGATTTGTTGGAGCCCTGACACCCACATTTGTTGAAAAGTTCACAGTTGGCTACATGCAAATAGCACTTGAAATCACAAATCAGTGGCTGGATTCTAAGCCACAATACATCTTAGCATCATTCATGCATACTCAGTCAAAAACTGAAAAAGTAGGCAAGAGAAAATGGCGCACCCATTGCCTCCAATCTGAACTCCCAAGAGATCATTTCTGAGGATGTGCACTGTGTAATTTATGGTCTCCATCTCAGCTTTATTGGGCTGTGCCAAATATGTATTTGAAAAAAAAAAAGTTGGTTACGTTGCAATTTTGTGACCCACATTGTGAGATCCTTGTATGTGATTAGCACATCAGGACAGAATTGTGAATGTTTACATCTTCTGAAACCCTGACTTGGATCTTCGCTAATTGCCATATAAGGCCCTAATTGCTATTTACTAGAGACAGGCTTTCCTAGGATATTACTACATTGTGAACATAGTGACCCCTGACTTTTTGTTGGGTACAGTAGTTGTCTGTACCCTACAGGTAGTCCTTGACTTACAACAGATCATTTAGTGACCATTTGAAGTTACAACAACACTGAAAAAAGTGACGGGCTTTTTTCATATTTACTGTACATATCCCCATGGTCACATGCTTAAAATTAAGACACTAGGCAACTGGTCCATATTTATGACGGTTGCAATGTCTCAGGGTCACATGATCCCCTTTTGCAACCTTCTGACAAACAAAATCAACAGGGAAGCCTGATTCACTTAACAAGCATGTTACTAACTCAACAACTGCAGTGATTCACTTAGCAACATGGCAAGAAACATTGTATAATAGGGCAAAACTTACTTAACAACTGTCTTAGCAACAGAAGTTTTGGATTCAGTTGTGGTCATACATTGAGGACTACCTGTATACGGGTCTGTGCTGCAGAGTTTTAATTCTAGGCTCTTTGTCCTGCATTTCCAAGTCACTTTTGCTTTGTGGGTCTCCTCAAAGTGGCTGAGATATATATGAAGTGAAGATTTCTCTCCAAACGGCTGATTCCTGCCTTGCCAACTATATTCCTACCACTATTCCACATTTATTACAAAATCTTCCCCAAGTCCAGCCCTGAACTATGGTGAAGAATATCTCATAAGAAGAATATACATTGACAGACATCAGTTCTGAATGTCTGAGCAATGAAATTCTACTAGAAACTGGAAGGCAGGAGCTTCTGAGCAGATTGAAAGGAAAAGCGATAAACTGAGGATTGCAGCACTGAGTGTACAGGGAATGTGACAGTGGACAGAGAGTCTCAGAGAGGCTCCAGGCTTTCTTCCAGCTCCTTGCAAAAAAAAAGAAAGAAAAGAAATGCTGAAGAGATTGTAATATAATTTAACCTCTTGCTCAGTTCTCATGCTTTCCAATGGCGCTTGCACAAGAGAAGATCCTGTCATCATGTTTCCATTGTATGCAACTTGTCCCAGGAAAGAATTCTCTTTTCCCCCAAAGAACCACTGGATGCCCCATATAAGTTACCTTCTCCAATCTGAGTTCTTGGGAATTGATTTATTCCTCAGAAAAAAACGCTTCCTGGTTTGCAGTTCTGCATTTCAGCTGTGGAGCCTTTATCTTCTTTTCACATCCAGCCAGTTTCCTGCCAGGAGAGTGGTTTAGCTGACTGGCTTTCCAGATTAGATTTAGAGAAATCAGCCAATGCTGTTTATGGTTCTACCCAAGTTATTTTGCTGAACGATTGATTGCAGCTACCTGATACAGCCCTGGCACAGGTATTCTGGTTAAAAAAAAAATGCCTTAGCTGTAGGTAGAAGTTTGCAGTAGATTGCCCACATTTTCCAACATCTAATTAAGAGCAATTCAGCAAGGGTCTCTGGAAATAAGACCAAGAAATGAACATTATGTACTTCTATTAATCTCTTTCCTCTCCCCCCCTAGTGAGACTAAGATAGCTTCATTTTCTTGTTCCTGACTCTCCATAAATACACGTGCTAGGAATCTATGTCCATTTCTCTCCACGTGAACCTGAATATATTCTGTTGAACTTGGTCAAGATCCTATTATCATCTCCGATGTTTCCAGTCCGGTGTTTCCAAGTTTCAATACTTCAGTTCTGGAAAGCGGGGCGGGGGGGGCAGAGGGGGGGGGAAACCAAGTGAAAATTAGACGGTTTGAAAGCCAGCCTTGTAAGCAAAATACAGCATACGTTGTACGTTCCACAATTCATACAGTCGTTGTCGTAAGGGGTGATTGTTTACTGCAAAGCAGCTCCAGGTGGCCACAAAAGAAACACAATAAACAGTTTTCTGAACTTCTTCAGTTAATCTTAATAATTTCCATAAAAAGACGATTTGAATAGTCGATTCCTAGTGTGCTTTTCTCAGAAACGAGTCCCGGCGATCAAACTTAAAATGCAAGGGCATGTTTAAAAAGTTGTCCTTTTGGTGCCTGCCTCCATCTGTGACTTTGGCTGATGAGCTTTCGCCTTTTGTATGAGCTGCATTGTTTAGTTTTTTGAAGTTTGCATGTATCTCAGAGATTTGTCAACTTGCATCTTCCTCTTTTTTTTTTTTTTTTTTTGCTCTCTTCTTTCTTTTTTCTTTTTTTTGCAGCTCTATATGCAGGATCCTCTCTGCCTGTTTCCTCTATTGCACTATTTTGTTTGTACTACTGTAATCGTTTTGCTGGCCCAGATCTGTGTGGGTGTGCTGGCAGCTTTACAATAAAGTTACATGGGAACTGAGTTAAGGTTGAATATTTATTAGAAGAAGCCATCTGGCGTCAGGCAGTCTGGGTGGGGGTGGGAGGAGAATCATTTCTTTAGTAGTCTCTCTCTCTCTCTCTCTCTCTCTCTCTCTCTCTCTCTCTCTCTCTCCTTCTTCCTCTCTACCCCCTCCCTTCTCCTTTCTAGTTTTCACATTTCACATATGTGAAAAGTAGGACACACGTCTCTCCACATTCTTTTGTATCCTTCCCACTTACAGTCATAAAAAATATGTAGCCCTATCTTGCGTATTCCAGTCTCTGCTGTAGGATTTTGCTTCCCTCTGCTTCTGTCTGCTGTACTAACACTTCAGTCTCATTCTTCTAGAGGTATTCACTGCAGATGGTAGTGCAAAGTTCTCACAGTTGGTCCCTAGTATTTGGCCTGTGACGCGGCAGCTTTGAATAGTCCCACTCTGCTATGGTTTGCTAGACCATTCATCTCCCATCCCATTTCTTGCTTCCCATCCTCCAGCTGGCAGCCTCATAAAAAATAATTAAAAATAAAACAACCACCATCCCTGTGTGGAGTGTTCAGAAAAACTCATGAATCCCCTTAATTAAATAAACTGGCTAGGAGAAGGGCATTCTTGCTTTTTGTCCATTAGAACTGCATCAAGTGGAAAACTAAATTGACCCCAAAGACTCTCACTTCTCCTTACCTTTCAGCTGTTCTCTCTCAGTGTTCTTTAGGTGCAATACATATGGAAGTGTCAGGGAACCATATGTCAAATCCTGTCTATTTGTTGACTTTTCTTATCAAGCATTCCACATTAAAGGCAGCTTTTAACCAGGTGCTTCCCTCTGCTAAAGTTCTCATTGGTTAAAAATATTTGAAGAACCCTGGAATGAGAAAAGCCAAAGCAAAGTTTTAAAAGAAAGTAGGATCTTGTTGTAATATCAAGGAGACTATATCAGAGGTGGTATTCAGCCAGTTCTGACAGGTTCTGGAGAACCGGTAGCTGAAATGTTGAGAAGTTAGGAGAACTGGCAAATACCACCTCTGACTGGAGATTTTACAGTATCCTTCCCCTGCCACGCCCACCAAGCCACGCCCACAGAACTGATAGTAAAAAAAATTGAATCGCACCACTGGACTACATACATACATACATACACACACACACACACACACACACACACATATGGTATTCAGCTTTGTTCAGGTATTTTCCCACGTCATTATAGTTGTGTTTCGTCTGGATGAACACAATACAGAAGCCTGATGATGACAGATGAGATTCTGCCGAAACGTTGCTACAACTTTAAAAGCACAACTACAATGACGTGGGAAAATACCTGAACAAAGCTGAATACCATGCATAGATAGATAGATAGATAGATAGATAGATAGATAGATAGATAGATAGATAGATAGATAGATAGATAGATATTGGCTTCTCGGAAAAAAAATTGCCTGTCCCATCAGAGATGTTCATGGGGAAGGCCAAGATAGTAGTGGTGGCCCTATGATCCACCACTTCCTTGTTTAACTTTGCATGAACCGTTAATAAAATATTTTGTTGGTTGCAATTGCCACCTTGGCTACTTGCCCCCATCCAATGCTGCATCCCATTCATTTTATGCATCACAACTCCACCCTCACTTAAAAGCAATAGAATCACTTTATCCACAACAAAGCTCTGAACAGAACTTTAGGCTACAGTAATGCAAGTAGTTGGTAATAGACAATAGAGTGGCCTTTATTGTCCTCAATAGTAGGGTTACAGGTTTCTTGGTTACTGTGGTCTAGAGTTTAAAGAATAGCCTGGGCATGCTACTGCTTGCAATACAAATTAAATCAGATACAAATGACTGATTGGATGGGAAATGAGTGCTGAAATTTGCATAAAGAGAAAATCAAGTGGCTACTAGAAATCCAGTGGTCTCATGTTGATGTAGGAAGGACTTTTGCTCAGAATTCAACTTCTATAGTGTTGTACACATGCACGTGAGCACACACAAAAACACAGATAGTTGAAAAACATTGAGAACCATTGTGTCACCAACAGCAATTGAGGCAAAAAATGTGTCTTCTGTGCACTGTGCATGCATGTGAATGTTCAGACAATGAGGAAGGTCTTTGAAGTAACCACACCCAATCTTCAAAAGTGAAGAACATTTTAACATCTGAAGCAGTGGCTTTGAAATGGTGCTGAAGTCCAATGATGGGATTCAATTTTTTTTACTACCAGTTCTGTGGGTGTGGCTTGGTGGGCATGGCAGGGGAAGGATACTGCAAAATCCCACTCCCTCCCCACCTCACTAACCTGCTTTCCAGCTCCGTTCTCCTGTCCCTGCACAAAAGAAGACCTAGCCAATCAGCTGGGACTAGGGAGGCAGAGAATAGATGGAGGGGGAGCAACCAGAGGTGGTATTTGCCGGTTCTCTGAATTACTCAAAATTTCCACTACAGAACTGGTCAGAACCTGCTGAACATCACCTCTGCCGAAGTCACTTTGCAAAGCATCTTGTTGAAAGAGTACAATTGCAACATACACTGATTCACATCATATTTTTTAATTTGGAAGAATATTTGTTTTCAGACATATAATCTTATAGACTGATATACAATCTTACCAACTGCATCTTTGGACCTTCCAGTTCCATTAATTGGTTTTGCACCTTTATGTATTCTATTGTTCAACTCCAAGGAGAAAAAAAAATGTGAAAAGAAATAATTGTATAATTTATACAGATATACATTTATATGAAAAGTGTGAACAAAATGTACGGTAAGCCTGAACATGGCCAGAGAATCTGTAGCCATAAAATAATTAAGTTTCCTAGCCTGCCCCACCTTCATAATCTCTGAATGAAGATACCAGTCCTTAAGCAACTTGGATCTAGCTTTGCAATGAAACATTTGGAGGCCTCTGACTTTATATTCTGCTAACAATTAGCTTATCTAAAATATCATAATCATTCATTTAGATGGGAGAATTGAATATGGATGACTCCCTAATTTATTATCAATCACTGAGGTTGGAACCTGTTGTTGTTTTCACTCCAGACTGCTGCTGATCTGCCTGAATAATTCTCTTGCATCTCCCTTCTCACTCAGCCTCCCCTTCCTCCCAAAAATCTGATTATCTCCGTGCAGGTATATGGTTGATAATAATGGTGTAGGGAAGAACATTCAATTATTTAAGCCTCACATCTGCAGTCTAAACAGGTTACAATCATCATGCTTCAGTAAGGACTAATACCCAATAGAGCAGGGAAAAATAAATTAGAAAAATTCAACTCCCTTATACAGGAGTTTTTATACCACCTTAAAATCAACCAAAGGTCACACAGGTAGTCCTCGACTTATAACAGTTCATTTAGTGGCTGTTCAAAGTTACAATACCATTGAAAAGAAGGGACTTATGACCGTTTTTCACACTGTTGTACATCCCCATGGTCATGTGATTTACATTCAGATGCTTGACAACTGACTCACATTTATGACAGTTGCAGTATTCTGGAAGGTCCTTTTGTGACCTTCTGACAAGCAAAGTCAACGGGGAAATCAGATTCACTTAACAGCCATGTTGCTAATTTAACAATTGTGGCAATTCACGTAACAAATGTGGCAAGAAAACTCACTTAACAAATTTCTCATTTAACAACACCAATTGTGGGCTCCATTGTGGTTGTAAGTTGAGAACTATCTGTACTGACAAACAAATCCTCGACTTACATCAGTTTATTTAGTGACTGTTCAAAATTACAAGACCACTAAAAAAAAAGCAATTTTATAACCGTGGACACCTGATCAGAATTCAGATACTTGGCAACTAACTCATATTTATGATGATTGTGTATCCTGGGGTCAAGTGATCACTTTTTGTGACCTTCTGACAAGCAAAGTCAATGGGCAAGTGAGGTTCATTCAACAACGGTACTACTAACTTAACAACTGCAGTGATTCATTTTAACAACTGTGGCAAGAAAGGTCATAAAGGAAGGACAAAGCTCACTTAGCAACTGTCTCACTTAGCAACAGAACTTTTGGCCTCAATTATGGCCCTAAGACTACCTGTACATTGTTGCTTTCATGTGGATAAAGCTTTCGTGTTTATGTAAGCAGTAGCCAATGAAGTTCAAAAGGATTGAAACTGTGATGATACACCTACATACTGTAAATCTACCTGAATCCTTTCAAACTGCTCAGACTGTCCTAGAAAGGGCCTTTAGACTAGGACTCTGTTCACTTAACATTACGCTAAATGGCCTGCCACATTAGGTCTAACCAAGAAGACTACAGGATCAACTGAGAATTACAACTTCTGGTTCATATTCTTCTATAATCTGCTATAAAATTAATTAATGCAGTCATTGTGTGATGCAGACTCTGATTATTTGATGGTTTATCATTTGATAACTTGAAACTTATACCAAGTGTTATCATAATTGTTACTGGTCATCATTGTTGATCATAATTATCACTCTTTTGAGACTCCCAGTGTGTGTGTGTGTGTGTGTGTGTGTGTGTGTGTGACACAGAGAGACAGACAGAGAGAGAGAGAGAGACAGAGACAGACAGAGAGAGTGTGTCATTGTTGACTTCTGGCAACTGCCTGAAGCGTTCCTACAATTTTCCTAGCAAAGCTTTTTGGAAATGATTTGCCCTTACCTGCTTTCTTGGGTTGTGAGAGTGATTGGCCAAAGGTCACTTAGCTAGCTTTGTGCCTAAGGTGGGACTAGAACTCACTGTCTCCTGATTTCTAGCTAAATACTTTAACCACTGCATTGAACTCACTCTCAGACATTTTTCAGATTTCCATCTATGATTGGAGGGGGGGGGCGAAGAGATGCTGCCACTGCTGTACTTTAAAGAATCCCTATATTGAAGGCAATGCCATTCTTACAGCTGGTGCACCTTCTTTTTCAAATTAGGGTCTTTTAATGAATGGAAAAGCCTTTGTAAGCTTGTGCTCATGCAAAATCTGAAAGACAACTTCCATTCTGTTTTCAAAGCATACACAACCTTATTTATCTGAGTCACAGTAAATGATACTATCAGGTTGGCATTTTTCTCACTGGGAAGTACCAGGGTCAGACCAGACTGGATCTTGGATGGGAAGCCATTGTGAAGGTTAAAATATGGGAAATCAGAAACCAACTGTGGGCAGCTGACAAGAAGTAAATATAAAAATAGCAGAACACAAAAAATTAGTCAAAACGAGTACGAGCACCTTGAGTTGTAAAAAAAAAGAAGGATGTAAATTTAAGATAAATAAATATCAAAGTGGCTTTAATTGTCTAGATCTGTGTTTCTTTACATTTTAATTCTCAGAGTTCCTTTCCAATTTTAATACATAGTGGATTCCCAAAAAGCTTTTGTTCATACAGGCTACGCTTATCTATATATATTCTATTAAAAATTAAAATTGATGTACTTTCTGTCTCTACCACTTCTCACAATTACTTGATGGGATTTTAATATTGTATCATCTTTTATCATAAAACGGCAAGTGATTTTTATTTCCCAGACCCCTGAGAGTGTCTTGGGGGAATCCCCAGGGATCCCAAGACCACACTTTTAGAAACATTGGTCTAGATCAATTCCTATGGCCTGCTGCCACATTTTAACATCTCTTTAATATGAAAATCTGAGAATATTTCATTATATGAAATCTATGGGCTTTTTTTCTTTTTTTTGATATTGTAGTTTTGGCCTATATTATAAGATTACTGGGTGATAAGATTTGGTTGTCTGATTCCCAGATTACTTATTTTACAGTAGATGTAACTTGGATGATTCTATGATTCTTTTTGGGGGGGGATACATTAGTAGATATTGAATAAATTAATTTTGCACTGCAGTCCAAAGAAATAGAATAATGGCTTAACAGAGTTGGAACGGATCATGGAGATCTTGTTGTCCAATCTCCTGCACAAGCTGGGGAACCTATACCATTCTGGATAAATGGCTGTCCAATATCTTCTTTGAAACCTCCAGTGATGGAGCACCCACAACTTCTGAAGGCAAGCCATTCCACAGATTAATTGTTCTCACTATCAGATAAATTTCTCCTTACTTCTATGGGGGTGTGCTTCCCTCCTTGATTAATTTCCATCCATTGCTTCTTGCCCTGCCTTCAGGTACTTTGGTAAATAGATTGACCCCCTCTTCTTTGTAGCAGTCCTTCACATATTGGAACACTACTATCATGTCACCCCATTTTGCCCCCCCCCCACTAGACTAGACATACCTAATTCCCATGACCGTTCTTTATATATTTTAACCTCTAGCCCCCTAATCATCTTTGTTGCTCTTTTCTGCACTCTTTACAGATTCTCAACATCTTTTTTTTATATCGTGGCCACCAAAACTGGATGAAATATTCCAGGTGTGGCTTTAGCAGCATATTGCTGGCTCATATTTGTCCACTGGGATACCGAGATCCCGCTCTCAGTTACTGCTATTGAGCCAGGTTTCACTTGTTCTGTACCAGTACATTTGGGTTTTCTTGCCTATGTGTAAAACCTTACTTTCCTCACCATTGAATCTCATTTTGTTAAATAGGGCCCAGTGTCCAAGTCTGTCGAGATCCTTCTGGATCTTGAATGTATCTGCTGGGGTGCTGACTATTCCTGCCAGCTTGGAATCATCTACAAAGCTGATGAGTTCCCCTTCTATTCTCTCATCTAAATAGTTTATGATGATATTGAAGAGTACTAGGTCTAAGACAGAACCTCGGGTAGAGAGCTAGAAATTTCAAATTCCAGGGATAAATATTAGCACAGGAAGACTGAATTGATATTGAATATTGCCAATTGATAGAGGCTGGAGGAATGATCCATAACTTTTGTAGAACTAAAGTTGTGTGCTCCATCCCAGAACAGAATGAGAAATCTGGATATCTCTGAGAAGATGTGAGTAAGTGTCAATGCCAGTCTGAGGATGTCAAAGAGAAAAGCGCTGTCACCAATTAAAATAATCATAGCAAGCCAGACATTCCATGCTGACTTAACAAATAACAGATCTGAAGTCCTGTGCTACCTTTCAGTTAAAAACCGGGGAGGCAAGAAGACAGACAGGGAGTCTGCATGCTGAATTGCACTCTGAAAAATCTGACCTCAGAATGATTGGCAGAAACCTGTTTCCATTGCTCTGTGATCTTGGCAGCTTCAAAACCCAAGTGTAATCCATATTATTTCTGCTGCTATGACAATTTAATCCTTTATACGGACACCCTCAGCACCTTGTCAAACGCCTGTTTCAAGCCTTTTGGTTTACAGAGTAGCAGAAACGTATTTGGCTGTTTTGCCCCTTTCTACTCCCACACTGAAAACAACTCTTTTTATGCTTTTCTTTTTGTGAATGCCAGGGTTCTGCAGCTTCTCCTATCAAGGTTGCCAGCTGCTCTTTATTATACACTTTATTTCAGAGCTTGCATATTATTCCTGAGCAATCTGAAAAAAAAAAACAGCTTTGATTTCAGAATCTTTAAAAAAAAGAAAACTATTGTGCTTTTTTTTCAGATTACATCCCAGAGTTTGATAAATTATATGCAATGCAAACATAGATCGGTGTGTCATGCATGCATGTATTGGAATGCATTGAGTACACAAAAACACACATGAATGCAATCAGAAAATGAACCTATACTGTATTAAATTCAACTCTTTCAAGGAATTAATATAGTAAAGACTTTTTGGAAGAAATATTCTTCTGGGTTCAGTTCCAAGTGGGGAAAAAGACACTGGAAACATGGAGGCTGTTAGGAAGGTTTAATGGTGGACAGGACCACATGGCCTGGAGCCCCAGAGTGAAAAGGAAGGATGATCACATGCTTCAAGGTGAAGGAAGAGATCAAGAAAAGGCTGAGGTGCTGAGAGTGACTGGGTTTTATAACCTTTGTTGGGATTTGAATTGAAGCTTGTTTCTAATTGGTTGTCAGACTCCCATGAGGCCATGCAGGGGCAACTCTGTAGGCTGTCCTGAGTTCCAGGCTTGGTTGAGCCTTGCTGGATGATGATGCACTGAAAGGGCTTTTGAGCAATTGCTATAGACCTGGAGATCTTTGTTATGTAAAGTATTCTGGCCCAGGCCTTAATGGCCCACCCATTAACAAAGATGGGGATGAGCTTCTACTTCTGAGGTGGGTTTCTGCTTCTGAGTTTCTACTCTTTTTAGGGGAAATATTCTGCCTTTTTAATATTTCCCAGGATATTTCATTTTTCTAGGAGATGGGTGCTAACTTCCTACAGATTGAAGCTCTTCTTAGATATCTCTAAAAGGATTTATAAGCCAAGTTTCATGGGCTTGTTCTTCCCATCATGTGCACCACCCAAAGTCTGAAAAGAATTGCATTCTCTTTCACTTTCCAAATTGGTGAGAAGTTCCATAGATAGTCCGTGAAGGATTTCTTTTGGTTGAAAGTATTTGCTCTGTTAACATATTCTCTATAGACAAGACAGAATACTGGAAGCAAATGGATATGTTACAAGGAGTCAGCTTGAGAAGGGCTTGAGAATACTTCTTCAAGGCATTTCTCTAGTTTAAATTAACTACAGGTAGCAATTATTAGCTCTCATTATACCTTTAGTATTCAGAGAAATGCATCACACACCTTGATTCCACCCCAATGTGTGTTGAGAGTTGCCATTCATGGAGGTAATTGGTGTGAACAGACATCATTCTATTCTATATGCCTTACTTTATACATATGTACAGTCCTTCAGTTATTGAAACTACTTACTGACAAGTAGCTGATTATGGTGCACACATTTGTTCCAAAGGAAGTACATCAAGAAGCCTCTCCACACAATACACAACGTGAATTTCTGTAAAGGGATGGCCTTCGGGCAGGCAGCGGGGCTACTAAATAGATGCATCATCGGGCCAGAGTTGTTGAGTATGGCCAAGTCATATTACTAGACTTCTTTTATAGCAAAGGTTCCAGCCGTACAGCTGTGGTACTACTCAGTACTATTATTATAATTATACTGTTGTTTGCACAGTCAGCCACAGGTTTGGACAAGATTTGGAATGTTTATCCACTTATCGAGTGCTTCCTGTTACCATTGTCGCTACTTTGTCATGCCATTGTTTGTAATTGGTCTATGTGATATTGTGGCAGATAAGTAGGTGGGCCACTGTTTCTTCAACTTCTTTGCAGAGGTGGCATTCACTATTATGACTGTTATTGTTTGTTCACAACAATGTGAAGTCCTAACTGCCGTTTTTTTTAGCTGGTGTTGGTCCTCATACACATTGAGTTCTTCCCAAGAAGTAGGATGTTGTAATATATTGGTGTACCATATGTGCCAATCCAAGTAGTGGGATTTTAGCAATTGACAGTTGGGAATTTTGTCATTGCACAGATTTTCTAAGTACTGTCCAATATTTTTTGGGTACAGCATCCAGTGTGAAAAAAAACCACTGGAACCACCACAGCTGCTCTATGCCATATTATTAGTATTAGTATTAGTATTAGTATTAGTATTAGTATTAGTATTAGTATTAGTATTAGTATTAGTATTAGTATTATGGCCACCCATTTCATCTAAGTGACCCTTAGTGGCTCACAACAAATAAAAACCACAACCAATAAAAAAAGCCCAACATAAAAACATTGAGAAACCATCAATTCTCAAATCAAAGCAAACAAATCATGATCAGCAGCATTCTTATCTCTTATACCCACTGAACAAAGCCACTGTAAAAACTCCGACCTTGAATTAATTATTTGAATTAATTATTAGAAGCTTCCAGTTTGAAAAAGTCTTATCTATGAAGCTTCTACCTCAGAACACACCTTAGAAGCCAATGTTGAATTTAAATTTACTGACAAAGAAATAAAGGGAGACTAATATAGATCTATTTCAAGCTATTTAGCTCTTGACAGCTAGCTATGCTCTTCTAGGATTCAAACCTGGGCTAGCTGATGAGAGCTAAATAGCTTGAAATAAATCTATACTAGTCTCCCTTTATTTCTTTGTTGGTAACTATCAATTCAACACAAAAATAGTTTGTTGCGAAAGCAACTGCCTGCAAAGGCTCCTGGATTGGGGCTGAAAGGCAAAAGTGGAAGCAGTATTTGGGTAGACCAGGTTGCCCTGATAGACTGGTCTCATCGGGGGAGGGGGGGGGGACCCAAAAACCTTAGAAGCCAATGTGCTCAAACAGATTAAAACAAAACAAAACACATTCTTAGTTTTGGCCAAGAGCTGGATCCATAACAGCACCCTCTCTCTAAAGTGTTCAGCTATTCTGGATTAACAGCACCTCTTTCAACTTCTGTTTTCTGAAAACAAGCTTGATAATTTCAGAGTTATGAGATGGTCAAATTAACTGCTTTAATTAAGTAAAAGAATATATCTAGCTTTGTTTCCACTCAGAAATTGTTTCTAGACTTTCAGTTTGAGACAAAAAAAAATGAATCTCTCACTTTGGGGTTTATTGATTAGATTGGTTTGTTGTTCTAAAAATGTCAAGTGTATACTAAGCAAGTAAAAGTAAAAAACTTGAGGTTGTATTTTGTTGTTCTTATTCTACTGCACTGAAAAAAAATTGGAAGGTAATGTTTTTCCTTCTTTTTTCATTTATTTATTTATTTTATTATGTCAAGAGACTAAGCTGTCAAGGGTGCTGAAGGAAAGAAATAGCTGTGACTGCTTCTTGTGACAGACAGCAATAGATATATTTAGCTGCATTCAGGAAATAAATAAACCAATAACATTACTTACCTCTCAGTAGCATAATCTGGACTAGTCTAACAGGCTTCTTATTATTTTGAAGCTACTTGTCCTGGAACAGCTGCTAATATTCCTGGTGTGTATGTGCGTATGTGTTTGTATCTGTCTGTCTGTCTCTGTCCGTCTGTCTGTTTGTCTGTCTGTCTATCTATCTATCTATCTATCTATCTATCTATCTATCTATCTATCTATCTATCTATCTGCATTATTTATCTGTCATTCTAGCTATTATGTGTCTGTCTGTCTATCTATCTATCTATCTATCTATCTATCTATCTATCTATCTATCTATCTATCTATCTATCTATCATTATTTATCTGTCATTCTAGCTATTATGTGTCTGTCTATCATCTATCTATCTATCATCTATCTATCTCTATCTATCTATCTATCTATCTATCTATCTATCTATCTATCTATCTATCTATCTATCTATCTATCTATCTATCATCAACTATCTGTCTATCCGCCTGTCCATCTGTCTGTCCATCAGTCTATCCATCCACCCATCCATCCAGTGGTGGGATTCAAATTTTTTAATAGCGGTTCTGTGGGCGTGGCTTGGTGGGCATGGTGTGACTTGGTGGATGTGGCAGGGGAGGAATACTATAAAACCTCTATTCCCTCACCACCCCACCAACCTGCTTTCCAGCTCCATTCTCCTGTGCAGGGCAACAAAAGAAGACCCAGCTGATCAGAGAGGCAGAGAATAGATGGGGTGGGGCTAGTCAGAAGTGCTATTTGTCAGTTCTCCATACTACTCAAAATTTCCACTACTCCAGAACTGGTCAGAACCTGCTGAATACCACCTCTGCATCCATCCATATCTATCTATCATCTATTATCTATCTATCTATCTATCATCTATCATCTATCTATCTATCATCTATCATCTATTTATCTATCATCTATCTATCATCTATCTATTATGTCATTTCTCTCTCTTTCCCCCTATCCATCCATCTATCTATCTATCTATCTATCTATCTATCTATCTATCTATCTATCTATCTATCTATCTATCACCTATCTATTCTAGCACCCCCAAAATATTAGATTGCCTGCAGGCAGACTTGCACATAAGTATTCTTTCCCATGTATAGATGAATGCAAATGTGTATCCATATCAAGCAACCAGTATAATGATGCATCAAATCAAATTTAGAAATAAGCATTTTACTTGGTGATTAACCTCTCAGTTGTCCTGCATATTAAAAAAATGTTTGTCTTCCCTGTCCTTACCCTGAAAAAGAATTGCTTCTAAAAGTTCTGCTCGTTGGCATAAAAACATTCCCACACTTAAACTTTACCCATGATAAATGTTGCTTTTATGTTTCAGTTGCACTTGACCTTCTGAAGCCTTTTGAGAGAATCTCACTATATTGTTTGGCTTTGGTTCAAAATGGGACATGCAATGGAGAATTAAAAGATATCTACACAGTTTTTTTAAAAAAATATATCTGAAAAACACTTTCTGAAGAGTTGGCTATTTGGGATGCCAGAATGAACATTTAGGTTATTCTGCATTTCTATTTTTTACCAGCTGAATTGTAGTTCTGCTATTGTTGAAGTGTAGTCATTCTTCAGGTGAATATTAAAGAGCCTTTGCATTTGAATAATATTATAAATTAGAAATAAATTCATTAGGTAATATGTAGCTTAGATTCATTTATTCCTTTTATTGAGTGCCTTTTTCACATATTTGAGCCTTGGACTAGGTCAGGGGTGTCAAACTCAATTTCATTGAGGGCCGCATCAGGGTTGTGTTTGACCTCGGGGGGGCTAGGGGGGCTGTGGCCAGGGTGGGCTTGATCCACTCAACATCCCTCATGTTGGGGATGCCTGTGGTGGCCTGAGGGCTCTGCTAGCAAAAACAGGCTCCCGAGATCCATTTTTGGCTGTGACTGCCTCCTGCAATCCTCTGCCAGCAAAAATGGAGGTTGGGGACGCTGCATGCAAGTTCGTTTTTGCTGACAGGCCAGTCCTTCAGTGTTTCCAGGGTGGCCTGTGGGCCAGATCTAAGCACCCCACGGACCGGATCTTGCCCCCCGGGCCTTGGAGTTTGACACCCCTGCATTAGATAGTTTAATTGACTTTAATTTTGACAACAAATATCATAACATCTGACTGAAGGCAGAGAGCTTTGGATAGAGGAAAAAGGGTATCTAGTCAAGTGTAGTTTGTCAGTCAAAATTAGCATTTGATTATGGTTTATATTTTCCTGGGTAGGTCTTGAGCCAGTTTCTAGTTTTTGTCTTTTACATTCCACAGAAAATCTATAAAATCAGCAGGGACAGTACTAATAAATTTATAATGTTGTTTTGTATTTCTGAACAAGGTACCTCAGTAATTAAGTGAAATATTTATGATGAATATAAAATAATGCAAATTCATTTATTTGCCTGAAAGCTGGCTTGTTATTTATCTAGATTTATCTTTGAATTATAATTTAGACTCAACATCACTCTGAACAAAAATGATATTTAATTCAGGAAAACTCAGTTTATTGATACTGGGACCTATACAATAAACCATTACTCTGCAAATTCTGCAAAAAGTTGTCAGAGATATAGCAGTATCTAAAGTTGTGTTCTGATATTTTTCTCATTAGAGCTACAGCAAATCTTCCCAATGGCTAGAATGGATTAGGACCTATTATATTATACTGAAACAAATTACACACACACACACACACACACACACACACACACACACACACATACCAATTGCATAAAGAGATCTTGATCTAAGTTCAGATTTTTGCTATATTATAACTCATTGGTCTATTCCACTAAACCATTCCAGCTTAAATTTCAACAAAATAAATGGGATCATAACCCTCTTGTCCAACTAAAGAACATTTTAAAAATCCAAAGGATAAGTTTAGAAACTGATACATTCATTCTTTTTTAAAACTTTGTCTAGTTAGTATGCTTCAATAACTAATAAAACAGGATTACTTATCATTGAGAGAAAGCTTGTTTTCTGTATTTGTGAAGACTTACCTGATCATTATAAATTGTTTTTTTAGCTTTAAAAAAATGCAATATTGATGATAGAGTCAACATGCATGTATTCTTTTCTAGTGAAGAGAAGAGCTTGTCTAGTGATTGCTATGTATGCAGCAAACACCTGTGAAAACTTTCTTCACATCTAAAGATACATGAAAAATAAAAATAGACAAGTGATTCCCTCAAATTCTCTTTTTTAGCATTTCCCAGTAATGCATGAAGAAGATAAAAATACAAAATGGATTGAATTTTGGTGCACGCAGTATTAAATCTATTGAGTCTGTTTTGTGGATTCTGGAGTCAGATACATAACTGTTTTCAAGTTTGTAGAGTGTTAAAACATTACCAGCTTGACTGAGTTGGACCAGAAAATAGAGTTCTCTTCAGAAATTTTGTAGGGATTTTCCATTGCAGGTTTCTAGCTGTAAAACATTTTCCAATTACTTACACTGATATTAGTTTCTATAGGTAACAAGAGGAAGAACATTGTGTAAGACTGTTCTAAGAAGGGCAACACTTGGTTTAAAGCAGTGAGGACAGCTCTCTGGAAATGTCTTTAGTTTAAGAGTTGGACAAGCCAAGGTCATGTTAAAAATCAAATACATAGACATTTGATAAGGGACTCACTTTTACAAACATGGGAGAAAATAAAAAAAAACACATTATTTGAAAAGACCAATTGGATCTCACCTATGGAAGCTATATTATATCCAAATACAAGGAACATTTAAAAAATCATTAGATATAAAGAATTGGTAGATGAACAGGGGGAATTAAAAACACTGGATAAACTAAAAGAACAAGGGATAATATTAGATTGGTGGGTATATTTGCAAATTCAAACTAAATTTAAGAAAGATGTAAAGGAGCTAGGGATAGATAAAGATTTACAAAAAATGGACCAAATCTTGACAGGCAAGGATATAAAATTTATAACATGAACATATAATTATTTACTGGAGGTACAACTAGAGGAGGAAATTGTTAAGGGACCAGTGATTGCCTGGGCGAGAAATGTGGTCGATTGCCCTTTTAAATTGTGGGAGTGCCATCACTTGAGACTTTCAAGAAGAGATTGGACTGCCATTTGTCAGAAATGGTGTAGGGTCTCCCGCTTGGGCAGGGGGTTGGACTAGATGATCTACAGGGTCCCTTCCAATTCTGTTCATCTGTAATCTGTACATCTGAAAGGAGGCAACTGGACTTTTTTTTTTGGTTTTTCCTTGAAGATCTTTCACTGCTCATCTAAGAAACTTCATCAGTTTAAGAATTTCAGAACTGAAGAAGATTCTCGAATGAGAAGTGAAATGTCTTCAAGGAAAAAGAAAGTCCAGTTGCCTCTTGAAAAAGTACCTTTGGGGTTTGATAAATTGGGCATGTTTCAAGTCCATTCTGTTAAACAATGCCATCTTGTGGGATCCTGGCAATGTACCTTCTGTGTCTCTGCTTTTGTTCTCGAAAAATATCATTTCCCAGAGGTCCATCTATTGCTATCCTTCTTCTGTTTTAGAAAAGCATTAAAAACCCAGCTTTTCAAATAAACCACAGTCCAATGTATTTTATGATCCCCCTGAGCAATGACTGATGAGGGATGGCTGAAAATGTTTGTTAATGTAATCTCTCATATAATATTTCATTGTTCTACGTTTTATATTCTACTGAGTTTTTCATGCAACTGCCTCAAGTTTTCCAACTTGGTGACCATGTAAGCACTACTACTAATATTAATGTGTGCTTTTTATGTATTATATGCTTTAATTATATTTTAATACTAGTATTATTAGAGTTGCCAAGTTGTACCTAAGGGGAAATATATATATATATTTCCTTGAAGAACTTACATGGAGTTCTATCAGCTCATATTTAGTATCATATCATACCTATTTCAAAATTCCATTTGCATACGATATTAAGTAGAGTTACCTGTGAACCAGTAGTTAATGTGCATGTTCACCTCAATCTCAAATAAAAATTATTACTAAAGAAGGGAAACGAAGTATTTTTAGGTAAATGCAGCTCGCATCAGGTTTTTGACAGGAGTCAAAAACAATTTGATAACACATAATCAATTAGTCAGTACATCCATCCATCCATCCATAATCTTCTTCTACTACATCATTTAGCAGCAGAGGTGGTATTCAGCAGGCTCTGATCAGTTCTGGAAAACCGATAGTGGAAATTTTGAGTAGTCCGGAGAACCAGCAAATACCACCTCTGACTGGCCCTGCCCCCATCTATTCTCTGCCTCCCAAGTCCCAACTGATCAGCTGGGTCTTCTTTTGTTGCCCTGCACAGGAGAACGGAGCTGGAAAGCAGATTAGTGGGGTGGGGACGGAATGGAGATTTTACAGTATCCTTCCTCTGCCATGCCCACCAAGCCACCCCCACCTAGCCATGCCCACAGAATTGGTACTAAATTTTTTTGAATCCCACCACTGTTTAGCAGTACGACTATATGCTCTATACTTTGACAATTAGGTTATTTATGGGTATTGGAATTTCTTCTTGCTCAATTCTACCCATTTTGTCTTATATAACACTCCCTTAGCCACACTGCACTAGCAAAAGATTACTTTTCTGTATCATCTTAGCTTTTTTGTTCTTCTTGCTAAACTCCCTTATCAAAGTTGGACAGGACTGGCCAAGACAAATTTATCCATGTATTTGAAAGGATGGACATGTTTCAGTAACTTTGGAGGATGGGATGGTTTGCACATTTGTTTTTTTTCTCTTGGTAGGGTTCTATCCCTTTGTGTTCCCTTAAAAGTCTTATGTGGGAAACCAATGATGACAAGAGATACTGAGAGGGTCTTCTTGAGTAAGGAGACACCCTTGTACCGATCAGCAACAGATTTCAAAAGACTGCTACACCCTTGCTGTAGTCTCTTTGGCAGCGTCTGAGTGGTTGTCAGTGATGTCATAAGAATATTTACGATACCTCATAAATGGATGTCTCTGACTATTTTCCTTATTTTTATGTACAGATTGCATTTTATAATGGCAATAAAGCACTGGAGACTGCACATTTCAAAGTGATTATTGCATTTCTCAGGTGGTTAAAGCTGCTGTAACAGCTTCTCATCTCAAATTTCAAGAGCTCTTGCCCATTGTTGAAGTCGGTAATGTGCTACATGCATGTGGGTGGACATTCATTTTCTACTGATTTCATGTCTAAGGGCATATTTGTTCCTTTTACAAATGTCTTCTCTTAACACACACAGAACTTCTGTGGTTGCTGTCTGCATCTCAGGGTGCTTCTAGACAACAGCTGCTGGTGCTACAGACCAAAAGACATCTTGTCATCACTTACATCTTTATTTAACAGGTTTTTTTTTGTACTAATAAGAACATGGAAATTGAAGTAATAATGGGAAGAAAGAGGTTTATAGACGGAAGGCACAGTTGTTTGGGACAGAATGATAACCTTTGCTTGCTGATATCATCATGTCACTCCAATGTACTTGCATTCTAATGACTGATGCAAGAGCATAAGTTATCGTACAATAATGTCATCATGTATATTTTCTTTGGACCATCTCATTTAAAACAATAAGGCAGGCTAATGATTGCTTTTGATACCTTTTGAAAATATTTGTGCTTTGTTATTCTTTGGATTTAAAAGCTAAAAGGAGTTCAGTGTGCTAGTTTGCAACTTCTCCAATCCAATCCAATCCAATCCAATCCCATGAAAAGCAGCTGTGGAAAGCAGCCCTGAAATCCAAGGTAAAAATACATCTGGTTTAAATTGCTGCTGAGGTGTTACATCTGGGGTCTTCAAACTTGACAGCTTTAAGACTTCTGGACTTCAACTCCCAGAATTCCTCCTCAAGTCATGTTACCTCAGGATTTCTGGGAGTTGAAGTACACAAGTCTTAATCTTGCCAAGTTTGAATACCCTTATGCTACATGAATGCCCTTGCTTTCTCTGAAGCAATTTTTGGCCTTTGAATCTAAAGTTCTACATAACCTTGGCAAAGACACCAAAGGGTTGAGATGGGTGAGGCAGGAACTAGTATTTTCCAGGTCTATGATGGCCATTATGTTAACCTACAATAACTGCTCATTTTCAAGACTACCAAATGCTGTGCCAACTACTTATTAATTCAGAAGGGCAGGAAGAAAAAAACAAGTATTTAAACATCCAAGAGTATGGGTTCTTTAAAAGAAAAAAGAAAAACATTTTGGCATTTGCTGTGGACAGTCAACTGTTATGTGTGGCTTCTTGCCTGCAAAGAAGACTCTAATCTAGCCAAGCCATGTTTGACAGTTTTCAGTCAAGGCAAGCCAAGCAGTCAACTAAGCCATGAAGCTTCAGGACACTTGTTCTTTATTGCTGGGTCCAGCTCAGAAGGTTGACTCAACCCAGTTCTTTTAAAAAAGAAGCTCAGAAAGAAACCATGACTTAAAAGAAGGAGGGGGGGGTATTTGGCAACTGTGGTAATAATAGTAGTTTAATTTATTCTGTGCTTATAACTAACTCAGTGCT
The DNA here is from genome assembly GCF_049901735.1 of Notechis scutatus. Taxonomy (NCBI): domain Eukaryota; kingdom Metazoa; phylum Chordata; class Lepidosauria; order Squamata; family Elapidae; genus Notechis; species Notechis scutatus. The sequence continues at coordinate 204,615,331 of NC_142009.1, read as the reverse complement.
GTACTGACATGGAATAAGAACATCCAAACAATTACATATTGTTATAGTTTATAGTATTACATTATAAAAGAAAAGTCCACAACATATAATAATATTAAACTTTGAATGTAGAAACTGTCAGGTATTTCTTTTAAATCAGTGCCCATGAAAAGTGTCCATGAAAAAGAAGAAATATTTAGTGGTGGTTGTTTTTTTTTTTTGTTTTAATTAATTGGTCTAATTTATGTAATTCTGAGGTCAGTATATTGGTTATAACAGGAGCCAGGTGAGAAAAAAATCTATTATAATTATATGTTTCATATATTTCAATATTATGATTTAATTTTGAAACAATAAATTACATTAAGAATGTTGCCCAGGTTTCCTTTTTTTTTCCAGTATAAAATTAGTTCAAAAGCTGAGAGTTGTCAGATTAAGCCAACTTTTAAATTCTGAGCCACAAGCATTCCTGAATGTGTAGATAATCACTTGTTTTTATTGTCCAACAGTTCAAACTCAATGTGTCCAAAGTTCTTCATAATTTTGAAGATCCTAGATTTTGATGAGTTGAATCCTTCCTTCCAAAACCTTGTCTCACTGTAGTTATTATGACTAACCAATCACAAATTACAAGCAGGCATACCCATAATATGATTATCAAAATTCCTTAAAATGGAATACTTCTCTAACACAGAAAGGATGAGAGCCAACACTTTTAAAATATTCTTTCTTCATGAGGATGTGTATTGGGGGAGGGGGAAAGAATGAAGTTAACTTTGTTAGTTCAGAAATTAAACCTCTAACATTCCATAAAACCTGAAGCCATTGATTGTATAATATTCCCATATTCTGTTCCAAATTTCTTTGATATCATAATTTTAAAGGCAAATCCATTTTATGACATATTAAATGTTTCTTTGAAATCCCTGTTCTGTTTGCACTCTCTTACTCCATCAATGTGGAGAACATAAATTCATCTCACCTATGCTACACTGCATATGATGCCCTTCAACCTATTCTCCAAAGCACCCGAAGACAGAACAAGAAACAATGGATGGAAACTAATCAAGGAGAGAAGCAACCTAGAACTAAGGAGAAATTTCCTGATAGTTAAAAGAATCAATCAGTGGAATGACTTGCCTCTATAAGTTGTGGGTGCTGTAGTACTGGAAGTTTCTGAGAAGAGATTGGACAACTATTTGTCTGAAATGATATAGGGTTTCCTGCCTAAACGGGGTTGGACTAGAAGACCTCCAAAGTCCTTTCCAACTGTGTTATTCTCAGGGGTGGGATCTGACCGGTGTAACTACCGGTTCGCGCGTGTGTATATCGTCGTCATCTAGCTGTCTGGACAGCTGAGCAGCGCTCCGCGCAGGTGCGCAGCGGTTGAAAAAGCCCTTTTTTCCTGCTTTTTCAACCACAGCTGTGTCGTGCAAAGCAGCTGCGGTTGAAACGCAGGAAATACAGGTGAGGTAAGAGCCCAGGCAGGCGGGTGGGCCAAAACAGCAGCAGACATAGAACCAGTTCTATGTATGCTCTCTGTCTGCTGATTTTCATAGCAACCAGTTCTACAGAAGTGGACAGAACTGGTAGAATCCCACCCCTGGTTATTCTGTTTTTATTCTGTTACTCACAGAGGAAGAAGACCTCATGCTAGCAAGAGAAAAAGCTGTCAATATGGCCCAATACTGGGTAAATGTCAAGTCAGTGTTGAATGTTATATGTCTATAATTTAAAGATGCTACTGACACAAATAAAGAATTCCATTACTTTAGGCATAATTTGAGGTCTGTCCCCATTAAACACTTCACTTCCAATATAATTTCTTCTCATCCTTTTTCATCTTTCCATTGTCCGCAGCTGCCAGCTCTTGACCATGACCACATCTTTGAACCACCAACCTTCTCTCTCTGATTTAGTAGCCCACTGGTTTCATTCTCCACTCTCTGATCCCACTGTTCCTCAACACATCTATCCATCACAATTATTCCTAAGACTAACCCAACTGAAATGAAATTTAGTACCTTGGGAACAAAATGTCAACTCAGTGCTATTTTTTTTTAAAGGTCAGAGGTCACATTTAATATGGCTACCAAGATGGGGGAGGTGGGAGCAGCCATGTTACATACATGAGCAAAATTTTTGTTTCATTGCAGTGGGGCTTTTTTTGGGGGGGGGCGGGTTGAGAATCACTTTTTTGTTTTCAATTATTGTTATTTTTTTTAGCATATGGCATAACAAACCACAGTTACAATGTGCATTAATATTTTAAATAATATATGCAGGTCAATTGGGGCTCCCCAGGTGGTCAGCAGAGTTTGCTAATGATCCCTAATGGGGCAAAAATAAAGTAAAATAATAAATATCTTTCAAATACCCAAAATGTCATAATATTTTGGAATTTCATCCTATAACTCTATGATCTAATGAGAGTTGGCTGTAGCACAAAATTGCAGCCATTAAAAAAACCAAATATTTAAAATGTTTAATTTTGGGAAGGATATATATGCCATGATGCCTGTGGCTGTTACTTTCTGGAACTTTAACTTAAGAGATGGTCAACAAAACCTTTTGCAAGGGTGGGGAAATTGGAGCTATTGCATTACTTTTCATGTTTCCCACTAATAGAGCACAAAAACCATGTGAGCTTTTTTGGCAGTTTTGTTTGGACACCATCCATGGGTGGCTATTTTAAGAAGATGAGTAAATCTATTGGAATATTATGGGCATGGGACTGGAGGTTCAACTTCATCCCATGTTCTATGCATGGGTGAGTAATACTGACAACTAGACTTAAGTTTTCCAATTTTTGTTGTTGCCCCTGTTCACATGCCACATGGTGTTACTGTGATGTAGATGTGTGCATGTATTCATACTCCCAGTGGATTTCTATTTTTTGGCGGCGGCTGAAAAATGATAGCAGAGAGAGCCAAATTTATCATTCAGAACTTAGTTTATGACTGTCATTAGATAAAAACTCAGAAAGGATGAATGAGAAGAATTCAATACAATCTGACACTTTCTCCTGCTTCCTTTCATGACATAGCATTCAATTCTCTTCTACCTAAAGTTCAATAAAGCATTCTCAGAAATGTCTTCACAATGGCTTGCACTGGGAACAGATTCACGGATTATATGGTTGATTGTTCCCATCACTGTAATACCATGATAATTGTCTGTTCAGTTCCAGAATCTCCATCAGACAAAACAAACAACAGTAGTGAAGGCCTTGGACTAGGACTAGGAGATCTAGATCAGCTAGAGGACCTCACACGGTAACTTTGGAGAAATCCCTTTCTTTCAGCCCAATCTTCCTAACTGCTTTTCTGTTGTGAGGAAAAAATGGTGGAGGAAGTGCTATGATTTATTTATGGTATCTACAGAGGTCAAGCAATCACTGATATATAAAGTGTTGTTGTCCTGAAAGAAAGGCAAGACAGGCATCTAACAAAAAATATATTTCTGGAAATATTAGTCTTTCTTTTCAGCTAAGAATTTCATTAGCCAAAAGATGACTATTTCCACTGTATCTCATAACCTCCATAAATGAACCCTATATGGACATTATACTTCCAAAACCCCACAGGCGTGTGAACTTCCTCTCAAACGTTATAGGAGGAAGAAGTTGGAAACGTGCATGGTTATTTAGCAGTTATTTGGTTGCTTTTTTTTTTTTGAATATGTGAATCTTCCTGAATGTACTCATGCTTCAAGATTTTCTCATGGCTTAGTCCTTCTGCCAGGTTCACCTTAGATAGCCTGTGCTTACGTTTTGTACAGTTAGAAGATTTCTTTGGAAGACCTTAAGTTTGGTGTTTTTACTTAATTCCAAATGGTATTTCCATTACAAGAAACTGGTTTCATAAACCAGGTCACTGATTTGTTGGTGATAAGACCTATTTTGCTTGGAATAATTTTCAAGAAGATTCGCCACTGAAGTGTCTGTTTTAAGTTCAGGTCAGCCAAACCTAAGTGAAATGATACATAATCTCAGTTCAACCTCAGTATACTGCTAACCAGATCTCAAAAATTATGGGTTAGACTTTCAAAGGTAAAAAAATAAATATGGACAGGAAATTCCAGCTACCAATGAAAGTAAGTTGGAATTATATAAGTTAAGATCTACTTTGGGAAATGCATGTATTATTTCTTTAAAAATAGGAGAACTTTATGGAGCTGCTCTAGGAAGAATCAAACAAATATTGAAGCAAAGTGTTTTAACCCTACATATGTACAGTATATAGGTTGGAGGTTAAAAAAATTGACATTTGTAGGGGTGTAGGACTCTCTCTATTATTAAACTCAGGCTGTATGCCAATTGATCTTCACTTACAACCCAATGAGTAACTTTAACATCCAGAGCCCATTTGGTGTTGTGTTAAAGCAGGGGGCTTCAAACTTGACAGCTTTAAGATTTGTGGACTTCAACTCCCAGAATTCCTCCTCCAGTCATGTTAGCTCAGGAATTCTGGGAGTTGAAGTCCACAAGTCTTAAACTTACCAAGTTTGAAGACCCTTGTGTTAAAGCATCAGGCAAAGAACTAGGAAGCCATTAATACCTTAATCTCACTTCTGATGGATATTTTGAGAGGTCATCTTAAAATTGGCTGTTCATGATATCTGCCATGAACCATCTTAATGTCTCAACCTGCCATGTCTCCTTTAAGAAGATGTGTGAATTGCAAAGGTATCTGTTACAAACCAAGATGATGAAAACAGGATTAGATGTGCATTACGATCTTACAAGGTAGCTCTCAGCAGTTTGCATTTGCCTGCCAATGTTGCACATAAGTATATACTTCCTGAGGCTTGTGTTGTGATGACATGGCTTGTATTTTGACATGCCATGTCCCCCGTCCACCCAATACCTATGCAAATATATAAAGAACTCATTTCTTTTTTATATATACTCATTTTACCACTGAGATAAATATTTTCAAATATTTCATGTTTTTTTAATTCCCATTTCTTCTATTATGATATAGCATGACTTAGAAGTTCATGATTTAATTGTGGAACATGACATAAGTATATAAGCAAGACCAGCTTTGTTTGGAACAAAAGACATATTTGTTTAAATGGATTTTCTCTCTATTGTTAGTAATAAAATATGTAATAATTAACATATTTTATCCTAAAGAAAACATATTTTAAACACATTATTTCTACTAAAAATATGGCCATTAACTACATTCCCATCTTTATATTAGTTTGGGAAGGGTACAGTTTGCAAAGACTGGGGCCCCCCAAGCACACCTTGCTTCGTCTCTGTAGTTTGTCTCTGTAGTCTTAAGGATTCTCCTATAAACCAGAGGTTAGGGTTAGGGCTAGGCTAGGGTTAGGGTTAGGGTAATGGTTAGCATTAGGGTTAGGGATAGGAGTAGGGCTAGGGCTAGGGCTAGGGTTTAGGGGTAGGGGTAGGGTTTTGGGTTAGGGGTAGGGTAAGGGTTAGGGTTAGGGTTAGGGTTAGGGTTAGGTTTAGGGTTAGGGTTTAGGGTAGGGGTAGGGTTAGGGTTAGGGTTAGGGTTAGGGTTAGGGTTTGGGTTAGGGTTAGGGTTAGGGTTAGGGTTAGGGTTTAGGGGTAGGGGTAGGGGTAGGGGTAGGGTTAGAGTTAGGAGTAGTGTTATGGTTAGCATTAGGGCTAGGACTAGCAATAGCATTAGGGTTAAGGGTAGGGGTAGAATTAGGCCTAGGGTTAGGGTTAGGGGTAGGGTTTGGGCTAGGGTTAGGGCTTAGGCTTAGGGTTAGGGTTAGGGCTAGGGCTAGGGCTAGGGTTGGGGTTAGGGTTAGGGTTAGGGTTAGGGTTAGGGTTAGGGTTAGGGTTGGGGTTGTGGGTAGGCCAAGGGCTAGGGGTAGGGATAGGGTAAAGGTAAGGGTAATGGTTAGTGTTAGGACTAGTGTTAGTGTTATGGTTAATGTTAGTGTTAATGTTCAGGCTAGGGCTAGGGCTAGGGTTATAGTTAGGCTCAGGGTTAGGGCTAGGACTTGGGCCTATGCATAAAGGAGTTTTAGATATGCTGTTTCAGATTCCAATAAAGTTTAGGCAGAGCAGGTTTGTTATGTGAACTCCGGTTAAAGAATTCTGATCAATCTTTTAAATTCTTTAGGAAAATAAAGAGTAGCTGATATTTAAACCATTCAAAGCTTGAAAGAAGATAAGTTCTGAGTAACAGCTTGATTTCATCGTTTTTAAAAGGGGGGAATAAAAATGTTTAGTTCTTCATCCTAACAGCCCTTGGGAAAGTGTTTGAAACCAGCTCTTTAACTGGATTGAGTCCAGTTTGTATGTGTGTGTCATATTCTCACATTTTAAAATGAACTGGAGTTTGAAGTAGTCTACACAGCTTGAAGATGAAACCCCTTTGCTTCTCTCCACCTTTTGTTATTTGTTTGGCATGATGAAGCGTGCAGGGGAATGTTAAACTTTGCATATTATTATGTGACCCTGGGTTGGCCTAATAATGTAATTTCTCCAGATTGTGAAACAACATATCTTCAAAGCATTATTCACGCGTAATTCATTTTAATTCTTCCCAAATGCATACATATTGTCCATATAACTCATTCACCTTGTTATTGTGAAGCACAGAATTTGTGCCATTGGCATTTTCATGATAACTATTTAATAAATTGATAGCAATGACTGGCCAGAAGCTAAAGCCAATCAGGCTTATTCAGTTCTTCACTGAGATCTTTGTGATTCATCCACATGGATCAATGGCAAGACAGTAAGGCTTGGTCATCACAGAGGCATTAGAGAGGAGACAAAGGTTGTATCTTTCTGAGAGTTGAAGATCCAGTCTCTAATTCTGATGAAAATGGCTTACCACCCACAAAGGAATACCATTTGGGAAAATATCCTACCGTGTTTCTCCAACAATACGGCCTCCACCAATAGGAAGACCCAGCATGTTTTCTAGGCATAAAATCAAATTAAGCCCCTCCCCCCAAATTTAGGCCTAGTTTAAAACATGCAAAATGGGGGGAAGGGTGGGGGGACTTGCCATTTGGAGTGCCGTTGGAGCTGCCGCCGCTGTTTGGAGTGCCGTTGGAGCTGCCACCGCTGTTTGGAGCTGCCACCGCCGTTTGGAGTGCCGTTGGAGCTGCTGCTGCCGTTTGGAGCTGCCGTCGCCGTTTGTAGTGCCGTTGGAGCTACCGCCGCCGTTTGGAGCTGCCGCCGCCATTTGGAGTGCCGTTGGAGCTGCTGCCACCCTTGGAGCTGCCGCCGCCTTTTGGAGTGCCGCCACCACTTTTGGAGCTGCTGCTTCCGTGTTTGGAGCTGCCGCCGTGTTTGGAGTGGCAGCGGAGCTCCAAATGACGGTGGTGCTCCAAACAGCGGCAGTGCTCCAAACGCAGAAGCGGCAGCTCCAAACGTGGCGGCGGCACTCCAAATGGCGGCAGCAGCTCCAAACATGGTGGCGGCACTCCAAACGGCGGCGGCAGCTCCAAACGGCACGGCGGCAGCTCCAAACATGGCGTCGGCAGCTCCAACAGCACTCCAAATGGCGTCGGCAGTTCCAAACAGCGTCAGCAGCTCCAACGGCCCTCCAAACGGCGGCGGCAGCTCCAAACGGCGGCAGCAGTTCCAAACGGCGGAGGCAGCTCCAACGGCACTCCAAACGGCGGCGGCAGCTCCAACGGCACTCTAGATGAGGATGAAAGGGGGGAATTAAGTCACCCCTGAAAAGATGGCCCTAGCTGTTTTTTCGGGGCTCAAAAAAAAAAAAAAAAAGGCCTGACCTTATTATGTGAGAAACACGGTAGAAGAAGGTAGCAAGAAATGTAGATATTGTTGATAAATCAATAAGAATATAGATAATGCCCTGCTGGTTTGGACCTCTAGCCCATCTAGTCTGGCAGTCTGTTCTCATAGTGGCCAATCAAGTGCATAAGGGTAGCAATAGCAATAGCACTTAAACTTATATGCTGCTTCATAGTGCTTTACAGCCCTCTCTAAGCAGTTTACAGAGTCAGCATATTGCCCTCAACAATTTGGGTCCTCATTTTACCCACCTTGGAAGGATGGAAGGCTGAGTAAACCTTGTGCCTGGTGGGATTTGAACTGCCAAACTGCTGGCAACCGGTGAACAGCAGAAGTAGCCTGCAGTACTGCATTCTAACCATTGTGCTACCATGGTTCTTTAACCTTTTCTTATCTACTTTGTCTCTCCCATGGATAATGTGTACGCTTCTATCATGTTCCCTTTTATTTGCTCTCTTACACAGCATAATATCAATGCTCACTGCAAATTCTGTAGAAGTACTGGGACATCAGGGAGGACTACTAGGTCTTTTTGACCAGCAGTTTACATCTTTAGAAAATTAGCCAAAACCAGATCTCAACCATGAACACCAATTAGTAGTCAGAAGACATGATGAAAACTTTTTAACATGGATAGACTTCACCATAGTTTCAAATGGGACACTGTGAGCATCCTAGACTGAGCCAAGTCCAAAAACACTAGAGAATTCCTGGAAGCCTGTCATTCAGACAAATCACTCATCAACAGATACATAGAGATAAACAACATCTATATATCTTTCAAAAGAGACAGTCAAAAGGTGGGGGGAGCTAAAAAGGAAACAAGAAGACAAAAATACTTCTTTGCCAGCAATCACCAGCCAGATAATGAGAGATTAACAAACACCAAGATTAATACTAGACCAATAAATACTAGATACAATAAATAAATACAAGATTAATACTAGACCAACAATAAAACAGTAAACAATACCCAATCAAGGAACTATCGACTCAGACAAACAGTCAAACAGTAAACAACAGCCTAATCAAGGAACTGGTCAAGAACACTACCATCAATACTGGCAGGACAAGACACATATACAGAGAGAAAACCCCCACTCCCTTCTAGCACTGATGATGTTACCTGGTTGGGTAATAAAATGATTGCAAGAAAACAATCAAGGTCAGAGAGCACCACTGATCATTTCCTACTGAACATGGACCAATATCAGCTCCTACAGTATATCAGCAGCATAAAGGCAGCTTAGCAACTTTCTCCTCCCCTGCGCGAGTACTTAAATAATGTTTGAGATATATTAACATAATAAATAGAATTGTGAAACCCTCTTCGAACTTCCTTGTTTTAAAGGGTTGAGAAGCCTGGATCATTTGTGTGTGCATTCCTTTTTGCAGTTTTTCATTAATAAATGGTGAATGTATGCCTGATGAACACAAGAGTCTAAGACTGACAATAGGGAAACAGCAGCATAGTCACAGTAAAAGACAATAGAAATACAGTTACAGTGTTTAAGTTTATTAACAGTTGGCAATGGAGTGAAAGTACAAAGACCACCATTCTATTCAATTATGTTCTGTTTACAAAGTCTGGTTCAAGGACAACAATATGTTCAGAGTTGCATGCCTTTAAAACCATATCAAGTAAATGACTGCATCATTATATTTAGCACAACCATTGTGTGGGATTATTTTTGTTCTTAACAGTGGTTGCCTCCTCTACGTCCATCATTTTTGAAGCCATATAAGAGAAGGAGACTGGGAAAACCCCTGCTTCAGAAAGTTATACATCCAGCCCCAGTGTGATTGTCTGGCAGTGTTAAGGACCATCTGTTAATAGTAACATCACTCTGAAAAATCCAGTTTTCAGAGACCACATTCTCTGTAGTCATTCCATATGCCACAATTAATCAGAAAGCTGACTAGCCTGTGAGTAGTGCGCTCTCATGTTTAAAGGTACCAGTCCTTTTCTGAGCCAGCGGGGCCTGCGTTCAATTGACAACTTCTGAGCATAACATTTTTGCTCTGGGCAGAAAACCAGGATACAAAATCCACAGGGCTCCATTTCTTAAACACAAAAGTGGGTGTGGCGGGAGTTTCGTATCTCATTAGCTCTTAAAATGCCAACCCGCTGCATGTTGCACATGGGGGGCTAAATAACCACAGTCCTTATGGATTTCTGCAGTTGTAATTGATTCCCTGTCTTACAGTTGCTCGGACTCTGCATATCAGTGGCTTCCATTGCATGTGAATAGCCCAATAACATCCAGGAATGCACAACTTGCTCTCACTGCTTGTTCTCTCCTCCTTTGGCAGAACAGGTCCAGCTGGGGATTAGTTTGTCACTGGATTTTTCATACATGTGCTGGGCATGCTGTTTTGCCAGACGAATCAAGACCAATGGCTCTGAATGCTGTTTAAAAGAGAACAATGCTTTTGCTAGGAGTGTGAGAAAGAGGCACTGACTTTTCCCAACACTTTGGAGACTAGAAATGAGAACCGTGAACAAGAGTATTGTTTTTGATACTCTAAAAATCCAAAAGGTGTAAAACTCTAACAACAATTAAAAAATAAAAGAAAGGAGAGGATTCTTGTCTGATCTCCCTCTGACATAGGGAGGAATTTAAAGTTGCAATTGATACGGTCTCTTTGCTAGCTGGTTTCTGGTATCCCTCCACTGTATTGGTCAATTTACCTTTCATTAAATAGTAGCAGAGCTCCAAATGCTACGATTGGTTTATTTATTTAAAATATTTATAGCTGTCTACTAGCCAGAAGATCTCATGGCAGCTTACAGACAAAGTAAATAGAAAAAAAAAAAAAAAAACCGATAAAATAAATAAATGAATTTGTAGTGCACCATAGCACTGCTAAAGAAGATTTCAAGGGACAAAATGCATGACAATACCAAGTCCATAATTAATATAAATCTCAGGACTTGACCGGGTGTGAAATGTAGATAAGATATTTGCCAGCTTCACCATCAGTGGAATTTTGAAATGAGGGTGCCACAACAGAAAACCAACATAGGTTTGTCAAAAACAGATGATGTCAGACAAAACGTATTGCGTTCTTTGAAGAAGTGACTAAATTAGTGGACCAGTGAAATGCTGTGGATGTAGTATACTTGAACCTCAGTAAAGCATTTGACAAAGTAGACCACCACCTACTTCTTGGTAAGCTAGAAAAATGTAGGATAGAAAAGATCACCACTAGATGGATTTGTAACTGGCTACACATATAGTCCTCAATGGAATTACATCTACATGGAAGGACCCATGCAGTGGGGTGCCCCAAAGTTCTGCTTTAGGCCCCAGGACTGTTCAATATTTTCATAAATGATTTAGATCATCAGACAGAAGTGGAAATCATCAAATCTGAAGATGATACCAAGTTGGGGGAATAGTCAAAACTTTAGAAGATAGGCACAAGTTCCAGAAGCATCTTGATAGGCTTGAACATTGGTCCCCACCCAACAAAATTCAATTCAGTGATGAGAAAGGTAAAGTTTTACAATTAGGCAAGGAAAAACAAAAACAACTGCACAGGTATAGAATGTGTGATGCCTGGCTCTACAGCAATAACTATCTGAGTGAACAAGCATTTAAATATGAGCCAGCAGTGTTCCGCAGCTGCCAAAAAAGTCAAGGGGGCCCTAGGTTGCATCAACAGAAGGATAGTATCAAGGGCACTTGAAATATTAGTATTGCTTTATACTGCTTTGGTAAGCCCACAGTTGGAAGTTTGCATCCAGTGTTGGTTACTATGATACAAAAAAGATGTTGAGATTCTAGAAAGAGTGCTGAGAAGAGCAACAAAGGTGACCAGGGGGCTAGAGACTAAAACATATGAATGAATGAATGAATGAATGAATGAATGAATGAATGAATGAATGAATGAATGAATGAATGAATGAATTCTTTATTGGCCAAGTGTGATTAGACAGACAAGGAAGAATGGTTGCAGGAATTGAATATGTCTAGTCTAACAAACAGAAGGTCTGGGGATGAATATTCCAATATTTGAGGGGTTGTCACAGAGAAGAGGGGAGGTCAACTTAATTCTCCAAAACAGCAAGAAATAACATGGAAGATTATCAAAAGGAAATGCAACCTAGAGATAAGGAGAAATTTCCCGACAGTGGGAACAATTAATCGGTGTCACAGCTTGCCTTTAGAAGTTGTGGGTGCTCAATCACTGGAGGTTTTTAAGAAGAAATTGGACAGCCATTTGTCTGAAATGTTATAGCGTCTCCTGCTTAAGCAAGGTGTTGGACTAAATGACCCCCAAGTTTCCTTCCAATTCTGTTATTCTGTATTCTGCTTGTAAATAATACTGACCAAAACAAGAGGGGTTATTTAAATGGTGGCTTTCAGAGCCAGTTTGCAAAGGAGATGGTTAGAACTTGAAACAGTGATGCTGAGGGAATAGGAACTGCGATAACACCCAAGAATGTGATAATCACAGGATCAGGGTGGCATTAGAAGGACTTCCCCCATCAGATTTAGTAGTTTAGAGACATAATATCTTGCAGCAAGTGAAGGCAAATGCAAAATGAAGAACATTATCAGGCTTCTATTAGTGATTTTCTCTTTTTTGCCATCTTCCATATGTTGCTCTGTGTAAATCGAAACACATTTCACTCACAATTTGTTCTGTATTTTTCCCCCTCCCTTTTGAGCAGAGTATGTTTTTCGCCTACTTTCTCTTACACCAGCGGTGATGGGATTCTGCCTGCAAAGTGAGACTTATAAGCTCCCCTGAATGAATTGAAAAATTGAAAAATATATTTTGTGTAAAACTCCCTCTACTCACAAAAACCAACATTTCTAAGTGTCACTTTACCTACCTTCGTGGAACGACTTATACATTCGTAAAAACTTCACTGAAGGCAGCTCTGCAGTTTTATGGAAAACAACATTCCAGGGATGCAAAGATCTTGCCAGTTCTGTGAAAAATGACACCAATTAAAGCTTAAATTGCTTGTTTTCTCATAAGGTACATATTTTCATAACTTTGAAATCAAATAATTGCTGCTTTTATATTAAATACAATAAAACAAAAAAGATGCTAGTTTAGAGGAACTGCTACAAGCATTTTAATATAATTTTCCCACCATTTAAAGTCACAAAATATGGAAAGCAAGTCAAGTATGCAAAGTTTCAAGGAGGTGAAGAAACTCCTTCAGATTATTACATCATTTGTCTTTCGTGTCAGAAAATGTGCATGTGATTTCACTGTTTGATTAAATGCCAGAAAAGGCATATTGTGCTTATCAAAGTGATTACAGATTTTATTCATCTGAAAAAAGGTATTCGCTAATACTTTGACAGTTGATTATTCCAAAATGTGCCAAATTATTTTAAAAACCACAGAAGTGTAGTATGTAGCAACAAAGATACCCATAACAACAAGAAATCTTTATTGAAACACCATATTAATTGATTTATAGGCTATAAACTAATTAAACAGCCCTTTTCTTACTGAGTGCCTCTGTAAGAACCTCTTGTCTCTGAAATCTATCATATTAATTCTCCATAAATCTATATTATTTTTTTCTTCACCTCTTATACATGTGTATAACTTGCTGATGGCAATCACAACAAAAGTGTCCCGGTTTATTAGCCAGTTGGAATAACGTGTTTCATTTTTATTCTGTTTTATTTAAAATATTGACTGCGATGCAGACTTATTTTATTTTATATTTAGATGTGCATGCTGTAAGAATAGAAAAGTCCAAAGCATAACATATTTTCAGTTAGCATATTTTGGATTGTACAAATATAATTTTTATATTAAAATTCTTATTTGATAAATCAAAGCTCTTTTAAATTGGGCGTATGCAGGTGCCTCTGAAATAAATGAGTGATTTTAGCTCTCCAGGAGCTCATTCACAAAATACAAATTTAAAGGTCTGTTTGCATTGGACGAGATTTGTTTATGAATTGCCATGAGAGTATTGTACAATTCAAATGTGATACATACATTCCATATTTCTATTCCAAGTAGTATCCTACAGAAATACCTGTAAATGTACATATACTTACATATATTTCTTAATTTTGAAGCACACAGGAGATCCAAGTCAATGAAGCAATGGTTCATCATTCGGGGGCAATGATAAACATGATGGGAAGTTACTAAGCTATTAAAAGAGCTTATACCACCTTGTTATGGTGAACTGCCACTTATTTTCCCCTCTAGAAAACATCTTTTCTTTGCTGCATTTCAATTGAAATAGGATTTAAAAAAATTGGGGCATAACAAAATTGACAAAGATGCTATCGTTTAAAAAAGATGGTTTTAGCTTCTCTATTCTGTCAATTTGAGGAAAGGCAAAGGAATGCATTAAATTACGAATATATTGAATACTAAGATATCAAACGCATTTTCAGTCACTGGGGGGACATAAACTTATATGTTATAATGAGATCCCCACAGTCCTGTGATCAACTCAGAGTAAATAGAATGAAATGCCAACGGGTGTGCTAATTATAAGTATCAGTTTTAAAAGCAACTCAGTGATCTGTGGAGCTGTGAAAAGTATCAGTTGTGTACTTGATTATTAACCCATTAGTGATGATTCCATGGATTATGAATTGTTTTTTTAAATGATGATTATTAATGGGAGGAGAGAAAAAAAGTGTGGCATTAATACAATGTTAAAGTGGATTTTTTTTTCCAAAGAAGGGGATCAGTTTGAGCTGATCATCATTTTAGTACTATTTAAACTAACGTTGTAATTCAACATCTTACTTTTTAGACATAGTCTAGTAATGCAAGTAATTGTGTCTCTCTGCAAAGGGACAAAAATTAATGCCATGTGTACCGAGGATTCCCTACCACAATTTAGAATTCTGGTGGCGCCATGACGCCCCTGTTTTATATGGTGGCTTGCCAAAAGAAAATTACACAAGCCAATTCTGAATGCATTCCTGCTGTACTTAAAATAATAATAATAATAGTCACATTGATGCAAGTAAATAAATAGCTTGATGAACGTTTCTGAAATGATCTCTCAATCTGAATTCACCTAATATGTAATATACTGGGACTTAGGTGTGTTTATTTTCTTTAAATAATGAAGGAAACAAAGTTATCTCAGGGGTAGATTTTCCTTCCTCCCTCCCTCCCTCCCTCCCATCTGTCTTCCTTCCTTCCTTCCTTCCTTCCTTCCTTCCTTCCTTCCTTCCTTCCTTCCTTCCTTCCTTCCTTCCTTCCTTCCTTCCTTCCTTCCTTCCTTCCTTCCTTCCTTCCTTCTCTTTCTCTCTCTTGTTCTCTTTCTCTCTCTCTCTCATTCTTTTTCTTTCTTCCTTCTCTCTCTTCCTTCTTTCTTTCTCTTTCTCTCTCTTGTTCTCTTTCTTTCTCTCTCATTCTCTCTTTCTTACCCTCTCTTTTCCTTCCTTCCTTCCTTCCTTCCTTCCTTCCTTCCTTCCTTCCTTCCTTCCTTCCTTCCTTCTCTTCTTCTTTCTTTCTTTCTTTCTTTCTTTCTTTCTTTCTTTCTTTCTTTCTTTCTTTCTTTCTTTCTTTCTTTCTTTCTTTCTTTCTTTCTTTCTTTCTTTCTTTCTTTCTTTCTTTCTTTCTTTCCTTTCTTCACTTTCTAGGCAACTAACCACAATAGAAATAGGTCCCTTTTAACATATTGTAATGGGAGAATTCCTTTCAGCTGGCAGGCATCTTATTATTTAAATTGGAAGCTGTTGTTTCTCAAGCACATGCACCATTATAGCCTATGATGTGTGATATACTCCCCATACACATTCATTGTGTGCTTAAATACAGACTGGAAATGTTTACATACATTGTAGCATATAATATGAACTTATAAAGTCATACAATATTTGTGGCTTCATGTTATTGCCATTGAATGCACATGGATTGTTAGCATCTGGAGACAGTTACGTAGACCATCAATGTTAGTCAGTGTGATTATTCTCCAGGCTTACATGGGTACAGCATACATTTATGGCACAACTTCTGCTAAAGAATTCTCTCTCAAGGTTTCAGAACAAAAAATGTTGTCCATTGTAACAAAACCAAAACTAATCAGGGTTAGGGAAGCTGGCCCTTCACGGCCAGTGAAATTTGTCACATTACAATCATAGTTCCACCGGGGGTGGTATTCTACTGGTTCGGCCCTGTTTGAGTGAACTGGTAGTAAAAAAAATGCTACCATTCAGCTGAACCGGTAGTAAAAAAAAAAAAAAAAAAAACAGCTATTGGCTCAGGTGAACTGGTATTTCTTTTTTCTTTTCTCCTCCTGATGATCAGCTGTGCCCCCCTTGCTATCTTACTGCTTTGCCCAGGAGGCTTCCCTGAGGCAAAAAAATGGAGGCATTGTTTTTGTCCAGGAGGCAAAAAATGGAGTGCGGGGGTGGGTGGGTGGGTGCTACACACAAAAAAAGAAGCCACACCCACCCAGTCACATAGCCACTCTCACCTAGCCACACCCACAGAACTGGTAGTAAAAATATTTGCATCCCACCCCTGAGTTCCACTCTGGGTCATGTGAGCAGGAGAGAGCGGGGTTAGAATGGACTTGAGCCACTACCCCTTTGCCTCTCTAACGGGGAAGTATTGGTGATTTTTATTCCTAGATTTTTTTTTTTCTTTTGGAGGCCCAAGTTGGATTTTGCTTCATTTTTCAACTTCATTTTACTTAGCCAGTTTTTCTTACCAAAACGTATTTGGTCTTACATTGAGTAATCCTGCTGATGGGTCCAGTAGAGAGTGAACCCCTTCACGACCGATTTCCAAAAATCCATTGGGTTGGAAAGAATGAACCACTTTATGGTAAGTGTTTATGGAGATTGTCTATCAACCAGATCATTTCCAAAAAGCAACTGAGCTTTCTTGTCTTTTCTTTTCTTTCTGTGGTTCTTGAGTTAGAACTGAAGAAGCTTCTTGGATGAAAAGCGATGTTTTCAAAGGAAAAAACAAACAAACAAGAAAATCCAGTTGCCTTTGTGTGTGGGGGAAAATAGCATCTTTGGGACTTTACAGATAACAGATAGTCAGAGTTGGAAGGGACCTCGTAGGTCATCCAGTCCAACCCCCCACCCAAGCGGGAGAACCTACACCGTTTCTGACCAAAGGCAGTCCAATCTCTTCCAGGAGTTTGCCTAGCTCTGTAGGCTTTTTAAGGAAAGCCTACAGAGCACAGCTTCTAAAATTCTTCCCTACCTTTTCATCGTCAGCAACCCAAGGAAGGATCTGTATTTTCTTCCATGTGACAAAGTCAGGCTGATTGCATTTTTGTGCATGTGCATGTTTCTAGTTTCCCCTTGTGTCATGTCTTGGCGCATTCGTGTGTATGTGTGTATTAGAAAGTTCAAGGCAATTATGAATATACTCCACTCTGGAGGGAGGACAGAAAGACTTAGAATAGAGCAGTCAATAGCATTCTGAAGAGTTGGCAGCTGTTTCTCCCATAGGACTGCATTTTTCCCACCTGACTTGATCTGAGTTATTTTTCAGAACATGACCATTTGGTTGCCACCATCTCCACCACGACCTCCACCATCACTATCAAATTTGGTCCTATATTGTTCATGTTTGGGGGGACCTCTCCTACTTATAGACAGAGAGCTAGCTAACAATTGAGCCTCTCAATTCCTTTTCCTTCCTTTTTTTGCACTGGAAAGAATGAAAAATAAAGAGTTGAATAATATGTTAATAGAACAATTTATGCCGGAATCCATCACATATTATGACCTATCAAACATCTATCACTTTTAAGATCTAAAGATGTTTGTGGATAGAACGTCTGTTTGTGTTTTCAACTTTCTTCCTGCTTTCTTTGTTACTGTTTCTCCCACCTTCATTTCAGCCCATAAGATCAAGAAGAGTCATCTAAGTACAGGTAATCCTCAACTTACGATCACAATTGAGTCCAAAATTTCTGTTGCTAAGCGAAACATTTGTTAAGTGAGTTTTGCCCTGCTTTACTCTCTTTGTTGCTATAGTTGTTAAGTGAATCATTGCAGCTGTTAAGTTAGAAACATGGCTGTTCGGTCAATCTGGCTTTCTCACTGACTTTGCTTGTCCGAAGGTCGCAAAAGGTGATCGCACGACACTGGGATACTGCAACCGTCATAAATGCGAGCCAGTTGCCAAGTGTCTGAATTTTGATCACATGACTATAGGACTGCTGCACTGGTCCTAAGTGTGGAAAATGATCATAAGTCACATTTTAGTGCCATTGTAACTTTAAACTGTCACTAAATGAACTATAGTAAGCTGAGAACCACCTATGTTAGGATTACAGTTTAACTCTCTTAAAATGAAAAGTATATATCCATCTAATCATTTGAAATATTCAACCATAAGCTCAACTGGTTCTTTTTCATGTCTGGATACTTAAAGGTATTGTCGCAATTGTTCTCCTCCAAAGGTACTGCTATTGACAAGAGTGGGCTGTCTTCTAAAAAAACAACCTGTTACAGATCTAAGTTTTCAGAAGCAGGGGCGTTGCTTAGCTTCCTTTAAAAAAGGAAGGTCTACGGAGAGGGTCATATTTTACACGGATGCAGAATCTTTTCAAGCATTGTTCAGGAACAGGTTACTTGGAACAACATCAATCAAATCTCTCCTTCTGAATGAAGGAGCATCATGATATCTGACTGACAAGCCCTGCCTCTAAAACCAGAGTCGCTTGAGAAATCGGTCCAATAAAGGATGTGAAACTGTGAGAACACAAATATGGAAAAAAATACATGGGGTGGAATTCTTTGTAGGCATTCTTGGGATCCTGGCTGTGTTTCATATATAAAAGCTAAAGTTGTTGGTTTTTTTTAAATAATATAAGAAACATTTATATTAACAAATTATGAATTGAATTAAAGTGGTTGCAACAAAAACACTATCCACAAAGCAGGATGTAATAATCCAGTTGCTATTTAATTACATATTTTTCCAGTTGCTATTTAATTACATGTTATTCTATTTTCTTTAAAAAATATTTCTATGAACTTTGAAGCCCTATCAGTATAATTAATTTATGTCAATTTAAGATGACACTTCTGCTGTCTCATAAAATGTGATTTTTCTCAGAGAATTATAGGAACAGGAGCTACCGTAAATGAATATTCCTTGAAAAGGCAAAATGTCATTTTTTCCCCACCAACTCCGCTTACCTTTACAATTCTATTGAGCTGATTTATAATACCTTGTTTATTTATTTAAAATAAGTATAAATTTAAGTATTTCCATTTATTAATTACATTTATGAGAATTTTAATTTAATTATTTATCAATCATTTACTCCTAACTTGTTAATTTCCCTTTCCATTTTGGATGGCATTGTAGGAAGAGAATTCCAGCTTATAAAGTGCTAAGTCAAGAAATATTGAAATATAATAACAATTCTTTCAAAAAGAATTGAACATTTGAATTTACTGGGAAGAAATATTTTTTTGAAAGAATATAATTCTTAATTGCCATGTATTGTGTTTATTCAAAAGGTAGTCCACATTCTAATAAGTCAAATATCAGGATTTTTTTGGATATATTTATTTTACTATTGCTATAGTTTAAAATGGGTTTGGGACTTATTTATATACATGTGCCTAGAATAGGCATACTTTTGGCAATTTGCCCTAAATTCTGGTAAGTGTTGGCATCCCTTGAGACAAAAGTCTGTCGGAATAAAGAGTTTAGCAATTGAAGGAGAAAAAGGGGGACTCCTGGCAACCTTGATCAAGTAAATGGCCATGGAAATTGTGAAGACAACAAAGGAGACAAGACTTTTGCAAGAGAGATTTTGGCCAAGTTTACAAGAGAGAAAGAGGCCAAGAAGAAGACTAGCAAGGGAGCCAAGAAGTTGGCCTCCAGAGAGACAAAGAAAGAAAGAAGTTTTTAAAATAGAAACATCTAGAGAGGATCATCAAAGAATTCGGCTGTGGGAAACCTGTCCAGCAAGAGAGGATAAAAAGCTGAGATGTTTATTATTTTAATTTTTTTGGAATGTTACAAATGCATGTACCAGAGGATGTCATTAGAAAAACATGCTTGTATCCAGGTTATGAATTTCAAAGTTTCTTTTGAGATAGCCTATCATTCTTCTCCTCTTCCAAAACCAAACCAATGATGTTCATCTCTTGTTTGCCTGCAGTATCACTGATTAGATACAGAAAATAATGTTTTTCATTTCATTTCTACTCCTACGTGACACACTTATAATAATTAGGGACAGGGTGTGATCTATTGAAGAATAATATTTTATCTTCGGTGGAAGAGTCTCTAATGCCTGGAAGGTAATTTAATTAGAAACATTGCATATGCAGAGAAATGTAAACAACACCCATACACAGATGCACAAATTTGCCAAAATATCTATGCATATTTCTGTGCATACTTTTCCAAATATACATTTTCCTCTATTTTATCCAACACAATCCATTCTGACAGCAGTTTTTTTTTTGACTTGCATCCTTTTTTTCTCTGTGTTTTTAGGCAAAATGATACTACATATATGCACATTTAGTTTTACTTGTAACTTTTACTTTAAGGAAAGCAAGATTTTTACACACATGTACATTCTGATTCTCCTATGCATTTGGGATTTAGCAATATTTTGAAAATTATACAAAAATCTAATTCATCTTTTTTTGAGCATAGCTAACCACAATAGATAGAAATGAAAGCTAAATGACAAGAAATGTTTTGTTTTATTGCATTCATACATAAACTTTGCATTATAAGTGAAGAATTATTTCAGACATTGTATATTTGATATTAAAAAACTGAATGAATGATCTAAAACTATAATTTAAAGGGCTTAGAAATAATATTTGAGATTGTACCATTGAAATTTACTGGTACTAAAAGTCAAATGCAACCCAGCATTAATGGTTCCTTTGTTCAATCAATTGATCGATCAATCGATCGATCTTGAAGAAGGTGTGGTCTTAAATTCCCAGAATTCTGGGAACTTTGCTGACAGGGGAATTCTGGGAGTTGAAGTCCACACCTTTTCAAGTGGTCAAGGTTGAGAAACACTGATCCAGATCTTCCAGTACATGTCTCTGTAATAGAATAGTGATAAGAGATACCCAGTACTAGTTTTCCCCTCTCATATGTAGTGTATATATAGTGGTCATGATTATTTAAGAACCCATTTAAATAAGGGAATAAATAAACCACCCTCCCTAAGGCCTCAAGGATGCTCCTGATTCTGGTTTTCTATCATGTTGAGGTACTGTAAATTAAAATATTGTGCAGGCTTGATACATTAAACAAATCCACAGAAAATTGTTCCCCAAAATTTGGGAACAGAAAAAAAAACACCAGGATCACCCTGATTTTATGTCTACTATACAATATGGTTGCAAACAGAAATAAGGCACTTACAAGTGTGAGAGCTTTTATTCATGTATTGTAAATCTTCTTTTGCCAGCCAAGGTAGAACTAAGGGTCAGTAATTTGGAGTAACAAAGACTTGGGAGTTTGAAGAGAGGTTGCTTACTTTGTAAATTATGAGGCTTCTGCAAGCTGTTTGCCTGCAGTTTGGAGGCAGAGATTTTGAGAGAAATCCAATCAAGGCTGTAGGCTGAACGCCAGAGAATTCCACAGAAGCCAGTCCAAAAGTCAAGTCAAAGACCTGATGGCAGGCAAAAGGCAAGAGGAAGAAACTTGCAATGGGACATTTCAGAAAGAGAGGTCAAGAAACAGGAGAAATGTTCCCAAGGAGAAGAGATCTGAAACATGCTTTGATATGACCAGAGCTTCTGGCCTTGCTTAATTAGAGGAGTTAATTTCTACTTCCTTCAAGAAGCTGAGCCAGCCGCTACCATTCAGCCTACTTTAGCTGGTGCATGTTCCAGGCTTGGTACTGGATAGATTATAATGCCTTGTGGTCAGAATCTGTGGCCATTCATTCTGAATCAGAACCCACTTTCAAGTTACATATTGCCTCAGCCTCAAAATCAGAGGAATTCAAATAATAAGATGGCCCTTCTCATTTTGAATTGTTCATTTCCTCCCCACTTCATCCCAGCCCCTGTGGGGGTCTCAGTCTTCTCCTAAATACAAGGACAAACACACAACAAGCTTATAAAACCAAACCAAATTATTAACTCATCATTAGTACTTAAGGGATATTGCATCTTGATGAGTTATAATTGACTATTCTGTCTCAATTTTTTGTACATGCTCTAGGCCAGGGATGTCAAACCTGCAGTGTCACAGAGGCATCACATGTTGTATCATGACTCGCCCCCACTTTGCTAAACTGGATGTGGGTGTGGTCAGCAGGTGATACATCTGGCCTGCGAGCCACAAGTTTGACACCCTGCACCCTAAACCAAGTGGCACATCCTTTTCTCTCCATTACAATTCTTTTGGGTGGAGTGTTTCACTCACATTTTCTTTGTTGCAAAATTCCAGTTTGAAGGTTCTGTGAAGTCCAACTAAAGGGGATCTTTGCATGCATGGTGTATAGCTTTAGTACCACTTGTAGTATTTGGGTGTGAAGCGCAGCAGTGTGTTGTATACACACAAATGCACATCTCTGAATTTGCATTCTTTTATCTTTATCTTATTCCTTCTGAAAAATGCGCAACCACAATGTTCAAAAAACAGCCTGGAAAATTCAAAATAATGCTGATAAAAATGGCCAAGCATTTAATTCCAAGCCCAAAATAAAATGCTTGGATCATGTGTGTTTTTGAGTGCCAAACTCTCAAAAACAACTGTTTCAAGTTTGGAAAGTTTTGATGTTTGACACACTCTCTAAAGTCCTGTACGCTGTCTGTAATAATGTTTTTATGTTTTTAATTTTATCCCTGAGCAATAGCATCTTAACCCACAATGCACTGTAAATGCCATGCTATCCCATTATGAGGAATGAGAGAGAAAGAGAATCTCCAGTGATGGTGGGGGGAGGGGGTGGCAGGAGAATAACCCAATATCCAAAGCTATAGCTGCAGTAATTGTAGATTTGTGTGTGTGATATGTATGCTATTTTTCTGCATATTTATGTATGTGTGTTTTGAAAGCCACCTTAGGCTGAGGAAGCTTAAATATAAACAGACAAATAAGTCTAAATGCCTTCAAGATCCAAAAAAGATAAATAAATCTGCACATTGCTTCCTCTCCTATATTTATTTCCATCTTCAACACTGAACAGATCCTAAGTAAGAATAGATTTTTGTCCCTAAAACGGTTAAACATTTACAGAACTCAGACTCTTTTTAGCTCAGGCTTATGAGTATCTCAGCATCCCAAAGCAACGTTTAGTTGGGTGAATGGACAAGGAAGGAAAGTCACGGAGGAACGGACTGGAAGATTTCTTTGACAATATTTATACCTTTTAATATTTGAACATTAAACCTGGTGTTTTGAGGATTCTATAAGTGGATTTCATAGAGGGATGAGATTGCTGGGTTTGAATGACAGTGCTGGGAGGGAGACAGATGTTTTGAAAGGAGGCAAATTCTGTATCTTTCAAATAATTGGCAACATACCCATGTTCGCATTTTGAAAGCAATGGTTTTTATTTGTATTTTGTAGAAAGCACATATTGGAATTGATGACACAATATGGAATAAACTGAAGGATTAACTAATTGCTGTACCTGAATGTGTAACTATAACTTAAATTTAGCTTTATAAGGAAACAATTGGTAAAAGTTGCTAACTTGTCTCCACCTATTATTCTCCGTTCTAGCTCCTACCTTCATCTGACTTTCTTTTCGCTGGATCTCCAACATATATGAGAACCAGAAGTGGTATTCAGCAGGAAATTTTGAGTAGTTCGTAAAACTGGCAAATACCACCTCTGACTGGCCCCACCCTCATCTATTCTCTGCCTCCCGAGTCCCAGCTGATCGGCTGGGTCTTCTTTTGTTGCCCTGTACAGGAGAATGGAGCTGGAAAGCAGGTTAGTTGGGTGTGGTTAGGGTTAGGGTTAGGGTGTGGGGTGGGAATGGAGATTTTACAGTATCCTTCCCCTGCCACGCCCACCAAGCCACACCCACCAAGCCAAGCCAAGCCCACCAAGCCATGCCCACAGAACCGGAAGTAAAAAAAACTTTGAATCCCACCACTGATGAGAAGCCATATATAGGATAAGAAAGGTGACTGAGACTCTGGATAGGATTGCACCCTCGCAACCTCTCCTCACCCATAGACCTCTCTGTGCCCGGTGGTATACAGAGGAACTGAGAGGGATCAAATGCATGAGGAGACATCTAGAGCGCTGCTGACGGAAGACAGGAGATGAACTCGATTGAACATGGATAAAAACTGCTACTAAGGCCTACCTTGTGGCAATTCGTGAGGCGAAGTGTAAATACTTCTCCACACTAATTGCGTCTACAGATAATTGCCCAGCCACCCTCTTTAAGGTGAGCTGTCTCCTCTTAGGGAAGAAGGAGATTGAGGTCCACCTGAAGGGATGCACTGAGGAATTTGCAGATTTTTCTGGAAGACAAAATCGTTCAACTTCATTCCCAGTTAGATGCCGGCGTGGTTGCTGGTCCGGTGGAAACCCCTGAAGCAGGTTCTTGCCCTGTTCTCTGGGAATGGTTTGACCCTGTTGCTCCTGAGGAAATGGACAGGATCCTAGGGAGAATGCGCATAAGCGCTTGTATTTTAGAACCATGCCCCTCCTGGCTTGTGAAAGCTTCCCAGGAAGTGACAGGTGGGTGGACTCTGGTGGTGATTATCTACAGGAGGGGACGGTGCCCCAGCATTTTAAGGAGGCTGTAGTCTGTCCTCTTCTTAAGAAACCATCGCTGGACTCCACCTGGTTGGATAATTTCCAACCTGTCTCCAATCTTCCCTTTTTGGGCAAGGTTATTGACAAGGTGGTCACACAGCAGCTCCAGAGGTTTCTGGATGAAACGGATTATCTTGACCCCTACCAGTCAGGATTCAGGCTTGGATTTGGGACAGAAACGGCATTGGTCGCCACTTTTGGATGATCTCTGGTGGGAGCGGGATGGGGGTACTACATCCATCCTTGCTCTACTTGACTCTCAGCGGCTTTTGATACCATTGACCATGGGATTCTCCTGGGATGGCTTTGGGGGATGGGAGTGGGAGGCCTTATGCTGTCTTGGTTCACTTCCTTCCTCTGCGGCCACTCTCAGTCAGTGGTGATAGAAGGGGAGAGATCCAGCCCTCACCCACTTCTTTAAGGGGTTCTGCAGGGCTCGGTACTCTCTCCACTCCTGTTCAACATTTATATGAAGCTTCTGGGTGAGATCATCTGTCACCATAGACTGAGGTATCACCAATATGTTAATGATACTCAGCTGTATGTCTTGGCCCATGGTGAGTTAAAGTCAATGGGGGGGAGGGAAGCTAGATTTGCTTAATGATCATGTGATTCATTTAAGCAAAAAAAGATCGTAAAATCAAGTACAACTTGCTTAACGATCGCATCACTTAGTGATGGACGTTTGTACCCAATTGTGATTGTAAATTGAAGAGTACTTGTATGTGGCATCCTCAACTCTCATTTGCTTATAGCAATAGCACTTAGACTTATATACTGCTTCACAGCACTTTATAGACCTTTATAGACCTAAGTGGTTTTACAGAGTCAGCCTATTGCCCCCAACAATCTGGATCCTCATTTTACAGATTTCGGAAGGATGGAAGGCTGTGTCAACCTTGAGCCAGTGAGACTTGAACTGCCAAACTGCTGGCAATCGGCAGTCAACAGAATTAGCCTGCAATACTGTATTCTAACCACTGCGCCACTGCAGCTCTTATCAGACTTATCAGACGCTAGCTACTGAGAGAGAACAAAAGATGCTCGATTGAATGAAAAAAGTTCTTCCAGACACAACTCTGTATTTTGAGTAAATTGCAGCATGGGATGAGAACTGTAACGCCTCAAACATCTGAACACCCAAACCTAATTTTGATTCCTGGTGACTGCATACACAAGTCCATGTAGATTTCTTGACAATATTGTTTTTAGGGGGGAAGTGGTTTGTCCTTGCCTTCTACTTGGGACTGAGAAAGGATGACTGGCTCAAAGTCACTCAGCTGGCTTTCTGCCTCCAGCAGGATTACAGCTTGCTGTTTTCTGGTCTCTAGCTTTGTGCCTTTAACCACCGCACCAAACTGGTTTAAAAATGTACTGCTACAAATAAGCCATTGCTGCCATATTCTATGTTTTTAATCTTGATATATTGTCCATTTGTGTTGTGTGTTTGTGTTTGCATGTGTGTGCAGTTTTCATTTTAAAACAATCCCCAATCTCTTCCATTCACAAAGGCTGGCAGAAAAGATAGAAGAAAGGCACCCAGCCTGGTTATGTCAGAAACATAATTTTAACACAACAAGACAAATATAACCAGGAATGGCATGTTGGCAAATGCTGACATAGCAGGCTGTGTATTTAAAACCAGAGTAATTTTTTGGAAAATATTCTAGTTCATTTCCCCCCACCAACATGTTTATTTTTTGAAATACACAGAACAGTCTTCTACATGCCTATCGATGTACCAGTTTGGACAGTGGTGAGATTCAATTTTTTTTTTACTGCCAGTTCTGTGGGCATGTCTTGGTGGGCGTGGCAGGGCTTGGTGGGTGTGGCTTGGTGGGTGTGGCAGGGGAAGGATACTGTAAAATCCCCATTCCCTCCCCACTCCAGGGAAAGGATACTGTAAAATCCCCATTCCCTCCCCACCCCACTAACCTGCTTTCCAGCTCTGTTCTCCTGTGCAAGGAAACAAAAGAAGACCAGCTGATCAGCTGGGACTTGGGAGGCAGAGAATAGATGGGGCAGGGCCAGTCAGAGGTGGTATTCTGAACTACTCAAAATTTCCGATACTGGTTCTCTGAACTACTCAAAATTTCCAGTACCAGTTCTCTAGAACTGGTCAGAACCTCCTTACCACCTCTGAGTTTGGATCCAAAATTTCGTGCATTTATTCTGAATCAAACGGATGGAGACTTCAATAACATGGGATGGTAGCAGGGTTCCAATGTATAATTTTACTACATCTTCTCCTTCTAGTCACTCATGCATTTTATTCCTCTCTTAAATATTCATACATTTACACCGGGAACATGATTTAAGTCCAAGAGTAAGGATGCAAAAATTAATAAATATAGTTTTTATATTTTAAATTTGATTTTTGCCCATGAGTCCAAATTGAGGGAAGATTTTTGAAATATTGACTTAAATCAAATAATGGTTCCACCACACATCTCATTGCATACAACTCATGACAAGCCTCTCTGGATCAAAGAAAACCAAGTTAAAAACTGTCCACACCATGAAGCTTCCAGTCTAATTCATCTCCCAGTGGTGTGAGGCCAAACAGCCACATTTCTGACCTACTAGAATCATGATGGCGAACCTATGGCACACGTGCCACAAGTGGCATGTAGAGCCACTTGTGCTGGCACAGGCAAACTTACCTCACTGTGCTTGCCCGCACCTCACAGCTGTTTCTTTTTCCCCGGTTGGTTTGAGGCCTTTTTTGGCCTCCCAGAGGCTTGGAAGAAGCCTCCGCAAGGTTTTTCAGGACGAATTATAGGCCTGTTTCATCACTTCCAGTACTACGGGAAGTGATGAAACAGGCCTATAATTCGTACTGAAAAGCCTTGCAGAGGCATTTTCCAAGCCTCTGGGAGGCCAAATAATGCCTCAAACCAACCAGGGGAAAAAAAATCAGCTGTGAGGCGCAGTGCAGGTAAGGAGGTGGGGATTGCGCACACATGCGCAGGGGCTGTTGGGAGGGAGGCCATGCATTGCATTCTGGGTGATGGCATGTGATTGCGTGTGCGCTGGTGCATGCACATTTTTTGGCACAGGAGCCCAAAAAGGTTAGCCACCACTGTACTAGAAGAAAATATAATGAATAGATGTAGGCTGCAGTTGTTGCTTGCTTTCAGTTGTGCAGCAAAGTAGAAGTTACATGTAGAATATCATGAACTTAAGAACTCTGGGCATGGAGAACCTGTTGCTGTAAGATTATGTAACCCTCATCAGTTTCAAAGTTTTTGGAAAACTGATATGAAAATCTGAAAGATCACCAATATAAGGGAAGGTTAACGAAAAACCTTAAGTTGTCATCCCTAAATGATAGTGCAGATTTTCACAGTCCAGTTATAATAGCCCTGTCAAAGGATGACTAGCACTGTGAGGTTCTTGGTGCTTTCTGATCTTTGTGGTTTTCTCGCAGGTGTTTCATTATGTCTAGTAGATTGGCTTTTTCTTACATCCTCTTGTACTATTTTAGTTGAGCAGGGAATCTCAGTCTTTGGGGGCAGGTGGGCGTAATTAGAATTTTGAGAATATATGGTGGTGATTCTCATAAAACAGCTTCTCAAATGATCACAAAGGACAGGTTTGGCTGAATACAATCAACCAATTTTTTTCTGGATTCTCCCCTTAGTATTTTTCCTACTTCCTTTTATACATTTTGTCCACCCTGTGTTCTGGCTAGGTGACCACCTAGTGGTAAATAAAGTTGAGATTTCCACTGTATTCTGCAATATGGAAAGTGAATAATAGGTGCACCATACATTTTAAGGAGATACTTGGTTGATACCTAGCTTGCTGACAGAACCCGTATCAACCATCAGCACCAAGTCAATGATATTTGTGATACATTTTTAAATGTTCAGTTGACTGAGTTTCAAGTTTAATGAATAAAATATAATAATAATAGAAAAAAGTCTTAGAAAATCTGGGCATTGACAATTTTTTCATCTGTCAGTTACAAGAGGCTGCACTTCTTGGATCCATACAATATGCTGATATATTACAAAATCCTAGATTTCTGAAAACAACTCAATACACATGGAAGCCAAAACCAGCTAAAGAACCGGCAGCTATGATTTCAGATTTTTGTGTATGTAATAATAAAAATCAACAAAATACAGAAATCTGTAAATAGAAGTAGGATGACTGTGGCAAGACTAAAGCAAAACTAGTAACAATAATAATAATAATAGGTGCCTTAGGGATCCTGTCTCTGGAGCACCACTTGAGTACCATTGGCATTGACAAAATCATCATCGATCAGTTGAAAAAAGTAGATTTCTTTGGAACTGCTTACATCCTACAGTGGTTACCTTCATCAGTGTCAAACAAGAAAATCTGTCTATCCCATTTCCTTGGGAAAAACTTGATAAAAGTATAAAAACACCAAATCCAGTGTAAACTTCTGTCTGACTGTGTGACCAAGCATAGTAACAGTAGCAATGAAGGCAGGAATTCTGTTGAGTTCCAAGAAGTTGTCCACAGAAATATAAGCACCCAGAGGCCCCTTTCATAATCCCAGTATTTGAAAGAAGGAGAAGACGTGGCTAATTGCAATATCCCATCCCCAATATATCCTCATAATTAAATATTTAGATTTGCTAATGCCTAGTGGTAGCTTAACTAGTTTTGAATTTGTCTCCACAAAGAAGATGCACTATTGATTTTCCCCCACTGTGTCATTCTCATGTTTTTTACTACATAAAAATGAAAATGACAAAAAAAAAAAAAAAAGCGGAAACTAATAAGTGATTAAAGAGATTACTTAGAGGCAATTAATAAACTACATGTCCTTAATTCCTTTGCTCTACCCTAGAGGAAGAAATAAAAGAGGAAAAACAATGTACTCAGTTGGAATTTCTTCTGGGTACATGATATAGAAGGATCATGGCTGATGTTAATACATTGTTAGATATGGAAATGTTATTTTAATTCTACTTTTAAATGATTGCAGAAATGCAGAACCTCAGCATTGCTGTATTGTTACAGTTTTAACTTAAATATAACGAAATTGTTTGCTAAGATTTAAAAATAAGTATTGGATGGAATAATAATGAATAAGAGAAAGCTATGCACATGGTAACTTTGCAGATGTTTCTATGGATATTCTGAGAAATCCCATTTATTTTCAAAGAAGAGCTATGGTAATTCGACTGCAACAATCCAGAAAACCACTAGAGAGCACCAAAGAGGCTAGAGGCTTTCTGAATCTCTTTTATCTTCTCTAGTACTCATCCAGTTGTTTGCTGGCTAGATATACCCTATTGGAAGCTCTAGCCAACATCATAATAATATTACAAATGAATTTCCAAATATCATTGAACATAGAAGCACTAGATTTTTATTTAATGTTAAATGGAGAGATATTTCAAAGAAAATCTTTCTCTCCTCCCTGCCTCTGAACTGAAGAGTTGTACAAGTCTGAATTGAAGCCAGAAGGTGGATACACCGAAACCAAAACCTTTTGAGACAAGTATAGACTTCCTATACACATGATTACATACTTTTAACTTTCCACTTGACTGAGTGATGGAAATAGTTATGTGGAAAGATCTTTCCCTT
This sequence comes from Notechis scutatus, assembly GCF_049901735.1. Lineage (NCBI taxonomy): Eukaryota > Metazoa > Chordata > Lepidosauria > Squamata > Elapidae > Notechis > Notechis scutatus. The sequence goes on along the minus strand of NC_142009.1, from coordinate 204,585,300 downwards.
AAAAAAAATCAAAGTAAATTGACTCTTTCTTGGAAAGATCCCACTACACATGCAGTATTTATTAATGCAGGATTATTTCTTTAAAAATCTGATTCTGATTACATGTTTTTCAAACACGGACAGATATAACAGTATGTGCACGTCATGTGTTGAAAATTGTTTTAGATGTCGATGATTCATTTGTAAAACCTACTTCTATGGCACATCCCATGATATTAATTTCATATTGTATTGGCTGCCATTCAATGCTTTTAAGAGGATTCATTGTGTTAGCTACTTAGCATTTAACAAGTCAAATGCTAGGGGATTGTACCTTTGGTATACACCATGTTTTGATCAAATCACAAGCCCTGCCTGGTGCTAGGAGTAGGAAGGGTTCATGGGCACATTCACAGATTTTCACCACCCTCTTAGCCCTGGACCTCATTTATGGAAGGGTAGCTCAAAACTCCATTAATGATCTACAGCCCACAAAGATGTCCATGGAGATTCTTAATCATCCTTCCAGGTCATGGTTGTCCCAAAAGTGCTTCTTCCTTGGTTTTTTTCCCTTTAAAAGGGTTTCATTTCTAATCCAAGAAGCTTCTTTAGAATTTTCAGAAATGAAAGATGTTTCCATTTACAAACCTTGGTGGGTAGGTCTACATTCCCTGTCAAAATGGGACAAATATGTAAATAACTTCTAGCATGAACAAATGTGCATCTCAAGAAGATACAAGGATGAAATCTTGCAGCAGATCTAGACACCAGCTGTGTCCCCAAGTTATCCTGCCAATGCTACTAAAAGACAAAATGCCATTATTTATAATGGTCCTGTATTTGTCCCTCCCCCCCCCCCAGTGTAAAATATGTCATCATTAGTCTGCAAGGACATAGATAAGACAAATCAGCCTATTCCTATACAAATGATTAGTTAGAGAGAAATTAGATTTCAAAAATAACAGAAGTGGAAAAAAAACCTTGGAAATATTTCATCCCCAGAAGACACTGCCACTGACTGCAGGATGGCTATTCTTAAATAAGAGAATCACAAAAATAATGAAAGGGCTGAATGTTTATTAATTAGGAGATTTTATATCATTTCCAATGGATTTGTTTTAATGTTAATAACTGGTATGTCCAAAGTGGCTTTATGATATCTCACAAGTGTTCGTGTTTGGACACATTTCCCCTCCTTTCCCATCTATGGATCTGATGCAGTGAATTGTCCATAAAATCTCTGCTATTATCCATCTGCTAATGTGCTAGAAATAAACTTTATGATGTCTCCTGATTCTTAGCTACAGAGGGCTTTCCATGAAAGGGTGTTGTACAGACAGACCAGAAACTTTGCCAAATATCTAAACTTGTATGCTGTATTTCTCTTTCAGTGTGACACTGTATCATTACTACTGTGACTACTACGTCACAGAACAGCGTCTTTCTGAAGCTTGTTTGTATCCCCTATGCTATTTTCTCACTTTTCAAGAAAATGTATATTTGTATTTTTTAATTTTTTTAAAATATATTATATTGATTTTACAATTAAAATAGACCAACAACACATACATAAATGCAAGAGAGAAAAAGAAAACAAGAAAAAAAAAGAATAGAAAGAAAAAGATAGAAAACAATTAAAAACATTTTCACCTTCAACAGTTTGTGAGTTTTTTATCCTTATTTTATGCCATATACACAATTAATCCTTACATATATCTGTATATCACTACTATGATTCTATCCTATCTTCTTTTGCCTTTTAGTGTGAAACCTATCTTTGGTCTATCCATTTGTACCAGCAGTTCCAGCTGTTGTAATATATTGAAGTGTCTTTATCTTTTAATGCCAAGGTTGATTTGTCCATTTCTGCACAACTTGAAATTTTTTGAATAATCATCTCCTCTGGTGGAACAAGAGGCTGTTTCCAACATTGAGCAAAAGCCAATCTGGCCACTGTCAAAATATGTATTATTATATATTTCACCTTTTTTTGGTAGTTCTTTATCAAAGATCCCTAATAGAAAGGACTCTGGTTTAAATTCGATCTGTTCTCTTGTCATTTCCTAGAAAATGTGTATTTGTAAACTAATGTTGACCATTAGCATAATGATGACAAGAAAGATTTTGTACACCAGGTGCTGATCATGTTTTGTGACTTTTTGCTTCTGGGTGCTGGGGACTTGTAGTTTATCATACATACCTGTACAGTTCACTGAACCAGAAGTCATAGGAAACTGCAGTAGCAAATCATGAAGTGTGGTAGTACTTTATTCTCCTGCTGCTGAGAATGTTCAAAAGCCAAACAAAACAAAACAAAAAACAGTGGTAAGGAGACCACCTGGTATAATAGGACCATGCAATAGGACCATCCATCTGACCAATTGGTATATCTTAATAATTTAGGAAAGAACAAGTTCATTTGGTAGATTTGCTCAAAACAACAAGCAGAGATATTACCTCACACCTCTCTCAGTAAAATTGGTTACTCATCTGGGGATTGCTTCATTGCATCCCAGGTCTATGACTTTGAATTCCAGGATTAAGACCATAATCCCTTTTTAAATTCAATACTTTCTTTCTTTCTTTTTTTTCCTTTTTTTTGGAAAACCATTCACACATTCATTGTAGATTGCAAAGCAAAGCATTATCAGGTCAGTAATACAGATGGTACATATACTGTATATGCTCTAGATTTAGGGCTGTTAAACTCACGGGCCATGGGTTGGATGCGACAAATGCCGGCCACGGCCACACCCGGTTTAGTGAACGGGGGAAAAGTCATGATATGTCACATGAAATTATCTTGATGAAATTGGTAACTCAACTAAGTCAATTGTTCTGGATTAACAGCAGTTTTGTGACGACACGAGTTTGACACCTCTAACCTAGATCAACTCTGAGAAGATAGTAATTACACTGCATTTGCAGAAAGATATAACAGAGTGGAATTTGGCACAACACATAATGTGATTTTTTTGTTTGAGGTTGCTTAATTAAATTATTCTTTGTTTGCAGTCAGGAGGTATATGATGCTCCTGTTTCATTCTATTCTGAGACTTGTATAGTAAGCTATGTGATGGTCATCGCACTGCATGGATGTAAATTGAAACGAAGGAAGAGATTAGTTTCATGTGACTGCTGCAACCTACTACAATCCCCAGGATTCTATAAATGAAAACAAAATGTTAAGGGGAAAAAAGGCATTGGAATAAAACCTGCTTGTTAATAGAACAATATAAAACCATAAACTTCCCTGCTGTTAATATTGGCTGATTCTTGATATTGGTCTGGGATCCAAAACAGACTATAACTCCAAGGTGGGGGTGGGGGGTGGGGAGAGAGAGAAGATTGCCTTAAGACATCTACACTATCAAAAAATTATTCATATTTGGAAATAATTTTAGTTTAGCCTCTAGAATTCCTAAAACTTTTAGGGCACATTTTTGTTTGAGGCCAGGGGTTCATATCTTTTCTCCAATGGCTAAAAATAAAGTTGCTTGTAATAATTTTATTCAGAAACTTTTTTCTCGCTTTCTCATGTAAAGTTGTACATTATCTTGATGAAATTGGTAACTGGACTAGGTCAGTTGTTCTGAATTAATACCAGTTTTATTAGTTTATCAAAATGTGAAATGGAAAGAAAAGTGAAAATAATGGGAAAACAGGGGAGGAAAAAGGAAAAAGTGTAGGGTAAAATGGAAAAGAAAAAGAAAAGCATTAACTTCTGACTCTTTTAAGCCAATACAACAAGGTAATATCATACAATCTCAGCTTTTTACTATCACATAGTAATATATACTAGGCATTTTTATAACAGTAAGCCTAGCTAATCAGCAAAACCCAAAATCAAATTTTCATTTTTTTCTCCCATCTCAAAGTCTAGAAGCAGTTTCTATGTGGAAACAAAGTTAGTTGTATTCTTCTCTTTCATTAGAGCAATCAATTTAGCCATCTTTGCTAACTTCATCAGCTTTTGCAGCCAATCGCCCACTGTGGGATGACTTAAAGCAGGGGTCTTCAAACTTGACAGGTTTAAGATTTGTGGACTTCAACTCCCAGAATTCCTCCTACAGCTCAGGAATTTTGGGAGTTGAAGTCCACAAGTCTTAAACTTGCCAAGTTTGAAGACCCTTGGCTTAAGGTGTCTTTCCATTTTTGTGCATAGAGCATTCTTGCTGCTGTCGGCATCTATAACAGTTGTTCTTCAAGAACATCAAGAGCCACGGTAGCACAGAGATTAGAGTGTAGTACTGCAGGCTACTTCTGCTTACTGCCGGCTGACTGCAATTTGGCAGTTCGAATCTCACCAGGCTCAAGGTTAACTCAGCCTTCCATCCTTCCGAGGTAGGTAAAATGAGGACGCAGATTGTTGGGGGGCAATAGGCTGACTCTATAAACCGCTTAGAGAGGGCTGTAAAAGGCTGTAAACTGCTTAGAGAAGGCTGCACTGTGAAATGGTATATACGTCTAAGTGCTATTGCTTTTTCTGTTTGCTTGTTCTTCATAATATAACTCCTTATAGTGTGTCTCTCATGTAAAAAGATATTTGAAAGCTTTTAAACTGAGGCTTCATGGTTGTCCTCAATGGAATATCTTAATCCAAGTATGGAGGTGGGAACGGTGGGAGAAAAACACATGTAAGCCTGAGGATTCCCAAACCAGCTGAAAGTCTTGATCATGCACTGAGTCACTAAGTCAGACACTTGGTCCATCCAACTCATGGTCTTCTCCAGTCGGCAGCAGATTTTCAAGAGAGTATTTTCATTTTTTTTGTTCCCCACTGTTATGATTTTTTCTTATTTACAGATGCAAAATGAAAAACTGTGTCCTTGTGGATAGAAAACATGCATTTCAAGTCCTTCCAAAATAGTATTTTTTTAAAAAAAAATCACATTTCATTTTGTTCAGTGAAGTCTGAATGAACTGGTCTGTAAACAGATTTCAGAACATGAATTAAATGATATCTACATTAAATGCAAATCACCTTCATGTGGCTATCACTTTTGTTTCTCCAACAATTTTTTCTCTCTCTTAAAATACCATGAGAAAGAAAACAGCCTTGCTTAATTCCTTAAGTGCAATAAGTGATATGTCCAACAAAGAGTAAAGACATCAAAGGAAGATGGAATGGCTTTTCATTAAGGCCTTCAAGATCACCTTAAAATGTTAGATAGATTGAATCGTATGAACTTATCTGGATACATTTTTCTTTCACCTCTCTGAGCAAAGAGTTGGCAGATAGTTTCTTCACCTTTGAATTAGTGTCAAAGGGAAATTTCTCTTAGAAAAGTAAGCAGCTTTGCTCACTGCTTCGACTTACCCTTTAATTTGTTCCCTAATGAAGATTTTATTTAAGAGCCATGCTGTAAAAAAAGAAAAAAAGAAAGAAAGAAGAAGATGATAATAATGAAGATGATGACTTGGGCTGAGCTCCACTAAATCTATCAGCGAAGTCTTGCTTTCATAAAATGCATCTTTGAAATGGAAACATTTTGTCGTGAATAAAAAAAAAAGGCAATATTTTTATACTATGCTCCATTCACAGACCACATCAGAGGTAGTCTAAGAATAGAATAGATCAAGTATATTTTATGGAAATATAATGAGAAAAGGATGTGTTCCCAAAACTCACTCTGAACAAAGGAATGCAACATAGTCAGGGATACTTTAATGTGCTTAACAATTTTCTCATGTGAAAGGCTGAAGGAATGGCCTTTGGTATGAATCTTCTCAATTCTCCCCTGGCATCCACAAGCTCTGAAATCAGAAATAGTAAAGCAATACATTACAGGGTGGTGGGAGCAAGAGAGAGAGTGAAGAAGAAAGAAAACAATAACAAAAAATAAAAGAAAAAAATGTGTGGATAAGCCAGCCTAGAGTATCATATTAAAAAGGCACTGAAAAAATAAAACAAAAAATAAAACAGGGGACAAATGAATCATCTTGACGTTTTGTTGATCAAGAGACCGTTGATAAATTCCAAAATCTCAACGTGGAGATGTTTCAAAAACGTATTATGTTTGCTTTTCAGTTTGCATTTGACAAAATATTCTGAGATGTTCTGACTAGTTAAAGATGGGCAGGTCTGTTAGGTGAGTCAAACGGCTGACTTGAAATCATAGTCCAAGAATGTTCTTCCATGGGTCCTCACCAAACTAGAGGAGGGTATTAAAGGGACTGTGAGGAGTTTGGGACATTTCCATTACTTATAGAGAGGGAGAGCACAGGTTCTGGTTGTTTCTTAGGCATGGAAGCCAGCTGGGGTGGCCTTGAGCCAGTCACTTTCTCTCAGTGTCAGATTCTGCAAAAAGCCAGCTGATAAATAAACCTCTCCTTGCATCATGCATTGGTAAGCTTTACTTTTAGAATTCGGGCGAGCACAGTGCAAAAAATAAGCGGACCCTGCAAACATGCGGAACAAATGCTAAGAAGAACAACAGCATGTGGGTGAGGAGCTGGAGGGAACGCTTATCAAAATAGCAGTTGACACAAAACTGGATGGCATCGCTAAAATCTGGAAGATAAACAAAATTCAATATTATCTTGAGAGGTTAGAGAAATGTGCTTGAAAATAACAGGAATTGAGACAAATAGGAGACTCATTCAGTTATGACAAGAAATGGAGTGAACAGGTATGAGACACCTGGCTTGGGGATTCTATGTGGGGGAAAAAGATATTGTATTATAATTTTTTATAAGCTGAAGATGAAGCAGTAGTGTGGTCACCGAAAGAGACTGTTTCAGTATGTTTTGTGGTGGATAGGCCCCATTTTGAATATTACATGTAGCTCTGGAACCCACACTTTAAGCAAGGTTCACAGAATCCCAAATATCTTAAAAAGAGGGGGGCGGTGAAAATGACCAGAGTACTGGAAACTAAATCATACTAGAAAACGTTGAGAGAACTGGATTTGGAGCTTGAGGAGAAACAAGACATAGTTCAAGTGCCTGAAATTGTATCTTATAGAAGAAAGTAAAGATCTATTTCCTGTTGGTGTAGAGCAGGGGTGTCCAACCTTGGCAACTTTAAGCCTGAAGGACTTCAACTCCCAGAATTCCCCAGCCAGCTGCTGGCTGGGGAATTCTGGGAGTTGAAGTCCTTCAGGCTTAAAGTTGCCAAGGTTGGACACCCCTGGTGTAGAGTGTACAATGAGAAAGGAAAATAGATTACAGTTTAATAGTATGAAGTGAACCCTTATGGTACTAGTAGTCTGATAAAAGAGTCAATTACCCACAGAAGTGGTGGATGCCCCTTCAGTTGACATGTTAAAGCAGAATCTGGTCAGCCATCTATTGGTTTCTTATATACCATTTTATGGTGGGCACATCCAGGTGTCTGCTTCAAAAACTTACCTACTAATAAAGGAGAATATTTAAGCTCAGGATTGAAATGAGGGGGTCCTTGGTGCTCTCTGAGTTTGCTTATATTCTTGCAGATGTTTCATTACCCAAACTACGTAACATCATCGATGATGTTATCTAGTTTGGGTAATGAAACGTCTCAAAAAGCACCAAGGACCCGTTACTTATCTACCACTCCTTAAGATAGCTGAAAAATATGGCTGATGTGAAATTTGCCAAGCCATCTGTTGCCTTAGTAATATGGCCAGCAACAGGTTGTGCCTTTACTGTTTTAAAGAGAGGAAGTTAAAAAAATGGAGTGTTCCTCCTCCCCTCAATCACTGATTCCAAAACTGGAGCAAATACAGGGAGGTACTTGGAATGACCTGTTCACCTACCTGGCAGGTGGCCCAACTTACCTGCTACAGGAAGGAAGGTTCTCTGCCCCTGTGACCTGACAGTCAGACTATTTCTGAATATTAATAAGAACATTAGACCAGTATCAGAATTAGACCCCTGGCATGGGCTGGCAGGGAGGGACTGGTAATAAGTAAGCTCCATCCTCAACTGAATACCAAAAAGGAATAGCAGTGCTAGTAGGAGCCCATTCATGGCTAGCAGTAGTCCTCAGTCAAAATAGCAATAGCAGTAGTACTTAGACATATGTAGAGTTCGAAAATGTTTTACAGCTCTGTCTAAGCAGATTACATAGTCAGTATCTTGCCCCCAACAATCTGAGTCCTCATTTTACCGATCTCGAAAGGATGGAAGGCTGAGTCAAGCATCAGCCCGCCAGGATCGAACTGCTGGCAGTGGAGTGCAGAGTTTGCCTGCGATGCTGCATTCTAACTACTGCGCCATCATGGCTCTTAAATAGCACTAACTTTCTAACCCAACATTTTTAAAGAAGGCGAAAGTAAAGCTACCTACAATCATTAGTCAGCAGCAGCAAACCTGTAAAGGCAGCGATGGCAGAACCAGCAGCATAGAGCTGGCAGAAGCCAGATCACTTATTGAATTTAAGTCAACCAACTAAGCAGCACAGGATGAATGCTCTCCCATAACAGTGCTAGTCCCCCCCTTCTCTCTCTCTCCCTCTCTCTCCCTCCCTCTCTCTCTTGTTTACAACATAAATCAAGCATTCTTTCAAAAGAACACATGTTTAATAATCCAGCACTTTTTCAAAAACACATTCAATACATGTCATAAATAAACCATGTATTGTACACCCATCAAATTATCTGATCAGGCATTAGGTGGGTAGATTCCTCTCTCATATTTAGATTCAGTGGAGATGGTACCTTGACTTTTAAGGACAGACTTTTCAAACAAGATATTATCTTCCATATTACATCATTCTGGAAAAAATAATAATCACATAGGTACTTGTAAATCTAAAACTGCTGATGTTGATTAAATAAACTCTGTAGGAAGGTTATGTTTATGTACTGCATAATTAAATTTGTTTTAGTCAATTGAATTTGTACAGATCTAAAGTTTTCAGTATAATAAGGTTTCCTAGTGCCTGTATATAAATAATATTAAAGCTAGTAAGTAAATAAAATAAATAAAGCAACTATATTGCAAGTAGAGGAAAGGAAGAAAAAGAAGTGTGTGTGGATCCCTGTATTATGTCTTTTTGCAGAGGCAGTGCCTATGAAACTGAGATCCATTGAACACTACAAAATAGATTAAGGACAGCAGCATGTTTAGTAGAAAGCAGTAAATTCATTCACATTATGAATTAACCATTAATGTGTGCTTCTTATAGGAATTGGACATCAGTTGCATACACAGAATGCGCTCAGCCACCTACCAAGCATCTGTCTTTGCGTGTTTTGTTAATTCAGCAAAGGGAGACAGTTTAAGATTTAGCATATCATGTGAACTCCAAACACCAGGTTGAATAAATTGTGGGTAAATGAAACATCAGCAAATATGTCGTGCAGGTGGAGCTATTTTCATACAATCTGCTTTGAACTCCAGAAATTTTTTTAATGGTGATCATCTAAATCTTTAACTTAGTTGACAGACTAAAATTCTTTGGGATACTGTCTTTGCTGTATTGTATCCTTATTCCTGGATTCACTGTATTTAGACTGACCTAAAGGCAATAATAGAAATAGTAATAGCACTTAGACTTATATATCACTTTGTAGTGCTTTACTGTATGTACACCATTTTGTAGTACTGTATGGCCCCCTCTAAGTGGTTTACAGAGTCAACATATTTCCCTCAGTGATCTGGATCTTCATTTTACTGACCTCAGAAAGATGGAAGACGGAATCAACCTTGAGCCAGTCAGGATCAAACTCCTGGCTGTGGCCCAGGAGAATAAGTGGTTAGAATGAAGTATTCTAACCTGCTCCACCAGGGCCCAGTGCTTTCTGTTATGTGATTTCAGTAACCAATTTATACCTCATGGGTTTTAAAAAAAGAATCATGCTTTTTTCCCAAAAGATATAGAGATAAAGCCTAATAATTTGTTAAATGTTTGCAATTGTAGGACACAACTAGTGCGCTACTGAAATGACATAGCAGAAAGATGCCTCTCATTCCCATTGTCCATTCTTACATTTCACAGAAGATACCTCACTATGTTGCATGAGAGTACTTACTAGCAGTTACCTTCCACACCACTGTGCTCTCAAAATCTAAATGAGAAACATAATTAATTCTACAATAGACTATTGTAGTCTATCAATCAATCTCAATTTTTAATTCATGAAATGTTAGGCTGTATTATACATTATTAAGCAGATCAGTTTGGAATATATGAATCTGTTGTGTTTAACTACTGTTACTTTAACTACTTTTAGCACAGCTAAAAGGTGTCCTTTGAAGGTGTCCTTCAGCTGCCATGTGCAGAGAAACTGGTGAGTCTAAACTGTTTTTCCTTCTTCATTTAATTTGGAAAACTTCAACCAGAAAATGAAGTTATTAGCAGGTTGCCACTTTCAGAGATGAGATGATGTCACAGGAAAGCAATCAAGTGGGATGAGGCCAGAACATAATATATGTATCTGTCAGGATCAAATAATAGATCAGGAAATAAGACAGAAAGAACAATACAAATGTTGAAAGTAGTCATTTGGAATTATATGTTCTTAGCTTAGACTTGTCTTTTAGGAATACTGAGTATGAAACACTTTCATTTTTAGCCTTGTCAACATTCTACATTTATGTAATATTCAGAACATTAAAAAGACGGAATTCAGGGACAATTCCTTGCACAATAGAACATAGAACAGGATAATATACAGCATCTAGAATTATCCAAGAATTTTGATTCTTTAATAGGGAAACGAAAATGCAATTGTTGTAAATAGCCATGTAACAATTTTGAAAACAGCTGATTGATTGATTACATGCTATCAATTTAATGGCCAGCCACATAGATAGACTTCCTCCAGGAAAATCCTCAAATCTGTCCCTTTAAGAGTCTCAGTGGTATGTTAATTACTGTTATTCTTAGTCCCATCCACCTTGCTGTTAGACACCTCTTCTTCTTTTTTCTTTTTTCTTTTCACTTCCCCAGCATTAAGGACTTCTCAAGGAGCTGGGTCTAATGTGTCAAAGTATAAGATAATGTGTCAAAGATAATTTGAGCCTGGTCATTGTTGCTCAAGTGAGAACCCAAAATGTATTTGTTTCATGGTCCATTTGGTTTTCTTGACTATCTGTAGCATTCTCAAAATAGTTTCCAACACCAAAGTTCAAAAGCATTAATTCTCTTTCCCTCCTGCTTCTTCAAAGTCCAACTTTTTCTTCCATAGAGTGTCACAAGGAAAACCAAATCCTGCACAATTCTAAGATAGAAGCTATCTAACAGTTATCATTTCTAAGGTTGATTGCCATACCTGTTGCCTTTAATTCTGCCTTCTTCATATTTTATCATATAATTCCAGTTTTTTCACTGATCTGAAGTTTCCTTGTTTTTCTGTGTTGATTTCTATTTTTTACTTCAGTGTTTGTAGACATGTCACCAGAATACTGCTTCTTGTCTCTTTTAACAGCTCTTTGAAATTTGTTATTAATTTCCTTTTCAAGATTGTCTTTCTTGGACTTGACTTCTCTCATATTTTTGGTAATTGTAAGCATTTGTCCTGACACCCAGCCCATTTTTTTTATATCTTGGTCTTTGGCAGTGTCTATTTATACTTATCCTTAACAATTTCTCTGATTGTGTTCTACAGTTTCTTTGGTTATTTGTCAATGAGATTTAGGACATAATATTCTGAAAGCAGTATAATGTTTTCTTTGAAAATTGTGCTCAAGATTATATCGTGGAAAATGATTGGCTTTGTCCTTTTTACTGTAGTTTGACCTGGAATTTATACATGGACAATTCATAATCTGTTCTACAATCAGCCCTGACCCTTATTTTATTGTTATCTCTTCCATCTCCTTGTACTAGTATAGTTAGTTTGATATTATATGTTTTACCCGGTGATGTATAATTACATATGAGTTGTTTCGGTTGTTCAAAGCATGAGTTAGCAATGAAGAAGTCATTGGATTGGAAGAAATGTATGTCATTCTCCTGCATCATTTCTGTTTCCTAGGCTATCCTGTTCAGTTATGTTTTTATCCTTACTATTTCCAACTTTGACACACCAATCCAACCACAAAAAATACATCTTGCTTGGATCAGATTCAACCTGACTATAAAACCTGTCAATGTGCTTTCATCTGTATCAGTGGCTGTGGCATAAACTTGAATACTATCACACTGAAGAGTTGTCTGTGAAGACTAATTGATATAGGTTGCTGACTGCATTGTATCCATGCACTGTTTTTGCTGTATAATTCTTGACTATAAAAGAAACACTATTCTTTCTTCATTTCTCCTATCTACTATCTGTTTACTATACATGTTGTAGTAAGTAATATGATGTTCTGACTGAAAATCTCCAGTTCCAATTTCAATTCACTGAGATCCAAATGTCAATATATAGTTGATTCATTTCATCCATCACTGGGTTGAGCTTGTCCCTATTCATGTCTCTTATAATTCTATGTTGTTACTGTAATTTTTCTTTGACAGCTTTGGATTTTCTTTTTCTACATGTCAACATCTGCAATTAGATGTAAACATCACACTTTGTTTTAGCCACCATTGGTATTCCCAAAACATGTTCAGGTTTTCCTCAGTAGCAAAACATGTAGAATAACATCCAATTTGAGGGGCTCATCATCTGGCAGTATATTTTCAATCACTTCACCCTATCTACCATGTGGTTTTCTTGGTAAAATATAGGGGTGATTTATCTTTGTATTTTCTCACACAGTATGAAATTATGCCTTTCCCATTGTCACTAAAGTGATCGTATATCTCCAATGCTTTCCCATGTCACTTCCACTAATGATGGCTATAGTTGGTAGCTAGGATGGTCTTCCTGCCTTGCATAACCCTACTGGGTTATATACACTCTTGGTATATGCTCCTGGTGAGCTTTTCTCATCTACCCAGGAAGACACTTTCCTCATAATGGGGGCAGCACATGATGATAAACCCATAAACATGTTTAGAAAAAGAAGAGCAGAAGCTCATCTGTAACTCAAGTCAAAACATTGGAGCACCAAGATCACGCTCTCTTTTTCTGCTACTGTTTAGTATGCTCCAAACCTGAGAGAAGATCCAAATGTACAGATTCCTCAAGATCAGCTTTAATCATCTCTAGGGCATATTAGGGAAGATCCCCAAACTTTAGGGTAACTTAAAGAATGATTTCCCATCCAGAACTGTGGAGTTCTTCTTCATGAGGATTGGGGTGCACTAAAGATTACTTGACTGACTAGCTTTTCTTTTTTCTTTTTATTGTTAGCATCCTTGACTGCATGAGATCCAGTGAGACTTGGTACAGGTACACTGCAATACCAGTGCAAGCAGGTGAGGGACTGTGTAGAAGTTTCCACAGGGGCAGGCAAGGGAAGAGCAAATGGTAAAAGTGGTTTGTCATTTAAGATACACGTCCTGCTCCTTTTGCACATGCATGATGACATTGAATGCACCTACCAAAAGGGCAGAGCTTGTCTCATGAAGGCAGGATGCTGCTTTATTATTCTGATAAATGCCTTCAATCCTGCAGATAATGGAACAGAGATTAGATAAATAGAAACTTGTGAACATCAAGCCAGGGAAAGTTTTCCTTCCTTCCTTCCTTCCTTCCTTCCTTCCTTCCTTCCTTCCTTCCTTCCTTCCTTCCTTTTTTCTTTCTTTCTTTCTTTCTTTCTTTCTTTCTTTCTTTCTTTCTTTCTTTCTTTCTTTCTTTCTTCTTCCTTCCTTCCTTCCTTCTTTCTTTCTCTCTCTCTCTCTCTCTCTCTCTCTCTCTCTCTCTCTCTCTCTCTCTCTCCTTCTTCATTCCTTCTCTTCCCTCTCCCTCCTTCCCTCCCTCTGTATGTCTATCCCCTTTTTCCTCCCTCCCTCCCTCCCTAACAGGGAGGAGAAAACAAATATTCTTCTTTTTAATTAAGTAGTATATAGGCTGTGTACTATTGTACCTTGCCAGTAGTTCTTCTGGTCTTTCTACTGACTACACGTGTGACCATTTCTTACCTATTGGATTGTACTAAAAATAGTACAGTCACAAGCACAATGTAAATAAGCTTCTGCTTTACTAAAAAACAGTGATCCTAAATCAGTTTTATGACATGTTTAATTAACAATGCCTTCATTTCAGTGTCATTGAACTGCATGGAATCTTACCTGTGTGTAAACACAGTTGACTACAGTATGAATAATATATTGCCATATTGCAAAGTATAGCTATATGACAACAGTCTGATCTTTTTTATCTACATAATGAAAATATAAGAAAAGGAGTGTATCTAAAAAATGGCTTGATCCTGGACTAGATGTTACCTAATAAATGCCAAGGGGAACAAGAATCAGTTTGGTGTATTGGTGAAGATGGAAGTCTAGAAACTAGAAGACTTAAGAGTTCTAGTCATGCCATAAAAACCAGCTGGATAACTTTGGGCCAGTCATTCTCTCTCTCAGCCAATCTACCTCACAGGGTTGTTGTTGTAGGGAAAATAGGAGGAGGAAAGAATATTATGTATGTTCATCATTTTTAGTTATTTAAAAGATGGAATAAAAACCTAAAAAATAAATAGTTATGAGCAGAAGGGAAAAAGAATTCTGAATTTTCAATGGATGCAATATTGGGATTCAAAGTTGCTTCAGCTGATTTGGGGATAACTCTGCAAAATGAACATTTTACATAAATAGATATTAGAGAGGGGTCAAAACTCTCATGTATCTCCATTGCCTTCTCTTTCTCTCAAAGGGAACACTTTAAAAATGCCCTGAATAGAAGTTTAAGCTTTAATAAAGCTAGAAAAAAAATAGTCAGGGGGGAAGAGACATTATTCTTATCCGTTCTGAGTCAGCAAAAACACAACAGATTAAACTGAAACAAAGCAAAGTCTCTCTCTCTCTCTCTCTCTCTCTCTCTCTCTCTCTCTCTCTCTCATGTTACGATCATTTAAACAAATCATTTTTAATTTTAAGTAGCAAAACAGGACAGAGAAGAATTGTGGGTGGTTAATTAGTCCACATGAGGCTCCCCCTCCCATCTTTTAAGTACAAGCAAAATAGTGATTTTCTCAAGATGATAAATTGTTTTCTGCATATGTTTCATACCTTTTTCCAAGTTTTTGTTGAACGTGTTATATGAGAGTTCAGTAATTTACATTGCTTTTTTTTTTTCAAAGGAAGCATGTTGGCTTTATTTATATGACTGTTCCATGGATTAAGTAGATTGATTAAAAATGGCAGCAACTGATGCCATAGCATGCCAATTTTTTCATGCCTGCACTTTAGCCTTTATCCTGAGGTACAGTGGACTGGCAGGTCACCAACCACAAAGAAGTTTTCATTAAAATAAGCAAAGTAACTAACTCAATATGTGAACATCATCATCATTTTAAAATTCCAGAGAGTTGCTGAGCTAGACATTGGACAGAAGACAAGATATATTGTGAAAAGAAATAACCATTGTCTTTGTCTATTCTCGGTCATCCAAGTCATAATTGTCCCAAAGGTGCTTTTTCAAGAGGCAACTGGACTTTGAAGACATTTTGCTTCTCAGCCAAAAAACTGAAGAAGTTTCTTGAATGAGAAGCAAACCATCTTCAAGGGAAAACAAAGTCCAGTTGCCTTTGGCAAAAGCACCTTCGGGTCATAAACTCTCTTTGTTTTCATTACCATTGTCATCACCTTCACCACTATCATTGCCATCACATGTGCAGCTATAACAAAAAAAAAAAAAAAAAAGGAGTATGTATGCAGGTCGCACATGTTTACCTGGCCAAAAACTAAAAGGCACATCTGTCTTCCCGATTTGTATAATTCAACCTCTGGTAGAAAAAACAGAGTATCTGTGATCTATACATTCACTTTTTAAAAAATCTGAACTTCCAGTTTTTGGAAAGTAGGAAATTAGGGAGAGAAGCCAAAGTCTAGCAACCACACAGATATTTTTTTTAAAATACTGCCTCCGGTGGCACCATCTCATGGCCAGAACTCTCCTCTTGGCAAAATGGAATATGAAGATCCAACTTCATGTTGAAGGGGAATTTTGTGAGGTGAGGCTCAAAGCGTATGGTCACTGAACGTACAGTACCACCCTTTTGGTTATCCCAATGTTGCAAGGGGATTTTTTAAAATCTCAGCCTGACTGAAGAAAGACAAGAAATATAGTTGGTGTAGTCCAGAATTGTGGAAGACATAAATATGTAGTTAGCTTGTCCTTGATGACTGATTACTTGTTAGGCATAGTGTGTCTAATGCAAGGTGCCTAGCAATGGGAACTAGCTACAATTGAAAGAAAAAGAAAGAAAGAAGAAAAGAAAGAAAGAAAAGAAGAAAACAAAAGAAGAAAACAAAAATAAAAATTCAGTTTTAAAAACAAAATATCTATTTGGTTTGGTGTTGTTGCATATGTTATATAGAAAATAGAAATTTTTATTTTATTTTAATACATGTTTGAGGACAGAACAGGCTGACACTTGCTTTTCCTTTCCCCTTATGAATAAAAAGGACTAGCTTTTAACTTCATTTTTTCTTGGTATGAGAGTCAGGTTGATGTAGTAGTTAAGGCAACTGGGTTAAAAATGTTTTAGAAACCTTTTCAAAAATTATATTCTCTTTTCCTTTCAGGCCAGTTGCCCTTGGTTGTTTTTGACAAGAGTTCCGACTGCCAGTGAAATGTCTGCTCTCATTGTGGTTGCTATGTAGAATAGCTTTATTATGGTCATGGTGATGTATTCTGAACCTCAGGGTCATCCTTCTGTTAATCCACTGCCATATAGGTCTTCGCATCCTTAGCTTCTTCCATTCCAAAGGGGATACCACTCACTAATCTTGCTTGTTTAATTGAGAATGAAACTTTAATCTTTTTCTCTCTGTCTATTTGTGCTCAGAAGTTGTATGTGATCTATCCTCGGTCTTTTGATCTCTCCGCTTTCACTGAGTTTCCTAATAATCTC
This sequence comes from Notechis scutatus, assembly GCF_049901735.1. Lineage (NCBI taxonomy): Eukaryota > Metazoa > Chordata > Lepidosauria > Squamata > Elapidae > Notechis > Notechis scutatus. The sequence goes on along the minus strand of NC_142009.1, from coordinate 204,568,485 downwards.
ATCACTATCCTCCTCTTGTTCATAGCATTGCAGGATATCATGTAAAAATAACAGTTTCTCTATTATCTTAGTGGGTAGGCATAGGTCTGCCTTATTATCTAAAATGTTTGTTTCTGTGAAAGCTAATTTTCTCATTCCAGGTTCCTTTAGTTCATAGATGATCTTTAGAATTTGCAAACTAAATCTCCCCTTTATGGATGCATAAAAATCTACAGCTGCTCAATTTGCCACGCTGCCACACAAGAAGAGCTGTTTTCACATCTGTTTCCTCACATTCCTTGCATTTGTTTACCTGATACAATACAAGGTAGTGCCCCCATGGCTGCATACTTAATTACCAGCATAAATACCTCATTGAACATCCCACCAGATTTCTGTGAGGGTGCCTTAGCTGCTAGGGTAGCTTTGTATCATTTGATTTCCCCTTCTGAACTGTTAAAATTAATATAAACTTCTAATGTCCACTTGCATTTGATGGCCTTGTGGTAGATAGGTAAATGCCAGAGTTCCATTTTCTTGAAAGGGCTCACCTCATCACACAGTAACTTGGGTCTTGAACTGCCAACCTTCTGGTCAACAAGCCCAGCATCTTAAATGCTAGGCCAACATGCTCCCCCCATGCCCCCACATACTGTAGTATCTCTTTCTTGGGATTGACACACAGGCTTTGTGTTTGTATACTTTTAAATGGCCAGGCAGACTTTGCTCTTTTTTTGTTTCTCCCTTGGTTATTCGCTAGCTTTTAACTGCCTGCTTGAGTTCTTCCTCCTCTTCTGGTATTCATAATTCAGTTTGCATCTCACATGCTATAGTTTGAAAGCTCACATTTTGGTCTTGCCTTTAGGGCAATTAGAAGAGGACCTCTCGATAAAGCCAGAACAGTAAACCAGCAACATGGTTATGTCTCATTTCCTCTCTCATGCTTTTGAGTTGCTCTACAATATCCATCACGAAACTCCCATGTCCCTGCATTTCCTGGGATTTCTACAACTCGCTGCAGTTTCCAAAAAAAGATACACTTTGCTGTTTAAACTAGCCTGCTTCTATCAGTAATATTCGTAGGTCAGACTGATGAATACAGCGAGATCCTGAAGATTACACTGGATCATAAGCCTGTCCCATTTTCTTTTAGTTGCGTTTCCTCTTTTTAGATTCATGAGCTACTCATCTTTTAAAGATAAGCTGATTAGAGCTGTTATCTCTCCTGGAGGTTTTTAAGAAGACATTAGACAACCATTTGTCTCAAATAGTATGGGGTCTCCTCAGGGATGGGATTCAAATTTTTTAACAACTGGTTCATGTTCTGTGGGCATGGCTTAGTTGGTGGGTGTGGCTTGGTGGTCATGTGACTGGGTGGATATTGCTTGGTGGTCATGTTATTGGCTGGGCGTGGCCAACTCAACATCACTTCTCCTCGCCTGGTCTCTCATGACTGTCGGGATGCAGCAACAGTCGTAAGTGTGAAAAATGGTCATAAGTCACTTTTTTCAATGGTCACTCCATACAAGCAAAGTACCAGCAAAGGAGGGGAAAAAAAACTCCAGAGAAGTTCCTGAGACAGGAAGTCTAGTCCTGCCAAGAATGTAATAAAGGTTAACAGAGAGGCAGTTTCTGTAAGCAACACCAGAATGTTTCCTTCCTGCCTTCCTTACAGGATTAGGCCAGTAATTTCTTCTAACAACCGGTTCTCCGAACTGCTTAGAATGTTAACAACTGATTCTAGCAAATAGGTGCGAACTGGTAGAATCCCACCCCTGGGTCTCCTGCTTGAGCAGGGGGTTGGACTAGAAGACCAAAATCCCTTCCAACTCTTTTATTCCATCCCAAATACTGGCATTTCATACCAACTATTTGTGATGATTACTTTCCAGAACGAATCCTTTGAGAGCAATATTTCTATTTTAAATTTCCATAACAATTAGTTTTTAGTGTTTAGTTTAACTATTACTGGGTTATAGATTTGACCACCATTAAGTTATTTTTAAGAAATGTTTGCGTATTTTTACCAGAAATTCTACTGAGTCATTTTACTGTTTAAATTTGCACTCTGGACAACAAAGTTTGTTGTCTTGACGGAGAGCTGACTATCTCGTCCCATAACCTGTTAGGCTGCAGATGCTTAGCAGTAGGACCTCGCTGTCTTCTGAGTTGTTTCATAGTTAAAAGGAAAATATCTTTATCTGGTTCAGCATCATTGCAAAATTTCAGAGAAAGAGATTACTTCAATTTGCATCCTTGATGGAGCAGGATAGCAGTGAGCTGAAAAGGAGAATTTTCCATTACATTGTAACACACATGTCTGAGAGCAGAAGCAGACTCATTCTCCCTTTTCCTTTATGAATATACATGACCTAGAAATTAACCCCTTTCACTCTGTCTTGATCTGATGCTGCTACTATCCTCCCCCCCTCCCACTTACATTGTTTAAAAATTGTGGGTATTGCAGCCCAAGAATATATTTAGCCAATGGAACATTTTATATATAACCCACCTCTCCCTCCCTCCCTCCCTCTTTTTCTCTCTCTCTCTCTCTCTACACACACACACACACACACACACACACACACACACACTTTGAAGATGGTGATTCTAAGAACCTTAGGTTTACAACAATTGAAATGCTAACAGATGCATACAAGGATTTGGGCTTCAGCCAACAATACCACATTCAGATCCTACACTTCCAAGAAGTGTGTGTAAACATCTTTACAAGATTCTAGCATTATTTTTAAAGGGAAATATCATATCATAACTCGGCTCCCAAGAAACAGAGACCTTGGAGACAAGGCTGAGCTGAGGTTCTATCTTCTTGATCCCACCATCTCTTTTGTGCTCCTCCGTGGTCTAATCCCTCTTCTTCCTCCTCCTCCTCTTGCAGAACCTGAGTGATTTTCACCTGGATCTTAGTCCTCTCAAAGAGTTTCATCAAACTTCTTGATTTGCTCTTTGCTGGGTTTGTGTTCGCTTCTTGTAGAGAATACAAAGGTGTCACCACACAGTTTCCTGTCATGGTGTGGAAAATAAAACAGTAACAGCCTCTTTCAGTTGTCCTTTCAGTTGTATTTACTTCTCTGGACCCTACCGAATGAAATGGGACTTGGACAGATGCTGGCAACCTTGTGGGCCACTTCTCCTCAGCCCAATTCTTTGTCATGTTTGGAGTCCTAGTCTTCTACTGCATGATGGCCCCGGTGTTTTAGCTTGGCTATATACAGAATGGCAGCAATTTCCCAATGATCGATTACATTTTCACTCTCTGTGCTGTCTTTTTGTGGCTAGTCAGTATGGCTGCCTGGGCAAAAGCCCTAGTGGACATCATTCCTCAAATATTTAGCTGTTGCAGTAAACATCTATTTTTGGGTAGATAGAACAATAATTGATTATAGCAGTTTGTTTCAATATTTTGCTCTCAACATTCCTCCCAACTTTTCAAAATTATGTTGCTATTGTTGTTCAGTGGCTAAGTCATGTATGATTCTTGTGACCCCATGGACCACAGTACAACTGGTCTCCTGTCCTCCACTGACTGCTGGAATTTGCCCCAATCCATGCCTCCTGCATCACTGATGCTATCTAACCATCTCATCCTCTGCTGTTTAACCATCTCGTCCTTTTGCCTTCAATCTTTCCCCACCATCAAGGTCTTTTCCAATGTGTCTTCTCTTCTCATTTGGTGGCCAAAGTATTTGAGCTTCAGCTTCAGTAACTGTCTGAACTGCAAGGAACGGTCTGGGTTGATTTCCTTTAGTATTAACTGATTTGATCTCCTTGCAATCCAAGCAACTCTCAAGAGTCTTCTCCAACACCACAATTCAAAAGCATCATTTAAAAATTATGAAGGGCCCCAAAAGAGATTTCGTTTGTATGGATCATATCTATTGATATTTACTGTATTAAACATTAAAATGGATGCATGGTAGAATATTCACTGAAAAAAATAACACTATTGAACTTATTAGATATCAACATAAATAAATACTTTTCGTGAAACCACTATATTTTTTAACAAATAAAAATAACAATGAAAAGAGTGACATTGTTTAATACTTTTTGCTAAAATGTTCAATATCTGGCAAATAATTTTGACTTAGTGGTCTCCTGAGAAGATGTTGAATGACCCTCAGGGATCCATGGATAACACTTTAAGAAATATTGAGCTATAGATTATTGAGCTATAGATTGAGCTAAATATTGAGTTATAGGAGTACATAGCAAGAAACAGGTAGCATTCAGCCATATTCAGCTATTTAGGAGCAAAATATTCACATTACAGTCTGTATTGGGTCACATTGAGTAGGTTCACAGGCATTCAGATTATGGCCTGGTAATCTTCTGAAGTATATTGACTTGTTCTTCTGCATTTCTTCCCTATTCTGAAAATCCAAACTATCTGTAGACATTGTCAGTATACGTCTTCTCTTTATATTTTGGTGGAAATTAAACATACTCTGATTCTAAGGGCACCTCTTTGATCTTTCAATTTTCTCTCAACAAAATAATAATAATCATACATAGAAATTATCATTTTTCATCATCACCATTATCACCATCATTATCCCAAGTCCTTGGGAAGGACTTGATGGATAGATTAAAAATGCCAGATTGAGATTAAACATCTAGAACATTGTGCAGGTTATTATTATTATTATTATTATTATTATTATTATTATTATTATTATTATTATTATTATTATTATTATGTTTTTTCACATTTACATATCTCATTCTCATCTTTAACAACACTGTGGCATCATTGTTACATATACAAATCTCCATATATTTATATTCATTTATATACATTTATTCCTACTATTCAACCATTCATACCAATTATCCCATTCCGCATAATACTCTGATTCTTCTTTGCCTTTTAGTTCTAGAGTGAGTTTGTCCATCTCAGCAATAATACAAGTAATTCTTACCTTATGACTAGTCAGTTAGAGATGGTTTGAAGTTACAACATACAACATAACTGAAAAGGGGGAGTTAACAGCCGAGTTCTGAAGCGCCTGCCAACATAAAGTAGGTGCATTTGTGGCTGTTTGCAATGCCTCAGGGTTGTGTGACTGTGTTTTATGACAGTTTTGCTGAAAATGGAAAATTATTTCTGGTTTTCAGCAAAACCATGCCATAGTGAACAATGGGTTCATTTAACAACCGTGGTGTTCATGTTATGACTGCCACATTCAATTAACAATGGCCATCAAAAATATTGGAAAAAAAGGATTGTAAAATCAAGCATCAAAACATACAACTGTAACGAGTGGACTCCATTGTGGTCATATATGTCAAGGCTACCTGTTATTTCCATTCTCAAACATTTAGGTTCTGTCATGAGCAGTGGGGAAAAAAATGACACATTATTTGGGTCACTCTTTGAAACATCTGAAATATTCAACTAAAATATATACTGAATTATTGTAGAAAACTTAACTCCTCTTTTACAGATTAACATGCAGAAGATTTATAACACACTCATTTCCAGTAAGATATGATCAAAATTGCAACTTAAATTTAGCATTTTCCAAAAAAATAAAGCTGTTTCTTATATATTGGATATATCAGCAAACATATACTTACACACACTGTGGTTATTGCAGAAAAACAAAATCTTTAGGCCTTTGTCGAATGTCTCATAATTATCTTAATGTTATTAATATGACACTGCCAATATTAGCTTAGTAAACTGACACTGTTCTTTCTCACAGTTAAATGATATTTCATAATATTCCCCTTATTTGTTTATAAAATGAAAGCTTTTCCTTCTTCCTCTTCCCTGTCCCTGAAAATCTTTACTTTTTTTGCTACAGCAATGTAGAACTTGAATACTAAATGGCTCCCTGGTTTAAGATTTGATGTTCCCTAGCTGAGAGGCAAAAAGCAATATTGCTACATTTATCTTTTTATGAAATGCATTACACAAAGTATAATTTGTGTCTCTATAATAATCTACTGTTTTCAATTAGAAATTAAGCCAGTTGCTATAAAGGTCTGAGGGAAATATAGCAACTCTTTTGTCTTTTTTTTTTTTTTGCTTTTATTTTCTTCCCTGAGAATGAAGGAAAACTGAATTGTATTAAACTGACAGCATAAGGCAGCTTTGCCGAGTTTGTATTCTGTTTACTGTAAATCAACTTCAGAAGCGCAACCTATGGTGGTGAGGCAAAGAAATGAGATTAGCAAGGAGAGAAAATAGAAACTAATTGTGTTAATGGAAGTTGATGAACCTCTTTCTTCATGCCCCCGGAAGGTCCTGGATCGAGTCACATCAACAGAAATCACTAGGATTTTTGTTCAGGCATCTTCCCTTTGCAAGGGCAGCTCAGCATTTCAGACAGACTTAATCCACATGAATCAATGTAATCAATTGGAATGATTTGGATCGCCACAACTGTGTGGCCTTCCCGCACCAGAACCTCTTAAAGGAAAACCATTTATTTGGAGTTGCATACCCACTCTGCTTTTTCTTTGAACTGTTCTTATTAACTGCATTTTCAGGAGAACAGTCACTACCAACTGGGAGCCAGGAGGCAGGCATGGTCGACAGTCAGAATTTCCAATTAAGAAATACAACATAAGGGAAACATACTGGAAAACAAATTAATTCCATGTTTTCCCACAGAACAGTTAAACTATCTCTTTTAAAAAGGTACATGTACATCTCTAAAATTAGCACAGGACCTCCCCAAGGCTGTCTGCTTTTTCCACTTCTCTTCTCCCTATATACCAATGACTTCATCTCAAACAATCCATCTGTTAAAATAGTGAAGTTTGCAGATGACACAACAGTGATTGTTCTCATTCAAGACAACAACGAATCCGCATACAGACAGGAGGTTGTACAACTTGCCTCATGGTGTAACTGGAACAATCTGGAACTGAACATACTCAAAACCATAGAAATGGTGGTAGACTTTAGAAGAAACCCTCCCATACTACCACTTCTTACAATACTAGACAACACAGTATCAACAGCAGAGAGCTTCAAATTTCTAGGTTCCATTATATCACATGACCTAAAATGGACACCTAACATCAAAAACGTCATCAAAAAAGCACAACAAAGAATGTTCTTTCTGCGCCAACTCAGAAAGCTCAAATTGCCCAAGGAGCTGCTAATACAGTTCTACAGAGGAATTATTGAGTCTATCATCTGTACCTCTATAACTGTCTGGTTTGGTTCTGCAACCCAACAAGACAGACACAGACTTCAGAGAGTAATTAGGACTGCAGAAAAAACAATTACTACCAACCTGTCTTCAATCGAGGACCTGTATACTGCACGAGTCAAAAAGAGGGCTGTGAAAATATATACAGACCCCTCACATCCCGGACATAAACTGTTTGAACTCCTTCCCTCAAAACGACACTATAGACCACTGTACACCAGAACAACTAGACACAAGAACAGTTTTTTCCCGAATGCCATCACTCTGCTAAACAAATAATTCCATCAACACTGTCCAACTATTTACAAAGTCTGCATTCCTATTACTATTAATCTTGTCATCACTCCTTATCACCCATCCCTCCCACTTGTGACTGTATGGCTGTAACTTTGTCGCTTGTATCCTTACGACTTATATGGACTGTTTTCTAGTATGATTTGATTGCTTATTGTACCCTATGACTATTATTAAGTGTTGTACCTTATGATTCTTGACTCTTGGTGAATGTATCTTTTCTTTTATGTATACAGAGAGCATTTGCACCAAGACAAATTCCTTGTGTATTCAATCACACTTGGCCAATAAAAAAATTCTAATTTTAATTCTAGTTGACTAACTTCTGATCGATAGGTTTCCAAAATCTGAATAATTTGTCTAGATAGCATATCATTTCAATTGAATAAAAATAAAACTAGCATGATGATGAAACAAAATTTTCGCCATCTTTCCAGCCTCCAATATTTCACCAATGAGGGTAGAATAAGTGTGTCAACTTATACAACCTTTCCTTATTTAGCGACCCCAATCTATTTCTTAAATCTATATACAGTATGTAAAAATGAAATACCATTCATGCATCACCACAAAGTCTCCAGAACCATAAAGCCTAAAAACTTGAAATTTGGCACATATGTTCCTCTTGGCTTCTAGGTGCTCGCTAAGAAAGGATTTTTCGAAATGACCATCAGAGCATTAGTATTTCGTATATTATTATTAACACGCTCTGATGCTAAGGAGTTCTACTCCCCCTCCCCACCTCAAAGGAAATCAGTTCCAAATGCAAAACATAAGCAAAGGAGTTTCAGTTTTAGTTCCCCAGCACCAAGCAGCTTTAGGTACAGAACAGTTAAGCTAAGCCATGCCTAGGCTCCTTGCTGTCTTCTTCTTGCTCACACAGCAAATACTCTTTAAATTTCCAAACAGCTCTTAACTCTCTCACACATTGACAGGATGCTAGCCAGATGAATACTGATGGATGCTGGTAGGCAGAGGCAGAATTTTCCCCCCTTATTTTCCTCCCCCAAAACTAAGCCCAACCATAGTTTCATAGGAGAGAGCGAGAAAGAGAGAGAAAGAGAGAGGAAGACAGAGACAAACACACACAGACAGACAGACAGACAGACAGACAGACAGACAGACAGACAGAGACTGCCATCTCATTTAGATAAAGTTTTCTCATTATACTAATTCTGGTATGTTGAGATGTTCCCAGGAGCATAAAATGTGGACAGAAGTGCATGCATTGGTTGAAAAATAATTTTGTTTTATTACCATCATATTTCTGAGTAGTTGATAAATAAAAGAGCCACTAAATGAGGAGTGGCTGTAACTTTCTCATATTCATGTGTGTAACATGAATCATCATCATCATCATTTTAGCCATCATCTACCCACTGCAGGATGAAGGCCTTTTTGCATGTTTCCATGCATTTTTATGGGTTTCTTATATTCTTATCTATTTAGCACACTCATAGGCAGCTATGAAAAGAAATGAAGAAAGGCTACAAAATCCTATATTTTCTTAAATATTGCTGAAAACTGCACCTGGAATACATTCCTATGGCCACAGTATAATTCCCAGTGTCTCTAGAGTACCTTAAATTCCTACTCGATAGTCATGTATGATGGGAAATAATATTCTTAGAGCCCTTTGCTTACCTACATGAAGCTAAAAACATAGTTTACATTTAAAGTAAAGGGAAAAAATGGTTCTCAGACAAACTGTGCTTAAGTTGTAACTCAGCCAAGCATTATGAGCTAGAGAAATCCATACTTAAGAAATATAAACTTGTCAGACAATATAAAGATAGTAATTTACAAGAATAAGTAGCAAGTACTATGCTTGATAAATAGGGACAGTTAGAAGCTTGGAAAAGTACAGTTCATCTTTATCAATTTTAAAAGTCCATTCTATACTGTTTCAGCTTCAATCTTAAAAACTAGCTGTACAAAGTACACCCATTTTTCTGCATTGTTCAGTTCATTACATCCAGTATTTTTCCTAAAACAGATTTTTAATGTTTTGAACTAAAATGTGCATTTTTAAACTATGTTCAGGATAGTTTAATGAATATTAGTTTTCTTAATTGTGTTTTTTAAGAAAACCTGCATCACAACATTCAGAAAAATGCAAAACCCAAAAGCTAAGTATGTTCTAATTCATTTGGGAATTGCAGATAGGGATGATTTGATTTAAATCATGGACCAAAAGAAAACCTGGAACATTCCCATCTGGAGACATAGTTTTTTTAAAAAGGAAACTGGAGTTAAAAATGAAGACCATAGTAATTGTGCAAGAAAAGAGAAACAGAAAAAGTGCCATAACATATACCAATGTGGAAGCATCCTGGAATAAATTGGCATATGGATTGTGCAGTCACCTATACAACTGTTATGTTGATTCACAGATTCTTTGAGTGTTATTTTCCTCATTCAACAACCTTATTATCATTCATGGAACATTCATGGGGTTATGAGCACTGTCATTCATTTCCTGGATTCAGTACTTATACTAGAAGAGATAGGGAATGAACTGACAACAGTTGCTTGCAAAGAATGTTCCAGATGCCCAGAGAATTCTCACACATTGTAGCACTGAAGATGTTACCTAGTTGGGTAATGAAATGTCTGCAAGAAAACAACCAAACTCAGAGAGCACCGAGGATCCATAATTTCAACCCTGAGCTGCAAATATTCTCCTTTATCAATTCTACACAATAGTTACTTTCTCAAAGAATTGCATTGTACTTGTCATCAGGGTTACCTCATTTCAGGATCCAGAGCAGAAGGGCTGGTCTGATAGTGATGAATATACTTACAACAGAGCTGGAAGAGAAACAAGAAAGAGCGGCCTTCATAGTATAGGAAATTTATCTGAAACACAAGTTGTCTTTCCTTAGGTATCAATTCATAAATGTTATTGGAATGAGAACAAATTGGAAAGTGATATAATCATTTTATGACCTTGCTAAAAGAAATAATTATTAATATTTTACATTTATATCCCACTTTTTCATCAAGACATCTTGAGTCAACTCAAATTAGTTGGGGATTGGCCTCCATTTTATCTCTACAACAGCAATCTGTGATCGATAACACTGAAAGGGAGTGACTGGCTCAAATCCATGGATTTCCATGTCTGAAGGTGGACTTGAATCGGCACTTCAGCCACTGTACCATGTTGGATCTCAATTTGTCAATGGTTTCTGTTGCGTTGGTGGTGGTATCTGGTGCTGAGTTGAGGGGAAAAGTAAAACAGCTGACTAGGCTTAAGTCACTTGTGGGGAGGAGTGGCTGAAGAGAGATCCTCCCTATTTATCTGGTATATATCTAGTAGATATAGAAAATGATTTAAACTGGTGTGATTCCTTTCAAGAGGTGAGCAACAATAAAGATATCACTCTGATAATCTCACTGAGTACATTGTACACCATCCAGAGCCCGTCTCTGAGGGAGAGGGATTAACCTCATTTTTGGTGTTCTGGAACAGTGGTAGGATTCATTTTTGTTTACTACCAGTTCTGTAGGCATGGCTAGGTGGGCATGGCTAGTGGTCATGTGACTGGATGGGTGTGGCTAGGGGGTGATTTCCCCCCCCCCCTTATGCAGCACCCCCACCCCATCCCAGTTTTTACCTACTGGGCCTCAGGAAAGCCTCCTTGGAGCAAAAATGGGGCAAGGAGGGGGGTGCAGCACCCCCCATGTCCCATTTTCTGCCTACTGGGCCTCAGGGAAGCCTCCTGGGCACTGAAAAAAGAAGCATTTTGAAGCCTTCTGAGGTAAGTACAACAGCAAGGAGGGAAATCAGCTGTGCTGCACGATTTAGATAAGCTAGAAAGCAAGAAATCTGATGATTTCCTGATTTCTAGCTAATCTAAATTGCGTGGCACAGCTGATTGTTGCCCAGCTGATCGTCAGAAATACCGGTTCGGCTGGCTGAACTGGTAGCAATTTTTACTATCGGTTTGCGTGAACCGGGCCGAACTGGTAGAATACCACCACTGTTCTGGAACCTGTTAAAAGGGGGAGTTGCTCTGGACAGTCTTTGAGGAATGGCTCACCACCATTATACTTACTACTTTAATAGTTGCTTGTTTATTAGCTTTTAGAATTTTAGTCTGTTTTTAGGTTATAAACTACTGGGAGACATTTTGATTGAATGTGGTAAGAAATGAACACATTACATAAATAATTATCAAATGGAGTGAATTTTGGGATTTTTTTTTAAAACAAAATATGTAGAAACTTTTTCTTTTTTTTCTTTTCATTTTTCCCAGCAGGTATCTGGGGGCTGCTCTGACTGTAACAAAACATTATAGGTGAATGCTAAATCAGAATTATGAACATGAAGCAATGAAGCTGAATCTTCTACTGAGAGAGGCTGTTGATTTGGAAGTGGAACCTTCAAAAGAGTTTTGAAACTGAGGAATGATATGAAGCTGACCCTGAGATGGAATGATTTGCTGTCGGGAGCCATTTCAGGGAGGGAGTTGATACAAGTCAAACCTATTGTTAACAAGCAAGGGGGAAAAAACATGAAAATGAAGCCATGGAATTTTACCATTGGCACACTACCATTTCTCTTGACTGATATCCCTATTTTAGGCTGCAAGAAAAGGACAACATTCCCTCTGCTTCAGAAAAGAACAGCAATGAGAAATGATAGTGTCTGGCAAGAAAATGATTGAAATTGTTACGAACTAAACAAACTCATTCACCAATAACCATACTAGCTTACTTCAGCAGCAGGCTCGAAACCCTGCACTTCTGATTGGCCAGCGGATAAGCGAATCGTGATTGGCCGCCTCGGGCTGATCTGATTGGCTGACAGCGGGCCGTCTCTGATTGGACGCTTTTAGAGCCGTTAATTCAATCTCATTGGTTGTTGTGACAGCAGCCAGCTCTTGTTCTGTTCTGAAGTCACTATTAAAGAGTTGAGTTGAGTCACTATAGATGCCTCGTCTCCATTATTGCGCCCACTCCTGCAGATCTAACACTGGCGACGAGGATGGGATGCGGAGACAATAGAGCTGACTGAGTACTCGCTGAGTACCAAACAGAGCACGTGGCTAAGAGCACGCCAACAATGGCAAGATGACCAGTGGCGCCATACCACCCGCTCCATTTGACCCGGCTAACGAAGACTGGGACTCGTATATAGACAGGTTCCAGATGTTCCTGGAGACCAACAATCTGAAGGACGCTGCGCCTGGCAAGAAACGAGCGATCTTCCTGACCCATTGCGGGCCTGCTGTTTTTAAAATGGCTAAGGCACTTGCTAAACCAGCGGAAGTTAAGACAATGGATTGGGATACCCTCGCACCGATCCTCCGGGCCCATTATGCACCCGCGGTGCCAACACTTATCCGAAGACATGAATTTTACCAGAGGGACCAATGGAAAAATGAGAGCGTTGGAGACTTCATCGCGGACCTCCGGAACCTGGGAGACCTCTGTGGTTTTGCAAACCTCGAGGAACCATGAGAGACCGAATAGTTCTGGGATTAGATGACCACGCGGCGCAGAGCAAGATCATGGCTAAAGGGGACATCGACCTCGCAGATGTCATCGCCGACGCTACTGCAGCAGAAGCAACCAGGAAGTCGGCCGCTCGAATGCGCCACACCAACGCACCGCTCCGCCAACTCGCCAGTGACACTACGCCTTTTTCCGAAGGCACTCAACAACGGCTCACCATGAAGACCTCGAATCCTCGTCTGATAGTGAGGAAGAGGAGGTCAACCGACTCAGGTCAGAGCGCGACCAGCGAGACCAGAAGAGCCAGAAACCTGCGCGTCAATCGCGCCGGTTGCTGCGGGGCAATCACCCGTGATCTGACTGCAAATTCCTCGACGCACTCTGCCGTTCCTGTGGAAAGAGGGGCCACATCGCAAAGGTCTGCAGAAGCAAGTGAGGGTCAAGTCCAATCCAAAGAACAACGGGCAGCCCACCTGTAAATCGGGACCGTCTGAATCACCAATGGAACCACTATCACTACAGAAATCGAGTGCCTGCTGCATCAGCTAGACGGGAAGAGGCGCATCAAACCATGCAAGAAAGATCCGAGTGAAGGTCGCCATTTTGAATCGTCCATGCGTAATGGAATTAGACTCGGGATCGTCCCTATCAATGGTCTCATGGAAAACATTTAAACAGCTGATCCCTGACATCCGTCGCCAGGACCTCAGCAACCAAAAAATCATATTAAGGGACTACCAGGGAAACAGGATTCCTGTTGCCGGTTCCCGCCCCGTCCAGGTGTCCTTCAAGGACCACACTGCAACTCTGCCGATTACCATCGTCGATCGAGACCGACCCAGCTTGTTGGGGTTACAGTGGTTCGCTCCACTGGGAATTGAACTAGCTGGCATTCATCAGACTGGAAACAGCGACTAGGAAGCGGCCCTCATCCAGGAGTTCCAGGACGTGTTCACCGAGAAGCTAGGCAAGTACAAGGGATCCCCCATATCATTTAGCCTCAGCCCCGATGTTGCGCCCATCCGCCTTAAGCCTCGTCAAGTGCCTTTCGCACTCAAGCCAAAGACTGATGAACAATTGGACAAATTAATAGCTCAGGGGGTCTTGGAACCGATCGATCACGCCCGTTGGGAAACCCCGATTGTAACACCCATAAAGCCTGATGGATCGATAAGAATTTGTGGGGATTACCGGGCCACCCTAAATCACGTGCTTCAGCAGAGCGCTTACCCGGTACCTGTAGTCCAACATCTTCTTCACTCCCTGGGCGGCGGAAAAAATATTTGCAAAATTGGACCTCGCCCAGGCATACCAACAACTACCCATAGATGCAGAAACTGCTGAGGCCCAGACTATAGTCATGCACAGAGGTGCGTTTAAATGTAATAGACTCCAGTTCAGAGTGAGTGTAGCACCAGGCATTTTCCAAAGCCTGATGGAGAGACTGCTACAATGCATACAAGGAGTCGTGCCTTATTTCGATGATGTATTGATAGCTGCCCCCACTAGAGACGTATTAGAGAAATGACTCAGAACGGTTCTCCAGAAATTCAAAGACGCCGGGTTGAAAGTAAAAAAAGACAAGTGTCAACTTTGTACTGAGAGGGTTGAATTCCTGGGGTACCTTCTTGACAAAAAGGGAATCTATCCTACTGAAAAAAAAGTAACTGCAATAAAAAATGCCCCAAGACCCAGGAATAAAACAGACCTCCAAGCCTTCCTGGGACTCATTAACTTTTATAACATCTTCTTGCCCCAGAAGGCGACAGTAGCTGAGCCCTTACATAGACTACTCGACAAGAAGGCTTCCTGGGTCTGGGGACATCGGGAAGAACGAGCATTCCAGCGAGTAAAAGATCTCTTAACCTCAGATGCCGTATTAATGCAGTATAACGAGACTTTGCCGTTAACTGTCACCTGCGACGCTTCACCGTTTGGGGTAGGAGCCATCTTAAGCCATGTCCTACCAAACGGAAATGAGGCACCTATTGCTTTCTTTTCACGAACTTTGTCAAAGACTGAAAGAAACTATAGCCAACTCGATAAAGAGGCTCTCGCTATTGTATCCGCTATTAAACGTTTCCATGAATATGTATATGGCAGACCGTTTACCATAATAACCTATCACAAGCCATTGCTTGGCATTTTAGCGGGAGACAAACCAACTCCCCACATCTTATCACCCAGAATGACCCGTTGGTCAGAGTTTCTAGCCGCATACAATTATCAACTGCAACATCGCCCGGGGAAAGCCATTCCCCACGCTGACGCCTTGAGTCGTTCTCCGCTACCGGAAGCCATAGACGATCCAGCTCCAACTTTAACTGCACTCCAAATCAAAACTCTCCCTGCACCACCCCTGACTGCGCGAGACATCGCTGCGGAAACAAAAAAGGATCCTGTATTCGCTCGAGTCCTCAGCTGGGTGGAACAAGGTTGGCCTGACAACGAACCCAACGACACCTTCGCGCCTTTCAAACACCGACAGACAGAACTGTTCTCCCAGAAGGGCTGCATCTTGTGGGGAGACAGAGTCGTCATCCCAGAGAAATTACAGCATACAGTTCTAAAACTGTTGCACGATAGTCATCCAGGCATCGTGCGAATGAAGGCATTGGCAAGAAGTTACGCATGGTGGCCAGGTATCGATAAACAAATAGAAGCCTGGGTGGCCACATGCAACAAGTGCCAGGAAATCCGCGCTGCCCCACCGAAGGCACCTCCAACTGAATGGGATGCACCTCGTGGTCCCTGGTCCCGCATCCACATTGACTTTGCGGGACCCACCAAGGGACCCACTTTTCTCATAACTGTGGATGCCTATTCCAACTGGCTCGAGGTCCACAAAATGAAGAGCACCACCACAGAAGCCGTCGTTAAAAAATTAAATAGACTATTCGCTGTGCACGGATTGCCTGACGTTTTAGTCTCGGATAACGGTCCCCAATTCACTGCCCTAGCATTTGAACAGTACTTAGCCGACCGGGGCATCCGCCATGCCTTAACTTCGCCGGCTCACCCTGCGGCCAATGGCAGGGCTGAGCGAATGGTCCAATTCATAAAAAAAACCTTGCACAAGATGGAACATGGAGATGTGGACGACAAAATAACCAGAATGCTTCTCCTCCAACACATCACCCCGCACAGCATCACAAACAGAACCGCGGCCGAACTTCTGATGGGCCGGAAATTTCGCTCACACCTCAATCGCCTACACCCAACCTACACGCCAGAAAAACCTTGCGGTTCCAGCAGCAAGTGCCGTGCGTTCAAGGTAGGCGACTTAGTCTTTGCGAAAAACTTCTCGGGTGATCCATTGTGGGTCCCGCTACTATAACTCAACTTACGGGCCCTAGATCTTACCGTCTACAAACTAGCGATGGGAAATTATGGAAGCGCCATATAGACCAACCGTTCCCGATTGGCACCTAACCCTATCTCAACCCCTGAATCTCAAACTGGGGGGAAGGGAAATCGAGGGGGCCGAAATAGAAATAGCAGATGACCCAATAACTGAAGCCCAGCAGTCTGCACAATCAACCATGGGATACTCACCTTCCGGAGGAGGACCGAGCCGGGTGATTGCGTCACCACAAAGCAGCTCGGCCATAGAAGCAAGTCCAGGGAACCCGGATGACAGCAGTGAGGACAGCCCTGAGTCCCCGAGCGGAGTAGTGGAACCGTCTTCACCACCCGGTTCTACAAACAGCCTACCGGAGCCAGCGCCAGAGCAGAAAGCGGTGGAACAGCGAAAATTGAATAGACAGGTGAAACGGCCTGCCTACTTGCGAGAATACGTCACCCCACCCCTCAGACGGAACCTAGGGGGGAGGGGTGTTACGAACTAAACAAACTCATTCACCAATAACCATACTAGCTTACTTCAGCAGCAGTCTCGAAACCCTGACTTCTGATTGGCCCGCGGATAAGCGAATCGTGATTGGCCGCCTCGGGCTGACCTGATTGGCTGACAGCGGGCCGTCTCTGATTGGACGCTTTTAGAGCGGTTAATTCAATCTCATTGGTTGTTGTGACAGCAGCCAACTCTATAAAAGAGCTACTGCTGCCCTCGTTGTTGTTCTGTTCTGAAGTCACTATTAAAGAGTTGAGTTGAGTCACTATAGATGCCTCATCTCCGTTATTGCACCCACTCCTCCAGATCTAACAGAAATACTACCACAGCTTTTAAACTATTAGTTGCTCTATCTTTATATTAAATGCCAGAGCCTTGTTTTTAACTTTCCCTGACAATTGGTTTGCCATAATTCAATTTTTGCCAGACCCATATAAACACTGTTTGTGACCTACCAAGATGCAGCTTGTCTAGTGGCTAGCTGTGACTTCTATACATATATGTTGCTGTTATTGTTGTTGTGCTGATGATCAAAGGGATTGCATAAAAGTGAAAAAACTAAAAACAAAATAGAGAATAGAGTTCTCAGGAACACAGAACTGTACTGTACTTGTGACTGGTTATAGGCTGAGATTACAAATGTTAAGATGGCTTTTCTTCACCTTTCAACCAGTGAATGTATAGGCCTGGTGGCTGAGTTTGATTTTAATTGTTTAGTTCACCTGAGGGTAGTAGTTATTCTAGGGCAGAGGTAGGCAACTTCCTAAGCCAGCATGTTGAAGTTTACAGATCTTTAAAGGGGTCATAGTTGCCCATCCCTGTTCTAGCGGATGAGATCAGGCTCTGTACCCACACAGTTCACTCATCCAATTTGTTGCCAGTGGTTTATGCCTCCCAGTATCTGATGTCTGAGGCAGCAGCCTCACCCTGTCTAATGAGAGGAATGTTCCAGTTTCTTGGAATGGGATTCCAATAGTGTTGAAAAGGCCAATTTGAAAACAAAATATTACATAATCTTAATAAAGAGGTACCTGTAGCTATACTTATGAACATAGGCAGCATTGAAAGGAATGTTGGAATTAATAGTGATGTGAATCCAGCTGCATTCTGCCTTTAAACATCATGGTGGAACGTTTTTGAATAATAGGACCTTTAAGGGGGCATGCATAAATGCACTAGCGTGCCTACTGTGCCTGTCTTACTGTCCCCATTTATCTGTCTTTACTCCCTTTGTTCTTGTTTATGTTCATACTTATACTTGTTATCTTGTACATGTTTGACAAACAAACAAACAAACAAACAATAAATAGTTTATTCCAGAATCTTGGAGCTTTGATCACTATCGATGTTATGGTAAAACATAGCTGTTTATAGCAGAATTTCTGATTCTCACCTGCAGCAGCAAAACACACACACACAAATACACACACAAACACACACACACGCATTTTGAAAAACCTTATACTTTTTTTTACTCTACTGAAATTTGTATAAATTAATTCCATATATCATTAAATTTATCCATACCAATCTTGCTCATTCGTTGCAAGTGAAATCAAGTCTTCAATCTATTGCGTAAATTTGGCCATGCATTTATTTATCCACAGTTGCAATATCAGTCTTTTAGTTATAATGAGGGCACAGATAATCCATTTATATGGAGCAGTTGTCAAGTTTTATAGTGCAAGCCACAGTTATATAGTCCACTTCTTTCTCCCAAAACTTAAAAAAAATAGGACATGGTAAAAACATACATCTTAAGAAAGCATTTTCTTTCTTACATTTTCAAACAATTCTGTCCTAGCCAACTCTTTTCTATAAAAATGTAAGAGTCCAATAAATTCTAAATATTATTTTTTTGTTTTATAAGTTGTACTACAAGGTCCATTGACTCCCTTGCTATGGAAGTTCAGGTATTCTCCCATTGTCTAAGCTGTATCTCTAATTCTTTATTCCATCACCTCTAAGCTTTTGTATTTCAAATTGGTTTATTGATTAGAAATACCTATAAAAGGTTATATATATATATATATATATATATATATATATATATATATATATATATATATATATATATATATATATATATATATATATATATATATTCTCCCAATTTTTCTCCCAATTTTTGACATTGGATTTTCTCATAAAATCAATTTAGCATGAGAAAATGTTTTTTTTTAATGCATTGCATTCCATAGCTTTCCAACTGATATAATTGTTTCCAGAGATACTAGAATTCTATTATATGTAGATCTTAATATTGTCTATCCAAATAGGTTATTTCAAGGTTTAACATTTTGGGGGGGGGGAGCAGAGGGAATCTAGTCAATCTTCTCCTAATCTGTATTATGACCTTTTGAAACTTGTTTGAAACCTTTAGACAAAGGGTGGTAGTGGTAAAGAAACAGCTTTTTTCTTCTCCACCGGTTCCATTTTGCAAGTGCTATGAAGTTGGCGAGCAGAGGAAAAGTTATATCGTGCATTCTAAATGGTGTGATGCTAAGCAAACCCAGGAATGTCAGTAATAATGGGGCCCAATGTCCCTTCCAGCGGATACATCAGGATTTTATTGTGCAAGCATTAATTTCTACTATTAAAATGGGAGAGTGGTGTGGTTCTCAAAGAAGTTGCTCTGCTTTCTTTCAGGCAAAACTGGCAGGTAGCGCTAATAGTTCTGTTTCTTCTTTGGCCACCCCAAATCTTTGCATGTTTTCAGCTCCGTTTCTTCAACCGGCTCTGTGTGTGTTCAGAGATCCACCCAAGCAGGGAAATGCAGAATTAAGACCCTGTAATTATCTTAGGTAAAGTGCTTTCATTTATCCAAATTGCCTTCCAGAAATGTTAGAGCATTTACAGTATTATTTAATAAGGTATTAATTGACTTTTGCACATTTATTTTAAATGTCAAAGACAACAATGTAGGTCAGAGGAAAAAATGGGAGGGGGGATAGGGGGAAAGCCAATTCATATGCCATGCATGTGTTTCTACTCTATTGGGTAGGGTTGCTTTGCTTCGCAACTACACGGATTTTGTGGGGCAGATCAGAGGAGGTAGGAAAAGAGAATTTCAACAGTTGGGAAAATTAGGGAAGGATAATCCAGGATGGACAGAATCCAGAATTGTGTATGCCCCAGCAAACTTGACAAATCTTGTAATCAGAATAAATGGCAAAAATTATGCAATTTTGTCTAATGCACTTATTACCATTGCAAACATTTGAAGCTTGAAGAATGTTGACATCTGTTCAAAAAGAAGAGATGACAACAATATGTAACATGCGGCAAAAATGAATGTTTGCAGAAGCAAAGAGAGGCAAGAGATGGTCATAAGTAAGGACCCTGAGTGAGTTCCAATAAAACCACCAAATGGCTAGCCTCACCTGTTATGTTTTTTTCCCCTCAAGCTCTTCTTCTAAATGCTTATTTAACACTTGGTAAGGATTGGGAGTCAGGATTTATTTCTGGGGGGAAAACAAACCTAAATGTAAATTTCTTCTTTTAAAAAGGATAAAGGATTCAAGATTTTACAGATGTTCCTGTACTGAGACCCATATCAGAATGCAAATGAAGTCATGTAATTTTTAAATTCCTTATTTATTCTTTTGTCATTTAGGGTTAAGGCCAGGGCTGACCCTACTTTTAGCGTAATTAATTTGCCTAGGAACAAATGGTTAGTTTCCTGAGCCCTTGATATTACTTGTTATTTAAAAAAAAACCAAAACAGTGTATTTCATGCAGCTTACTGTTTTCACCTGCTCTTCTGTCATCAGAGTTAAGTCACAATTCAGTTGTCCATTTTGCTTCTTAATATGGAATGGGGAATATTTTATTTTTTGCATCATAGAAGAAAATTTTACTCCTGGTCATCACCCTTCTTAGCCTGGACCTCTGTTTTATGAGCTAAAATTGCTTCGAAACAGAACTGGATTTGTAGGTAGGTACAAATTAGGTAGTTGTAAAAAAATGGCTTCCATGTTGTTTCCGTATAACAAAGAAATAATAGCAACTATCCTGACACTTTGCTTTTCCTTCTGTAGCACATGGCTTTAATACGAGCATTCCTTCTTAACATTTAAAATAACTTTGATAGCCAAATAATCCCTTCGTCATTTAAATATAACAAGATTTTACTGGTAAGTACAAGGGCTCGGAATGGAGTGCTTTTCATTCACATTATAAACAGTTATGGTGGATTTGTAAACCTGCTGTCATATTGTTCACTTTTGATATTAATCAGTAGGTTTATGAAGGTATGATAGACCACAGAAATGAACAGCAAAGAAGTTACAAATGTGGCCTCTATAAAAGAAGCAGCAGCTATAATCTTCTGATACTTTTTCTTGAACATTTCCATGGACTTCCTCCCTCCCTCCCTCCCTAATTATTAGATTCTCCTTTTAACATAATATTGAAGCTGTGCCCTTGCAGAGAACCTCAGAATCAGTGAGAGTGGTTTGGCCTGCAAGCAGTTTACAAAATATGAGTCATCTGTCCACATTCTTTGGCCATGTTTTGGCCATTCCACGTTTGCTCTTTTGACTGCCAAAAGTCCCTTAATTTCAAGCCAGCAAACAAATAAAAAAGAAGTTGAGTTTAAAAAAAATATGTAAATGAAAGTCTGAAATTTCTATGCAGCTCACCATAGTTCTATAGAACTTTTAGTCATTTTAAACATTTCTTTCACTTGTTTTCTAGAGCTTTATTTTATTTTGGCTATAAAGGTAACTTTGTGAGATGCTTATCTGACCAGAAATGATTCTGACATAATTGCTACCTAACTTACTACAGAAAGCTCCATAATAGCCTTAATTTAATCAGTCTACATTATTTATGAAATATTATGGAGGCAACTTTTTTGTAAAAACAACAACAACAACAACAACCACACACCCCAGAAGTCTATTACCAACTCACAGATGTTCAAAACATTTCTCTAACATTATTTATGTATCACCACCTTCCAGCTCCTGGGAATCCTTGTAATATTTTGATACTTCAATTCCCAATATGTGACTGGAAAACTGAGTAGAAACTCTGGCAGCTGCAATGCCGACACATCTCAACAGTCCCATGCTAAGGTAAGTGGCATACTAGCCTTTAACAGATGGTTAAAGGGTAGTATACCACTTACCTTAGTATATATCAGGCTAAGCCGAAGAATGACTGGAACAACTCACCCAAACTTCAGTTCTTTATTTGCTGACAGATGAGAGACAGAAACTTGCCAGATTAAACCCTTAATATTCCCTGCCTATGGATATATCTGGGAGATTCTAGGGAACATCTATTTTTTCTCTGTTTCTCTGTCTGCTATCCAGTTCTAGGCTGTGCTGTGCTGCCTGTTGTCACCCTTCTCTTTCTGTGTTCCTGCCTTCCTAGGAAACTGCTGTTTCATTATTGTCCATTAATCCAGCTTTCCCTTCGTGGACACTACATCTCACTGTCCTGCTACTTAACAGAATTCTTGACTGAATTGTCAGAACAGGTTGTGCAGTAAGTGTTGCAGACCCCCTAGCCTTGCAGTACTCAATAATCTCTTTAGGATTGGTTCAAAGTCCATCAAGGCCTCAATGACTATGGGTATGTTCCAGTGTCAACTATGGTTAGAAGGTCAACCCATAATATGATTCCATGTTCAATTTCAGAGGTGGTATTCAGCAGGTTCTGACCAGTTCTCGAGAACCGGTAGCAGAAATTTTGATAGTTCAGAGAACCAGCAGATACCACCTCTGGCTGGAGATTTTACAGTATCCTTCCCCTGCCACACCCACCAAGCCACGCCCACAGAACCGATACGAAAAAAAAAAAAATGAATCCCACTACTGTTTCAATTTGGTATGTTCATGTCGGTCCACTATCATGGATGGATCAATGTCAGATTAAATTTGATTTGATCTGTTAAATTTATGGCTTCCACTATAATAAAATAGGTCTCACAAAAACATGATTGAATCCAGTTGGGTTCCCACGAGACTCAAAAACAGTTTAGTGCTGTTTCATCTGTCAAAACCTGGATTGGTACCTGGAATGGAAAGTTCATAATTTTTACTAAGTGCCTCCTCCTCCTCCTCCTCCTCCTCCTCCTCCTCCTCCTCCCTCCTCCTCCTCCTCCTCCTCCTCCTCCTCCTCCTCTTCCAAACTGTTTCAGAGCAGGCTTTGGGTAAATGGATGAATTGTAGGAGCAGCAAGAACAGAGTCTGGGTGAAGGAAGATCTAAGCTATCTCTGATCAGACCTATCATATTAAGTCTATGCTGTGATATGTGCAGCAAAGAAGTAGGTTGTTTTCCCACATGTACGAATTGCCAAGCTTATAACCTGTTGACTTTTTTCAAATTGTGAGGACACTGACTCGTCATCCGCACTTCCTGTTCCAAAGTGCTAATACAGAACCTTCAGGGGAAATCTGGCAGCATTTTTTATGGTTCTTTTAGGCTTAAAAATCTCATTTGGGCCACTCTGGATTCCTTCTTCAGTGTACAGCCAACTACAAGAGTATCTTGTAAGTCTTCATAAACAATTAGATTGTGACACCTGAGGCTGTTTGGGACAGCACAGGACATTCCCCTTGTCCTGTACATCTTGACTAGTCTTGCTTGTAATATATGTCCTAGTGAAGTCATAAATGCCTCTCTGAGAAAATAAAGAATGCTCCTTTTTTAAGAAAGGCAACCATTGGATCTCTTCTTAAGAAATTTGCCCTGGATTATCAGAGATGAGCAATTATAGGCAAAATATTGAAGAGAACTCTTTTTCCATATGAACTCAATTGTCTAAGAGATACATGCACCTTTGGGCACTTCCATGTTTATTAAGATAACTTGATTCCTAAAATTGTGGTGACTTCATCTAATAGAGAAACTTTCTCTGGTCTACCTGAAAGTCTTGGGAATGCATTCCTTGAAAAATTGAGGAATCTATTTTATTTGCTTTTATGTAATAAAACTATGGATTTCAGTGTCTTATATGAAGTTAAAATGCATTTTTCTTGCAGTTGTTTTACTATTGATTTTGACTGGTAATTATAATGTTTAGCTTTTCTTGTTTGTTTTACTTGTTATTTCAACTCTAGCTAATGTCTCAGTTTTTAATTTACTTTATACTGTATTTTTATTGTAAATAAAATTAAGTCAAGTAAAATAATCCTATAAATAAGGGAGAAAAGATCCTGGATTGGGCTTTTCAGATAAAGAAAATGTAGTAATGGAATTGTGCAGGTAGATTTGGCTCCAATTCTCATTTTTATTTCATCTCCTTTTATTATACATAGTGGAAATGGGTTTTCTACCTCCCCTCTTCTATTCTCAACTTCTTCCTGCTAATTAAGCACCATTGTATGTAAATGAGAGAAAATATGGGGAACTGTGATTCAATGCAAAGGATCCTAGTATTTGCCATGGAAGCAAAACAATTGTAAGCATGAGGCATATTGTGACATTGTGAGAACATTGCACAGACACTTGTCATATTCTTTCTTTAGATCATTGCCAACAATTGCATATTTGTTAAAGCAATAAATGTTATATATTATATGATTGGATTAATTTGAAAGGCCTAACTGACATAAATTCTAGGGAGAGTACAATATAATTGAAAAACATTGCAAATAATGCAGGATCAATCACAATATGGCAGAGAATACAGGAAGGAAGGAAGGAAGGAAGGAAGGAAGGAAGGAAGGAAGGAAGGAAGGAAGGAAGGAAGGAAGGAAGGAAGGGAAGGAGAGAAGGAGAGAAGGAGGAAGCTCCTTCTCATTTTCAGGAAAGCATTAAAAATTGTTGAGTACAATTCAAAAATTGTCCTGGACCAAGACAATTTTTAATGCTTTCCTGAAGGTGGGAAGGGATAGCGGGAAATAGATCTCAGGGGTATCCTATTTTAGGGCAGGATTAGTGGCATGGAAGGCACACACCTATAGGAGTCCACAAAATGGCACTATATTGATGGCTTTTGGTGGCTTTTGGCTGTCCTGCCTCAAGTACCACATTGTCTTGGGTCAATGTTGGCTTCCTTCTTTCAATACATGCCATTTTCTTCTCTGTTTCTCTCCATCTTCCCTTCTCCCATCCCTGAAAATCAAGCTTTTCCAAATTCTGGTATAAATTAAGCCTTTGGATTAATTCACATTTCTGTGAAGCCCATTTTACAGTGGACTGATTTCTTTCTTTTTCTCTCCCCGCCCCCAACTAAAAGAAACCTTAAACAGGAATAGATTTTTTTAAATTATATGTTTTAAACATGAATGTTCATGTAAGATGAAAGGGTTATTACCATCTAGATGTTGAAATCCAATTCCCATCATCCTCTCTATTGGCTATAATGGCAGTGGCAGATGGGAGTTGGAATCAAAAAGGGTTAAACATTTCTCTCACTATCTATATATGCCTACAGAATAGACAGTGCATTATTCACTTAGCATCCCCCCCCCCCCTAAAATCTGGAGCACAAGAACCTAAATAATAACTCCTTGCAGTAATGTATATATTTTAAATAAATCTTAAATAACCCACAAAAGTATAATATGGATGGACTGGGATTTACTTGGAAGGACAAGTTAAAGGGGGGGAGGGACACAAGCAAAGACAAACAAAACCATACCAGGAACTCTCTCCAGTAGAGACAGATTATATTAGTGCAGTTTTGCAATTTTATAATACACATGTTTTTAATTTAGTTTTTGAATGGACTTCACTTAATTCTTATCATGAAAAAGTTTCTAGAAATGAGCGTAATAACTAATACTTTGTTCCTCTGAAAACATCAAAGTTCTAATATTTTCAGGAAACATATGTGATCCACTTTAGAAAGCTTTGTGCTGGCATCAACAGACTTTCTCAAAAATCCAAATAAAATAGTTTGAAGATAACTCAGTGTATATGAGGCGGCTTTGCTACAGGTAAATAGAAAGATTATAGGCATCTTCAAAGATGACCAAAATCCTAACTGAAACACAATGCAGAAGCATTTTGGTTCAAATTTAGTCATGTTTAGAGATTGCATATTAAAGTTAGTGAGTCAAATCCTTTGGGCTCTAACTTTGCGTCTGTGAACTGTTATAATATTATAATGCAATACTGACTTTATTTTTTTAAAAAAACATAATGTATTGCAATTAAATTGCAGTGAATTTGCATGCTGCTCAGAGTTGCTTGGTAAAGAGAAGGGAAGCATGCAAATTTAATAAATACATAAATATTTGTAATTTATTGAATAAATTAGTGTTTATGTTAGCATGACCACAGTGATCACTCTCTTCAGAATTTATCTTCCTTCCTTTTCCCCCCAACTTCCTTCAAAAAGAGAATCTGCTGACATTCAAAAAAGCTGTTAAGTAGTTGGTTTTAAAATAGATATACTTTTTTTCATTATCTATCCACTAGCTTGATACCCATGCTTCACTATGAAACTATGTGGTCGGGCTTAGTCTTTGGGGAGGAAAATAAGGGGAGAAAAATCTGTCTTTGCCTGCCAGCTTCAATTGGTATTCATCTGGCTAGCATCCTGTCAGTATACGAGAGAATAGAAGGCTGTTTGGAAACTGAAAGAGTATTTGCTAAGTGAGCAAGAAGGAGACAGCAAGGAACCTGGCCATGGCTTAGCTCAACTGTTCTGTACTAAAGCTGCTTGGTGCTGTGAAACTAAAACTGAAATGGAAACTCCTCTGCTTGTATTTTGCATTTGGAGCAGATTTCTTTTCAGGTGGGGAGGGACAGTAGAACTCCTTATCATTAGAGCGTGTTAATAATAATATACGATATGCTAATGCTCTGATAGTCATTTCAAAAAAATCCTTTCTTAGTGAGCACCTAGAAGCCAAGAGGAACATAGGTGCCAAATTTCAAGTTTGTAGGCTTTATGTTTCTGGAGATTTTATGATGATGAGTGAGTGGTATTTTGCTGTTTTATATATATATATATATATATTATGTGTGTGTGTGTGTGTGTGTGTGTGTGTGTGTGTTTCTGAATATATATATATATATATATATATATATATATATATATATATATATATACATACTCAATTCATGTTTATCTTCCTACACCATTTTTCTATCTACCTCATTTATTGTGGCCTAATCCATCCTCAACTGAATTAAAACCAAGTTGTTATACTTTCAGTTTTACTATGTTTTCTACTGACATTTTCAGCCACTGTAGCATTTCAAATAGTAACATGTATTTTATAATTGAAAGAGACAATTTGGTATAGAGGTTAAAGCATCATGGTAGAAATCAGGGGACTGTGGAGTTCTAGTCTTGTTTTGGGCATGCGGCTAGTTGTTCTTTTTATCCCAGAGTGCAGGATAATGGTTTTAAATTATAAGAATATTAAAGATAAGATTATATTATATATTTCTTTTTTTTTCTTTTTAGTCAAATGAAAGGATGCATATATGTAAATGTGCCACAGAGTCGCACTGAAATTGTGCTGGGTTGTCCAGGAAACATTTTTTTCCCGAGCAACTTGGAGACTCATTTTTAAACACACCAGTCTTCAAAACAACGTCTAGAACCGATGTCCTGAGGCAGTCTCTAGAAATTCATGCTTACATTGTTGCTTGAGGAATACACATTTCAGAACATTTTTTTTTTCAAAAAGAAACTCCGTCATCTCTTGTTTTAAAAAAAATGCATGAAAGAGCCATTTTGACTGACAATATAAAACATCTTCATGCCCAAACATAGATAGTGATGATTTGTCCTAAGGCATTATTATTCTTATTAACATCTCTTGGCAGCTTGCCAGCCAATTAGCAGTTCCTATTCCCACTTCCTTTTCAGTCCTTCCTACCTCCTCCTTCCCTTCCATCTTCTTATTAATTTGATACCATTGCTGAATAAATAGTTCACAGTATATAGTTCAACCAAATGACTGCTTCCTCTCATCTTTATGCTTGAGATTGCCGTCAATCAGCATTATGCTGACTGTGCTTGTGTGGTTAATTCGATTTTCTGGTTCTGACCTGAGGAAGTCACTATTCCCTCAGATTCACTTTATTTTGAACTGGAGTGGATGCTCCTTTTATAACCTGACAGATTTGTGTTCATCCATGGTATAATGTACACAGATGCTACCTTTAAAATTTTTAACGTTCAAATCATGGTTATTTTTTTAACAGAACTGTAAATGCAGCTTGATTTTATACTTTGGAGAATGAAATGGGACATTATGCTCATGCAATTTTTTTTTTTTTGCTCCTCAAAACATTACTGCTTCAAATGTAGACTTCTGTAATCAATACTCTTTAGTGATTGGCTACAGAGTTTAAATTTTCTCCTGTAATATTCTGAGTAACTTGGCCATTCTACATAGCTGTGCTACAGGTATCATGGCTTTACATCTGTGAGCAAAGAAAAGAGACTTTCTTACAATATTTTATACCTCTACTTATTTTAAAAGTTCATGGTTGATAAAAAATAATGACATTTCCATTCTATTCAGGGGTTACAGAAGGGGAATCCACTTTTTAAAGGACAGATTTATCTCAGTATCTCATAGTCTTAAAATTTGTACAGTTTTATCATGAAACCAACCAGCAAAAAGGCAATAAACTGGTAAGAAACAAGAACATCATAAAATGGGAGCCGTCATCTAAAACTAATTATTGACTCTTAAAAATGAATTATTAATCCCATGCAGCATTCAAGTGCATCATCATTTCTAGTTTTAGCCGGCAGTAGAAAATCACGGTGTCCAGAGGAAAAAAGAAAGATTACCTAGCAAAGTTATACAACCTTTTTGTTTGTTTTAAGTAGAGAAGAGGAGTTCTCTGGGGTTTAAAGATAATCTTTGGAAAGCTCAAGCCAGTGAGGTCATATAACAACCTCACAACAACAGCAACAACATTATGTCATCATGAGTTATGATCTCTGGGATATATGGATCACTACCTGGAAGACAGTTCTCAGTTCCTTCTTGAGAAAGAAAAAACAAGGTTGACTAAATGGGAATTTTTTAAATTCCTAGCAAATGACTTAAAAAAATATATGATGGATATTTGTTTTTCTGCCCTGGGCAATGTTGGATTTCCCCACCCCAGCTTTCCTTTCTATGTTTTTCTTTTATCTCCTTTTTATTTTCTAGGTCCCTAGAGGTTTATCTTTACTAGCTTTGTGTATTACTACATGGAACAATTAACCCAAGGGTTCTGAACTTAGCTACTTCTACCTGAGGGCTCAGTGCTTTCTCAGCCTTACTCTGTCTTCTCCCATGGCCTCTATCTCTCTTCCTGGGCTCTCTTATGGTCAAGAAAAAGCAGCAAAAGAATCTATATGAGTGGGCTGGACAGAGAGAAGGGAAGGACTTATCTGATTCTTTTTTTCTTCCTTTAATAATGATTGCTGAGTTGAGATTCCTCAGGCTGTGCCTAATGAGCCAAACACAGAGATAACACTAAGCCAGTAACACAGCCAAGGAAAGAGACATGCATAAGAAGCCATGTGTGATACATAACAGGGCTTGTCAAAGCTTTGATTTGGGGATTCTGTTTGAAGGGGGTTCAATCAAATCTCTAAACTGACATGGCAAACTGAATTAACTAGTTGATTTAAATAATTAAATGAGATGCCTCTCAATCAAGTTGGACAAAGTAGACTTCAGTGAAGACATAAGGGGGAAAAACAGTTGAATTGATTTGGAGATCCAAATTAAATTGGGTGTTCAGATATTAGTTTGTTCAAACCATATCTTCCTAGTACATATCCCATCTCAAAGCTGGCTGAGTATGGAGCCAGGATTGCCTATATTATATTCTGGGCATGGGCGCAAGGAACGGAGACGAGGCAGTGAACGGTGAACTTCAACTCTTTATTAACGATCAGGAACAGAGCAAAAACCTTGGGCAGCAGCAGCTCTTTTATAGAGCTGGCTGCTGTCCCATTAACCAATGAATTGCGTTGGAGCATTTAAACTGTGCCCAATGGGAGACGACTCGCTATTAGCCAATCAGATTGCCCAGAAGAGACCAATCACGATTCGCTATTTACGGGCTAATCCGAAGTGCAGGATTACGAGCCTGCTTTTCTAGTAAGGTTGTCAAGCTTTATTAAATGCATTTACTTAGTTCATAACAGCCTATGTCAATTTATCTTTAAGCCAACCATCTTCTTAGCATCTCTTTATCCACTCTGAGTTTAAAGTGTAGTATGGCTGCTTGCTTATGATCAAAATGGAGAATAAGAACATCTTCATTTTGCATATCCCATACCTGCTTTAGATTAATTACAAGGCATTAAGCATCAGCAGGTGAACAGGCAAAACAGTTTTGTAACATTGTGCCAATCCAATTAACAAGGAGGGCATCAGGATGCCCCTGATATTTAATTTTATACTCAGAGATGCCAAATCATACTGCAGTGGGGAATTTGTAGTGCAATCATTCAGAAGAGTTTGAGGAATGCCTAATGTAAATATGGCAGGCAATGTGTCATTTAGAGATTTTTTTTAGAAACAATTGGTAGTTATGCAGGGAGAATTCAAGATACAGATTTACGTGTATAGGCAGTCCTCAACTCACAATAGTTCATTTAGTAACCATTCAAAGTTACAGTGTCACTGAAAAAAAGTGACTTATGGACATTTTTCACACTTGATTGTTGCAGCATCCCCATGGTCACATTCAGTTGCTTGGCAACTGGTTCATATGTATGGCAGTTGTAGTGTCCCTGGGGTCATATGACTACCTTAATCAATGGGGGAGGCCAAATTCACCTAACAACTCTGTTAATAACTTAATAACTGCAATGATTTGCTTAACAACTGTGGCAAGAAAGGTTGTAAAAATGGGGCAAAATTCGCTTAAGCTGTCTCGCTTATCAACATAAATTTTGGGCTCAGTTGAGGACTACCCCTACTTCCTTTAGGAGCTCAATTAGGTAAATATGGTTCTCCCACTCTATAGTTCTCAGAAGGTAGATTAGGCTGAAAACATGGAATTGCTCTTAGTTCACCTAATAAACTTCATGACTCTGGAAGAATGTCAGAGGCATAGAATCAAAATCATGTGAAATATTAGTACCACTTTATAAAGCCTTAGTAAGATCACACCTGGAATATTGTATTCAGTTTTGGTCACCACATTACAGAAAAGATGTTGAGACTTTGGAAAAAGTACAAAGAAGAGCAATTAAGATGATTAAAGGCATGGGGACTAAAATTTATGAAGAACTGTTGCAGGATTTGGGTTGGCTAGTCCAGAGAAAAGAAGCACTAGGGTGGAATGTAATAGCAGTATTCCAGTATTTGAAGGGCTGTCACAAAGGAGAGGGTGTCAACTTCTTTTCCAAAGCACTTGAGGGCAGGACAAGCAACAATGGATGGAAACTAATCAAGGAGAGAAGCAGCCTAGAACTAAGGAGAAACTTCCTAACAGTGAGGACAATTAACCAGTGGAACAGCTTTCCTTCAGAAGTTGTGTGTTCTCCATCACTGGAGGTTTTCAAGAAGAGACTGGATAGCTACTTGTCTGAAATGGCACAGGGTCCTGCTTGAGAAGGGGGCTGGACTAGAAGACCTCCAAGGTCACTTCCAGCTCTATTCTGATTCTAATTTATCTTAATCCTGCCTGTACCATAACAGTTCTTCAAAGATAAAAACTGGCAGAAGCAGAAGCTTTGGAAGCCGAGGCACAGATAGCTTTTATTTTCCAGGACAGCATTTCTACCATCTTTTATGAAGACAGTATTGAAGAGAAAACTCAACTGACTTCAGGTTCCTTGCCTAATTTGCAAAGTGTTGAAGATTTGTGATTGTGTGTTTTGAAAAGGTCATTGTACCAACTTGCCAGCTCCTATTACATCATCTTTCAGTCTGATCACACAGTTGAATTTGTGGTATCACATTAAATTTCACTACAGCAAACTGTGATATCATTAAAGGGCTGAGGTATTTTTCCCCTCTTCTATTTTCTGAAGCAGAAGATAAAGCTGAAGTGTTTGAGAGAAAATTCCCCTTCACATATTATCTGAAAGGCAGTTGTGAGGAAAGATGGCAAACTGTTGACCAGTTAGTTACATTTCTGTAGTATATTTTATTTCTTTAAATTTAACGTCAGTGCAACTTTTTCTATCATTATTTTGCATGTGAAATGTTAGTGCAATAGAGATTAACTTTTGTTTCTACAAGGTTAAGAATATAAAGATAGATCAATGATTGGACGTATTTATTTAAAGGGTAGAAGCTACTCTGCCCTCTGGATTAGAGTAAATTTTATTTTAGGAGAAAACATAACTACAAAGAAATTGTAATCTTAGTATAATGTAGAAATCTAATTAAGACTAATGAGGCAACATTAAATTAATGTATGATGCATTTTATAAGCCTTTACCATCAGAGCTGCAGAAAGCTGTTTATTTGAGCTACAAACTTTAGTGAACAAGTTCCTACTGTTTTTTCTTCAACAATTCAAGCTGAGAACTCTGTCAGACCTTGATAGAGCCCATATTTGAGATAGAGCTGCTGTATGAGAAAGGAGAATTGTGCAAATACATATGCTTCTTCCTGATCATCTTTATTTATTATTATTTATCTATTTATTGAATTTATATTGCTGCCTATTCACCCATGGCAACTCGAGGCAGCTTACAGAATGTAAAACCATATTTAAAATTAAAAAAAACAATAGAAACTAATAAAAAGAATCAAATAAATTAATAAAGTACTATAGAACAAAATCTGGGAAAAAATAAATAAAAAATCACCCCCAACTCCTACCCTCCACCTCGACGACAGCAGATCACAGGAGCCATTTGATGGACTCCATCCTGCTCTAGGTTCCCCAGGCCCACTGGCAGAACAGGTCTTCAGTGCATTCCAGAAGAGTATTAGTGAGGGCGCCATTCTAATTTCTGGGGGAATGATGTTCCAGAGAGAATGAGCCACCACGGAGAAGACTCTTCTTCTGGGTCCCACCAGGTATATCTCCCTCAGGGATGGGACCTGCAACATTCCCTGCCTCCCCGCTCTAGTGGGACAGGTAGATGTGACTGGCAAGAGATGTCTCCTCAGATAACCTGGTCCCAAGCCATGAAGGGCTTTAAAGGTGACAACCAGTACCTTGAATTGCACCCGGAAGCAAATCAGAAACCAATGAAACTCCCACAGGAGAGGTGAAACATGTGCACACCAGGGTCTGCGCAAAACTATGCGGGCCACTGCATTTTGCACCAACTGGAGCTTCTGGATGTTCTTCAAGGGCAGCCCTACATGTAGAGCATGTTGCAATAGTCAAGACGGGATTTATACCCCAATGCAAGTATTTTTGGAGATGTCTAGTTGCCGTCTCAGAGGCAGATCTACTTTTTGCTGTTCAGGGTGTGGAACAGGCAGATCTTTTGAGTCTGAAGGCATTGACTCAATTCTACTATTTTGCCTATTCATGTTTCCAGTGTAGTTTGGGCAAATCATGACTGAATATACCATTAGGAAGCATGATGTGACCATCACAAACACAGGAGTTTCTGGAAACAGGAGTGAGACCAGTTTCAGGTTAGTGCTCTAAATCACCAATCCGTGGACCAGCACTAGTTCGCAGCATGCCAGCAACTGGTCCACGCAAACAAGCAAAGCCCCATCTGTGGGATGCAGGCAGCATGCAAAGCCACTCTGCTTCCGGTCCTGGGAAAAACCTTTTCCCACAGAACCGATCCCTGGTGCCCAAAAGGTTGGAGACCACTGCTCTAAATTATTTCTGTATCTTCAAACAACACATAAGCAATCCCCTAGGGCTTCTCGGGCCTTCCAATTTCCTCTCTTCATGCTGCAACTGAAATTGGGCAAAATTCAGTGGATAAGAGCAGTAGATAAGATCTTTATATTTACTTATTTATTACTAGATTTTTTATCCCACCTTTATAAGCAACTCAAGGCAGTAAAGGTGCATAATACTCCTTCTTCATTTACATACTCCACCCCCCCCCCCCCCAACAATCACCCTGTGAGGTGATTGGGCTGTAAGAGATTGATTAGCCTCAAATCACCCAGTCTAAAGTGGGATTAGAATTCATAGTCCCTTGATTTCTACGCTGGCGCCATCACCACTACACCAAATTGGTTCTCTTTTATTGTTTCAAATATGTGTATATGTATATATATTATTTATTTCTTTATTTGTATCCCATTTTTATTATTTTTATAAGTAACTCAAGGTAGTGAACATATCTAATACCCCTCCTATTTTCCCCACAACAACAACCCTGTGAGGTGAGTTGGGCAGAGAGAGAGAGAGAGAGAGTGTGACTTGCCCAAAGTCACCCAACCAACTTTTATACCTGAGCCAGGACTAGAACTCAGGATAACCTGGTTTCTAGCCTGGTGCCTTAATCACTAGACCAAACATATATACATATTCATTCCAGGTATACTACGCACTGCCAAAGTGTGGTCCTGAACCTCAGAAAGCTTGCTTCCATCTCCTAAGTAAAGAGGAAAGTGATTGTTTCACCATCATTGGACATAACATTCAGCTGCCTTTCTAAATAACAGAATAGTGGTGCCAATGGTCAGGAAAGTACATTGAGGAGAAAGGAAAGGCGAACACATTGTGCATATGAAAAACAGAACAGAAATAACTTGAGATTTTGATTTTAATTTCCACTCAAAGCAATCTTCTTTGTGTTTTTTAGGATGACAAGAACTTCTGAAAATTTCAGCAACTTGTCCTGACAGGCAAATTGTAAATAATTCTGGCAATAATATTCCAAGGGATGATCTAGTTCATTTATAAAAGCAGTCTGCATTTTTGTTTGGGGTCTGAGGTGGGGGGAAGGCAACATGCTGATTGGGAAAGCTATCATTATCATGAGCTGTTGTGGTGACAACAGCTTCATGGGATAAAACCTTTTGATGATATACAGTATTCAAGAATAGTAACTTTAAAAAATGATTGGAACCAAAGCCAAAGAAATTGATATGAGAAAAGGATAGCTGATGAATATGAAGAAATTGTAATAGAGGCAGAAAGATTTGAACATTCATTACTTTTTGGGCAAGCCACCAATGCTATACTCTTCCAAGTCTCACAAATATTACAAAATGTTCACTTTTCCTGCTTCCCTAGGAAAGAAAACTCTGAATGTTGAAACAGTCTTGTAATATGTGACTCCAGCATTCTATCACTCATTGGGATTGAAAGTTAAACTTTTCAGTCACACACACACACAATAATCTTTTTTGCTTTGCTCTCTGAAAACATGCAAATATAGAGACCAGTTTCATATAGCACACTTAAACCATAATCAGGGCAAAGATGTTTACTGTGTGTAAATAACATGCTATACCCAAAGATATAAATGATATCATGGCTTAACATGATGGTTTGCTTTATACAACAAGCTAATATAATGTCTGTCTGTCTTGTCTTGTCCCATCCCCCTTCACCCCACCTTAGCCTACCTTATCTTACTTTATCTTAGTTTATGCTGAACCACAAATGATCCAGATATACTTTTGCCTCCTCTAGGATGCTGTGTGAATGCAGAGACAGAGATGGGCTATATCTCTGTGAACTTTCAAATCATTGATATAGGTTTGGGGGAATTTGCATATAGAACTGTTTCTCTCTTGAATTCAGCCCTCTTCTGAATCAGTCCAAATTAGTCAAGTATTGATTACAATTTGTTCAAATACAACTTACTACTCTAATATACAGGACTCAAACTGTTTAAGTCTTCATATATTACCATAGCTATCATTTGGATCCTGAAAGACACAACAGACAGTGAATCTTGTTAGTACAGGATTGTCATAACTCACTGGAAGAAGTTGTCAGTCTGCTGATGGCTTTCAGATCTTAAAGAGGAAAAAGGTAAGAAAGTGGATCCAAAACTCCACTGGAAAAATCTTCCCTGTGTCTTGTTTGCTCAGATGTGATCATCTCCCACATGGTAATAAAATCTTTGCCATTCTATAGAAATTCAAACTTGGGGCCTGTAGCTGTGCGTGCCACTGTGTAAATGTGAGCATTTTGCCTAAGGCTTATTCTTGTTCTTCTGAGTTTCTTTCTTGTATCCACTAAGATTGTTTGTTTTGTTACAAACACTTCTAAGCGAGGTAAACATCTTTATCACTCACATATACCTCAGCCTACCCCAGTCATTTGTGCTCGTTTTGC
Source organism: Notechis scutatus (assembly GCF_049901735.1). Taxonomy (NCBI): domain Eukaryota; kingdom Metazoa; phylum Chordata; class Lepidosauria; order Squamata; family Elapidae; genus Notechis; species Notechis scutatus. Next base: position 204,532,592 of record NC_142009.1, on the reverse strand, counting down.
CTTAATCTGCTCCAGTCTGCTCCCATAAGAATCGGTAATATCTACTATCCCCCCTCTCTGAGAATTAAGATTGACAGAAGTGTTCTTAAAGATGACCAGATTTCTATGGTGTGGGTAGAAAAGGGTCTCTATTGTTATCATTAAAAAAAAAAATCTTTACTGAGCACTCTTCTTTTAGGAAAAAAGGAGGTTTTCCTCTTCAGTCACATTTTAACAAACAAAAATAGCTCAATAGCTGTACCCTTAGAGGATGGGTTGTTTCTGAAATAGATTTTAATCTATTTTTATTTCTATAATTTTAATAACTTGAGAAGGAACTTTCTTAGTTTCACTAGTTTTCTAGACAGGAATATTCATCAGCTTGAACACATAAGTTTGTTGTGTCTTTGTAGGTTCCTGTTTAGCTGCTTGTTTCCCAAACATGCAATTTTTTTTAAAAAAAACTTGCTAGAAGGAACTTTTTTTTCCAGTGGACTCATGCCATTAGAACTGTAAATCAGTCATCTAAGAATAGATGTTAGTGTCACAAGCACTAAAATGTTCCAGTTATCTGTTTTCATTTTATAAGTGTATCTTAGCTTGAGCACTAAACAAAATGAACTTTAGTTTATTTCCCTCCGTTGTGAGACTTTTGACAACTTTCTTTGCTGACTGAATGAGTTTTACAGAGGAACAAGCTGTGATCTCAAAATCCTTGTGGTTGATATAATAAAGGTGAATAAGCTGATTTTAAATATCAAAGTAAGTGAATGTACCTAATTTTGACTGACATTTTTGTCTCCCCCCCCCCCACATCTCATTTTTCCCCTTCTTCTATCTCCAACTTTTCTGACAGACCCTTGAAGTTATTCTGTCTATTGACTCCTTCCTCCAGCTCCGTTCTATCAAAATATGTTTTTCTTCAAGCTGCAACATGTGGCTCTATCTATGGCTTCCTCTTATCCCATCAACTTGTCTTTCATCCTTCTATCTTGGATGATGCATCAGCCTCTAGGTTCCAAACTTTGGTCTTCCACCCAGCAGTAAAGGATTAGCTATTAGCAGCCATCCAGCAAAGCTTTGCTTCTAGTAATGTTCTCCTTTTCCTTTGAAGGTTTTTCAGGGATTGTCAATACCCATTTTCAACTAATAGAACCTTAACCCTTTGATAAGGTGTTCACATTTGTGGGCAGTGATGGATCAAGGATACTGTATATAGTAATCCTAGGCCAAGTTGACTGATGGTGTCATCTCCCACTGATGTAAAGCTTTGCATTTTAAAGTAGCCTTTGTTTTTGAAGGAGGGTGTTGTTAGCTTCCCTAAACTTTGGCACTCTAGGCCAGTGCCTACTCTATCTTAAAGCTTAATGCTGGTCCTATCTGTGTGACAATAGGAACCTGGAAATGGAAGGCTCTCAGAAAAGAAGCTGACTCGATGGGAAGCTGAATGTATGGGTAATCCTCAACTTACAATCACAACTGAGCCCAAATTTTTCATTGCTAAGCAAGACATTTGTTAAGTGAGCTTTGCCCCATTTTACGACCTGTCTTGCCACAGTTGTTAAGTGAATCACTGCAATTGTTAAGTCAGCAGCATGGTTGTTAAATGAATCTGGTTTCCCCCGTTGACTTTGCTTGTCAGAAGTTCACAAAAGATGATCCCATGACCGCGGGACACTGCAACACTTATAAACACAAGCCATTTTCCAAGCATCTGAAATTTGATCACATGACCAAGGGGATGCTGCAACGGTCATAAGTGTGAGAAATGGTCATAAGCCGCTTTTTACAATGCCGTTGAAACTTTGGTCACTAAATGAATGGTTGTAAGTTGAGGACCTACCTGTATTTCAGAACTTGGGGAAACTATCTAGAACTTAATTTACAGGGTTCAAGCAATGCCGGATGCCCCTCTGCCTTCCTGTCCCTTTCCCCATTCCTTTCTGCCTGAAGATATTGCCTCACTCGACTAGGCCTGGATCAGTAGTCTATTTATCCAGTGAGGAGGATTGCATATCCTATTTCATCTTGCATAGCTAAAGAAAAGAAAAATCTACAAAGGCATTTCAGCTTATTTTTCAAAATGTCCCTTTAAAGCAAAAAGATAATTTGACTATTTTTGTGGGGAAGGGGGAATACTGTCCAGCTTTTTAAAAAAATAAAAATATAATGGAATTAATCATGAAGATTATTTTTAGTAAAAGTTCAACTTTATCCATGTATTTTAATGTGGGAAAAGCCTGTCCTTTTCCCTCTACTAATGTCTGATGCTTTCCAGCCCTCCTGTGAGGGTGTTTGAATATCTTAGGGGGCTCAGGAGTGGAGGAGAACTTCCTCCTGGATCCTCTCTGTTTTCTTTCGTGAAAATGACATTCCTAAGCTGTTTCACTTTCTGACAGGAAATGGAACCTTGCCAAAAATGATTAAAGTCCAAGAAAGCATAACAGTTCCAAAGCTGTAGCAGTTCTTTAGGAGTCCCGAGTTTGACATTATGTCAAACAAATGTGAAATATTGTTTATTAAATTTGAATAATGCAGGGGAAAAGGGAGAAATGGGCCTTGGCTTATCGTGCTTAGGTTCTTTATTAAGTCTGCAAAGGACTTCCTAGCTTTAATAAATTGAATTAAATTCAAAAATATACATGCATCTGGAAATCCTGGTTTCCTATTAGTCTCTGTTGTAATTTGAATGTGCATTCTTGAAGTCCCACCAAGCGAGGTGCTTGCGTGAGGGAGAAATGTTTTTAGTTTATCTCCCTCCGCAGAGACCCTTCTCTTCTCCCCTCCCCCCAAAAAGATTTCTAATACATGGAAGAGACTCTAAGGAACTAATAGTTTTCCTGTCCGCTCACAAAACAATCGCATTCTCAGAAGTGTATAATTAGAATGAACTTTTAGAGTTTAGGATAATGTATATAAATGTCTCAGCTTCTAAGCAAGTTTATTCTAGTAGTTAAAACATCAGGCAAGAAACCAGGAGACTGTGAGTTCTAGTCCTGCCTTAGATATGAAAACCAGTTGGGTGACCTTTGGCCAGTCATTCTATCTCAGCCTCATAGGATTGTTGTTGTGAGTAAAGCAGGAGGAGGAAGGAATATGAGGATGTTCAAAAATATAATTTCTACTTAATAATGTAATAGCAAAAGCACTTAGATTTATATATGACTTTACAGTGCTTTACAGCTCTCTCTAATTGGTTTTCAGAGTCAGCATATTGCCCCCAATAATCTGGGTCCTCATTTTACCCACCTCAGAAGGATGGAAGGCTGAGTGAACCTTGAGCCTGGTGAGATTCAAACTGCCAAACTGCAGGCAAGTGGCAGGCAGCAGAACTAGCCTGCAGTACTACACTCTAACCACTGTGTTACCATGGCTCGTAATGATTTATAATCCAGAGAAACTTTCTATCCTGAGGGGTTTCCTATCACCCCTTTCCACCGGTCAAGTTTGCTGATTCATTATGGTCAGATTGCAGGGTCTGTACAAATTTCCATTGCTAAAAATATCCCTGGAAATGCAACACCAGAAATGGTGGCCTTCTCTCTGTGTGTTTGTGTGTGGGGTCTATGCAGGTGGTGTGTGTGTGTGTTTGAGTGTGTGTGGTAATGGTGGTGGAACTGAGATAGAGGAATCTGCTTTAGGGATTGAAATTAGCACTAGCCTTATACAACACTTGTTCTTCTATCTTTAGTTCCTCCCCACAATACCACCAACCCAGTGATGGGATTCAGCCAGTTTGCACCAGTTCAGGAGAACTGGCTGTTAACTTTCTGAGCAGTTTGGTGAACCAGTTGTTGGAAGAAAAACATTAGGGCAGAGAACCAGTTGTTGAATTATTTGAATCCCACCACTGCACCAACCTACTGCTTGGACAAGTCAATGTTGAGTATATCGAGATATGGGGAACTCTGATTAAGAGCATTTTCATCCATGGTTGTGTTGGATGGGACTGCATGTGCTGTTGTGGCCTGAACGTAGAGATTTGATATTTGATTTTGTGCCTACATAAAATGGAAACTGAGACTGTCTTCTTAGTGTGTCTTAAAATGCTATTCGCCCCTCCATCCAAAAAATGAATTTGGAGTTCCTGAATTAATTTGGAATTAATTCTATTTCTTGGATTAATTTCTTTTGATATCTGCACTTCTCTAGCTTATACAAAGCAATTTATGGCTCAAAGTAGGCATATTAAAAAAATGGTCTCTTTCAAAAAAAATATTTGAGAATATTGTGGAAGTTTGGAAAAAAAAATCTGAAAATTGAGTAAAGCATATTGATGACTGAATGCATCCCAAAAGAAATAGATTGGGTATAGATTGATCCATGAATCTCTGACCCCTCTTACTTTGTTTTCTGAAAAGCGTCAATGTGGTAATAAATGTAATAAAGCCTCAAATGGCTTTACTTTTGTAAGAGGATTTCATGGGAAAACAATTAACCTCTTTTTACAGTTAGTAATATTTTTTTTTAAATAAACCAAATTGCCCCAGTTCAGAAAAAAGCATTAAATCAAGTTTATCAATAACTACTTTGATTCATGTTTTACTGACTCATACAGACCCTCCTCCCCACCGCCTGCCTCTCTCTCTCTCTCTCTCCCTCTCTCTCTCTCTCTCCCTCTCCCTCTCCCTCTCCCTCTCCCTTTCCCTTTCCCTCCCCCCCCTCTCTCTGTATACAGTAATCCAGAGTTCAGCATGGGGACAAAAAATTCCCAGTTACAACAATCTCCAAGACAAAACATGTTGAACTTGCATAACAAGAGAGAAAACTGTGGAAAGTGTTTCCCCCCCCCCCTACTTTCCACTCCAGGACTGTGTTGCTACTTTTTTAAGAGCTGTCATTTTTGTTAGTTTGCCAATGTCATTGGAGATTTGTGTATGCATGTGTGTTTATAGAGTTTAATAGGGACCACTAGTATCATCATTCAGGAAGGACAGCAGTTCATGTTTACATTTCAGACAAGCAAAATTGATTGTACAAGTCAGTCAATGTCACTGAGCACCATTTGTCACTACATAAGCAGCCACAATCTGTGTTGCTATAAATGCAGGAGGACCAAGGAATAAATCACATGAAGCATGGGAGTAGATTGAATCTATTCATCCATAATTGGAGTCCTCTCATCATGTTTGCTCTTTTTAGCCAGGGTTCCAATATGGACTGCCACAAAAAGAAAAAGAAAACCCCTCTGGTGTCAAAAATATCAGAGGACAGATTGCTGTCTCTATATATTTTGATCTGATATATAAAGTTGAAGATTAGATGGGGGTCTGCTTCACAAGCATCACATTGAGGAAATCCTGTGTTTGCCCCTCACCCACAATAATTTTGTAGACAGTTGTCAACCAATCCTCTGATGAATGTAGCCCATATATGGCAAATAGTTGCAAGTATATGGCTGGAATATACATATGTTTAAAATGTATTTGAATATTAATACGAACAAACAGGCATCTCACTATGCAGCAACAAAATTATAACCAAGAAATTGGACCACATCTCAGTAACAACAGTCAGCCAATCAAACAGTCCAAAACTAGACTATGATTCAGAAGTATGTGAACAAACAACACTAATGCTAATTTGCATCACATAAAAAGGTAATTAAAGACCTGTGTTCCAACAGACAAGCACAATTCAAAGCGCACCGACGATGTCTCCTCGAATGGTGATGAAAGGTTTGCAATCAAATAGCCAAGCTCAGAGCTCAAACCAACAGCCCAACATTCATATGTTAGTTTTTAACTTGTCCATGTAAAAAACCAGAAAGCATGTGGCATAGACCAATGTTATATATTATGTGACTCTTCCTTGAGAGAGTTCAGATCATATTGGTTTTCCTGTCATCTTCCATGCGGGTATCTCAGTGATACTATGTAGTTAAACAATGCTACAACAAAGAAGATTCAAAATGAATTCACTAGATCTCTGGCCATTTTATAGGTGTGCTGCTCATAGTTCCTGGAACCACTGAATAAAATAAACAATGATAAATAGGGAAATATTCCATTAAAAAGAGTTACCATAATCACTTGTCAATCTCATAAATGAAATATTCCACGAACTTTACTCTTGCCAACTTAAGATATCATCTTTTGTTACTATTTAAATGATGCGTGGATTGTCAAAAATGGTATTGACTGAAACCAAAACATCATTCTAAGCAAAACATTCATTTTTGTTATAGAAATTCTTTACAATGACAATTATAATTTATCCCATGTTAAAGTGAGGAAACTACCCCTAAAGGAATAGATGAAAAATGATCATTGTTTCCATGAGTCAATCACACACTTTATATGACTATGGTTAATTTTACCCAATGCAGCAAAATAATTAGAATATGGAGAATATACAGTATTCTCCGTATTCATCGCTCAAATCAGTATGCTTCCAAGATTTTTGCTGATTCAGAAATATTCCATTTTCCCTAGGAAAACTGTAATCTTATACAATGATCACATGTCTTTATATACTATAATGTAAATTATTTAGATAAAGATGGAAGATGATGCTTTGGATTTGCATACATTTTGCATGAAAATTAACAGGTTTCTAAAAGAGCAAATACTTTCTACATAGTTATTTATTAGGAAGTACTTGAGAAATACACCACAGTTGTTTTAGCTTTTAAAAGCACTCAGGTTTAAAAGAGAGTAAATAAACAGAGGGTGAAAACGTTTAGAATTTAAGAAAAGGGATGACTTCTTTGTGTTGTTTGTGTGTGGGAATCACTCATTTCTTCAGCCTTTGAAATCTGTGGATTCATAGGTTGTCATGTTATAATGAATACCGAGTAATTACCTTTAGATACGTTCTGATAGTGTTTTCCAAAGCTTTAAGAAATGATTCTTGCAGATGTGATATATGTCCCCACAGGATACAGCTACAACTAGATTAAAATAACCATCCTATGCCTAAATCAGATGGTTAATTAATTTAGCATTCTTACCATGCCCATTTATAAATACGGGGATAGATTGATAGAAGTGTCTCAAGAAGTATATAAGAACATCACTTCCTTGACATATAACCTGTTAGGCTAAATATTGTGGCTCTAATTAATGTTTCTGTTGCTGGAAAGGAAAACCTCAGTAGAAGATGATAAAAAAATTAATAATATTTAAAGAGATACACTATATTAAGAAGGGTAACATTTCCTTCTTCTCCTTCTAGGAAGATAGCATATCAACATACAATACATATTTGAACAAGTTTCAAAGCAAGCAACTTTAATAGGAGTGCATTCATTGTCAACATATGATACAGAAAAGGTCAACAGTTAATTAAATAATCCATCACCTTAGGACAGAGAGCAGTTCTCAACTCTGACAGCCCATGGCAGAAATATTAAAAGGTCAAAAAATGAGTTACTATAGGGTTCTAGTTCGTTATTCTACATTATAAAGATGTGGCATGACTTGAGAAACATGAATCTGAACAGGGGAGCAGAGAGGGAGGGGAAACAATGATGGGTGAACCTCTTAGTTTAAAATCTATCCCTTTTCTTTTCTCCTTTTCTTCAAGCTTTTCTTGGAAAAAGTTCAGGGTTATTTTCCCCCTCCAAGATTCTTTGAATGAATAGAAAAGATGAAAGAAGCCACATTAGCCCTCAATAAACTGTTGGGACTATAATGGAACTTATTGGTGGACAAAATAACAGTATTCTAATTGTTGGGATATTGTTCCAACTTTCAACCAATGAAAGTGATAAACACAGTGTTGTTCACCTATAAGAAATAAGAGAATGCCCTTTTGTGGCCTTTAGTACTCCTTGGGGATGATATGTCTTGATTCAGTGACATACCACTAAATAATGGGAGGATTATTTCTCAATCTAAGTTTTTTTCTGTGTGTATGAAATTAAAAAAAAAATGCATGTTAAACTTCCAATGGGCTTAATATTATTGAAAAAGGTAAGAGTTCTCCAGATGTTTTGGGGTTAAAGAAACTCTTTGTGGGCAACTTCACAAGAAAATGTTCTCCTCTCTTTTCTAATGTTTTTTGAGGACTTTCCCTGAAGTATCAGATGGAGTTAGTGACTTCCCAGGAGTGTTTGTGAACTTAGCTTTGAAGAAGTTACAACTTCCTGCATATCTTGACAAATGAATTTGATGTAAGAGTACCTCGAATTTTTGACTTACTACCACTGGGAAAGTTATACATACTTTATTGATCCACATATAACATGACATATATCTTGTACTGAACATAGATGTGAACATGATGAACATAGATGTGCTGAACATAGAAGCATAATATCTGAACATTTGAAGAATAATTATATGAATCCTATACAAAATCATACACAAAGACATGATTTTCAGTCCCAAATCTATTCATTTTCAATTGAACGAATGAACATAGTTTCTTGAAAGCCAAATACTCTCAGAGTATTTAGATTAATCAGATAAAACTTTGTTTCAAATCTCTGATTTATTGAATTACATTTTCTTTAAAAAAAAACAACCCAACAATTTATGCACACAGTTATGCATCTGTTGCTGTCCTGCTTGCTTTCCCATCTTTTCAAGTGCAGCCTGTCCTTATCAGGCAGCCTACATTGACTAATTTAAAATAAACAAAAAAAAAACGAAGTAGGGACAGAACAGATTATACTTAGATAGGGGACTGCAATGAAATTTTGAGAATTACAAAGAAAAATACATTTTTTATTGTTGTCAAGAAAACAACTGAGATATGCCTATGTAGTCAATGGAATGAACCCAAAATGCAAAGGAAACTTTATTTTTACCATTTATTAGACCATCTAGGTGGCACAAAGCAGGGGGGGGCGGTAAAGTGGCTGTCATCCTGGACCGGCTGCTGTTGGCTGCCCCTTTATAGTGCCCAGCCACGCCCCTCCTTTCTTTCTTACCTTTTCTCTTTCTTTCTTTTCTTTTCTTCTTCTCTTCGGCCCCCTCTGATCCCTGGGATGCGGGCGGCGCCGTGAGCGCCGTCCCCCAGGGAGCGGGGGCAGGAGAAGCGGGCCGGTCCCGAAGGAAGTCATTTTTTTCTGGCCTTTTAAATGAATTTCTCCATCGCCGGTCATGAAGGGGCTGCAAGGCTGGCGGCCGGGCCATCAGCGGGTCTGGCGGGCCCCTGGCCTGGACATCTAGGCAATATTCACAATTATCTAGTCTGCCCCCTGGCTCTATTCATGTCTATATAAAGAGCCCTGGGAGTGCAATGGTTAGAATGTAGTACTGCAGGCTAATTCGGTCAAGTGCCAGAAGTTCGATCTTGGCTACCTCAAGGTTGACTCAGCCTTCTGAGATGGATAAAATGAGGACCTAGATTGTTGGGGGCAATATGCTGACTCTGTAAACTACTTAGGGCTGTAAAGCACTATGAAGCGGTATGTAAGTCTAAATGCTATTGCTATTGCTACATGTCAGCTATAGCTGGATAGAAGCAAATGTGGGCTGTGTGGGTGATTGTCAGAATGATGACAGCATTGTTGTATCCCTTTTATATGTGTGTCTTAATGAAAGCAGCAAGTTCCTGTTGTTACCCACGAACAAATGTGTCTTAAATATATCAATCAGCCATCTGTCTCTGTGGTGTTTGATCTGGAAGGGGTGTTTTATATCTTCATTTAATGTTGTAGCTGAATGTGGACAGACATATGTGGAGAGTTCATGTTAAAAGTAATGCTGGAGATGTCATATTAACATATTTTCCCTTTTCTTCTTTTAGTCAATGAGTTTCTATTTTGCATAGTTCTGTAATCCAATATATTTATTTCCTGTGCCTTTATCTCTGATTACCACCACCACCCTTTTCACATATTATATTTGTTCCTTTTGTTGTCCACAATACATCATCCAAACTGTAAATATCTTGATTTTCTCTTAGCCTAATAAAATGTAACTAGGTCACCTTGAAGTTTCATCCCTTTATTTACTCAATTCAATTAGTCTCATCCTCTCAAAACTTTCAATTTATTTATTTAGCATATGATATAGAGCACATGGATTACAGTAAACTAAAACTTTCAGCCTGTTACCTCCAGGAAACAGGAAGCCAAATCCCAAATTTTTGCATTTTTTCTCTCTCTGTCTCCCCCTCACACACATCCATCCTACAATCCCACAGTGAAGGTACATACCTAAGATATATTTGAGTTATACCAACCATCAGTGAGCTTGTTCTTTGTAGTTTCATATACTACATTGCCAAAAGTGATTTTTGTGTCTTTTGTGAAATATACAAAGGCAAAGAGGAAAAATAAATGCAGGGCTTCCTCATGCAAGATGGGGTTTACTATATTGAGATTTTTGTTTGTATTATATTGTTTTCTCCTATTGCTAAATAAGAAAAAATTCACTCTCTCATGTGTGTACACCTTATTCAAAAGTATAACTTTCCAGAAGACAACTTCCAACTTTGAAAAAACTAGATGTTCCAAAACATGAAGAAGAGAAGGAGCATCAAGTGAGATTGGGGGGGGGGGGGGTTTCTTGGCATTCGGCCCCTCAAAAGACTTACAAGATGGATCAAAACTTGCTGGCACAGATGATACCCAGGAACTGAGCCATCTAAGGAGATAAAAGTGTTTCTTAGACCCAGAAGGAAACTGATTGCCAGAACAAGGACCAAAGCATTGATGATGAATCTATTGGGTTCTGTTAGCAGACAAGCTGCCATACTGGGCAGCAACTGTTCACTTGCAAGACATCTTCAGAGTCAGTCCTGTGTAGAGCACATTGCAGCAATCAAACTGTGAGATATGAATCTCTATTGTGAGGGCTTCCTGGACTCCAAAGGCTCAGATTTGCCTACCAGTTGGGCAAAGATAGGCAAATCTAACTGTTCCACTAGCATGAACTCCAGGTCCAAGAGGATCCTTGACCTGACAACTTGCCCTGCCACTTCAGGAGAACAACCACCTCATTCAGGGGTGGGATTCCAATGTTTTAACAACCGGTTCTGTGGGCGTGGCTTAGTTGATGGGTGTGGCTTGGTGGTCATGTTATTGGCTGGGTGTGGCCAACTCAATATCACTCACATCGAGGCATGCATCTCCTCGCCTGGCCTCTCATGACTGTGGGGATGCTGCAACAGTCGTAAGTGTGAAAAATGGTCATAAGTCACTTTTTTCAGTGCCATTGTAACTTTGAATGGTCACTCCACACAAGCAAAGTACCAGCAAAGGAGGGGAAAAAAACTCCAGAGAAATTCCTGAGACAGGAAGTCTAGTCCTGCCAAGAATGTAATAAGGGTTAATGGAGAGGCAGTTTCTGTAAGCAACACCAGAATGTTTCCTTCCTGCCTTCCTTACAGGTTTAGGCCAGTAATTTCTTCTAACAACTGGTTCTCTGAACTGTTTAGAATGTTAACAACCGGTTCTAGTGAATAGGTGTGAACTGGTAGAAACCCACTCCTGATCTCATTCAGAAACCATACTGGAACTGGAAACTTACCTGATTGTTCACCAACAAGCACAACCCTCTCACACACACATACACCCCAAATTTGGTTGTTGACATTTATAACTGAATTGCACTAATATTATTTTGCAGATTCAAGCATAGCTGTAAGATATGTTAGTCTACAACTGCATGAATGAAGGTGTATGAAGAGTCTATATTTCACTCTGCTTAGTTTGATCTGCCTGCAGGGGTGGGTGTTTTTATGATCATTGCTGCTGCTTCTAAATGTTCTGTCTTCATTTTTCCAGTCTAAACTGCACACAGTTCCTTCTGTGTTGTCCGCATCCGTCTCTCTCTCTCTCTCTCTGCTGAAGTCTGGCAAGTGCTATATGATTTACTCTCACTGTAAAGTGGTTTGAGAGACTTTGTATGCGAAGCAATAAAAATAAATAAATTGAATTGAACTGTGGCTTCACCTCCCCACTTTTTAGTGTAAAAAAAAAAAAAAACCCCCCCAAAACCTCTTTTGAATCAAAGCTGCATGTCATATTAGAAGAAAAAAGGGACAAGATTAAGACTCCACAAGAGGAAAGAAAAGGTGACAGAAAATGGCAGCATTCCCTTTGCATGAAGCTCTTTGTCAGGGATGGATAGAATAAAGGAACTATGATTGTTTTCTCAGTGCAACAAATGACTATATAAGTCAGATGGAAATCTTTTAATTTGAACCTGCTGTTTTGGTGTAAATTCTCACATCCATGTTTCCCCCCCCCCTTTTTTTGCACAACTTTATTAAATTTGCTCACAGCCATTTCTGTGACGACATTGAATTCATAAGACACTCTTCGGACATCTTATTCAGGTGCAGCAAATACTTTCAGGAAGAGCTCTTGATAGGTACAAGTCCAGCATTCAATTTCACCTCAACTGGACTTATTTTTTGAACTCACCCAGGTGTACGATGACACCTATCTTTAGGCATCATTCACCAAGGGAAAGAACTTATTTGTCTTTATATTGCCTACTTGCAACCTATTATTTGGTCTTGTTTTCTAGGAAGCAAACAAGGGGAGTCTTGGGTAGCCTCAACAACAGGCACTTATTTTTAATATTATTATTCTAATAATAAACTAACTTATAAACAAAAATGGTTAATCATTCAAGTTCTTTGCCTGAATGACCCATGGAGAGTGGGACACATTTCCTGCTTTTAGTATTCCAGAAAGCATAGGTTGGTTCTTCACATATTCACTCAGAGAAGAGAAGGGGAATCTAGTATTTCAAGTTCCTTTTCTATCTTCTATTTCTATCTGTCCATCCCACTATCTGTCTGTCTACCTGTCTATTTACCTACCTATCTACCTATCCCTAATCCTAAATTTTTAATGTTTAAATTGGCACGCTGAGCAATGTTAAAAAATCAATAAAAACTACAGTGAGGAATGGATTTATTTGGATTAAATTCATGTGCTTTTAATTTTATAGGAAAGTTTTTGAAATGCAAATGCCACCAGCAGGTGAGAAGAGAAGGTTTCACCCTTCCGTCCTCTGCTGTAGTCCTTCAAAGAATTCACTAACTTGAACCTGCGGCTTGGATGTAGAGAAAAGGGAAAACGTCATCCAAGGCTTCGTAGGGGACTTCATCCTCCTAGTGCAAATAGAAATTAGAGGCGTGAGATATTGCTCAATATACTCAAGAAAGGGAAGGATACTTGGAGCCTGATTATCGAATTGCTGTTAGTTACAGCTCAATAGCTATGCATTAAAAACCCAGATTATATCAAGTCATGTTCAGATTGGATTTTGATCGTCAGATTGGATTTAGAAAATGAGGTTATTTTGCTCACTGCATAACAAACTTGGGTTCATAGAATAAAACCCCTAACTGCAATTCATAACACCACTTTGAATTACTACTACAAGGGGTGGGGTGGAGGGCAGGCATAGGATCTTTTCAGAGAGCAAGTTCGATCCCAGGTAGAGGCTAATATTTGCTCCTGCTTGAGCAGGGGGTTGGACTAGATGACTCCAAGATCCCTTCCAACTTTGTTATTCTATGTTCTAATGTGTAGTGGCACAAAAACATTTCCTAGCCAAGACTACTTACCTGGACCAACAGTCCCTAATGGAATGTTCTCTCTATAGCAGAGAGAGAGAGAGAGAGAGAGGCGAGGGGAAGCCATGTTTGGTCACCTAACCTTTTAGACTGCAGCTTAAAAATGTACTGAAGCTTTTTACAGCCTTATGCAATTATATAATTTAAAAAAAAAAGATAATAGTACAAAATCATCTAAGAAGTTAGATTAAGAATGGAATTGATAGGCACATTCACAGAGGAATACTGAATTGGGTTCAGTATTGGGCTCTGCTAGTAATCAAACATATATTCAAGATTGTGTCAAGGTTAGCAAAAAGACTCAGCAGAAGAAGAAGGAATTCTACAAGAGGAAACCCCAAAAAAGAGAACAGAGAAGGGCGGGGGAAAACATGGCTGATAGGCAGAGGAAATAAAAATAACATTAGAAGGAAAAAAAGAAGAAAGACCAGGGAAACCTAGAAAAGGAAAGCTGGCTAAAATTAAAAGAAATGATAAGGCCGAGAGATTTAGAGATAAGGTGTAGGGATAGTATAAGAGATACCACATGGGAATGTATATTGGCATTTTGAAGCTCAAAACTTGCTGGGAAATATTTCAAGATTATATAGTTTTCATCTATAACACTTCCATTCATGCATTCAGGGTAGAATACACAGACTCTCACATTCTTCCTTGTCTCCCCTCAAAAAATCTATGAGGAAGGGAGAAATTGACATAAAGCCAACCAATGTTTCATATGTTACTTCAATACTGCACTCTCCTCTATTGAAGGCAAACATTTTATCCCAGGGTGGGTGAAACAATTGCCAGGGGCTTCACATACAGAATCTCCCACCCAAATATGGTTCATAGGGATCAATTGTTTTCATTCAGGGTAGTAAAACTAATCATAATAACAGAGTAACGAGTTGGAAGAGATGCTCAGGCAGAAACCCCTATACTATTTCAGTCAAATTGTTGTCCAATCTCTTCTTAAAAAACACCAGTGTTGGAGCATTCATAATTTTTAGAGGAAAGTCTTTCCACTGATTAATTGTTCAACCAGAAGCCAAAGTTTCAATATTTGGGGATTTTTTTTTAGGTCATTAAAAAGTAATAAAAGATGAGGAGAGGAAAGTGGGGAAGATGAGAACTCTCCAGAATCTTTTAAAAGATCCAGTTTGACTTTCAAATTATTTTTTCAGAGAAATTCTCAAATAAATAGTGTTAACTGGCATAACTAACAGGACCATTTTCAGAGATGACAAAGATAGAAAGTCACAATATATGGTCATGATAGTGGCGGGCTTTGGCTTTGTATTTCATTGGTAAACATTAACAAGTGTTTCTCATAACAGAGAAATACTGCGCTGGTTCCTGATTTCAGGCAAGGTGGTCCAGATATGCATGGGAGAGGCAAGTTAGCCGAGACTGATAGTCTTCTTGTCCTCTCATGGTTTACTCAACTGGAGATGGTAAATTATTAGCTAGTGACTCCAGTTTTGGCAAAGAAACACAAATAAGGCATATTAGGTAAGCTATCTTGGAAAGAAACAATGCCTAATCAACTTCTATCTTTGAGACTCCTGGCCATAACCTTCTCCCCACTACATTACTGACTGAATCTGTAGGATTTTGATCCTACAGTATTTGCTTTGGATGAAAAGACCAAATCTGAGCCAATGCACAGTACCCCTGGTTAGGATAATGAATCATACATGAAATGTGTCTTCTGCATTAATTTATTACTTGACTAAATATTTTGGCACATCATCATCATCATCATCATCATCATCATCATGAGCCTCAGTGGTGCAGTGGTTAAAATGCAGTACTGCAAGCTACTCTTGAAATTTGGCAGATCGAATCCCACCAGGTTCAAGGTTGACTCAGCCTTCCATCCTTCCGAGGTGGGTAAAATGAGGACCCAAATTGTTGGGGACAATATGTTAACTCTGTAAACTGCTTTGAGAGAGCTGTAAAGCACTATAAAGTGGTATATAAGTCTAAGTGCTATTGCTATTGCTATATTCCATTCCCCACTATCCTGTCAGAGCTGAAGAAGCTTCTTGGATGAGAAGCGAAACGCCTTCAGAAGAATAAACAAGAAAGTTCCGTTGCCTTCTGAAAAAGCACCTTTGGGACACTGAGCCACCACAGTATCCTAAATATAAGTCTAAGCAGGGGTGGGATTCAAATTTCTTAACAACTGGTTCTGTGGGCTTGGCCTAATTTGTGGGCGTGGCTTGGTGGTCATGTGACTGGGTGGGCATGGCTTGCTGACTGGGTGTGGCTAGATGGTCATGTTTCTGGAATGGGCATGGCCAGGTGGCCATGTGACTGGCAAACCAAATATAAGTGGTCCTCGCTTAATGGCCTGTTGCTTGGTAAGTGTTCTAATTTACAACTGACCTCCCCAAAGCTACTTGACCTGTTTTTGGTGTTTAGACAGCAATGCACACACAGACACGCACATGCACACACACTTATGACCAGTTACAGCATACCACACAGTCTTGTGACTGAGGTTTTCTATGTTTTTTGCCAGTTTCCAAGGCCTGGGGAGCCCCAGAGAGGGCAGGTCAAGGCCCAGCGAGCTACAGTGAGGCCCTAGGAGGGCAGGGTGAGGCCCAGCAAGCTACGGGGAGGCCCAGGGAGGGCAGGACAAGGCCCAGGGAGCTATGGGGAGGCCTGGGGAGGGCGGGGTGAAGCCCAGCGAGCTACAGGGAGGCCCAGGGAGGGCAGGGTGAGGCCCGGGAAGCTACGGGGAGGCCTGCAGAGGGGAGGGCATAAGTTGAGTGGTGAAGGCAGTGGCAAGCGAAGAAAGCAGGCAAGGAATGGAGATCAGTAATATTCAGTTACTTTTAAGAGTCCCTGACACTATAACTAATTAGTATTTAAAAGATGTTATGGAAGAGGAATAAGTTTTACCAGACAAGACTGAGACGGAACTGAAAATGGATTTGAAAATGACAGTTTATAAAAAAAAGATGTTGCATGTGTATATAAAAGAATGGCTGATATTTTCATAATTACAATTTTCATTAATTGAAAAAGAAACACTTAAAATGGAAATATTATTAACAAACCAAAGGAGTTTGTTTATTTTGTGCCAGTAGTGGCACAAAAACCTTTCCTAGCCAAGACTACTTACCTGGACCAACAGTCCCTAATGGAGTCTCTAACAGTCTCTCTATAGTAGATATGTTTGGTCACCTAACATTTTTAGACTGCAGCTTAAAAATGTACTGAAGCTTTTTACAGCCTTATGCCATTATATATATATTTTTAAAAAGATAGTACAAAATCATCTAAGAAGTTAGATTAAGAATGGAATTGATAGGCACATTCACAGAGGAATACTGAATTCTTTTTCTGAAATCTATTCCTCAGTTTAAAAAACTGGAAAATATGAATTGGGTTCAGAATTGGGCTCTGCTAGTAATCAAACATCTATTCAAGATTGTGTCAAGGTTAGCAAAAAGACTAAGAAGAAGAAGAAGGAATTCTACAAGAGGAAACCCCCAAAAAGAGAACAGAGAAGGGCGGGGGGAAACATGGCTGATAGGCAGAGAGAGATAAAAATAACATTAGAAGGAAAAAAGAAGAAAGACCAGGGAAACTTAGAAAAGGGAAAGCTGGCTAAAATTAAAAGAAATGATAAGGCCGAGAGATTTAGAGATAAGGTGTAGGGATAGTATAAGAGATACCACATGGGAATGTATATTGGCATTTTTCTTTTCTTTTTACTAGAAATATAGATTGGGGAAATTTGAAGCTCAAAACTTGCTGGGAAATATTTCAAGATTATATAACTATATATAACTATATAACTATCTATATATATCTATTTCTACATTTATATATATATATTTTCTTAAGTTTTCGCAGGTATCTATATGTATGGTATTCAGCTTGTATTATATATATATGTATGTATGCAAGTTTCACTGTTATGAATCCTTTTTTTTCTATATATACACATCCTAAAATATGTAATTGACTATTTAAATGATATTAGAAAAACAGAGAATATGATAAATTTGGGGAAAGTCAAAATGTGAATTATAAGCTATGGAAACTAAAAGGGACACTTAATTTTCTGTTTTCTTTTTCTTTGTTGGGACATATGAAATAGAAAATGTAATTGATTATATAAAGGATATGAGAAAATAGAAAATATGATATACTAGAAGGGATCATATGGGAATATAAAGTATTTGTAACCAGAGTACTTTTGATGAACCAAAACAGGGGAATGAAAACTTATTAAAATATATAGAAAAAAATTGGAAAGAAAGAAAAAACATGATTATTATATAATTATATGTAAGATAAGTGAAGATAAAGTGAGAGATATTATTTTATGTTATTAATTTTTTGTTCGTTTGTACACATATAAGTTCTAAAATATACAGTTAATTACTCAGTGAATAATAGAAATTATAATGAGAGTTTTTCATTATTATTAAAGTAGGAGAATGAAAAATTATTAAATTATATAGATTGAGGTGATATATCATGTGGATCCTAAATACGTTAGTTTTATTTTATTTTTACTCTTTTTAGATAGTTTATTATATATCGGCCTAGAAAAAATTAAGGAAGACAATGATGTATAATGTAAAATAAAATAGGTGGTAAGCTGAAAATGGAAATATCAAGGGATAAAGGATTGAAAATTCATGTGTGGATGAAATGATATTAATATTGAAATAATGAATTGAAATATGAAATGGAAATTTATTTAAAGATAAGTGGAATGGATAATGATATGAGGTGATATAATACAAGATAGATGGAAATGTAAGTACAACTACCATGTTTCTCATATAATAAGGCTGGGTCTTATTTTTTTTGAGCCCCGAAAAAATGGCTAGGCCGTCTTTTCAGGGGTGACTTAATTCCCCCCCTTGCATCTTCAGGCGGGCGGGCGGCGACAGCTTGGATGTTGACCTTGGCGTTGGTGGGGCACTTCGTATCGGGGTCAATGCAGGCAGCACCATATCCGGGTGTGCAACAAAAGTACTTCCTAACGGCAAGCCCCCCCAACCATTCCCCCCATTTTGCATGTTTTAATATAGGCCTTAATTTGTGGGGAGGGGCTTAATTTCATTTCATGCCTATAAAACATGCTGGGGCTTCCTATTGGGGGAGGCTGTATTGTTGGAGAAACAGGGTATATATAAATGTTGTAATCTGGAACCACATTGCTCACATGAAGAGATGTGTAAAAAATAAAAATAAAAAACTCTTTGAAAAAAAAGCTACTGTTGCGCATGCGCAATAATGGCAACTGGGCCGGGAACTGCAGAGCGTGGCTGGCAGCAAGGGAGAATGCCATCCCTGATTGTTGTGCATGCGCGCAATGTCGCGCATGCACAATAATGAGTAACTGGGCCGGGAAGGGAGGGGCAGGCGGGGGAGAATAAGGTAAGGATTGTCACGCATGTGCACAAATGCCATGCATGCGCAATAATAAAAACCGGTTCCGGGAGTGGAGGAGCGGGTGGAGTGGGGCCGGGCCAGCCAGGGGTCCATTTTACCGGTTCTCCAAACTAACAGGAACGTTAACAACCAGTTCTTTAAAACTGGTGTGAACCGGTAGAATCCCACCCAAGTCTAAGTGCTATTGCTATCATCATCACCATTATCATCATCATCATCATCATTTAGATGTAACATAACTTCAGTTATATTTTAAAAACATTTTTAAAAATGCAAATATCTCAACTTTATGCAACTTTCTATACTAAGGATCGTTTTATATACATTCACATCCCCAATTTTATTTTATTTTTTGCTTGTAAAGCAAAATAGTTCAGCAGCAAGTAAGGAAATCCAGAGATTGCCAGAGATCTGCAAAACATTTTAATGATCTCAATTTTTTTTTTAAAAAAAATACTGCTTCAAGTGCACGAATAGACTGATAAGCAATCTCTTCAAATACATTTATTACGGAAATGATGGTGGCAGAGCTCACTTTCAGAGCTCACTTTCATATTTTTGTTTGTGTTTTTGTAAAAATAGTTACCATTAGTCCTGTGATACTTTATTTCAGCGAATGAAACCATATGGGATTTTACAGACCAATTAGCAGAGCACAAACAGCTTTCTGTTTGCTCATTAAAAAATAAAGCATATTACAAAAAAAGTGTATATCCCAATTTCTTAAATGATGTAGGCACTGAAAGCATAAACTTTCCAGCATGTTCAGTTATAAAGTAAATGATGCCAGTCCTTTTTTCCTCCCAATTTCATGTTTAACTTAACATTACCCTGGTATACTTACTGTGAGTAGATTTTTTTTTGTTATGTTTTGTTATGGTTGCTCAAGAATGTTGATTGCTATTATAGCTCGAAAAGGAAAGATATATGTTTCTGACTGTTATGTGAAGGAATTATAAACATGCTTCATTAGATAATGTTTATTTATTGCAAACTGTATGTTTACCTCCACTGTAGCATTAAAGTTTTGACTGCTTTTTAACAATCAAATTTGATATTGTTGCGGCAGCTGCACAACTGAAATGATGGCCACGTTACAGCTGTTATCAAAGAATGAGATTTATAGCTGTAGTGCAAAAATGTGAGCATATTTACTTCAGTTTTTATTACTTTGTTCTAATATTTTAATGAAACAAGGTGGGATGAAGTAATGGAAGAAGAGAGAGAGAGAGAGAGAGAGAGAGAGAGAGAGAGAGAGAGAGAGATGCACATTGTTCTAATAAAAGTTTATCTGTTTCAGAGCATATCATGCAAGCTCTAACTTAGAGTACAAATTGTCCTGGAACCAGCATGTTTTTCAATTAGTAGAGTGTCTTCCTCAAATCTGCAGTGGAGACATCATCAGCTTAGATGCATTGATTCATCCTACAAAGAGCAAAAAAATAATATTGAAGATGGTGTGCTGCTTGCAATGATTCTATGATGCATGCATACATGTCACACAGTGCATTTCTGTACATGGTTACCCTAAAGGAAGAACAATTTTTATTCTTTTTTAAAAATAAAATTTATTAAGTTTCCAAATTTTAAAAATATAAAATAAAACTTTATACATTGTTATCAACATCAAGACATCTTTTGCATCTCCTCACATTTTTCAGTATATGTATTTACTTATTCCTTTACCATTGCATTTTACTCTTACTATAAATCAATATCTTTGATCCTTACATCTCAATCTTCTCCATGGTATATTTACATATTTACATTTTCCCTCATTCTTTACCTAATTGCCATTTTTTTTCTTTTTTTTTCTAAACCACTCATACCAGGCATCCCAGGCCCTATAATAAATTGAATCTTCTCTATCTTTTATTTTCATCGTTAGCCTGTCCATCTCTATACAATCTGTTATTTTTTTAATCACCATGCCTTCCTGTGGAACCCTTTTTTCCTTCCAGAGTTGTGCATACAAAATCCTTGCAGCTGTTAATATCTATCTGTTTTATTGCATTTTTGTGTTATTATACCTAATAAAAAAGTTTCTGGATTAAATTCAGTTTTCTGATTCGTGATTTCTTCTATCCATTGTCTAATTGTATTCCAATATTTTTTTCTGGCATGTCCACCAGGTATGAAAATAAGTTCTTTTTCTTTTTCTTTTCCACATTTCCAACAATTTGAGTCTGAGTTTTTCCAACAATTTGGGTCTGAGTTAAACATTTTTGCCAATCTAGCGGGAGGAAGGTGCCATCTATAGAACATTTTGCATTGATTTTCCTTGTATGCTGTGGATGTAATTAGTTTGTAATTTGATCCCCACATTCTCTCCCAATTTTCCAGGTCTATATTGTGGCCAACATTTTTCGCCTATACCACCATCGTCTCTTTGACCACCTCCTCTTCCATTTTAAAATCTAGTAGAAAGTTATATATTCTTGAAATCATTTTCTTTTCTATTTCTTGTAGAATTTTATCTAATTGCTGCTTTTCCATGCAGAAACCAAATTGTTCTTTGTCCTTCTGATATCTCGCCTGAATTTGCATGTATGGCCACCAATCTATTTTTATATTTTGTTGCTATAATTCTTGTCTCGTTTTTAATCTTCCTTGTGTGTCTCTAATAGATCTTTGTAATTCCTCTTTTTCCCCCAGATCCATTGCATTTGGGTAGATTTGTGCTTCCATAGTTGACAGCCAGTTCGGTATTTTAGTATAATGATTCTTTTTAATCTTGTTCCATGTCCGAATTAATGAATCTCTAATCATGTGTCTCTGAAAATATGCATGCTGTTTACATTTCTCATCCCATAGGAAACTATGCCACCCTCTCTGCAAGTCATGACCCTCTATCGACAATACTCTTCTATTTTCCAGGTTGATCCAATCTTTAATCCATACCATAGCCGCAGCCTGATAATACATTTCCCAGTCTGGGAGTCCAAAGCCACCCCTTTCTCTTTTGTCCGGTAACAATTTCATTTTTATCCTAGCTTTTTTCCCATCCCAAACAAATTTACTTATTATTTGATCAAATTCTCTAAAAAATGTTTTATCCAATCTTATTAGTACAGTTTGAAAAAGATATAGCATTTTTGGTAGGGTAGACATTTTAATTGCCGCAATTTTCCCCAGTAGTGATAGCTGTAATTTCCCCCACATTTCCAATTCTTTTTTTATTTGTATTATTAATTTGTCATAGTTATCTTTTTTGATTGAAGAGCATCTTGCTGTTAGCCAAATGCCTAAATATTTTACCTTTTTTACACTTTGCATTCCCAATTTTCCTTCTAATTTTTTTTTGCTTATCTTTTAAATTTTTAGTCAATAATTTTGTTTTGTTTTTATTAATCTTAAGGCCTGCGACCTTGCCAAATTCCTCTATTTCCTTTATTAATTTTACTCCCGTATCCTCTGGATCTTCCCCAAAAAAAAAAAAAAAATACTATATCATCAGCAAATACCTGTACCTTATAATGCTCTTTTTTAATTAAAGCCCCTTTGATTTTTACATTTTTCCTAACATTTTCCAATAAGTTTTCTAAGGTAAGAATAAAGAGTGGGCATCCCTGCCTTACTTCCTTGTTGATCTTGAATGTTTCCATTCTATCACCGTTCATTATTACACTGGCCGTCTGTGTCATATAAATTGTCGAAATCAATTTAATAAATTTATTGCCAAATTGCATGCATTTTAATTGTTGTATTATGAACTGCCAATTAACATTGTTAAATGCCTTTTGTGCTTCGAGGAAGACCATTGCCAATTGTTTTCCTGGGTTTGCTTCATAATATTCTATTATATTCAATACCATTCTGGTATTATTTTTAATTTGTCTGTTCAGTAAGAATCCATTTTGGTCGCTATGAATGATCTGATTAAGGTTTTTTTTTCAATCTTTCTGCCATTATGGACATAAATATTTTATAATCAACATTTAAAAGGGATATGGGCCTATAATTTTGAATTAATTGATGGTCCGAATCTTCTTTTGGGATCAATGTTATGTATGTCTCCCCCCATGACTTAGGTAATTTTGCTGTCATCAGTACCTTATTATAGAGTTCTAATAATTGCATTTCTAATTTTTCTTGGAGCGTTTTATACAGTTCCCCTGAGAGACCATCCGGTCCTGGTATCTTATTGTTTTTCTGTTTCAGGATTGCCTCTTGCAGTTCTCTTAATGTTATTTCCCTGTTTATCTCTTCTTTATCCTCTTCCAGGATCACAGATAGCCCTTTTCCTTCTAAGTAATTTTGGATTTTTCCCTCTAGTACGTCTTCCCTACTACATAATTTCTCAAAAAAACTTTTAACAATATTTTTTTTTTCAGTTTGATGTTGTAGGGTACCATCAGGGTCTTTCAATTGTTGAATTGCTCTTTTTTCTTTTTCTTTCTTAAGTCTATAGGCTAGCCACCTTCCCAGCTTATTCACGTGTTCAAAATAATTCTGTTTTATCATTTCTATGTCCTGTAACCATTCATTTTATGCTAACATATTCAATTTATGTCTAATCATTATGCTCTCCGTATTTGCTGTCTTATTATGTGTTTTTTCTAGTGTTTTTTCTAATTCCTTAACAATAGTTTAGATTGTTCTCCTTTTATTCCCTTGTGTCTATGTGTATTATATGAAATTGCTAAGCCCCTGATGTATGCCTTAGTCATGTCCCATAAGTTTGGAAATAATGTTTGTTGTTTTTTGTTTTCCTTCAGAAAGAACTCCAATTCTTTTTCCATCATCTTAACATATTCTTTTTTTTTTTTTTTTAGGATCTCCTTGTTTAGCATCCATCTTCTGTTTTTTTCCAATCCTTTCCAAATTATTTTAATGGGATTATGGTCCACTCATGTGTTAGATTCAATTTCTATTTCTTTTATATTATATTCCATTTCCCCATTTGTCCATAACATATCCAATCTTGACCATGCTGTGTGTGGTGCTGAATAGTAAGCATACTGTTTTTTGTCTGGATTTCTTTCTCTCCATATATCTTTTAATCCTAATTCTTCTGCCATTTGATAGAATATTTTTGGTAATGTTTTCCTTTTCCTTTTTTTCCCTGGATTTCCATAATTGTAATATTTTCCTAAATTTGCTATTGCATTGCAATCACCTAGCAGGCATATGTTCTCATATTCCTGTTCTACTAAGTTTCTGTATAGTTTGGTATAAATTTTTTCTTGTTTCTCGTTCGGCACATATACCACTGTCAATAACATTTTCTTATAATTTATATAAACTTATATCAAAATCCTACCCTCCTCGTCTGCATATACCTGTTTTGCTTGTAAATGTTTCCTAATGTATATTGCTATCCCCCTCTTTTTTTGTTGGACTAGAGATACGTATAAATCTCCTAACTTTGGTGCTTCTAACAGTTTACTTTGATGTTTTTGGATATGTGTTTCTTGAAGGCATATAATATCTAAGTTCAGTTTCTGTAGTTTAGTTATCGTTTTTTCCTCTTAATTTGTGAATTTAAACCATTGATGTTAATGGCAATCAATCTGATTTCTTCGCCATCTTACTCTCTAGTTGTTTCTTGTTGAAGCTTATTTGCTCTCGTTTGGTGTCTCGTTCTTACGCCTTCTCTTTCCACTTCTTCCTGCTCTCTTTCCTCTTGTTCTGTTTCTCTTTCCTCCACCTGATCTTCTTCTTGGCCCCTACTTTCCACTTCCTCTTTGCTGTTCTGGTCTTCTCCTTATACCACATACAGTTCAAAAAATTCCCTCGCTTTTTCTATACTGTCTATTTTAAATTTTTTATCCTGTCATGATATTAACATTCCCTCTGGGATGAGCCATTTGAACAGGAAGTTACTCTTATTCAGTTGGGCAGCCAGGAATCTGTATTTCTTTCTATGTTCCCTTATTCTTCTTGGAATTTGTTTCAACATTACAATTTCTGTTCCCTTGAATATCAGCGGTTCGTCTCTTGTCACTTTGTATATATCTTCTCTCAGTTGTTTCTTTGAGAATCTCTTGGAAGTCTAAAACGTCTTGTATAGTTGTTATATATTCTATATACCTTGTCGATTTCCCTTCGAACCTCTTGGCCCTCTTTTTGTAACGTTTCTGCTATGAGATCTGCCATTAATTTGGGCAAGTCCTCCTCCCTTTTTTCTGTTACATTCTGAAATGTAATAATTTTTATTCTTAAAGAACTGCTTACAGAGCAGCAACCAAAGTTTCATTGTTATTCCCACTCAAATTGGCCTTGCATTTTGTTTATTTATTTAAAGCATTCCTATAGTATATCATTATATAATATTTATAAGTATAGGTAGCCCTCGACTGGCTTATGACCACAATTGAGCCTCAAATTTCTGTTGCTAAGTGAGACATTTGTTAAGTGAGTTTTGTCCCATTTTATGACCTTTCTTGCTTCATTTGTTAAGTAAATCACCGCTGTTGTTAAGTTAGTAACAGGGTTGTTAATTGAATCTGGCTTCTCCACTGACTTTGCTTGCAAAAGGTGATCACATAATCCTGGGACACTGTAACCCATCGTATGCCAGCTGCCAAGTGTCCAAGTTTTCATTATGTGACCACGGGGGGGTGGGGGATGCTGCAATGGTCATAAGTGTGAAAAACGGTCATAAATCACTTTTTGCGGTGACATCATATCTTTGAACAATCACTCAATGAATGGCTGTAAGTCAAGGATTACCTCTTTGTGCAAAGCTTTAGAACTGAGACAACACTAGGTTATGCATTGGCATCTGAAATACAATGTAGTAGCATTCTATTGCTGGCTTCCAAAGAAGATTTACTCATTTTTGTTTTCCTAGATCAGGAATGCATCTTGAGGACACAGGATGCTTATTGTGAACTCTTTCTGTTTATTTTAGTTCTTGAAATACTGAACAGAGACAAGAGAGAAGATGAGAGGATTGTGGGAGTAAAGATTTCAAAAAGAAATTTATAAATTAAGAGCTTCTGCAGGTGACTTGGTGTTGGTTTTGGAATATCCTTTAAAGAGGGAATTGAAACATCAATGGCCAAGTTTAAATAATTTGGCATAATAGCAAGTTTTAACATTAGTAAATAGAAGAGGAAGAAATTAACAAAAATATGAAAATACAATATCAAACAGAACTGATGAATAAAACAGACTTTAAGATTGAGGAAAAGGTTAAATATTTGGACATCATGATGACAAATATGAATTGTACATTATTTCAAAGTAACCATGTTTAGACATGGAATTGACTTTAAAAAGATATTTAAGATACGAGAAACTACAACTGTCATTGTTGGGGAGAATTTCTGTGATCAAGATGAATGTTTTGCCTAGAATGTTGTTTTTGTTTAAGCAATACCTGGTTTGACAACTGATGCACTGTTTAAACAATAGCAGAAGGATATATCTAAATTTGTGCACTGGAAAAAATGAGTTAAATAAAAGGTGTTATGAGATACACAAACAAGAGGAGAATTGAGTTTACCTGATTTGAAATTGTATTTTGCAGCTTGCTATTTGGAATTAGAAGGATATGACCTCAGATTTGGATGGCATAGATATTTGTGGTTACAATAAAGTTAAGATTAATGTACATTTAAAAAAAATCATTTTATTACAAGGGCCATCCTGAGAATTTGGAATAGACACAAACTCATGTATTCTTATGATTCTTAGCACAAGAAACATTTTATACTTGAGAATTATGGTATTTCCCACCCACCTCTGTCTTGCTCTAGTAGGTTCCGATAATAAAATTATACAAGAAAAAAAGCAATGCAACTTGATCTTATTGGACTGCACATACTATACATTTAAAATCCTTGGGTGCATCCCCCAAGTCCTCCAAAGTTTTTTTGCCTAATTTTTTAAATGACAGAAGGGTGGGAGTATTAACTACATGTGTCAAATAACCATATTAATTACACCGAATTCTCCTTTAATATAAATTCAGTCAAAGTTATCTTCACTGCTTTTTAGAATGAGACCCCTGGCATGTCCATTTAAAGTGGCATGTTCCTTTCCATATATTTGTCAGGGAGTCTTTAATTCTAGATTTTAGGGAGTTTAAACTAATACAAATGATGCTTCTTAGCATATTTTTTCATGTGTTGCTCCTCTTTATTTAGGATACTGTGGTGGCTCAGTGTCCCAAAGCTGCTTTTTCAGAAGGCAACGGAAGTTTCTTGTTTATTCTTTTGAAGGCGTTTCGCTTCTCATCCAAGAAGCTTCTTCAGCTCTGACAGGATAGTGGGGAATGGAATATAGCAATAGCAATAGCACTTAGACTTATATACCACTTTATAGTGCTTTATAGCTCTCTTAAAGTGGTTTACAGAGTCAGCATATTGCCCCCAACAATTTGGGTCCTCATTTTACCCACCTCGGAAGGATGGAAAGCTGAGTCAACATTCAGCTTGGGTGGGATTCGATCTGTCAAATTGCAATGGGAGTAGCTTGCAGTACTGCACTCTAACCACTGCACCACCGAGGCTCTCTTGTATCCTGTCAGAGCTGAAAAAGCTTCTTGGATGAGAAGTGAAACATCTTCAAAAGAACAAACAAGAAAGTCCAGTTGCCTCCTGAAAAAGCACCTTTGGGACAACCATGACCTGGATGACTGAGAATCTCTACAGACTTGGCGGCTCAGTGATTAAGATGCTGAGCTGGTCAGCTGGAAATCCAGCAACCCAAGTTTGAGACCCGATCGCCACCTGATGGAGTGAGCTCTTATCCTCACCACAGCTCCTGCCAACCTAGCAGTTTGAAAACTTGCACATGCAAGTAGATTAATAGGTACCACTTTGGTGGGAAGGTAACAGCACTTCATGATGCCATATTGGCCACGTGGCCATGGGAATGTCTCAGGACAGCACTGGCTCAATGGCTTTGAAACAGAGATGAACACTGCCCCCCATAGTTGGCAACAGCTAGCAGAGTAAAACCCAAAGGGACCCCTTTACTTGTTACCTTACCTCTTTATTATAGAATGTTCTGGATATTTGGAAACTATTTGCTTCTCTTTTTTTCCTTTCTGCTGGTTAATGAGCACAATCAAATAATTTGAATTTGAATGTCATGCCCATGCCTATATCTAAGTCAGTCATCTGAATGTAAAAAGCATTTAGGGAATAGCTTTTCCTTAAGAAGCATACCACTGGATTTCAGTTTTATTTTCCTGTCAACTCAAATTGCATAAAATCAAGGCAGAACATGAGCTCTGTTCTCTTTCCCATCATGTGACACTGCTTGAGGGACACAACTTGAAGGGCTAGTGATGGAAAAAAAAACTTTTCCAATCATTCAGATTCCCGTATTAGCCTGTCTAAGGGACATGATGGCATAGCAGTTGTCTGCTGGAAACCTGACAGCCTGGGTTTAAGACCTGAGCATTGCATGACTGGGTGAGTTCTCATTACTTGCCTGCCCACCTAGCAGTTCGAATCTGAGTAGATAAATAACTGGGAACTTATCAACATTCCATGTGCTTTGGAATATAGTCATACTGGCCACATGGTCACAGAAAGTCTCTTTGGGCAATGCTGGCTAAGAAACAGAGATGCTCCCTAGAGTTGGACACAACTGGGCAGGGGAGACCTTGACCTTTAACCTTTACCTTATTTAACTTGTGTATAGCTCACTTATTATTTACATTTAGGAATTCTTTAATTGTCTTCCGGACATTCCTGCAATTATCCAATGAAGAGAAGGTGGATGTGTGCAGCTATGTTGGCAATTCTGCTCAATTCCAGGAAAATATATGGCTGCTTTAAAAAGCTGCCAACACAAGCTGCCCTGCTCCCTCCCTCCCTCCCTCCCTCCCTCCCTCTCTCTCTCTCTCTCTCATACCCTTTCCTTTTCAAATCTGTATTGCCCCACTTAACAGTAGATCAACTACTCCCTTCTTAGTGCATTAGTTTAGTGTTTTATTTCTCATTAAGATTACACTAAGCGAATTAATCTAGCTTGATTCATACTTAAGAGTACACTCATTGAATTCAATGAACTGTTGCAGTATTTGATGTGTGCAGGCAATCATTTGATTATTTCATGTTTTTCAGCATAATCAGAGAATCACAGAGTTAAGAAAAGACTAGCTTTTGCCCAGATCTAAGCATTCCAAACAGATCACTATTTAGTATCTGCTTAGGTACAGTCTGCAAAGAGAAGCCCACCATCTTTCTAAGTAATTGATTCTGTTGTTACACTTATTACATGGCTCATCTATCATGGAGAAACTTAAAATCTTCCTTCCTGTAATAAGAGTCTTAAATACTCTGAACTATGGAAAATAAAATAGTCAAGACCTTTTGGATATCCCTTCAGATGTTTGAAGAGTGTTTTCTCTTCTTAAGGCTAAATATACCTAATTCTGCAAGGAAGAAATTGTAGAAATTGATTTTGAGGCTCTGGTCATCTTTCAAACCTCCCATCGAACCTATTTCTGCTTCTAAGAATCTGGCTGGGTCCAGAACTTGAGCTGGGCCTGACTAATGCAGAATATATTAGAAATATTACTTTCTGTGATTTGGAAATTGAATTTGTTTGGATGCAACCTAAAAATGACATTTGCCTTTTCAGAAACTACATCACCTTGCTAACTCAAATTTAGATTGTAATTGACCATAATACTAAGATCCTTTTAATCTGTACCTTTGCCAACCCAAAAGATAAATTTATTCAATGTATTTTTTTTTTCACAAGGGAGGATCTTTGTGCTTATCTCTTAAATCTGTTACTCTTGGCCCTTCTAATTACTTGATTTATTGAGATCAATTTTATTTATTTTTCTCTGTTATTGTATATTAGCTATTCCATGTTTATGTCTTCTGCAACTCAAAGGATTCCATCTACTTCACTGCCCGTGTCATTAATCAAAATGTTGAAGAGGATTGGCCCAGGTCTAAAACTTGTGATATCTCACTTGATATCATAGGTGCACAATATATATCTGCTCAAGGACCACACTCACATTGATTATAGTGCGAAAATGGGAGGGGGTTCGAACTCATTCTAGAACAGTGGCTCCCAACCTTTTTTTCGCCCTGCACCCCTAAAGAAATTTCACTCGAACCTCGCACCCCCTGAAATTTAGACTTTAGGAACTACTGAACGCATTAAATATATGGTAGGATTGAATCTTTTCAGCTATGTATGTGACGGCCACTAAATAACGATACTTAACTCTAAAATGAAAACAAAGTTAATCCATTGCAAAATAAATAAATAAATAAATAAATAAATAAATAAATAAATAAATAAATAAATATTACCTGGACTTTTATCGCATGCCCTGGAATATCGTCTCGCACCCCAGGTTGGGAACCCCTGTTCTAGAAGGAGGATTTATGAGTTTAATGGATTCCATAAAGTACTATGGGTTTCTTAAACAACTGCAAGTATTAGGAGTTCCATTTGTTCCATAGGATTATTCAAAATTGACCCCACACATATATACACTCTGGGATTAGAAAAGTTAGCTCCAGTCCCTAGATTTTGCTCCTCTGACTTTGATGCATAGTCAATTGTTTAATTTCTAATGTTCAATGTATTATAAGTTAATGGTGTTATGGAACAACTTTACCAATAAGCACCAGACCATGGTTCAGTGACAGAGCACATTGCTGATAAGATCCTCACTCAATGTTCAGTTTCTGAAGTCTCATCTCCAAAGGATCAGGTGGCAGATGATGAGAAACACGTCTCCTTGAGACTCTACAAGCCTCTAAAGGCAGGTCTGAATTTAGGGCTTACCCTGTTATCAGAACTGTCTGGAAACTGTTTCTGGAGGGTCACATAATGGAGTGTGTTACCCTCTATCGATCTTCCAATCACCCTCAAAGCAACCTCCAAGAGTGTTTTTCTGCTCCACTTCAAAAGTACAGTGTACTTTTCTGGCATATGTTGGCTTGAACATTCTTGTCTGTTAAAGAAGCCCTTCGCTTTGCTGCAGGCTAACCTCAACAGGTCAATTATTTTTGCAAAGGAAAAAAATATGTATTCAACTGGGGCAATGCTTATCAAACACTCTGATAGTTTTTTTTTTAGATTTTCCCTTTCCAACACTAAATAAATAACATAGCAGTTAAGAGAGCAACCTGCTAGTTCAAAGCCTGAAAAGTGAAAACCTTTTTGTAGTAGGCAGGGTTCTTCTTGGACTTTATTTAGTCCAGAGCTTTATTGCTTTATTATTTCTACTCGCCTGAGGCAGAAGCTACCTATTAGCCTGTATACAACACACCTGTATTTAAAGCTGGATATGTCTAGGAAGTCCCACCCCCAGAAAGAAAAGGGGATGGACTATTGTTTTCCTGGAACAAAGTGGGCAGTCTCAGAAGCAGGGCAATTGTCCAATAGTAAGACACCGTAGCCTGCAGTTTGAACTGAACAAAACTTGCAAGCTGCTGCCAAAGTGTCTTAGTCTGGATTTAGAGTCAAGTTGGCAGGGCCCAAGAGAAAAGCAACTTAAATGGCATGTGCAGATATGCTATAGAATAGACAATAATAAATAACCAGAATGGAGGCAGAGAAGCTGCCCAGATATAGAGCAGGTCACCTGGTTTTTAACATTACATTTCTAGTTTCTTTTAATCAAAACTGGAAATTTTCCACTTTTATGATATTCAGGCCTTTTCAGCCTGGATTATTCTGTTCGCAACTTTGGATTGTTTGTCCATATGAGATCTGAACACCCCAAATTTCAGCAGATAAAAACCCAGTTACCTCTTTTCCATTGTAAAGCTTTTTGTTTTATTCACCTGTGGGAACAATTTGACTAGAGCAGAAAGACAAAGCAGAGAGTGGTAAAACAGACAATAAATAGCTGTTTAATATGTTAAAATAACTGGAGCAGTGAAATACTAAAGCTGTAAAAGAGAAGGACAATTTGCATTAACAGTATTTATATTGCTGTTCCCTTGTGGATGGTCTTTAGTAGACATAGATGGTCTAGTACATGTATAATTCCATTTCTAAGTTAAGGAGAATTCAATATATTGGACTAGTCCAAGCACTGAGCAATTCTTTTAGAAATAATTGCAAACATTACACTTTTCATGCTACTTAAACAGGCCTATTGACTTTAAGTAGATATTTTAAAAAGATCATTAATTTGTTCAAAATAGACTGCATTGTGTCCTATGAAGCAATAGCATACTTACTATCAGTCTACCCATCCATCTGTCCATCTATCTGTCTATCTTCTGGCTCTTAAGATATAGAAATGTTG
Source organism: Notechis scutatus (assembly GCF_049901735.1). Lineage (NCBI taxonomy): Eukaryota > Metazoa > Chordata > Lepidosauria > Squamata > Elapidae > Notechis > Notechis scutatus. The sequence goes on along the minus strand of NC_142009.1, from coordinate 204,500,518 downwards.
CAAGCTCTCTCTTTTTTTTTTTTTTGCAAATTTAAATTTATTCTGGTCCAACCTCCTGATGAAACCTTTGGAGGCTAGGCTCAGCTGTCTTCTTAAGGCTTTATTACATCTTTAAACTAAGAGTTCTGATCATCAGCTTTCCTCAAGCAGTTTATCTCAGGATGAAATATTGGCTTCCTCCTAAGTTGTTATACCTCATCCTCAACCTTCCATTCTCCTCCTCCCCCATTCAAGTAGTAACTGACTCCAAAAGTACTCCACACCTCTTCATTATTTTAAACTGTCAGCCTGAAGCTTGCCACCTGTTAGAAGTTGAGGGAGTCATATTATCTGCTGAATATATACTATAATCAGATTTCTGGAGGGCAAGATCTGTAAGGGTCAAAAAATAGAATAGCTTGCCTTCTAAAAGAATTTTCCTCATAAGATCCCTCTTATTTTTGATAAGAAAAAAGGAAAAGGGCGGGGGTGAGAAATTAAAATTAACTATTTTGTCAGGTGAGTTTGATAATATGGTAGGCTGAGGAGATCTAGAACGTATTTGCAGCCATTAGTTTCAGGTTAAGTCCCACAGGTTTACATTTAGAGTCTCAGCAATTACTTCCAAATGTTGATCAGAGAACATTAAAATATAAGCAGATACAATATCTCTAGTCTAAATCTGCATCCCTTTCTTGCTTCTCCTTTTGAAGATTTACAGTTCTTGCAAGATGTATGAAAGGGCTGCTCTTCTCATCCCAATGAATAGATTCATACTTTTTAAATTGGCCTATTCAAGTCAAGGACAAAAGGCTTGAGCTGGCTTGTGTTGAAATGAAGATGTTTTAGGTGGCCCAGTGAATTGGAAACAATACAAAGGAAAGGAATGCACCCTTGACAGTCTACCAAAGCCATGTCTCCTTTCTTGTGGTAATATAACCTATTGATCATTTTATCATTTTCTGTAAGGCCTTTGTATAACTAGCAGTAAGTCTAGGAAGATGTGGGCATTCTTGGTGGGGTAGGAGTATCTTTGCTCAGAGTGCCTCATTCTGTTTTGATTCTGCCAGTTTAGAAGGAACAGGAAAATGGGTGAAAGTTCAAGGTACACAGTTGTGCTTTCTCATGGGACTTTCCAAACTTTCCCATGAGACTTTCTGTGGCTGTATGATCTCATCCTAGCAAGGTAACATCTGGGACTTTCCAAGATTGTGTGTTCTCATGCTGGTGAAGTAATCTCCTGTTGAGGTCATTGTTTTCTGAATATGCAGACTGTATTTTTGCTTGTGTTTTTCTCAATAAATACTGCTACCTGAGTTCTCTCAGGGTTGGCATTTTCTCAGAGACAGTTCCCTGTGTCTCATTTCAAATGTCAATCCACCATAAATGGTGACCCGACGTGATAGCTTGGAAGGCTATACGTTTCCCGCATCCTATACTCATCGTCGCGGACGTCGACTGGGCCCTCATCTTCTTCGCTGGACGAAGATAGATTCTTTTCGTGAGTATGGGGGAGATCTCTCGAAGGCTCAGAAAGAGCACATCAGGAATTGAGAGGGATCATTGGGAATAGTTTTGGGTTTGGAATTGGCAGTAGGGGTTGTGCTGTAGGGAAGAAAGAAATTGAGGACTTACTACAGTATGTTTGGAAAAATATTAAGTCATATCCGGAGGAGGTAGTATTAAAGTAGAGTCCTGGAAAAGATAGGGAAATTTTTGCACGAGGAACCTCGTGCCCCTTCTTCAATTTTGTTAACTTGGAGGGTGATTATGGATGCGTTAGCTACTTATGAACAACCGCTCCTAGCACCCCCGAAGAAGGTTTGCCGCTTTACCATGCGGTGCGTTTGTTGCCGCCGACGGCACCTCCAGATAAATCTGGGGACTGTCCGGCGCTAGAAATACTTTGTCAGAGGATAAGAGTTTACCTTTAAGGGTTCAGGTGGATGCAGTTACTGCAGCTATTCAAGAAGCAAAGAATGAGGGGAACTATCAGGAGATGATTTGGTGGAGTTTGGAGTAGAAGTTCAACTTAATCCAGTAGAAATTGTCATGGATGCTGCATTAAATCCGCAGCGGGAGTGGAAGCCTTTACAGCTCAGAATTTTGAGGGAAGTTAAGCAAGCAGCAAAAAGAATATGGTGTTAGAACGCCATATACTCAGGCATTGTTAGAAGCAGTTGGTTATGGAAATAAAATGATTCCGGCTGACTGGAAAGCTCTGTTGAATATGATTTTAACTCCAGCTCAATATTTGGTGTTAGATCAGAAATGGAGACAGCTGGCATTCCAGAGGGAACAGCAAATGTTACCCCAGATCAGCTTTACGGAGCTGGTAATTTTACAACAGTGGAACAACAGAGAGATGGTATGCCTGAGGAAGGTTCATTCTTCTCCCACAAATAATTTTTCAAGCCATAGGGTCTCTCCCTGACGGCGAAGGTGGTGAGAAGACCTTTACTAACATCAAACAAGGGAACAATGAACCCTATGAAAATTTCATTAGCAGATTGAAATTGGCTATTGAAAGACAAATTGATAATCAATTCGCCCAGAAAGAGTTGCTTTTTAAGTTAGCAGTAGAACAAGCTAACACAGATTGCAAAAAGATTTTAAATCCACTTATAGCAAGTGGAGAGCGAGAAATCGCGGATTTGATTAATGCATGTAGAAAGGTAGGGAGTCAGTCTTTTAACATGGAGACTTTAGCTCTGGCTTTACAAACAGGACATGCTCAAAAGGGAATTGTTTCAATTGTGGGAAGCCTGGACATTTAAAGCGCAATGTCAGGCTCCTGGAGGAGGTCAAAGTCAGCAAAATAAGAGATCAATGGGACAGGGTGTTCGTCCTAAATCAGTGTGCCCAAAATGTGAAAGGATACCATTGGGCATATCAGATGCTCCTACAGTTTTTACTGATGGAGGGAAAGTTTTTGGTGCTTGTGTTTGGAAAGATAAATCTGGAATTTGGCATACAAAAGTGACTTCAGAGCAGAAGTCTGCCCAGCAGGCAGAACTTGCTGCTGTAGTTTTGGCTTTTCAAAATTTTCACAATCAGGATTTTAATTTAATAGTGGATTCATTGTATGTGTATAATTTGTTACCCTTTGTAGCAGGTTCTTATTTGTCTCCTGGAATATCACCTGATATTTTAAGATTGCTTTTGCTGTTACAAGGATGTTTGGAGCAGCGTGTGAATGTGTGTTTTGTTGCTCATATTCGTAGTCATAGTAATTTGCCTGGAATTTTATCACAAGGTAATGCCAAAGCTGACAGTGCTGTAACTTCAGTCCTCACTGTCCAGCCATGGGACAGTCATAGTTATTTTCATCAAAACGCTAAAGCATTGGCACAGCAATTCAAACTTACTACTGCAGAAGCTGCTGCCATAATTCAACAATGTCCAACTTGTTCAAAGCAGGGCACAAATATCCCTATGGGAGTTAACCCCAGAGGGTTGAAACCTTCAATGATTTGGCAAATGGATGTTACTCAATATCCACCATTTGCGCCCTGGAAATATATACATGTGACTGTGGATACTTACTCAGGATTTTTAATGGCTACCCTCAAAGAGGTGAGATGGTTAAACATGTCATCAATCATTGCATTAAGACTTTTCAGTTGCTGGTACACCTAAAACTTTAAAAACTGATAATGGTGCAGCTTATCGGAGCACCGGTTTTGATCAGTTTTGCAAACAATGGTCCGTGGAACATAAATTTGGCATTCCATACAATTCTACTGGGCAAGCTATTGTAGAACGTCATAATTCCACGCTCAAGACCATGTTGACTAAATTAAATAAAAAAGGAGGGAAGCTCCTGGGGCTTCCGGCGATTCAAGATCAATTAAATCTAGCTTTGTATACTTTAAATTTTTAAATTTGTCTGGTAACCCCCTGCGCGGCCAGCAGGCATTTTTCTTCTCCTTCTACAGATGCGGTGAGACCTCGGGTGTTGGTGCGGTTTCTTCCGGATCCAACATGGGTTCCTGCTGAGCTGATAACGTGGGGACATGGTTATGCAGCAGTTGAACATCTTGGTCAAATTCGTTGGGTTCCTGGTCGGTGCGTTCGACCTGATCATTCGCGAGGCACCTGTGAAGGAAGTTTCGGAACAGCAGGATGGCGCATCTGTGGTTCCTGATCCTGTTGATTCTGCCTAATCTGTCCTGGGCTGCTCGGGTGCGGAGAGAGCAGCGACAGCATGTTCAGCGTGCCGGAGATTTGGGCGATGATTTGTGGACAGATAATAATTACATTAAAGATTTGCGCACAACTGCCAAAACTTGAACATCACCAATTGTTGGTTGTGTATGCACCTTCCTGGGAGAGTGGGAGAAGGACTGACTCTACATGGGGTTCCATTTAATCGGTCTACTTTGCAGACCGGAAAGCATAACATTTCATATGCCATGAACTTCACGGTCAAGGTGAAGACTGCACTGCAGTCTCCAGCACATTTATGTTTCCAAAACATTACAAACTCGCAATTCTTGGGAATCATAGTGTCTGCAATTACACTATTAAGTGGACAAATGGTTCAGAGAACAACATAACTTGGATAAATGGGAAAAATGAGTCTGACGCATTTGGCCAGTATCAATATCTAGACATGAAACAGCTGATGCAAGCGGCAAGTCAACAAGGTTATGTACAGCTGGAAGGGTTTTGGTTTTTATGCGGACTGTGGGCATATCGACAAATCCCTGCAAATTGGTCAGGGACATGTACTTTGGGGTTTGTCATTCCGGTTATCTATAAGTTAGATACATTACCTCCTGAGGTTCGGATCCAAATCGTCGGGAATTGGATTGGGTCTAACCATGGGAGGTAATCTATGGACACAAATTTCTCGAGGTCTTATCCCGCCTTTGGGAATTGCTATGAACTATAGGGATATTCATATTTTAAATAATTTTACTGTTGCTATGTTTAATGATACTATAAAGAATATTAAGATGATTAATGTAGAAATGTCTGAAATTCGTAAAGTTACTTTGCAAAATCGATATGCTTTAGATATTATGTTAGCTGCCCAAGGAGGAGTTTGTGCTTTAATTCATTCGCATTGTTGTGTTTTTATACATAATTATGAGCCAAACATTACAAAAACTGTTCAGGACATGGAAGATCGTATTGCTCAGCATCAATCTGGAGCTGATGGGTTTAATGCATCATTCTGGGACAGTCTGTGGTCCTGGCTTCCTGATGGATCATGGTTTCGCTCCTTATTGCAAGGGATTGTTATTATTATTGCTATATGTATCTTATTATGTTGTTTTATTCAATGTATTCCTAATCTATTACAAATGTGTACCTCAGTCTTCCGGCGTGTGGGATCAGGTCATGAGGGAACTGTGTACTATGCCACTAAAACACCCCCTATCTTTGAATAAATAAAAAAGGAGGGAATGTGGTAATATAACCTATTGATCATTTTATCATTTTCTGTAAGGCCTTTGTATAACTAGCAGTAAGTCTAGGAAGATGTGGGCATTCTTGGTGGGGGTAGGAGTATCTTTGCTCAGAGTGCCTCATTCTGTTTTGATTCTGCCAGTTTAGAAGGAACAGGAAAATGGGTGAAAGTTCAAGGTACACAGTTGTGCTTTCTCATGGGACTTTCCAAACTTTCCCATGAGACTTTCTGTGGCTGTATGATCTCATCCTAGCAAGGTAACATCTGGGACTTTCCAAGATTGTGTGTTCTCATGCTGGTGAAGTAATCTCCTGTTGAGGTCATTGTTTTCTGAATATGCAGACTGTATTTTTGCTTGTGTTTTTCTCAATAAATACTGCTACCTGAGTTCTCTCAGGGTTGGCATTTTCTCAGAGACAGTTCCCTGTGTCTCATTTCAAATGTCAATCCACCATACTTTCTCACAAAACTATGGATTTTCATTGCTTACAGGGATAGAAATCAACCAACAAATGGTGTTATTGGTTGCCATTGTGTGCAGGAACAGCTTGAAAATCATGAATGGTGTCATAGAACAGCCACAGTTACTACAACAATTGGTTTCCAGTGTCCCCATTGTGCTAGACTCTATGCTTCCAGGCTGGGACTGCATAACCACTTTTGTGTCCACAAATGAACTGCCCCAGAGATGGTATTCAGCAGGTTCTTATCAGTTCTGGAGAACTGGTAGCAGAAATTTTGAATAGTTTGGAGAACTGGCAAATTCCACCTCTGACTGGAGATTTTACAGTATCTTTCCCCCTGCCACGCCCACCAAGCCACGCCCACAGAACTGGTTGTACAGTTTTTTGAATCCTACCACTGAACTGCACCACAGCATTTCTTTGAGCCCAAAGGACCACCATATAACAATAGGTCAACTTATGGTTGTTTTCTATGAAAGATGATTGAGCAAGGAAATGGGAATTAAACACTTATATTATTGATGGAATCTGAAAATCTTTCTGTAGTTCTCTGTTTCATTCCAGCTTGACTCCATTACTGGTTTAATGTCTATCATTCCCATTGAAATGCACTCCACAAACACTCCACAAAAGGTTCAGAAACAGGAAAGGTATATGCTTACTTTTCAAGAAAGAACTAGGATCGGTGCCCTGCTGCCTATTTTTCTTTCAAAAGTAGGATTTGCCCTCAACCCTGTGGTAGAATTTCAAAACAGGTAGAATCTTTGCATCTCGGGAGTTTCTCAAAATATAACATGCAATTAATACATATAGTTCCAAACCCTGAGTGTGTGTGTGTGTGTGTGTGTGTGCTGTATATTTGCAGTATATATGGTGTGTGTACACACACACACACACACACACACACACACACAGTTAAGAGTTACAGTAGGATCCATGGTGTTATTAGAAAGGAATAGTGCTGGAATGTAAAAACCAGAAATAAATCTATTTGTTATACTGTATGATATAAATTAAAGCAAACTGTCAAAATGTAAGCGCAACAACACATCTTTACAAAATCACATTTTATTAAATCAAAGGAGAATTACCTAAGTGATCCAAGTTAAGAAACATTGTTGAAATTCTGAGAAATTGTGTTTTTATGCATCTAACTTAGTGTGTTCACATGCCTATTGCTAGCCTTAGAATTTCCTCCATCACTACGATCTGCTATAAATATACAAGAATAACCCTCAATAAATCATGATAATTTATATCACTGCTAATTCTGGGGAAGAAGCAGCAGGGGTTATTCTTGAGTCACACTTCATATTACCCAAACTATAATTATTTTCATTAAAATCTAAAATGGCTTACAGCAAATTTAATTCTAAACACACAGCCTTGCACATTGAGCAGCGCACGCAACAGAGCCAGAAGTGTGTTTGAAGTAACTAAAGTCAAGTGCAAAATAACAAGCAACCTTTTGATTTATACTTTTTAATTATACATCTTTGTAGACATACAATCAAAGCACTTCTGATATCCCCTTTTTAAGCCTAACATCCAACCGGCTCTTTCAGTTGCCGCTCTGTTGATTAAAAGTCAGTGTCAACTCATGGAAATGCCGTCAGGTGCTTATAAATACTGCCTCTTTCATACTTTGAGCATGTCAAGAGGACACACTTTGTTTCAGAAGGAGAAAGAAAGTGCTTCAGTCGTTCGTGGGAAGGGGAGAGCACAGTGATGATAAAGAGTCTCTAAGAGCTCTTGAGAGATTCTAATAATCCACCAGCTCACCTTTCGGCTCTCTGATGCCTTTCCTCTTAGAATTTCAAATAATTTTGACAAACATTTAATTAAAGTTGAACTCTGTTTTGACACGTAAGGTACATAGCACGTTCATTAATTAACACAGAAGCCCAACCTCTTTGTAAACTTTGTGGAAATCAATAGCAATTTTTTTTTTCCTCATGAGCAGAGAGAGAGAGAGAGAGAGAGAGTTTCAAATCAGAAGCTAACAGTGAGCTGCCAACAGCTGTTATTCAAAAACTGCTTTATTTCACAACACACTCTCTGGAGTTAACTAACATTTACACCCTCATTCTCAAGAATCAAAGGAATACTGCATTTAAAGCAGAAAGTGACAAACTTCTAGCTTTGGAGCAGAGCCACGGTGGGAGGTTCAGAGAGAAGGTAAGTGTAGGGTTTTTCTGAGAGACCATACAACATTGTCAACTACTGGCATGAAGAATGGAGTCACCTTGCTCTGACAGATGGATGAATGAGGTGACAGGGAGCTTTCAAGCATTTCTATTGTTTGCCTCAGATCAGCACAAAGGAATTAGGGAAGGAAGGAATTTTCAAATTCTCCTGGTGCATAGACCCTCGCTTGCCACAATGAGATTCTTCTAAACGTCACAGTTTTACCACTGCATCACCAGAAACTATATTTCTAAGGAGCTTTTTCCCAAGTGTCAGTGTAAGAAAATATAAAGACAGTGGGTGGAGAAAAGGTAAAGACAAGAAAAATTATTTGCTCCTGGGGATTAAGAATTCCACCCAGCTATTTGAAAATGACACAGGATGTTTGGGCAACATGGTTGGGATTCTTGTTTTACAAAAGGAATTTTGGAGTACAAATGAGATTCCACTCCTCCCCCAAGCACTCAGCTGGTTAACCCGCTTTGTGAAATAACTTTCCAGTATGCCCTGCATTGATTTCTATTAGTACTTATCTATAAAATCAGATAATATTTATAATACCGACTACCAAGAGCATGAAAACTAAAATTTAAGATAAATAACACAAAAAGGAGAATATGCAAAAAAAGGATATGCTTTCCTTGTTTGAGCTGCACATCAGTGATGGGATTCAATTTTTTTTTTACTACCGGTTGTATGGATGTGGCTTGGTGGGCATGGCAGGGGAAGGATACTGTAAAATCTCCAGTCAGAGGTGGTATTTGCCGGTTCTCCAAACTACGCAAAATTTCCGCTACCGGTTCTCCAGAACTGGTCAGAACCTGCGAAATACCACCTCTACTGCACATGCTTAGGTCTAGTTGTGATAAACAGTGGGAAATACTGAAAAGGCATAAAAGGGACAAGTACGTACCCTGTTAAAGGATGCAAGTGGCAAAATTTTCACTAACTATCCAAGGTAAAGAAGCTGTGAACATTCTTTAAAAAAAATATTTTAGAAGCTGTGGAAGAGGCATTGGCTGTAGAGGGAATGAAGGCCCAAAAGCTGTTATTTTAATAATTTGGAAATAAGTGCTTGAACTGCATTCCAGTGTTCTTTCAAAAGGTGTATAGACCTAAGACCTATATTCTCTTAGACCTATAGGCCTAAGAGAAGGATAGTTTGAGTAACTAGAACCTATCAAGGCTGATTGGAGTGCTGAGAAAATAATTTGTTCTGAGTCTCAAGCTCAAAGGGGAGGGGGAAACACTTGCTATTCTATTACTTTAAAATTTGCAATTACATTGTGCTCCCTTTTCTATTATTGTACCTTATTTTCATGCATTATCATTTTTTTTTAAAAAAAATGATAATTTTTAGCTATGAGTCTCAAAAGCTGAAAGTGACACAAGAGTAGGAGTTAATTTCTCTTCCTGGCTGCCCACGCCACACCTGCAAATTGCCTTGCGACCATGTGTTTCTTGTGCTGCTTCGTTTGACCCTGCAACTGTCATTTAAGTGGCAAGGGGAATCAAGAGAACATTTGGCAATTATCTCCTGTCCCTGCACTCCACTTGAAGCTGAAATATGACATTTTGTTTTCCAACTCTTATTCGCTCTTAGGCAAATAAGCAAGTGTGGGTAAAAGAGTGGCCGGCAGGGGTCCCACATGGTGATTCTTTCACCTGAAACTATTAATGCGACGATCGTGATTTTGGTATGATGATGTCCGTATCACCATTTTAAAGGAACAGTGTACTAGATTTCATAAGCACGTGTATCTATATAAGACCACAGAAGTACTTAGTGTCTGTTCAAAAGTACAATGGTACTGAAAAGAGTGATTTATGACCATTTTTCACACTTATGATGATCGCAATCCCCACGGTCATGGGATCCAAATCTGGATGCTTGGCAACTGGCATGTATTTGTGATGGTTGCCGTATCCCGGGCTCATATAGATGACCTTTTGTAGCCTTCTGAATAAGCAAAGTCAATGGGAAAGCCAGATTCACTGTTACTAATTTAACCACTGCAGTGATTCACTTAATAACTGTGGCAAGAAAGGTCTTAAAATAGGACAAAACCTGTAGTCCAGGTCATAGCATCAATATCAGTTTTTACCCAGATCTAAAAGTATTTATTTATCTCTGCAGCCCATAAAGATTTCTTTGAAACATGGCACCGGATTAATCTCAGCTGCATAGCGAAACCATTTATTTCATTTGCTATTGAGGAATCCATACATCAGCTTGCACCAAAGAGTAATACCGGATGCACAGAGAACCAGGGAGAAGGATTCCCTGAAACTACTTTGGATATTCTTATCATGAACACAATAGATATTGACAATATCATTTGATCCATGATCCAAGGGCAAAATTAATACCACATGTTCACCACATTACATAGAGATTTGATACATGCTTATATAAAAAAGAAAAAGAAAGAAAAGGAAGGGGGAAAAAAACACCATGCTATGATATGCTCTCTTTATCTCCAGGGCAGGTATACATCAGATGTAATAACCCGGCTTTTAAAAACAGCAGGATGAGACTTATTGGTGTTATTCAATTTAAGTAGCTGCAGCTTAGGATCATATGGATACAATAACAGCATTGCTCTATATTTCCTAGAATATGAAGAGAGTGAGAACCCTTGTTTTGGCAACAGGCAAATTAAAAAAAAAAAAGAAGACTTCTGCTGGATGTTTCTCATCCACACACACACGGGTGGGGGGGGGGGGAAGAGACTTCAAAAACTTGCTTTGTCTTTTTTTCCAAAGGAGAAGAAAAATCCGATAAAAGTTTCCCAGAAAAAAATGGATATGCACTTTGCTGAATTACAATATAAATGCCTCACAACAGTACATCAAATTTCCCAGGAATAATATATCCCCTCAAGATAGAGGAAGGATGCCTTCCAATGAACTTTTTAGGACAATATGAAAGGGCAGCCAGGGAAACTGCGGGGCAGTGGAAATTTGAAACACTAGCACTCTCTTCTGTCGTTTGTTTGTCGTCGTTTAGTCACTAGGTTGTGTCTGACTCTTCATGACCCCATGGAACACAGCACGCTGACCCCTCTGTCCTCCACTGCTCCAAAGGTGCTTTTTCAGGAGGCAACTGGACTTTCTTGTTTCGTTTCTCATCCAAGAAGCTTCTTCAGCTCTGACTGGATGGGGAAGAATGGAAAGGATTTATACTCCTTGCAGACAAGCTGGGCATTTGCATCCTTTTGGAGGGGCATTGAGGGACACAGTGGCTCAGTGGCTAAGATGCTGAGCTTGTCGATCAGAAAGGTCAGCAGTTCGGTGGTTCAAATCTCTAGCATCACGTAATGGCGTGAGCTCCCGTTACTTGTCCCAGCTTCTGCCAACCTAGCAGTTCGAAAGCATGTAAAAATGCAAGTAGAAAAATAGGGACCACTTTGGTGAGAAGGTAACAGCGTTCCGTGTGCCTTCAGGGTTTAAGTCATGCCGGCCACATGACCACAGAGACATCTTTGGGCAGCGCTGGCTCTTTGGCTTTGTATTAGAGATGAGCACTGCCCCCTAGAGCTGGAAACTACTAGCACGTATGTGTGAGGGGAACCTTTACCTTTACCTTACAACTGCAAAATCCAGTTTGGCAGATTTTTACCATTTTAATTTTCTACAATTTTATAGTAATTTCCCCCCAACTTTAATTAAAACTATTGGACTATATGCTGAGCACTACGAACAGGAAAGATACATACTATTTCATTCTAATTATTAACACGAAGATGAGCAGTCAAGGAAATTTGATAGACAACCTGAGATGTAATCTATGTTGTTTACACAATACAAATACTAACATTTTGAGCTAGTTAAAGGTGTTTAACAGGTGTTAAAGGGGGGGGTCATTGAGACACTTGGAGATTTATCTGTGTCCTCAGGGTCACCTGAGTAGTGCAAATGGTTCCTGTAGTCTGCCATTTTTCTGAAAATCCATTCATACTCCCACAATATTCAAAGGGTATTCATCCCAAAGTGCATAGCTAAAAGTCTATGGAGACTCTTTGGGACAGTGATGATCTGGAAGACTGAGAATCTCCATAGAGACTGTCTTCCACTGCTTCCTCAAGTCTGCTGAAACTAATGTCCACTGTTCTATGACACTATCAAACCATCTCATCCTCTGCCATCCCCTTCTCCTTTTGCCTTCCATCTTTCCCACCATGGAGGTCTTTTCCAATGGATCCTCTTTCCTCATTTGGTGGCCAAAGTATTCGAGCTTCAATTTCAGGATCTGTCCTTCCAAAGAACAGTCAGGGTTGATTTCTAACTCTCTTTCTACAATACAATAAACGCTGAAAACTGCCACCAAGTCAGTAAGAAGGGAGAAAAGTTGCTGGTTTTGTCAGTACAAACTCCCAAAAGCAAAGCAAACCAAAACAACAAGGGGAAAGAACTGATGTCATTTGGATGTTACTGTTACTTCTGCTGGATTCTTTGAGGGCAAGGCTGGTCAAAGTGTTCCTTGGATACTGCATCCCCTGCCTAAATATCATTTCAAAATGGTATTTTGCCCTCTGATGTGAATGAACAAAGAGACCAACAGACATATCTGAGCACTTGTGCTATGAACAGTTACCTCCCCAGCTTAACAAGACTGTTGATCTCTGCTACTGAAGCAAAATGGGAGCTGATTATATAATCATGTAATGCATTGCAGCTCATCTGTTTGCCCAGATCCAAAAAACTCCTGGACAGATATCATGGGAAGCCCTGGGATTTTCTTCTGAAGTCTTTCTGAATTAACTACTAATGGGGAGCCTTCTTTGATAGCTCTGTTGTAATTAAGTGCAGCTGGATGAAAAATCAGCCACAAAGGGAACTCAAGTTTGTTTATCATTATTCCTGATTTTGCTAGCAGATGTTTTGTGAGTACCTTTGTAGCGGGCTTAATTTGTCTTCGCTTAATAGGAAGCAGGTAAACTTTGATTAATAAACTGAACAGTCAATTGCTTAGTTGCTTTCAGAGATGTCACACTATGATTACAATTTTGGGGACTTACCGATTCAGATTCCACAGCCGGCTCTAGCAAGCAGTAGATGGTGTGACATCTATATGTATGTAAGAAGACCATGAGATTCTAATTGTCCTCTCAGCAATATAGAGACCACATAAATCATCATGTATTTTAGGATTTGGTGCTTTTATAATGTCTGGAGATAGTACTTTTTGATGTTGTTAGCTGGGGACCATATTATTATTTTATAGTTTGTCACACAATCAGCCAGATATTTAGACTGGAATTGGCATTTTTACCCACTTATGGAGTTCTTCCCAAAGACCTGAGATGGGCGCAGATGTTGATGCTTGATGATGTTAAAAGTATCATCACATGATACAAGCTGTTTGGAGTAAAGCTGCCTTCTACAATTGAGTGATGGTGAATTTGTCAATACTGATGGTGTTCAAGTGGTACTCCAGATGTTTTGGAATTGAACCCAAGTCATCTATTGCTATTGCTACTATGGTACCTTGGCTTTCTTTTGCGACAGTTGTTCTACTTCCATTTGCAGGTCTTTGTGTTTTATTATCTTCTCCAGTTCTTCCTCTTCTATTCTACTGTCTCCAAGTGCTGCCACTTCTACTATCCATTTCCCCCCCCTTTTAAATCAACATTTGTTAAGTCTGGTGTATTATTAAGCTGAGCACCATACTGATTGACATCACCAATGAATGTAAATTCTGGGTTTTCAGCTTCACCCTCTTATTTTTAAAGTATGTTAAGTCAGTATAAAACTTAACACATTCATTTCTGGAAAAATCAATACTATACTTTATTTGTTCTGTTTGGGGAATGTCCTATAGACCCCATAGAACTCTAAGCTGTAGAATAATTGAAATTTACTTCTGGGCGTAAACAATTGTCTCTAAGGCCAATACATGACAACAAAAAGGTTCCAAGGAAAAGGAAGTCAGCAGTGCATTGTACCCCATTACACACCAGCTTTGGTTTGTACAACAGCTGAACAAAGAGGAAAGAGGTCCCTTCCCAACATTAGACAGCCTGATGCAACTGCTTGAGATGGTGTATCCTATGACCAGGGAGCAATCATACCCATGTGCATAATTCTGTTGGTCCCACACCCATTCAACTAGCCTTCTGGTTCATCAGCAGGACCAGTGTAAAATTCAAAAATCTAACTTTTTTCCCCACATGGAATTGTGAGAAAGGCCATTCACTCTTTTATCTCAGGCCACAAGGTGTTGTAGAACTATCCTGGGGATGCTGAAACAGCATTTCTGAGTATTTTACTCACAGTTAAGATGGCAAAATGTTATGCTTTCTTTGTTTTTGGATTTTTCATGTCTCTGCATTCTGCATAATTTAACAAATTAGATAATGCCTTTTAAAGTTGGAACATCTGTGCTTTTTCTCTGATGCTTTTGCACACCTGCAATGTTTTGCAACCAATTTTCTGAATAAAATGTCTTTTTATATGTTATGCCAATCTGATGCACAGTTCCTCTCATGTATCAGCTTTTAATATTAGGAGGAGAAGAGAGTGAGAAGATTTTGGAGAAAAGAGATATGGCAAGTTATATCCCAGCAAACTGATGTTGATGGTTGTGGAACATGTGGATAGATTTTCTTTAGGATGATCTCTCCTCAAGCTGGTCCTTCAGGACTTCCAATGGGGTACCTATTGCCCAAGAGTGGGCTTCAAAAAATTTAGCAAAGGGTTCTCTGCCTGGGTTGCTGGGTGGGCATGGCCATGCAACAATTGCCCAGCCATATACATTGGACAAACCAACAGGAGAATAAATGCACGCATCGCAGAACACAAAAACGCAGTCAGAAGACAAGAAAATACTTCCTCCCTCTTCCAGCACCTTAAAGCCACAGGACATGAAATTAATTTCGAAGGAACCAAATTAATATCCAACACTGAACACTCCAGCAAGAGAATAATCAGGGAAGCCGTCGAGATAGAGAAACACCCCCATAACATGAATAGACGGGACGATACCTCCCGCCTACCAGACATCTGGAAGCTAGCCCTCACCAACAAACGAGTCCCAGCCACAAAAACCAACACCAGACCCAAAACAACACGGGACACCACCACCAATACCCCTCATCAGACCCAGGCCCAAGCCCAAACTATAAACAAAGGACAACCACCATCCAGGAAACAGACTATGGCTGCTGCGCCAGCTGTCACACCCCTGACCCCAAAACCAAACAAGCTGACACGCCAAGAACACAGATTCAGACCCCAAACTCGAAGCCAGATTAAAACCCAGAATGCTACATCACAGCCACCCACTCAGGATATCACATCAGAAAACTCAGGAAATTACACCACAAGAACTCTAGAAGTTGCAACACAGCAAATGACCCAGGATATCACAGCATAAGACCAAGGATACCACAGCAATAAATCTCACAAGGTCATCACACAACCCATTACCCAAGCCGTTACTACACAGGAGGCTAATGGAAAAGAGATCAAAACACAAACAACCCAGGAGATTACAACACAGGACCCAGGATACCACAACAAAAGAACTCGCAAGCCCATCACACAATCCATTACCCAAGCCATTAAAACACGAGAGGCTAATGAAAAAAGCTCACTACAAAACAAACGACCCAGGAGATTACAGCACAAGATCCAGGATATCTCCACAACAAAACTCACAAGGCCATCATACAGCCCATTATACCAACATCAACTCCATCAACCAATCAAGAGGGAGCAGCACAGCCAACCAGCCCAGCACACCAGCCCCCACCACCAGTATATATATAGAGACGACAGCTCTGATCACATACTGCTTACACTGGCACAAAGCCAAAAGCACCAGCCTGAGGATGGCGAGTGGGACCTCGCCGAAACATCGCCAAGATACTCTTAATCTTACATCGGAAAAGACCCGAACACACCTAGACCTACATATATACTCTATATATACTGTATATACTGTATATACGGTATATACTGTATATGCCGTATATACCGTATATACCGTATATACCGTATATATATATTGTGTGTGTGTGTGTGTGTGTGTGTGTGTTTGTTTTCTGAGGTTCTCGCGGGTATTTGTATGTGGATCTTTGTTATTGGGTTTTCTCCGTGTAAAATTGGAAGTATCTAGGCGACGCTTCGATGAAGTCTCATTCATCATCTTCAGGCTTGTGTCTTCGGCTTAGTGCTTCTCGGAGTAAAGCCGAAGACACAAGCCTGAAGATGATGAATGAGACTTCATCGAAACATTGCCTAGATACTTCCAATTTTACGCGGGAGAAAACCCGAACAACCAAAGATCTATCTATCTATCTATCTATCTATCTATCTATCTATCTATCTATCTATCTATCTATCTATCTATCCCCGCGAGAACCTCAAAAACATTATATATATATATATATATATATATATATCACACACACACACACACACACACACACTACAATATTGCAATATGCCCTGCCCTGACACAGGAAGCCTAGTACTTTGAGCAATCATGAAAGAATAGGGGAATGTGTCATGTGGCTTACTCACTCTGCTCTTCATTCACAGCATTTGAAAACTGGTGACCCAAATGCTTAAAACTAAAAATATCTTCTAAAAATAGGTCTAGATATCAAATACGATTTCGATCCAGAAATTCAGAAGTATTTAATTCCCACATCACACCCATCTAAATGCAGCAAAACATTTGCTGTCTGTTTTCAAGTATATTCTGGCACAATTTGGATTCCTCTCAGCCAACAGCATTGTATCTGTTTCCATGTTTTTGTAGCCATAGCCACTAGTAAGAACATGAATTCTCCTTCCTGTTGGCTACAGCTCAATGGGGATGACCATTAACTATCCGCTCCATCCCACTTCTCTGGCCACAGAGAATAAAACAAAAACATTGACTCTGAATTCTAGGCGTGTTTGTTATGATTTGTCTAGAGTAGCTTTTGCTGAGTTTGTTTTATTACTCTGTTCCTCCATGGCCATTCACCATCACATGTACCTCTGTAGTGACATTCAATCCAGAGAGGTTTATGTTAGATTTTAATCGATTCTCTTTGCAATGATAGAATCACAGAGCTAGTTATCTGGGGTCACCATGTTGAGAAAGGACAGTCTCATTTGTGGGGAAAACTTTCATTATTATTCATTCCTCTTCAGACAGCTAATATTGTTGTTCCATCTTCTACGCCTCCTGTTGCTACTTTTTAATAATTGCTTTTGTACATTCTTCTAAATGGGTTTAATGAGTCAGAAATTGAATTTATAACTAAGTTGTACTTAAGCGTATTCAGAGCATAACAACATCATGCATTTTCGTACAAATATTTTCTAATTTCAAATTTGTGTCTGATCATCTGCTAAGGAAGGGATTCATTCTTATTAGTCTATGTTTTTGCCTTATTTGGAAGGCTTTTTCACAATGCTGTTATGATTAATACAAGACATTTAGCAAATTTATAAAGTTTTGGGTTTTTTGGGGGGGAGGGGGAGTAGATGTAATTGAAAACTGCTTTTCCTAATCTGGTGCCCTCCGTTGGCCATGTATAAGAATTGATGCCCACCATAACTCAAATACACCCGGCTGGGGAAAAAATGGTCTTAGCTTTTCATGTGAATTGGAGACACAGCATTCTGTGGTTTAACATTTAGGAAGAATGTTGAAACAAAGCAAAGCTAATAATAATAATTGAAACTTAATATCTTGGAAGCTGTATTGGCCATGATACATGTGGTCCAGCAGAAGCAATACCAGGAATTCAAGAGACAGTGGAGGTGCCATCCAAATTCCTTCAAGGTAAAATTTAAAACACATTTGTGGGTTTCTTTTCAAAGGAAAGATCAAAAGAGTTTGAAGAATGCAAAAAACCCCAGAAATTAAAGAAGATTAATAAAAATTCTTAGCAGCGAAGAGAAAGGCTGGCATGAAACTTCTCTGCCCTAGGATAGTCCAAGAACTTTGGCCTTTTTTGCCCTGAATGTAACAAATGGACACCTTGAAGAATGGATGGAAAAACTGAGTTAGCAGAGATGGACAAATTAACGGTTTTAATTAAAGAATATAGACAATTTTGTTTCTACTTGGAAACCACTTCTAGACTTTGTACTCGAGGCAGAAAAAAAAATGAAAATTTGACTTTGGCAATACTGACTACCGGTAGATATGTTGCTATTATAGAAATGGCTATATACTAAGTATTTAAAAATAAATTGTTGAGGCTGTATGTTACTATTTTTACTCTACTGCATTGGAAAAAAAGTGAGACATTAATGTTTTTCTTTATTCTTTTTTTTCTTTCTTAGCCAACACGTCTCTTTCCACTTCTTTTCCTTGTACCATTTCCATATTATCTTTGTTTTCATTTGTAATTTATATTATTATAATATTGTATATTATATTTGTATTTTATATTATATTTTCATTTTATATTATTTATGATGATTTCAATACACACATATATATTATATTTAAATGTATCTCTGTACATAGATACACTATTATTTATCTATCTATCTATCATTTATCTATCAATCATCTATCTATCCACAGCTACTGTATATAACAAATGGCATCTCTGCAAAATGGAAGGAAGTTAAAATCCAACAAAGGTATTAAACATACCAATCCAAGGAATATAAATCAGAGCTCATTCCAAAACTTAAGCTGTCTTTCATCCCAAAATGTCCCAATTTCACTCTGCTCTGGCCATTCTAAAATTGCCGAAACGTTTGGTGAGAATTACAGATAAAAGATAAACAGGTATAGACTCTTTATTCATAAACCGTGTTCAATTCTTGATGAGTAAATTTGATGGGGCATTTTATAAATGTTGCCACTTTATTACATAATTTTGCTACATCCTAGTGATTTTGCTGCCCAAGTACAAACCATATCTAGCTTTGCTAAGGTTTCTTTTTCTTTTTAAAGATCATCCCAGGTCTTCTAACTATAGGGTTTAAAAAAAAACCAAAACAGTCAGGTGTGAAAATTTTTAGCAGATGTAGTCCAAGAAGTGCTGGTTACAAGAAAGGGCAAGAGTCACCAGTATTATTGGCTGCTGCCAAAACCTGCTGTAGCTTTTCCAGCTGGTCTCTCCAATCAGTGATGGGGAGGAGAAGCAGAGAACCCACCATCTCTTTGGTACACCTGGCAAAAGAAAGAGAGGGCCAAACTAATAATGGTGAGGGGCCATATTTTATAGAAGATTGGCTTGTAAGACGCACTTCTCTTGCAAAACAACAAACACAACTAGATTAAGTTTTGGTGAGAAGCTTTAGCTATTTGAAACCACCTTTCTCAATGTTACAGTGGACAGTATTTATTTATATTAAATTTATATTCATTTATATAGAGCAACAAAGATGATTCGGGGACCAGAGGCTAAAACATATAAAGAATGGTTGCTGGAACCAGGTATGCCTTGATTAATGAAAACAAGGACAAGGGGTGACAGGATAACAGTGTTCCAATATCTCAGATGTTGCCACAAAGAAGAGGGAGTCAAGCTATTCTCCAAAGCACCTGAGGGCAGGACAAGAAACAATGGATGGAAACTAATCAAGGAAAGAAGCAATCTAGAACTAAGGAGAAATTTCCTGACAGTTAGAACAATTCACCAGTGGTAGTTTGGAGAACCAGCAAATACCACCTCTGAATGGAGATATACCGTATCCTTCTCCTGCCACGGCCACCAAGCCACACCCACAGAACCGGTAGTAAAAAAAATTGAATCCCACCACTGCCTCCAAGGTCCCTTCCAACTCTGTTATTCTATTCTATATATTTATTAGATCTTTCTTTTGCTCCAGAATTCTGAAGTGATGTTCTTAGCACTGTCTGCTCCATCCTCAAAGTGACTCTATGAAGAAGGTGAAACTAAAAGGGCGGTGGGGGGGGGGGGAATACCTCCATGGCTGAAGGTTGAACTTTGGTCTCTGAAGCCCTAATCCAACACCTTCCTCCATATTATACTGCCTTCTTTTCATCAGATAGTTTACAGGTAATCTTGATCTGCTTGAAAAAAACGCAGGGCCTATAAATCCAATGCCCTGTAGTCACTTCAATAAAGTAGAACAGAGCAAGAAACTGATGCCGATAAGCAATTGACATTCCTTTCTTTGTTGTAAGTATCTTACCTTGTTGTGGGCAATTCCATAAAATTGCCAGAAAGAAAGGCTGAGATTGGTTGAGTTCTACTGAGGACCTCAGGTGGCTTCCTGGGAGCCAATCCGATTCTGCCTCTGGAGCCTGGTTTTGTTTGCAATGTTTTCACACACGTATTTTCAAAGAAAGCTTTTGTTTCACCAACACTGCAACACAGTATGCCACATTGATTTGGAAGTGACAACACCAAAGGGACTCTTGCAAAAGCGACAAAAGCAATGACATCTGAAAATTAAAGCTTTCCTCTCGCTTTGTTCTTTTAGAAATTTAGCTTTCCATTTAAAATTTACACAAAGCTCACGGGAAGGGGACCACCCACTCCCCAGGAATGCATGTCAGTACGCCATTTGGTTATTTCAAAAAAAAAAGAGAAACTAATTCACTCAAACGCTCTCTGATACACTTCCTATACTCTGTGGTAATTCAATTTAAAACCCCCACTTGTATATATATTTCCTCATGCTTTGGTAGAGATTAATTTGTAATGTAGAATAGCTAAAGCTAAACATTTATTTTTTTAAGGACGCACTCTCCAGAATAAGGCCCACAAGAGTGGCTGCTTTTAAAAAAGATTAGAGTTTTGCAAAAGACAGAGCTACTATTCTATACTCAACTTGGTGATATACAATTGCATGTCTGGTAGCATCATGCTGGGCCCAAACTAAAGATCTCTCTTAGATCCGCTTTGCTTTTTTCTGACTTTTTCCTCTTCCTTCAGGTCAGGGGTTGAGGTTTGGTTGCTGCTGCTGCTGCTGCTGTTGTTTTGGTGGTGACTGCCTGGACTAGTCCCTGTGGTTTTCTTGACACGTTTTTTTTTTCCTGAAGTGGTTTGCAGTATTTCACAGGATTGAGAGAGAATATCTGGCCCAAGGACATCCAGCTAGCTTTGGGCCTAAAGACGGCAGGATTAGAACTCACACTCTTGGCTTACTAACCAGGTACCATGCTATCCACTGTACCATATTGGTTTTCCTACTGGTAGTTCCTTGCCTTCCACCAAAAGGGGTTGCTGGCTGCAAATGAAATATGACAAAGCCAAAGTTGAGCAGCCTATGCTTCAAAAGGAGATCTTAGGGCTGAATGAAGTTCTGGCTTTGAAAGCATATGCACATAGCACTCTAAATTTTCCAAGTAGTAGTAGCTATTCCTCAGCTTACAATTGGTCATTTAGTGACTGTTTGACATTCTAACAGAACTACTGGGGTGGTATTTATGACCCAGACTTCCAATGGTCAGGACTTCCCCATGGTCATTTGACCACATTTTGGATGCTTCATCGGCTGGGCCATATTTATGGTTGTTTGCAGTATCCCACGATCCCATGACCACATTTTAAATGGTTTTGCCCAAACCCAGCATTTATTTTCAGCAAAAACATGCCCGCATCAAGCCATTGGCTCAGTTAATGACAGCAGAGTTTACTTAACAGCTGCAAATTTGCTTAATGACTGCCACAAAAAAGTCATAAAATTGGGTGGGTTATGTGTACCAACCTATTTTACAACCCTCATGCTTTATGACCCAGAGGGGCAGGCTCCATTGCAGTCATAACTAGAGGACTATCTGAATTTGTTTTAAGGCATTCCTGAAAGGAACTAAATACACTAGCACATACTGTATGCTCCAGTCACATTGTGCCCAACAAATCTGAATCTCCTCAGAACACATAGAAATACTCATTTATTTATTTCAAATGCTTCCTCGCCACTTCGATTATCAAGACTGTAAGCTTGCTTACATGTTCATTTCCTGGACTAAAATCAATAAGACTTAATTGTGTTCCTTGGGTGGATGGTGCAAAAAAAAAGATGCAGTTTGCCCTTTCCCTCCCTTCTTCCTGCAGGTCACAAGCTCTCTGAAACCAATCGGTGTTCCATTAATACTAATAATATGGGATCTGGATCAATAGTTTTGAAATGAATAAAATATTATTTCCCAGTTTAAAATGTTAAAAAAACATCAGACAACACAGTTTTAAAACTATCGTTAAA
This sequence comes from Notechis scutatus, assembly GCF_049901735.1. Lineage (NCBI taxonomy): Eukaryota > Metazoa > Chordata > Lepidosauria > Squamata > Elapidae > Notechis > Notechis scutatus. The sequence goes on along the minus strand of NC_142009.1, from coordinate 204,478,324 downwards.
AATAACATCTCTTTTCAGATGAATTCAGCTCTTGAAAAAGTAACATACTCTTTCCAGGATATTCATGGACATAGCCTTGTAGGATATGTTATGTTTTTGGCCACAGTATATACGTGAGGTGTTTTTTTTTTGCTTTCAAGATATTAAAAACGGGCAAAAGCTTTAGTAATATAGAAATTTCTTAAATGTGTATGCTGCCAGATTCCCAGGGACTGTAGGCAGTTTGCAATTTTTTGAAAACTTAAGAACAAAAAATAATACAAAAACACAAAAAAGAAATATCACAAGATAGAACAATGTTCTCAAAGAAAACAGATCAAAAGAAAGATAGTGGTGTCAAATCCTTGACAAAGGCTGAGGCAAATGACACATACATACATACATACATACATACATACATACATACATTTTATATGATGATACATATTTATTATATTTATTATATTATATCATATATTATACTATATTATTATATTATGTTATTATATTATACTGTTATGTTATATTATTATATAAGATCAAGACAACTTGGAGAGAAATTATTCAGCTAGTGAAACTACAGAAGGATGTGAAGATTAAGGATAAGACTTGACTACTAAAAAAAAATACAAGGGCCTGACTTTATGTGAAGCCTTAGAGCATGGGTGTCAAACTTGCAGCATCATGTTGTTGTCATGTGATGTTTCGTGATGTTTTTTTCCTTCATGGAGCTGGGGTGGGCATGGCCTGTGCATGATGACTGCCACTTTGACAACCCTGCCCTAGAGACTGCTAAACAAAGGCTCACACAACACAGACTAAGGAGGTCCACTAGAGAAGCAAAGGTCAAGAAAATAAATGTTGTGTTCTCCCCCCCCAAAACCACGCCCCCATCCAACTGCATTGCAACAACACAGTAACAACAGAGCCACCAACAGTGGAAAGTAAATAGTAATGGAAGAACATATGGGAGAAAGAGAAGACACAAAACACTTGTGCAAAGTGGCATAAAGGAGAGCAGATCACAGCAACCTCAGAACAGAAACTAGTCACCATTACAGTAGCATCTGATGGTATCCCTCAGTAAGCCAAGAACATGCTTGCTATTACCTGACCTAGACATTGTGTAGACCTTCTGGCTAAAGAATCTAAAAGCAATGCATGAACATCTAGCACAGAGATGAACAGTAGACAGACCCAGACAGACTAACACAAAGAAGGACTGTGCTGATCACGAAAGTCTTCCATAAGGAAGACCTCCATAAGGAAACCATCCAACTACTGATCAAATACCTGCCTACCCCAACATGGGAAGTTCTATGAGGCATCATAACCCTAAGCTAGAGGACTATATAGGCCACTACATGAGCACATCTCAGAAGAACATTGAGAACAACTCCAGAGGCTCAAAACAACAACTGCATAGACAGATAAAGCAGTCACTCAAGACACGTTCTAGACAGACCAATTTGAGCACAGCCTGGACTGACTACAGGAAAGCTTACAGTGTAGTGCCACATATGGATATGTGAATTCCTGGCACTATACAAAGTCTACACTAAGGACCTTCCTCAGGAACTCAATGAGATTGTGGAAAACAACACTAGAAGTCAACTCAAGACAGCTCACACAAGTGGTCATCAAGTGTGGAATATACAAAATTGATGCACTGACCTTGCTACTGTTCTGAATATATATAATCACAAGGAGTGGATGTAGATACAGGTTAAAGAGTGGAATTACTACCAGCCATTTCCTCTACATGGATGACATCAAACTGCTGATCCACCTGATATGAATCTACAGTGAGGATATTGGGATATCTTTCAGACTAGAGTGGTGTGGCTGGATGGTAGTTAAGACAGGGAAGGTACTGAAGACTGAGTGGGTGGAACTGAAGACTGAGTGGGTGGAACTACCAGTAGGCTCATAGCATTCATACAACTAGCTGCAATACCTTGATATCCACAACCACGTGGGAATTATGAGGCGGAGGCAAGAAAGACAGAAACATACAAGTACATCAAAGGATAAGACAGAACTTGAAGAACCAACTCAATGGGAAGAACAAGATCCATGCCATCAACATGTGTGCCCTGTTAGTCATCAGTTGTCCTGTTGGTTTAGTGAGCTGGCCAAAGGAGAATATGAAAGCTGCCAATCTGAAGACCTGGAAGCTCCTTACAAACTATGGAGGTTTCAACCCCAAGTTCACATTGAAGGGGGTGTGAAAAGTAAATACCAAAGAGGTTCCACAGGTGGTAGGAGCATTTGAGACAATAATTCTGAAGCTTGGAAACCCAGGAACAACATCAGAGTTCTCTGTTCAGAAGAATGCAAAGCTAAAAATGGCTAAGGTACTGTGCAGAACCCTCAAATTCCAAGGCTGCTGGTGGAGGACATGAGATTAAGGAAGATGCAGAGCATCCATAGCAGTGAGAAGGGATTTTTTTTATAGCAAATCATGATGCATTTTTCGACCTATGCCCAGCAGACAACTTGTGTACTATCTATTTATACGGTCCTTGTTGTCATAGAATCCATTATGAGAAATCATAGGATTTTGTATTAAAATAAATCTGGAATGGGGCTTCTTTGAATTAAAATAAATCTGGAATAGGCACTTTTTTTTCCCTTTCTCCTTTTTTTCCACTGCGCAGGCTTATCCTGACACTGATGTAGAGGCTTTCTCAGTACAAAGGTGATCAGTGCCAAGATCACAAGAGCCAACATCAGAATCAGTGGAGGCTTTCCATAAGACACCCTTTTAGATCTCCAGGAGGGGAAAAGGGAAACTGGGCTTACTGACAATACTCAGTAGTGACATTCAAAACATCTCACAGAGTTTTCTTGGCCCCTGCCTCTATTGGCTTGTTATAGATATCATTCTGATGAGTGCACTGTATAGCACAAAGAGCTGAGACTTTTGTCTGGTTCCAACAGATTTTGGAGAGCATCATATAAAGACACAAGAAGACCGCAAAAGAGAGAAGAAGAAAAAAAACACACACACTGGGACTCCAGCTCATCCTGATGAAGATGTGTGTTGCTGAACAAAGATCAAGAGAAAGAAACTGGAATATTTTGGGCACTTTTGAAGGGGAGATGGAGACCATCTGGGGAAAAGGATGCTGTGAGGAAGAGTGCCAGGACAGAGATAAAAGTGACGGCAAAGGAAATAGTGGCTTGGAAACATCAAAGGGCAGGACTGAACACACAGGGCGGGGGTGGTAGGGGGTGGTGGAATCATCTTGAATTAGAACAGGAAAATGTTAGGATCCAGAGGTAGAGCTTGAGATCAAGGTACTCAGCTGGCTCTAGATCAAGCGTTGGGGGTCTGGGTACAAAGTCTCATTTCGGAAACCAGACATTCTAAAGCACAGACAGCAAGCCAAATCAAATAAGAAGGCAGGTAACTGGAGCCAAGAGTTCATTGCTAGAGTTTCTGCACCATATTAAATGCCACCCAGTAGGCAAGCAACCCCCACCCCACCCCCCCAAGGCATCTATGCCTAGGCTATAGAATTTGTCAGCATCAAATCAAGCAACTCTCAGACTGCAAGGGCATTTGCTATCCCTTTTAATAATTTGAAGGGAAGAGATTTGCATGGAGAAGTCTGCTAATTAGTTGCAAAGGACTAGGAGGAAATGGTATAAGCCACTAAAGTCAGAATGGGACAAATCTGGAATTCTATAACATGCTGGTTTCAGAAACCTGTGTCAAAGACTGAACCTTGGGAATTGGGTTTTGAACCCAAACCCAGCACTTTTGGAATGTGTAAATGGTGACATAGAGATATTATAAACCTCAGACCTTTTCAATATTAAAAGCTAGAGTTTTTACATGCTCCAAGGCTAATGAAAGGCAGCATTCACATTTTGATATAAAGTAATTCAGGTCTTCCAGATGATAGTTCATGAAGGTCCTTTGAGAGCTGATGTGGGAAATCCCTGCGCATAGGCTAGCTCAGTTATTCAGGAGGATGATCCATATGTTTTTCTATTGCAGTACATTTCATTCTAGGAGTATCTGTGTGGCAAAGTGATTATTAATGAACTGGGCCCATTCTGTAGAAATTGTACATAATTCAGAATTTAATGACTGACCCAAGCACGTCTACTTTCTTCTTGGGACCAAGAAAGTCTAGAAATGAAAAGAATCACATCAGTTCTGTGAACATTGTGATTACTCTCAAGTTTAAGAATGACTATGGAATCCAACCACCTGGACTCAGGTCCTACACAATTTGCATAATGCATGAATCAGCTGTACTTTTAAGAAATTCAATGTGTTCTGACACAGGTAGAAGTGTGAAAACAGGACCAAAAGGAATGGAGTACAGAAGACATTTCATAGTTTCACATTAGAATGGTTTAAAAAACTGCTTCATTAGAATTATAATACACATTAATTTACTTTCCAAACCAATATTGAAACTGGGACATGTAGAGCATACAAAACATTTGCTAGACCAATACTCGAATACAGCGCATCAGTCTGGAATCTGCATTACATAACGGATATTAATACCGTCCAGAAAGTCCAGAAATATTTCATGAGAAGAGTTCTCCACTCCTCTACTCGTAGCAGAATACCTTATGCCACCATACTTGAAATTTTAGACCTAGACAACCTAGAACTATGCCGCCTTAGGTCCGATCTAAGTATAGTACATAAAATTATCTACTGCAATGTCCTACCTGTCAAGGAATACTTCAGCTTCAACCATAACAATACAAGAGCACACAATAGATACAAACTCAAGGTTAACCACACTAAATTTGATTGCAGGAAATACGACTTCAGCAACAGAGTGGTCAATGTCTGGAATACTCTAACTGACTCTGTGGTTTTTTTTCCCAAACCCCCAAAACTTTAACCTTAGACTGTCTACTATTGATCTCACCCCTTTCCTAAGAGATCTGTAGGGGGCGTGCATAAGTGCACCAACGTGCCTACCATGCCTGTCCTATTGTTTCTTTTTTATTCGTATTCATTTCATGTATTCATAACCATGATTATACTTATACCTGTTATCTAATACTTGCTTGACATATAAATAAATAATAAATAATTAAAATAGATCCTTCCATATCCTACTTCTCTAAACTTTGAAATACAAAATTGTGAAGTGTATGCATTACTAAAATAATAGGACAGTGAAGATTGGCATGAATTTGCCTCCAGGAAGTGCTTCTTCTGCCTTGATATGGTGAAGGATCTAGCCATTCTATCTTGATGAAGAATCACAGTGAGACAAATCTGCCTTGATCGGCCTCTTTCCTTTGCAAATGAGGGCTTAGATTTGGCGGTATATGAACACAATTCCTTGCCACTGCACAGTACTTTGTTTTGCTGCAAACAAAACCCTAATTAAATGAAATGCTCTTTGCAGAACCCAACAGTTGCACGAAATATATATATATATATATATATATATATATATATATATATATATATATATATATATATATATATATATATATATATATAAATGTTTCAACTCCATCAACCAATCAAGAGGCAGTAGCACAGCCAACCAGTCCAGCAACCCCATCCCCCAGTATTTATAGAGACGGCAGCTCTGATCACACACTGCTTGCACTGGCACAAAGCCGAAGCACCAGCCTGAGGATGGGACTCGCCGAAACATCACCAAGATACTCTTATACACAGGAAAGACCCGAACATACCTAGGCCTACATAAATATATGAATGATATATATATATATATATATATATATATATATATATATATATATATATATATATATGTATGTATGCTAGTTCGGTATTTTCCCACGCATAGTAGTTGTGCTTTTAAAGTTGTAGCAACGTTTGACAGAATCAGGTGATGTACTTCATACATGTACTTACATACATGTAAGTACCGCAAACTTAAGAAAACATATATATAACATATATATAACCCGCCCTCATGAACAGACGAGTACCTAACATGAAGAATGACACCAGACCCACACCCACCAGAGCCACACAAGATGCCACCACCACACTTCCACGTAAAAGCAGACTCACACCCACACAGAAGATGAGACACACCACGGACCAGAAGCCGCACTGCAGCTGCATCACTACCCACTTCAAACCCTCCGAGCCATACATGAAGCGAACTGACCCCACCATGAAGATGCAGCACGACCACGAACTCGAAGCCAAACAGCAAGATCACAGCTCACCAGCTCAAATCCCCAGCAACTAAGACTAACCTGAGCACAACCAAGCCCCCACCTGAACAGAACACACCTCCAGCCAATCAGAACACAGCCAACCCCCAACCAATGAGAACAGACCCCACCCAATCAGAACACAGCCAAGCCCCCACCCAATCAAGTCACACCCCACTAGCAGTTAAAAGGAAGAAGCAGCTGCAAGCTCACATCACTCTGAGAAGCACAGAGCGGAAGACACAAGCCTGAAGATGATGAATGAGACTTCATCAAACGTTGCCTAGATACTTCCAATCTACGGGAGAAAACCCAATAACAAAGATCCATCCATATATATATATATATATATATATATATATATATATATATATATATATATATATATATATATATATATATATATATATGTTTTTGAGGTTCTCAGTATTGTGATCTGTGGTTATATGTTTTGGTTTATTCAGATCATGCTGTTGTCGTCTGTCAGTCAGATTTACAGTGTTCAGATTTGGCAGAGTTTGCTGTGCCAGAATGTTTTTCTTCATCCTGATTTGTCTGGTCTGTGTTTTGTCAGCTCGGTTGCTTCAGCAGAACACAGCAAACTCGAGACCAATAAACACAGACCAAGACTCCAACCAATCAGGATGAAGAAAACCATTCTGGCAGCAGCAATAGGCTGCCCCAAATTCAAATCTGAAACTACTGTAAAGTCTGACTCACAGACGGACACAGCACAGAAGCCTGATGATGGCAGATGAGATTCTGCTGAAACGTTGCTACAACTTTAAAAGAACTACAATGACGGGAAATACCCAAACCAAGACACCATACATAATATATAAAACTTAAGAAAATATATATATATATATATATATATATATATATATATATATATATATATATATATATATATATATATATATATATATTGGAAACACCTTCAAATATATATTAACATGCAATAAAACGTGTTGTTGTTTTTTATACATGATGCACATGATAATGAAGAAATGAGATAGAATGAACTTTTGCTTGAATAAATACAAAATGAAACTGAAAAAAAAGGGCATTTCTTAGTCTACAAAGTCAGATATTTCTACTAAAAGGAGGGTCATGCTATGGCAGATCCAGATAGCATATTTCAAGAAATTTGCTAATCACTGAATTTCCCCCCCAAAAGATGGCATAATATTGAATGTTTTGTTTCCCCTTGGGAATTTTGAAGTAAGCTAGGATATATTCAACAAAGTTAGTGAAATGTGAGTTCTTGTCAGATGGAAGTCCACAAATATTTTGCGAGAAATTTGGGAATATCAGTAAGACTGGAGTAATTCATCCTATTCCTAAATGTATAAATAGAAAAACTGTTACTCAAATCATTTGAAAAAAATTGAATTTAAAATATACTCTAAACTGAAAGAAGGGCAAGGAATTTATTATGACATGCTTATTAAAAAGCTTTGATTCTCTAATTTTAAAGATGATTTCTTTTGGAGAAAAAATAGTCCATCAGAAATAATAAATTACGTTGTATGATGTAATGTCCTACACACCTACCTTTACATAACTCTTGTGGATTTCAATTGCTTACTTCCTTACTGAAATTTGCTCCAAAAGGGTGGTGACCTTCCAGGGAAGATATGGAGGAGGTGGGGAGTTGTACAGGAAAAGAGAAAAATATTTTCTTTTCATATTTGATGACATCCTCCTGTTGGCCGAGCAACATTTGGGGCTTACTTTTAAGTAAGCCGGTAGACAGTGGTAGCCTACACCAATATTCAGGAGAAGCAATTTTTTGTGGGGGGACATTCATGTGTCATCTATGGGAGGCAAGTAGGGAATACATTTTGATGCCAGCTTTCATGAATTTATCTTTCCAGAAAAAGACTTTCAAAATCTTTAACTCCGTTTGTGTGATTCTTCTTAATTGCGTATGAGAGCTTGAGAAGCTGGAAGTTATGAGTACACAACAGGAAGGGAGGCAGCTTCAATGCTCTCGATTGAAAAATCAAATAAAATGGAAAAAGAGCAGAAGCAATCAGACCTGCAGATGGTTAACATTTCCATTTGCACTCCTTCTCTCCCTCCCTCCCTCCCTCCCTGGAAGTATTGTTTTTATTCTGCAGTTAAATCTTCCCAGACTTTAGGTCTTGTTTGATCTAAAGAAGAAAAAGTTGCCACTGCTTTGCTGAGAGCGAGAGCTGCTGCACCCCTGGTAGGATTAAGAAGCAAAAGGTCCCATTCCTACATAGGATCATTAATCCATTTAGGGGAAAAAAAATGGAAGGAAAGAAAGAAAGGATTTGCAAGCTTTTGGGAATTTTACTTTTGTCTTGCCAACCCTTGATTTGAAATATGTCTCTTTTATTTTGTAAAACATGTCCCCACACTGATGGCTGACACAGCGGGCTTGTGAGATTTGGGCTTGGTGTGCTGCATGTGGCTGGACTGTACATTTTCAGCTGTGCTGAAAGAACCCCCCACAAAAAAACACCATTTAGGAATATGAATCATCCTGAGCCTGCTCCCACAAGATCATGTTGCATAAATATACATGGGCTGAGAGCTCTGTGTGGCAAGGCTCCCACAGAGAGCCGGCTTCCCTCTTTTCCCTTTATAGTTTCTGTCCCTTGTATTAGGAAGTTCCTTGGAGGTGCTACTTTGGCTGTTTCTTCATTAGAAAAGAAAGATGCCAGCAGTTTAATTTTTGCAACCATGTCACTGTCTTCTACAGTTACAGTTTACTTAAAGACTTGAGTTTTGCTACTACAGATAGTCCTCGACTTACAACAGTTCATTTTGTCACAGTTCAAAGTTAAAACAGCACTGAAAAAAAGTGACTTATAGCAATAGCACTTCGACTTATATACCGCTTTACAAAAGTGCTTATAGTCAAGGCTATGGTTTTCCCAGTTGCAATATATGGCTGTGAAAGTTGGACCATAAGAAAGGCTGAGCGCCAAAAAATTGAGGCCTTTGAACTATGGTGCTGGAGAAGACTCCTGCGAGTCCCTTGGACTGCAAGATGATCAAATTGGTCTGTCCTAGAGGAGATCAACCCTGACTGCTTTTTAGAAGGCCAGATCCTGAAGATCAATACTTTGGCCACCTAATGAGAAAGAAGGACTCACTGGAGAAGAGCTTAATGCTGGGAAAGATTGAGGGCAATAGAAGAAGGGCATGACAGAGAATAAGGTGGCTGGATAAAGTCACTGAAGTAGTAGGCATGAGCTTAAATAGACTCTGGATGACGGTTGAGGACAGGAAGGCCTGGAGGAACATTGTCCATGGAGTTGATTTCACAACTAACAACAACAACAACTGCTTTACAGTGCTTTTACAGCCATCTCTAAGTGGTTTACAGAGTCAGCCTATTACCCCAACAATCTGGGTCCTCATTTTACCCACCTGGGAAGGATGAAAGGCTGAGTCAACCTTGAGCCTAGTGAGATTTGAACTGCCAAATTTCAGGCAGCAAGCAGTCAGCAGAAGTAGTCTGCAGTACTGCACTCTAACCACTGTACCACTGCAGCTCATATGAACATGTTTCATACTTATAACCATTGCAACGTCCCCATGGTCATGTGATCAAAATTCACACGCTTGGCAACTGATTCATATTTATGATCATTGCAGTGCCCTGGGGTAATGTGGTTCCCCTTTGTGACCTTCTGACAAGCAAAGTCAATGGGGAAGGCAGATTCACTTAACGCAACCAACTGCATTGATTCACTTAACAACTGGAGCAAGAAAGGTCATTGAATGAGGCCAAATTCACTTAACAATTGTTTCACTTAGCAACAGAAATGTTGGGCTCAATTGTGGTCATAAGTCGAGGACTATCTATACCATCAGGCCACTCGGGGTTTAGAAAGCTCTAAGCTAAAATTAGGAGCATTACTAGTGCGCTGTTTCAAAAACCCAAGTCCAGAAATTGAAGGCAGATGGAATTATTATTTATTCCTTCTATAAATCTTTCAGATCAAAATGCCAGGTAAAGAATAGGCAGATTCTTTTAACCAAAGTTCTAGTAGTTTGCTCTATGTTTTCCAATCCATGTACCAGTAATTTACTATGTATGGTGGCAAGGATTAATTCTTCCTGGGAATGGTTAAGGGGGATGAAAGTTTGTGTTGGATATCCTGGAATTGGGAAATAATTCCCCTCCTGGTTCTCATGTGGGACTGGGGATTAATTTTCTGTCTATTTTTCTTCATCTTGTGCATTGCAAGAATAGAGTACTTGCTTAAAACCATTTAGAAATATGTGTTTGGAGAGAAAGTTCATGCCTATTCTTACCTATTACCTTAAGATAATCTGCACCAGTGGATTTTTTTTCTTTTAAAACAACAACAATTTTGCAACTTTATGGTGTGTGAACTTCAACCCCCAGATGACCCTGAAGTTGAAGTGGAGTTGAAGTCCACACAACTTAAAGCTACCAAGGTTGAGAAGCACTGATCTAGATTATAGAACATCTAGGGATGAACCCAGTGACATTTGGGTCCTGATAATTATTCAGACAAAATAATTGTGATTGGATATATATTACAATTCTATTCCTATTTATCCTGAAGAAAGATGTGCCATATTCAGATATGATTTGCTTCTGAATAAGCATATTACACATTATTGGAGTTTCAATAAATCTAGCCCTTATAAGGACAAGCTTCTTTGCTTTTTTAAAAACAACAGTTTTTACTTCGTTATACCTGGTTTATTCAAACAGCACCTTCTTCTAGCATCCTTGATAAAAGAGAGCAAGCAAGACACCTGAGATCCTAAATCCTTCCTTGGGTATGTAAACAGGCATGTTGGCTTTTTTGTCATTTGGAAAAATAATTTTGTGTGTGTGATCAAATAGCCCAACAGCTCAAAGTATACGATAAACAAAATGTGCCAAATAATGATCACATACTAATTAAGTTAAATGGCACAGCTGGATGGTATGCTTTCATTTACTACAAAGTCAAGGTACCCTCAGGACATTTCTTTGTGGGTTTGTGTAAAGATGAAGGGAAGTATGTTGTTCTATTCAGGGTTTATTTTAAAAAAAAACTAAAAGAGAAAAGCATGGGGAAATTTGGAAAAAATACCTCACTTGAATTTATATTCCCTTTGTGATCCATCAAGGAGGATTCATCTCTTATTCAAATGACAAGTCAATATGTTAGTTGGATCAAAGGCCATTAATAAGATGCTAAAAATGCTTCTGAGGAACAAGGGGATTTCTTTAACAACTCATAAAGTGCTTTTTAATCCATTTCTGACTTGTTAAATTCTCACAGATTGTTCCATCATGAGGCAGTCTCAATGACAGTTGGTATGAGGAGAGGCAAAGAGAGAGAGAGAGATAAGGGACTGGGTTTCAAGCAAGGACAGCCGGCTGATGACATCTTCTCTGTCTCAGACTCCCTCAGTTTTAGTCAGAAAATTTCAGGTGGAATGCTTTTATGACTCATTTAGCCTGGCTACAATACAAGCCAAATGCTCCCCCCCACTTTAAAGTTCCAAAGGATTGTTCATGAAACATTGTGCAACAGCATCTTCCGTTAACAATGGTGTCTTTTCTTCCCAACACAGGATGCTGGAAATCCCAAGGACATTCACAGGAATTCCTTCCACTCTGCCCTCCAAAGATGCCTTGTAAGAATGTCAATGGCTGTAATTCAGCATGTCTAAAAGATATGAAAAGTGGCACTTGTACTGGAGCGCCCTGTCCATAATAATCCCCATTAACTCCAGCAAATGTTAAGAGCCAGAGAAAACTACTTAGTACGTGCTACTTGGCAACTTTGGAATAGGCACTCAGTCTTATAGAATAACAGAATAACAGAGTTAGAAGTGACCTTGAAGGTCTTCTAGTCCAAAGCCCTGCCTTCTAGTTCAACCATTTCAGAAAAATGGTTGTCCAATCTTTTCTAAAAATCTCCAGTGTTGGAGCACCCAAAACTTCTGCAGGCAAGTAGTCCCACTGGTTAATTGTTCTAACTGTCAGGAAATTTGCTCCTTAGTTCTAGGTTGGTTCTCTCCTTGATTAGTTTCCATCAATTGCTTCTTGTCCTGCCTTCAGATGCTTTGGAGAATAGATTGACCCTGCTCTTCCTTGTGGCAGCCCTTCAAATACTGGAACACTGTTATCATGTCACCTCAGTCCTTCTCTTCATTAAACTAAACATAACCAATTCCTGCAAACACTCTTCACCTCCTTCTAATCTTCTTGGTTGCTTTTCTTTGCACTTTCTCTAGAGCAGGGGTGTCAAACTCACACCCCATGGGCTGGATGCGTCACGTGCTGGCCCGCCCCTGCCCAGTTTAGCAAAGGAGGAAAAAGTCCTGATACATCATATGATGCTGCCATGATGATGTGAGTTTGACACCCCTGCTCTAGAGTCTCGTAGCTAACATGGAACCACCAAACTCAGAGGCAGTATACCCCTTAAAGTTGGATACAAATGAAAAAAGAAAGCTGCTTAGATGGCCGATTTGTGGGTTTCCCAGAGGCATCAGACTAACTCTAGCTGAAAGCCAGATTCTAACCTAGGTAGAGCTTGGTCTGATCATTTTCTTAATTCTTCATTGCAGACCATATAAGGCCTTAGGCATTTTTAATTCAGTATTATCAACATTCACTCACCCATACATAAAGCATATTACACACACACACACACACACACACACACGATCCTATGATTTTTTCCTCAATGATAGGATATATGTGATGACCTGGGGCATGGCACAAAGGCAACACAGTCACATAAGTAAGAAGAGTCCCTTTAATACCTCCAACATTGCCTCAAATGTCCAGGTTACCTTCAGCTGGAGGGAAAAACTCTCCCAAGAACAGTCTTTAAGTAGAGGAAATTCAGTCTGAAAACAAAGTACATACAAACTGTAAATAAAAATCCACACAAACCACACTGCAGTAATTAACTTGACAGGGCAGGAGAAGGAATTGCAGACTTGAAAGGTCAGCAAAACACACACAGCTGGGAAGACGCCAGGAACCCAGATAAGCCTGGACAGTAACAGATAACTCACGATTTGCTTCCAACAAGTTGCTGTGAGCAATCTCCCTTTTTAAACACTGTGTTCCCAGCTGCAGCTAATGAAGGGAATCAGGGCCCTTCCCCCCTCCCCCCCATAAGCCATGCAACTCACATTGCTCCCTTCTCAATTCCTCCCTGCGTGCCCTAGGATGAAGAGGGGGTGGGCCTGGATCTTCTTCTGAATTCCCTCTGCCTTGCTCTATCTCTCCCCTGCTCTGCTCAGCCGGACTTTGCCCTTCCCAGTTTCTTCCACAGCCAACAGAGGCACACACCCACTCCCTGTCAGCTGCTCAGCCTTTCCCTCAGAATCAGATTCTGACAGGGGCATGACAATATATATTGACTGCATTCTCCTCTCTCTTTCCAAAGCAATTATTTCATATTGTTTCCTAAGAAAGGGGGAACTAAAAAGTAGGGCAAGCTTAATATAGATGGGATAGTGAGGATCAGCAAACCCCAAAATATTGATATTCATGCCAGAAGATTTCATAAATATGCAGACTTGAAAATAATGTTTAAATTACAGTTTGCTGCTGCTACTGCTGCTCCTCCTCCTCCTCAATTGTCTTAAGGCTAAGAATCAACTTGAAATGCAATCATATTTTTATGCATGAAGGCTTGGTCTGGGCATTGTATAACATTCTTTTTGATGTTTTTATCAGAGCCCTCAAAAGTTATTTTTGGAACCGGGACAATAGCAGCCCAGGTAAATTTCCTCCATATTTTTTTTTAAAGCTGGCATTTTGTTCGTGGAACCAAGTTTAAGCAGATTAAATGTACTTTTGTGATCCAAAAAATCAATACAGATGTTATTATTCAACTACCAAAAATCTATGTACATTTTAAGTACCATTAGGTGACTTTCCACTAGACATTTCTACAATAATGTTCCTAAAACCAAAGACAGAGAAATATATATTTTAAATAGCAAATTATTTATATTATTCTAATATGTGAGTGTAAAACATCCATATGTTTTACCAAATAGTAACCTATGATCTTATGTCTATATGATATTCAAGCACCTGGATAGGGGGATTAATATTAATCTTATTTAGGAAGAGAGGACCTACCCTGTTTCTCATTTCTGACTCCATAAGTCTCTTTCAATAAACAAAGTTTAAATAGATCTATAAGTATGAAAGAGCAAACTTCCCTTCTGTTGTGAAACTGCAATAAGGAATGTAGGCAATGGTGTTAACACTTCCCAAGCAAAGGCTTTTCAGATTTATTTTTTTATTGATTGATTTGATTTGTCAATTGCTTACAAGATAATAGGTATAAGTAAAAACATGAGTAAGAATACAGGAAATAGGTACAAATAAATGGGGACAATAGGACAGGGACGGAAGGCACAATGGTGCACTTATGCACGCCCCTTTTCAGATGTCCTGAATTTTCTCCCACAATTTCTAGCAAGTCTTTATCTTATTTGTTATTCATATGATCTATTTTAAAGAGCTCCATTTGCTCATTGTTTCTCTTGATGAAAGTCAAATGTTTTATTACTACCAAAAACAAGAAAGAAAAATGAGCAAAGCTAAAGCAAGTTAATGTGACTTATTTCCTTTCTTCTCTTTTAAAATACAAGTAGTTTTCAATCTATACAACTGTAACTGAGACCAAAATTTCTATTGCTGAGCAAGTCAGTTGTTAAGTGAATTTTGCCCCACTTTACAATCTTTCTTGCTATAGTTCTTAAGTGAAGGTTTTATACCTGGGCAGGAAAAACCAAAGATTAGGCAAAACCTGGCTCAAAAAAGGCAACTGTGAGAGGGACCTTGGAGTCCTAGTTGACAATCACTTAAACACAGGACAGCAGTGTGCAGCCACTGCCCAGAAAGCTAATACAATCCTTGGTTGTATAAACAGAGGCATAGGAACAAAATCATGTGAAGTATTAGTACTGCTTTATAAAGCCTTAGTAAGTCTCTTTAGTACAGTATTCTTAGTAAGCCTGGAATACTGTATCCTGATTTGGTCACCACATTACAAAAAAAGATGTTGAGACTTTGAAAAATGTGCAAAGAAGAGCAACTAGGATGATTAAAGGCCTGGAGACTAAAACGTGAAAAACGGTTGCAGGATTTGGGTTTGGCTTGCCTAGGGAAAAAAAAGGACTAGGGGTGACATTATATTAGTATTTCAGTATTTGGGAGGCTGCCACAAAGAGGAGGGGGTCAATTTATTTTCCAAAGCAGCAGAAGGCAAGACAAGAAACAATGGATGGAAACTAATCAAGGAGAGAAGCAACTTGGAATTAAGGAGAAACTGCCTAACAGTGAGGACAATTAACTTAGTGGAACAACTTGCCTTTAGACATTGTAGGTAACCTCATTACTGGAGGTTTTTAAGAAGAGACTGGGAAGCCGTTTGTCTGAAATGATATAGGGTATTCAGCCTGAAGACCTCCAAGGTCCCTTCCAGCTCTATTCTGATTGAAATTGAGACACTGCAGTTAAGTTACTAACACAGTTGTAAAGTGAATCTGGCTTTCCCATTGACTTGGCTTGTCAAAAGTTTGCCAAAGATGATCACATGATCCCAGGACTCTACAACTCTCATAAATGTGAACCAGTTGCCAAGCATTTGAATTTTGATTGTGCGACTGTGGGGATGCTGAAATGGCCGTAAGTGTTCATAGGTCACTTTTTTCAATGCTATCATAACTTCAAAGAATTACCAAAGAAATGGTTGTAGATATTATATAGTATATCGCCTTCGAAGAATGCCTCCTGTGGAATACTGAATTGCAATTCTTCAGTTAAAGTCAGGACCTTTATCTCTTTGGCAACTTTCTTTTTAATTAACAGGTAGTTTCTCTAACTTTTTGGTAGGCAGGGCAGGGCTAGATTTATCTTCCTAATCTGGTTTTGATTTCCTATTTCAATCCAAATTCTGATAAAAATACACAAGCATCATCAAGGTGGTCTATATCAAGAGTCTTCAAATGTGGCAAGTTTAAAACTTGTGGGCTTCAACTCCCAGAATTCCTGAGCTAAAATGACTGGAGGAGGAATTCTAGGAGCTAAAGTCCACAAGTCTTAAAGCTGTCAAATTTGAAGACTCCTGGTCTATATGGAAATGTCATTCGGTATCACATTATATGGTCTCCAAAGCTTAACTTCAATAGCAATAGAACTTAGACTACTTCATAGTGCTTTTCTAGTACTCTCTAAGCAGTTTACAGAGTCAGCATATTGCCCCCAACGATTTGTGTCCTCATTTTACTGACCTTGGAAGGATGGAATGCTGAGTCAATCTTGAATTGGTCAGGATTAAACTCCTGGCAGTGGGCAGAGTTAGCTTGCAATGCTGCATTCTAACCACTGCCACTCCTTCAGTTAACTTCCTGTAATTTTCACTGAATTGGTAAGGTGTAATCCTGGAATCTCTGTTTCATTACTAATATTATTTGGGAACATGCCTTTCACAGTTGAACCACAGTAGCCATGCTTTGGATTTGGTAGCAATACATTTATACCATCTAGCATTTATTTAGGGGAGCAAACAAACCAAATTATTTTTATCAAACAACTACAGCCACAAACTTTATGGTATAATTTTAGCCAAAATCTGGAGTTTGGCTAATGGGAATATATTTAGTAAAATGAAGACCCACTTAGACAGCTGGAGGAGGTAATGTGTCTGACAAACCAGAGGCAGCAGTGGGAAGAGAAAAAGAAATTACTTAGTCTGAAGTTAGCTGTATTTTCTTCATTTCATCAAAACAGCTGAATACTTTTGCTGACTAATTACAAGAAGTGAGATGTTACCAGTAAGTAAAGAGCTATCACTACATGAAAAAGAATTTCTCATCCCTATTTACAGGCTAAGCACTGATTCCATTATTTACATAGAATATTTAATAGCTGTGAATCTTCAATAAAACCTTATAGCTTTATATATTACAAGATTCTCAAATATGGATCAATTCATGGATCTTCTCTCTTGTTGAACAAATGTGTACCAATATTGTGTGGATGGAAATATATGCTTGTCTTAGAATTCAAAATATGGGGCTTAGCAATACAGTAAACATGATAGATGCTGCTTGCAGTACTACACAGTAGTTGCCCATTACCATTTTTTCTTAGGGTTAATCTTCTGTGTCAGCTATAAAGACTGGTCCTGCCAAAGATGTGAAGCATATAAGACATGTGGAAAGTCACTTATCATATCTGCCCATCCTCATGCTTCAAAATCTTTCAAGAGATAATGTTTTCCCCCCTCCTTGATGTTCTTTCTTTAGGAATGTTGGCCTGAAAGCCAACTCCAAGGTGGTGCTTTCTAGTGGCATTTGAGGAAAATTGCAACCATCAGGAAAGCCTTGGAGATAAGAATTTGTCAATCTGACTTGGTTCTCCTGTAGAACAAGCTCAAACCATTAACACCTACAGCAGTAATTTTCAAGGAGATCAAAAGATCAGGAAAGGCTTGAAGTGAAATACAGTATTTTTTTTAATTTTATTTATTTATTTTGATTTGTCAATCACTTACAAGATAATAGGTATAAGTATATACATAGTTATGAATACATGAAATGGGTACATATAAGAAAAATAAAAGAAATAATAGGACAGGGACGGTAGGCACGTTGGTGCGCTTATACACGCCCCCTACAGACCTCTTAGGAAAGGGGTGAGGTCAATAGTAGACAGTCTAAGGTTAAAGTTTTTGGGGTTTGGGGAAGAAACCACAGAGTCAGGTAGAGTATTTGAGACATTGACCACTCTGTTGCTGAAATTGTATTTCCTGCAATCAAGTTTGGTGCGATTAACCTTGAGTTTGTATCTATTGTGTGCCCTTGTATTGTTATGGTTGAAGCTGAAGTATTCATTGACAGGTAAGTCATTGCAATGTATGATTTTATATACCATACTTGGATCAGACCGAAGACGGCGTAATTCAAGGTTTTCTAGGTCTAGAATTTCAAGTCTGGTGGCATAAGGTATTCTACAACGAGTAGAGGAGTGGAGAACTCTTCTTGTGAAATATTTCTGGACTTTCTCAACTGTGCTAATATCAGATACATAATGTGGGTTCCAGACTGATGAGCTGTATTCAAGTATTGGTCTAGCAAATGTTTTGTATGCTCTAGTTAGTAATGTGATATTACCAGAGAAAAAGCTACATAGGATTGGGTTAACAACTCTTAATGCCTTTTTGGCTATGTAGTTACAGTGGGCTCTAGCACTTAGTATAAACCATCTACATAGTATATGTAATTGTAGAACAGCAAACAAACCAAAAGGCAGTTCTATTAGTACTCTATGACCATATTAGGAAATACTTAACACCCCTCCCCTCCTAGTTAGGGCTCCAACAATCCACGTGAATATATTTTACATAGTCATATAGGTAGGCAGGGCTTTGCTGGGTGTGACTGGACCTGCATACCTCACTCGTTCCTGGGACGGCGCCCTGTTCAGACAGGTCCGCTGTAGCTCCAGTCCCTGCCTGTGAAACCATCTCATAATCATCTTGGGACGTGGCAGGTTCCATTGAGCTTGAGGCCTCAGAAGTACACTGCGGGACCCCCTCTTCTAAAGCTAAGTATCCTGATGCCCTCTTCAGGTTTGAGACTAGGGGGTTGCCTAATTCTGGTTGTTCTGTGTGAGGGTTTTGCCTAGGACTGGTTCTGTATGTACGTGTCAGGCTTCTGGCTGGTTTTTCATGACCCAGCCTAATCTTCTTCCTTCTTCCCCAAAGCCCCATCAATAGTTTCTTTTTCCTAGGCTTATAACGCTGGTTTATTCCAAACAGGTTTTTGTTACCTAAGATTTAATGACTTGCAAACAAGCCAACAGCCCTTATTAGTTAAGGGTAAATTGAAATGGAGATACTGGACTTGATTGTGCATCCAGGTTTTACTATTTTGCATGTTTAAACATTTGTTTCTTTTCAGTTTTAGGGTATAATTTCTCTTTCAGCCATTAATTAGTCCAGGTCTTAATGCTTGTAATATATGTTTTCCTCATCAAGTTTTCTTCTTCTTTTGTCTCAGCTTGTACCTTTGAAGTTGTTCCAAGAATGAATTCTCTGCTTGCATTGTGTTTACCACCATTGCAATCATGTTCCCATCACTGATTGCCATTGTGATTTCACAGTTTACATTCTTGAAAGTCATTATTTAAAACTCCCAATAGTCGATTCATGCCTTATCTCTCCTTTAAAAAAAAAAAAAAAGCAAACAAGCAAAACCATTTAGTCTGAGTTCATTTGAGTCTTTTATTTTTAGTTAAAACTAAGCAGTTCTGCCATTAGTCTGGCACTATATTATAAAGCACTGTTCCCCTAACCAGTGGCATGTGTTAGGGCCACAACCCCCAGAATTCCTTGACATTGGCTATGATGGTGAGAATTACTCAAACATCTGGAGGACACCAGTTTGAGGAGGCTGCTATTAACTAACAACATATGAAATAACTATAACAGGCTCCTTAAACTGGTGGCTACCAGATGTTTTGAAAGTTCAGTTTCTAGAATTCTTACAGTTATGGTCAGTGACAAGGGATACCTCTGTGTGTTCTTGTCTTCAAAATCTTTTACTGTGCTCATCAATCCCATTCCTTTAAAAAAATTGAAGGTGTGTTACAATTCTGTTCACACTACTAAAGTTATGGGGAAAAAACCCATAGGGTGGTGACTTATCTTGAATACATCTCCCACAGATGTTGTGAGTATTATTAGCAATAGTCTGGGGAGGGATTCCATATGTTTAGCTGTGGTTTAGGGGAGATTTTTCAACCTTGAGAACCAACCCCACCCACCCCACAATATCTGTAAAATTTGAATTTGAATTAAATGAGTAACACAAGTTTTTGCCATTGGTTCTCTTATTCTGGTTCAAAATCAGTTCCTAAAGGGCTGCTTTACTGAAGCCAAAACACAAATGGGAATGACAAAAGTCTTAAATATATAACCACCACTTCACAGTGCTTTGATTCCTTCTGCACAGCCAACGCAACCTCATGAGGCACTGTTGAAAATATCTAGATCCAGGGGTGGGATTCTACCAATTCGCACCTATTCACTACAACAGGTTGTTATCATTCTAAGCAGTTCGGAGAACTGGTTGTTAGAAGAAATTACTGGCCTAATCCTGTAAGGAAGGCAGGAAGGAAACATTCTGGTGTTGCTTACAGAAACTGCCTCTCCATTAACCCTTATTACATTCTTGGCAGGACTAGACTTCCTGTCTCTGGAACGTCTCTGGAGGTTTTTCCCCCTGCTTTGCTGGTACTTTGCTTGTGTGGAGTGACCATTCAAAGTTACAATGGCACTGAAACAAGTGACTTCTGACCATTTTTCACACTTACGACTGTTGCAGCATCCCCACAGTCATGAGAGGCCAGGTGAGGAGATTCGTGCCTCCATGATATTGAGTTGGCCATGCCCAGCCAATAACATGACCACCAAGCCATGTCCACCCAGTCACATGACCACCAAGCCATGCCCACACCCAAGCCCTGCCCACAGAACTGGTTGTTAAAAAATTTGAATCCCACCCCTGTATAGATCCATTAGTGATGGATCACTCAGAACCGAAACCGCATTTGAAAACTGCAAGATAGCTGGTAGTGATTTGGGAAAGATATGCAGGAGGAACTTTCAATTGATTGATTGGTTGAATGACTTTGTATTTATTAAATTTATATGCTGAACATCTCACTAGAAGTGGTGGGGTGGCCTAGAGGTGGAACTCTCGCCTCACAATAAGGAGGCTGTGAGTTTGAGGCAGATATTTTTCTCTCTGGGCACACTGAGAATATATCTGTTGAACAAAGCTCTGTATTGGTGACAGGAAGGGCATCTGGCCATTCAAACACTCTGCTAACTCCATTATGTTGCCCAGACTCTACCCTGCAAGGGATTATGTGGTTGTTAAAAGAAGATGATATGCTGACCATCTCACTATCAAATGACTCTGTAAAACACACATAAACAGGTAGTCCTCATGTTTTAACCACAATTGAGCCCAAAACTTCCATTGCTATGTGAGATAATTGTTAAATGAGTTTTGCTCCATTTTACAACCTTTCTTTCCACAGTTGGTAAGTGAATCACTGTGATTGTTAACTTAATAGGACGGTTATTTAGTGCAGGGGTTGCCAACCTTTTGGACCTCAGGGACCACCAAATTCATAATTTTAAGTCCCAAGATCCACTAACCAGTTCTGTGGGTGTGGCCTAATTTGTGGGTGTGGCTTGGTGGTCATGTGACTGGCTGGGCATGGCTTGTATGTAAATATTATAAATATTTATAGAAATATTGATTTTTTTTATAAAAAAGAGCAACTTTTACCCAAAATCAGGCAAAGCAGGCAGATTGAGTTGCTCACAGAATCACAGATTCATTCAGAGATCTATCTATCTGCCATCGGCTAGCTCAGTTTGTCACATAAAATTTGCTAGCAAGCAAACTCATAAAATTAACTCACAACACACCATGTATGTAAATATTGAATTTTTTAATTTTAAAAAAGGAGCAACTTTTACCCAAAGTCAGGCAAAGCAGACAGGCAGATTGAGTTGCTCACAGAATCATTCAGTAATCTATCTATCTGCCATCAGCTAGCTCAATCTGTCACATAAAATTTGCTTGCCGTGAGTCTGCATTGAATAATAGAACCTTCAGTCCTAAGGGAGATTCGGCTGTGCTTAAAAGCAGAGCCGAAGATCTAAAGACTAGCTAGAAAGCAAGAAATCCAACCATTTCCTGCTTCCTAGCTAATCTAAATTTTCCTGCAGAGCAGAACAGCTGATGGTCGGAAAAAGGAAAAATAGCAACTTAGCAGGCAAGTTTGCCAGGCAAGGAGTGAGTGGGCGGGGAGGGTTCCTGTGGGCCATGTGGGCGGCGCAGCCTTGTGTTTCTGCACAGCCTGTATTAATTGATTTGGGGGAGTGCTCTGGGGGTGAGATTTCTCTGCTCCCCCCCAAAAAAAATTTTCTCATGGCCCACAACGGCTGGTTTAGTGAATCTGGCTTCCCCATTGACTTTCCTTGTCAGAAGGTCACAAAAGGTAATCACATGACCTCAGGACACTGCAGCCATGATAAATACATGCCAGTTGCCAAGCATCCAAATTTTGATCACATGACCACAGAGATGCTGAAATGGTGGTAAGTGTGAAAAAAAATGGCCACAAGTCAGTTTTTTTCAGTGGGGTTGAAATTTCGAACAGTCACTAAACAAATGGTTG
This sequence comes from Notechis scutatus, assembly GCF_049901735.1. Taxonomy (NCBI): domain Eukaryota; kingdom Metazoa; phylum Chordata; class Lepidosauria; order Squamata; family Elapidae; genus Notechis; species Notechis scutatus. Next base: position 204,455,901 of record NC_142009.1, on the reverse strand, counting down.
TATGTTGTATGACTCCCTGTACCAGAATTGTGGAAGAAGCTCAAATGTCCATTCTTTTCACAGAAAATATTGGCAAAAATGCCAGCATTCCATAACCGAGACCAGGATAATGAAACAGGCCCGTTATGCTGGCTAGAAAAGAAAATGAAGCTGATTGCGCAAGCATTCTCTGCCTGGCAGAAAAGGGGAATGCGCTTTGCTTATGAGCAACAGACCAAGGATCAGACTCATATCAAGTGACCTAAGCACCAGAGCTCACTGTAATAGCATTGCCAAAAAGGCATTAAAAGTTGTAAATCTAATCTTATGAAGCTTCTCCTCTGGAAATATTGAATTATATTGCTAACTAGAGCATACAAAACTTTTGCCAGACCAATACTCAAATACAGTCTGAAATCCGCACTGTATATCGGACATTAATACAATTGAGCGTGTTAAGTTTGGAGAATAATGGAGACCAGACATCTGACCAGTGACTTCAACTCTTTAATAACAGTAAATAGAATAGAACAGAGCAAAGCTATAGGCAGCAGTAGCCCCTTTTATAGGGTTGGCTGTTACCCTATTAACCAATACTAAGTGCCTCAAGTTCAAACTAATAACCAATAAGAAGTGTCCTAAGCTTGGCCAATCAGGGGCTTGTTATGAACCAATCCTTGTTCTTGTTTAAGGACCAATCAAATGTGCAGGCTTCCAAAACCTGCTTTGCATTTAGGCTTAGTAATTTTTATTCATTCACAACACCCCTCCCCCTTGGGTTCCGTTTGAGGGGAGCTGTAACAAAATCTTCAAGGTAGACAGGCTGTTTGGTCTGTCTGGATGATTTCCGTGGCTCCACCGGGTTTGATCTCAAGTCCGGTTCCGGTGGAGCGTTTGGATTATCTTTATTAAGTTCGTTTCGCTGCACGGGATTCTGTGCTGCTTCCGTTGTTGTTGTTTCCGCCAATCAATGTTTCTCCGGGTTTCACAGTTCGGTTTCCCCGTGTTCAAGTCCCATGGAAAAGTCAACTCCTCCCCGCTTCAATCCCGGTACTTCGCTGGGCCGTAGGTTTTCCGTTGGCCTGCTATCCGTCATATCGAAGTCAATTTCCTCGATATTTCCTACCCACTCAGTTGGTGAACCCGGGGAGCCATGGGCGCTGGGTAGTAATCTCGAACGGAGTTGGTCTATGTGGCGTTTCCACACCTCCCATCGTCTGTTAGCAGGCGGTAAGATTTAGGCCCAGTGAGGTGGGTAACGAGTTGCGGGTATCCATAAAGGGTCGCTGGAGAAGTTTTTGCAAAGATTAAATCGCCTACCTTAAATTCCTGGCATTTGCTGCTGGAGCCGAAAGGCTTTTTCGGTGCGTGTATGCGGGGGTGGAGCCGGTCGAGGTGCGATCGTAGTTTCCGCCCCATAAGAAGTTCGGCGGGCGTTTTGTTGGTAACGCTGGGGCGTGATGTGCTGCAACAATAAAATTCGATTGATTTTCTCATCGATGTTTCCGTATTCCATTTTATGGAGGGTCTTTTTACAAACTGTACCATGCGTTCTGCACGCCCGTTCGCTGCAGGGTGCACGGGCGAGGTTAGCGCATGGCGGATGCCCCGGTCAGCAAGATATTGTTCAAATGGTAATGCTGTGAACTGTGGGCGTTATCCGAGACGAGGACGTCCGGAAAACCATGTGGCAAATAACCTGTTTAATTTGTTGATGACTGAGTCCGTTGTAGTTGTGCTCATTCGATGGATCTCGAGCCAATTTGAATAGGCATCGACTGTAATAAGGAAAGTGTGCCCTTTGTAGGCCCTGCAAAGTCAATATGGATACGGGACCATGGTCCTCTCGGAGTTTCCCATTCGGTTGGGCTTGCTTTAGGTGGGGCGTTGCTGACGCGTCTTGGCAACATTGACAAGTAGCGACCCAGGCCTCGATTCTTTGTCGATTCCCGGCCACCAAGCGTAGCTCCGTGCAGTGCTTTCATCCGCACGATGCCCGGATGTCCATCGTGCAATACCGCTAAAACAGTTCGTTGCAGTTTGCTCGGGATTACGACTCTATCGCCCACAAGATGCAGCCTTTTGAGAAAACAGTTCGGTTTGGCGTGTTTTAAAGGCGCTCATTCAGGTGATAGCTGTTCTGTTGGCCAACCACGCTCAACCCAGCGTAGGAGGTGTTGCAGGACCGGATCTCGTTTGTCTCGAGGGCAATGTCTCTCGCCGTCAATGGCGGCGCGTGTAGAGTCTCAATTTGCAACGTTGTGATGGTTGGGGCTGGATCTTCAACCGATTCTGGAAGCGGTGTTCTGCTCAATGCATCAGCGTGGAGAATTGATTTCCCGGGCGGTGTTGCAAGGTGTAGTTGTACGCCGCCAAGAATTCAGACCAGCAGGTCATTCTGGGGACAATATATACGGGGTTGGTTTATTACCCGCAATAATCCCCAGTAGTGGTTTATGATCAGTAATTATTGTAAACGCATGCCCATACACATATTCATGAAACCTTTTAACTGCCGCCACAATAGCTAAAGCTTCTTTATCCAGCTGACTATAATTTATTTCAGCTTTAGCTAAAGTTCGTGAAAAAAATGCGACGGGAGCTTCTGCTCCGTTCGGTATACGTGGGCCAGGATTGCTCCAACCCCAAAAGGTGAGGCGTCACAAGTAATAGTTAACGGCAGAGTCTCGTTGTACTGCATAAGTACAGAATCAGAAGTTAGCAATTTCTTTACTTGTTGGAAAGTGTTTTGTTCACGTTGTCTCCAAACCCACGTTGCTTTTTTGTCTAAGAGTCTATGTAATGGTTCAGCTATGGTTGCTTTATTGGGTAAAAAGACGTTATAAAAATTGATAAGTCCAAGGAACGCCTGTAGATCTGCCTTGTTCCTTGGAGTGGGGGCCTTCTTAATTGCCTTTAATTTGTCCTCAGTGGGATGGATTCCTTGACTGTCCAGGAGGTATCCCCAAAACTCCACCCTTTCGGTACATAACTGGCATTTATTTTTTTAACTTTGGGGCCTGCATTTTGGAACCTTTGTAAAACTATCACGGAGTCGTTTTTCTAGAATGTCTCTGTTCGGGCGGCGATGAGCACATCGTCGAAATACGGTACAACCCCTCTTATTCCTTGTAACAGCCTTTCCATTAAGCTCTGAAAAATTCCTGGAGCGACGCTCACCCGAACTGGAGCCGGTTGCATTTAAATGCGCCCTTCATGCGTGACGATAGTTTGCGCCTCCGCGGTGGCCGGATCTACAGGCAATTGTTGATATGCCTGTGCTAGGTCTAGTTTAGCGAAAACTTTCCCGCCGCCCAGGGAATGGAGCAGGTGTTGCACTACCGGCACTGGATATGCACTTTGCTGAAGTGCGTGGTTTAGGGTGGCCCGGTAGTCTCCGCAAATTCTCAGTGACCCATCAGGCTTGATAGGCGTCACTATTGGGGTTTCCCATCGGGCGTGGTCGGTGGGTTCCAGCACGCCCTGTTCTATTAGCTTATTGAGTTGTTCATCGATTTTAGGTTTCAGGGCGAACGGCACCCGCGTGGCTTAAGGGGGATGGGTGCTACCTGGGTTCAAGTTAAATGAGATCGGGTCCCCTTGTACTTGCCTAGTCCGTTCGCAAACGTCTTGGAATTCTTGCACGAGGGCTTCCTCCCAATCGTTGCTCGCACGGTGGACTCCGGTACAGTGATTCCAAGCGGTCTGAACCATTGAAGGCCTAAAAGTCTAGGCGGTCACGGTCCACGACAGTCAGTGGCAGTGCGACGGTGCGGTCCTTGAAAGAGACCTGAATCGGGCGGACCCGACAACGGGAATTCGGTTACCCTGGTAATCTTTGAGGATAACCCTTTGAGGTTTTAGGTCTTGGCGGCGAATTGTCGGAATGAGCTGTTGAAGAGTCTTCCAGGACACCATCGAGAGGGATGATCCTGAGTCCACCTCCATTACACAAGGTTTGTTTTCGATAGCGACCTCTACCGGATCTTCCCGGCATCAAGGGATGTAGCGTGGCCTATGGTAATTGTTTGGTGGGTCTCTTCCGCCTGGTTTCTTCACGCCTGGTGGAAGTGGTGGACGGTTTGTTTCTGTAGGAGTGGCTTCCCCATTGGTGATTCAGTTTGTTTCGGGGTGTGCCAAGAATTCTGAAGACTGGCATTCAGCCTGTCGGGTTTTGAGTTTTGTTTGCTTCTGCAAACCTTTGCGATGTGACCTCTTTTTCCGTAAACGCGGCAGAGTGCATCGAGGAATTTGCAGCTGGATCGGGGGTGATTCACCCACATCCTGCACAAGGTCGAGATGAGGGTTGTGTGAACTGGTCTCATTCCGTTCGGAGTCGGTTGACCTCTTCCTCATCGCTTTCTGATGGGGATTCTAGGTCTTCTTGGTGAGTCGATACCGGGTGTCTCTCTGAGCGAGGTGAGGTATCTTTGGCGAGTTGACGTGGCGGTGCGTTGGTGCGGCGCATTCGGGCTGCCGACTTTTTGGTCGCCTCCGCTGCAGTGGCTTCTTTAAGGGCATCAGTGAGGCTGATGTCCCCTTAGCCATAATTTTGCTCTGGATCGTGCGCCTTCTAGGCCCAGAACCAGGCGGTCTCGGAGGGCTTCTTCTAAATCAGAGAATCCGCAGAGGCCTCCAAGGTTGCGGAGGTCTGCGATGTAGTTGGCAAGGCTTTCGCCTTTCCGTTGGTCCCTCTGGTAATATTCGTGTATTCTGACTAAGGTTGGCACGGTGGGCGCGTAGTGAGCCCGTAGCAAAGGCTCGAGGACGTCCCAGTCCATCGCTTTTACTTTGGCTGGTTTGGCAAGTGATTTTGCCATTTTAAACACGGTAGGCCCGCAATGGGTTAGAAATATAGCTCCTTTTTGCTGGTTGTAGCGTCTTTCAAATTGTTGGTCTCCAGAAACATCTGGAACCGATCCATGTATGACTCCCAGTCTTCGGTTTCTGGGTCGAATGGAGCGGGTGGTACGGCACCGCTGGTCATGTTGCCGTTGATGGTGCGTGTTCGACCACGTGCTCTGTTGGTTGCTCTGTAATTCAGTCAGCTCTTCGGTCTCCGGATCCCACCCTCGTCACCAGTGTTAAGTTTGGAGAATAATGGAGACCAGACTTCTGACCAGTGACTTCAACTCTTTAATAACAGTAAATAGAATAGAACAGAGCAAAGCTATGGGCAGCAGTAGCTCCTTTTATAGGGTTGGCTGTTACCCTATTAACCAATACTAAGTGCCTCAAGTTCAAACTAATAACCAATAAGAAGTGTCCTAAGCTTGGCCAATCAGGGGCTTGTTATGAACCAATCCTTGTTCTTGTTTAAGGACCAATCAAATGTGCAGGCTTCCAAAACCTGCTTTGCATTTAGGTTTAGTAATTTTTATTCATTCACAACAGAGCGAGTCCAGAAGTATTTCACGAGAAGAGTACTACACTCCTCTGCTTGCAACAGAATACCCTATATCACCAGGCTTGAGATTTTGGGCTTGGACAACCTTGAACTAAGCCGCCTACGGTTAGACTTAAGCATAGCACACAAAATTATCTGCTACAATGTCCTACCAGTCAATGACTACTTCAGCTTCAACCATAACAATGCAACAGCACACAACAGATACAAACTCAATGTAAACCGCTTCAAACTCGATTGCAGAAAGTACGACTTCAGCAACAGAGTGGTCAATGCCTGGAATGCACTACCTGAATCTGTTGTTACATCCTCTAACCCCCACTCCTTTAACCTCAAACTATCCACTATTGACCTCACCCCATTCCTAAGAGGTCTGTAAGGGGCGTGCATAAGTACACCATCTTGCCTACCGTCCCTGTCCTATTGTCCCCATTTATTCGTATCTATTTCCTGTATTCTTACTCATGTTTAAACTTATACCTATTATCTTGTAAGTGATTGACAAATCAAATCAATCAATCAATAAATAAATAAATAAGGAACAAGATCACTTCCTTGCACTCTTCATATCAGGTTGGGATGGAAAGGTGTGAAACACCATCTGTTTCTAGTTAGAGGAAAGCTGCAATCTGGTGTCAATTCAACAGGAAAACTCAAAACGATGAGAAGAGTGGCAAAAGGTATGGCAACTTGCATGGCCCAGAAGGTCCCAGCGCTGTTTTTTGCTTGACCTTCGGAGCAGAGTCACACTGTTCCTTTCGACATTCGGAAAAACAACCCATGGGTGCTTCTAAGAAACGTAAATGTATTTATTGCCCGCTTCCAACTATGTTGAAAGGAAACCTGTGGTGGTTTAATGACTCGGCCAGTTCTTTAGGAATTTATTTTTTCAAAGTTCCTGATAAAAAAAGAAATCTGTGGGAAATGAATGATGGCATAATAGCTAACACATGCCAATTCGTATAAGCATATTTATCTTTTATGGCATTTGGGTCTCAATTGTCCTTACCCTGGTGAATTGCTGTCTTATAGTATTTCTTTCTATTAAATTATTTACATTGTATGCTTCATCCAAAACTGTCTTGTTTGTAAAGTTATTTATACTTATATTGGGGGCGGATAAGAGGCAAGGTAAAAGGATTCTCTCTTCTACTGTATACTTTTTATTTTTCTTCATCTATTTTGAAATACATTGAAAATGGGCCTTTTAATAATGAAAAACTGAGGAGGTTCAGAGATACAGAGAAAAGTAAAATATAGGAACTTAAATTATTTATTTATTTGTGGCAAGAACTGATATCATCAGGATTTTCATTTGTTTTACTCAAGTGATGTAGCACTCAGAATCCTCACCAAGAAATAAATTACAAATGATAAATCTATAGATTTTAAGTTTTAAGCACGTAAGAAGAATTATGCTGGATTAGATCAAAGGCCTTATCTAGTTTCACATACTGATCCCAAGTAGTTAATCAGCTATCCCTGGGAAATTTGCTAGCCAGGCAACATTATGTGGAAAATGCATCACTCATGTTCCTCAGCAACTTCTTCTGGGGGTCACCTTGCTTCTGGTAGTATTAAGACTCAGGTATTAAATGTGCCATATTCTCCTTTGAAGCCATCAAGCTGATGGTCACCAGTATATTACATGGCAGTAAATCCTCCATTTTAATTATGTATCATGGGAAGAACTTGTTCCATTAGTGTTATGAGAACACAAGAGGGAAAACACACACACACAATTTCTGATCATTTCCCTTTATCTTGGGCATAACTGTATATCTCTGCATCCTACCCCTGGCAGTCCCATTTTTCAACATCAAAGCTTAAAGTGTTGTCACTTTCTTAATAGGAATTGTCTCCGAATGCTATTGTTCTGCTTGCCCTGTTCTTTTTTAGAAGTGAAGACAGAATTCTGAGTATTGTCACACCATAAATGGTATAGTCTCCTTTGAACTGAAGCCAATTCTTATTTTCTTCCAGGATGGTTTTCCAATTTCCCAGTCTACAACTTTGGAATTCCCAGGCAATTTTTCTTCCAAGGACTAACTTGAGCTGTCCTAACTTTACCTAGCTTTCAAACCCAGACAAAACACTGCCATCTTTATCTGGATTAAAGTACTGCGACACATGTAGTTCTATTTCAGTTCCTTTCCAAATAAAACCCAATAAACAAGCTTGTGTTTTCATAGACGTTTTACTCCTTTTTGGCCTTTTTTCACTTTTGCTTGATTTTTTTTCCATTCAGAGGAACAAAGCAGGTCAGGGCTAGAATAAAAATGTTCAGAGAGGTAAAAGGAGAGTCAAACTTTGCATTTATTGTGGAATACTAATGCATATATTACATATATTGTCTTCCTCCTCCCATTTTTTTTCAGGAGAGGTAGTTCAGGATTTCTCATTTCTCAAGGAATACCTCTTGTGAACCAGAATTCTGCAAAGCCACTTTTTTGAAATAGGAGAATGTGTATTTCTTGCCCTCAAAAAAACATATTTTGTCAGCATGTATTTTGCAGAACATTGAGGTAAAAAAATTCTGCTAAGGGCATCAGTTTGAAGTTCCCTTTCTGCTTCTTTGTAAAAGCATGCATGTTATTCTAGTACATGGAAGGATGGGAAGGTTGCTTTCTGGATATTAAACAAAATTGGTCCCAGACCCTCTTCACCACTCAACAACCTATTATTTACATACATTACTTGCTTTTTTTGTGAACGCACATTCAAAATTATCACATTTCGTGAAGAGATTATTCCAAGAACACATTTAAATATTATTTTCAGTTATTTATATTTCACAAAAATCTATTCTTGAGATTCCTGAAATTGTGCCTACAAATTATCATTTTCTTTGGTGCCCAATAAACTCTACGTGCCACCTGGTTTTATGTATTTAAAATTAGATTGTACTTTAAAAAGCCATGCGGCTATTTTAAACAAAATCTTTATTTTTTATTTGAGGCTAAGCAGGAGATGTTGTTATAAAAGGAAAGTGTAGGAATTTTAAAGACAACCTTATCCATACAAAGCCTACATCTATAGAAAAGGAGCTCATAGGTAACAAATATAATCAAATATTCAATCCATTGAGTAAATGGGGCCATACATTTATCTTTCCAATGTTGCAGGATCTATCTTTAAGGTATCAGGGCCCAGAACATCAATTTACATTGGCCAGTGGTTACATTCCATTCACTTCAGCTGCTTGTCTGAAATGGTATTGCTTGAGCAGAGGGTTGAACTAGACCAGGTCCCTTCCAACTCTGTTATTCCGTTATTACATGACTTTAAAATGAAGGACAAGCAGGAGTAGGATTCTACCAGTTCAGATTGGTTCTATAGAACCAGTTGTTACAAATATGCGCAGTTCGGAGAACTGGCAAATCATGCCCCTGGCTGGCCCCACCCCTCTCTGCCCAGTCAGTCCTTATCACACATGTGTGACACCGTGCCCATGCCCGACATTGCTGACTGCATTCTCCCCTGCCCAGTCACTCCTTAAAGTATTTTTTTTCCTCCCGATGATCAGCTGTTCCAACAATCAGCTGTGCCGGGATCCCCCTCACTGTCTTACTGCTTCACCCAGGAGGCTTTCCTGAGGCCCAGGAGGCAAAAGGGGTCACACGGATGTTGCTGCCCTTTCCACGCTCTGTTTTTTGCCTTCCTGGGCCTCAGGGAAGCCTTTTGGGAGCAAAAAATCCCCCCCAGGAGGCTTCCCTGAGGCCCGGGGCCCCCAAAACAGAGCATGAGAAGAAGAAGCCACACCCACCCAGTCACATGGCCATGCCCACCCAGCCACACCCACAGAACCAGTCGTTAAAAAATTTGAATCCCACCCCTGAGGACAAGGCAACTTGAGGTAAAGGTACAAAGGTTCCATGTCCCAAAAATCTTTTCACCTTCGTAGTTATTCCTAGATCACATAATATCTCATCAAAATCCAAGGACTCCTAAGGAAAAAAAATGCAGGATAATATTTCCACCTGGCACTAAACTGTGACAAGTCTTCAGCTTCCATCAATGGTCCATGATTTCTGTATCCTGGAGTTCATCTCTTTGTGCTGATTTTACTTCCTGCTGCTGGGGGAGCGGGGGGTTATACTTTGATGATGGGAGGAACTCTGGCATGTAGGCATATGGAGGAACTGGCTTCTTTTTCCAACTGGCATTTCAGCAATCTAAAGGACAGATATTGAAGAGGGAGAGAGGAGCAAGAATGACAGCAAGGAGAAGAATAGCAGGACTTCAAAGGTGTTATTAAGCTTAGAAAATGTGGGCTACTAATTCAGAGCAAGGGCATCAGCAATGCTGGGAAATAACACTGCTGTAAAAATATATATGAAATTTGTGGCAGATTTAGTTGCTGTTGACCTACCACCATTGCTGCCCACACAGATCCTGCCCAAATGCAAATAGAATGAAACGTAATTAAGTAGCAGAAATGTATACAGCGCAGTAATTATGGAGCCAAAAAATATATTTGGAACATTAATTCATTCTCAGTTGATCCAGGTATCCATGTAGTTGAGGATCTCTCTCTCTCTCTCTCTCTCTCTCTCTCTCACACACACACACACACACACACGCACACACACACACACACAAACACTTCTCTGGGTATACTCATTGTTTTCTATGACTGTCTACAGCAATGAATCTATTCCATACATAATGCAGACTTCTACAAAATCTGGCATCTTCTCTGTAAAACAGAAAGATTCTCTGCAACAATTATTTATCACCACAATGAGTGGGATCAGGATGGAGGAGGTGGGATGACTACTGTTTCTTCTCTCCCCAGTTTTGACTGCACAAAGAACTTCTCGTTGTGTATTGTATATTTATCCACATACCGTGCTATGTCATTATCCAGGCTCTGCTTTGGTTTTGAGCAGAAAGAAAATATGTAACCTGGGAAGGCATCCCTTGACAGAACTGTTTCTGGAACTGTAAACTATTCAGCTTAATTTCAGACTTGGTGGTCTGTTTGTGTGGTTGAGCTGTGGGTAGAACACATAAGACCACGGGAAGTCTCCTTGCATGCAAGTCTAACTCAGAGGACGATTCCCACATGATTTATTTCAATCATAGTTTGTTGAACAAACCATACCAGCCTGATTCATAGAGGAAAAATAAATGCTCCTGGATCTCCTATATTCATAGCCAAAACTAAGTTCTTAAGCCATTACTTGTTTGTTTGTTTATATCCCATTTTTATTATTTAAAAATAACTCAAGATGGCAGACAAATCCAACACACCTTCCTCCTCCTATTTTCCACACAACAATTATGTGAGGTGAGTTGGGCTGAGACAGGGTCTGGCCCAATGTAATACCTTTCCTATTTATTTTTCTTTAAAGTTTCTCTGAATTAAAAAAAAAAAAAGACAGATAAGGGTGATATGAGTTAGCCATATGCAAGTTCACCTTATTCAGAAGGAACACTAAAATTCATATTGTTAAGTGAGGAATATAGGAGTAGCACAGTCAGTGAAAAAATAAATGTCATCAGGAAATCTTGTTCAACTTCCCAAACACTTTTGTCCCGCTGCAAAAGAAATTTCCATTTCCACCCTCTGTTTTTAGGTACTTTAATGCTCCCCCCCCCCAAAAAAAAATATTCACAAGATGTTCTCATCACCCCCTTTCTATTGTAGATCTGTCCATCCAACAATAACCTCTCTGACATATTTAATTTTCACTCAAAAATGTCAAAGTTCATTCATGATATATTTGCTTGAGACATAATTTAAAAGTCAAGCATAGTGGTGGGTTTTTTGGTGGGGGAGGAGTCAAAAGAGGAAGATGATGGTCATGATATCAAATTTGAAGCCCTGCGTTATTTATATGCATGTCAAGGTTGTGTGAGAGGAATTATTTGTGCTCTCTGAGCTTGGTTTCTTGTTTCATCACCCAAACATCATGATATGTTACCTGATGATGTTACTTAGTTTGAACCCTGAGCTACAAATATTCTCCTTTCAGGTTGTATGTACATTCAGAAGGAAGACGCTTCAGTCATGATGTTTGACCACCTCCTTGCTTCTTTTCATCTTTCCTAAAACTGTTGCTCACAAGGAAGTTGTGAGATGCTGGTAAAATGGATGTGCCATAAAACCTAGGGCTCATACACACATGCTCCTCACTTCTCTCATAATTAAGATAATGCCGGAAATCTCATACATCTCTCACAAAAAATTTCACAGAAATATCCTCCATGGAGCCAAATATTTAAAAGAATTTCCTTTTTCCCCCCCCTCACCCAATTTATTGGCAGAGAAATGCAACAAATAATCGCTCAGGTCAATGGTAAGAAAAATTTACTTTATAAAGCAGACATGCAATAACAGATCAAGAGTAGCATTTTCCAACTTCAGTAACTTTCCAATGTCTGTAAGTATTGTGGAAATTAAAGTTCACACATATGGAAATTAACCAGGTTGGGAAACATTGACTTAGAATATACATTGAATGGTGACAGAGGGAAGCAAAACGTCATTGCCTCTATTTTCTAATTTTATAAAGTGGTATGGAAGTGTATATTGGAGAACACAATGCAGGTCAATGGTACCATAATTGTGATGTTTAGACGTTCTTTCTAGAAATGTTTAGGTCTCCTTTCCAGGAGATTCAGTTGGAAAGAGCTATACACAAAACTTGCTAAGATTAGGCTTTCAGGAGTTATTTGCATTCCTGTATCCTAGTTCCTATTTATTTAGAACATATCTATATCTAGATAGATAGATAGATTGATATATATATATATATATATATATATATATATATATATATATATATATATATATATATATATATAGAGAGAGAGAGAGAGAGAGAGAGAGAGAGAGAGAGAGAGAGAGAGAGAGAGAATGTAGATGTAGATGTAGATATAAATATAGACATACAGACAGATAGATATAGATGATAGATAGATAGATAGATAGATAGATAGATAGATAGATAGATAGATAGATAGATAGAGATAGATAGATAGATAGATAGATGATAGATAGATAGATAGATAGATAGATAGATGAGATGATGATGATGATAGATAGATAGATAGATAGATAGATAGATAGATAGATAGATAGATAGATAGATAGATAGATAGATAGATAGATAGATATCTCACATATATACAATTGGTAAGTCCAGAAAATAGATTCTGAAGATTCTCACCTCCACTGGCAATATGGTCTAGGTTTTTGCCCTCTGTAATATTTTTGGTGCTTCGTCCCCTCCCCACCCCACTCTCGGCTGGTTGCCATCTGTCTACATGTCACAACAATGATTCCTTTTGAGAGAATCTCACTTACCCTTAGCAATTCACCTCTTGCCACATCACTAAGAGCTAATTAATGGCCGCATAGAAGCTGTTGAAAGGCACTTGCATATTTAGGTGCTCCATGTGCCTCACATCAATTTAATAGGGTCTAACCCCCCCCCCCATGTATCATTTGCATGCCAGCAGAAGCAGTGGCGAGGTACAAATGTTGCACGCATATGGGGCAGCGCACACGGCGTGCACCTTTGCCATCAGCCACATGGAACATAGACAGGGATAAGTGGGTTTTGGCATCATCTGTAGGGCTGTCAAATCACTGATAAGGTGGAAGGAAAAATCTTCACTTATGCCAATGTAGGATCTGGTATGAAGAAGGTTTAATTGTACATTTCCATTCTTCAGTCCTCATAGGATATAAGATATGTAATCGGGTTATTGCTTACAACCATATGATGCGTACAGATCCAGAGCAGTGGTGGGATTCAAGTTTCTCAAACCACTTATGGGGAAGCCAAATTCATTTTACAGTTGTGTTACTAACTTACCAACTGCAATGACTCACTTAGCACCCATGGCAAGAAAGGTCAAACAATGGACCCAAATTCATTTAACAAATGTTTTGCTTAGTAACATAAATTTTGGGCTCAATTATGTTCATAGGTTGAAAACTATCTGTATTGTAACAATGTACTATGCAACCCCCCTCTAATTTTTCTGATTCTCTAATTGCTCTTTCTAGGACATCTGAGGGAATGTTTGACCTTGCATCTTTCTGTGATGTTCTGACAATCCCTAGAAATCTCCTCCATATTTGTATTCTCTCTCTAATATTCAATGTCATCTTGAAGTTGAGGGCCTCAGTTCTAATCATTTCCATGAATTAACATATTTGTATGTTATGCTTGGAGGGGAGGGAGATATAACTTGTAAAAACCACAGTGTTTTGTAGTACATTGTCTACTTGTGGATGACCTTCACCTTCTGAGGAATATCAGATGAAGGATCTTCTTCTTGGGGATGCTACAGGAATTAGAATATCTCAGGTGCTGGTGGTTAGTTTCATAAAAGGATAGGATTTCCATTAACTTCAGGCGAGCTTAATGTATTCTTCTCGTAGTGAGACAGTTGGAATGAGTCTGGAGCCAAATAATACACTTTATAGACACAAATAATCGTAAATTCGGAATGTCACCTTTAGGCAGAGGCATTTTTATTATTGTTAGTGGAGCTGCTGAGTAGGTTTGATGTTTTATTCTCCTGAGGACTAAATGTTCGAGAGTACACAGCCCTATCTTTATCAGGCTCACAAGAAGGGAGCCCAGCCAAACCTCCTATACCTCTCTATGATTGATAGCAGATGGCATGCTTTAAAATAAACCTATCCATTAGCAGTCCTCAGTGTTTTTACTCAAAGCATTTACAACTGTTTGAATTGGAAAACGCATGCACACCCATGTAACAACACACACACACACACACACTTATTTCAGCTCATATCAGCTGTACAGGTGCAAATCTTTTGTTAACTGTTAAACATCAGTGAAATAAAACCATGTTTTGTTTTATTTGGGTGAAGGGCTCCTATTTCAAAGTAGCATTGAGGTGAGAGGTTGGTTGAGGGCATTCTATTTCATTGCAGTAAGTTGAGATTTTGCTTTTCAATAAACCATAAGATATTCCTTTCCTAATAACCCCACAGGTCATATGGGATTTCTCCTATAGGAGTTGGAGTCTAAGAAGGTAATTTAAATGGCAAATTGCCAATCTCAGAAGGACATTTTCAGAGAGAGACAGATGGGCAAACAGAAAAGAAAAAGTTCTGCTCTCGGTCATATCAGAAGAGATTCCTGTTGTTGCTGAACATTAAAACGTATCCATAAAACCAAGTGGTTTGGGATAGCTTTGGATTTAACAGGTACATACACAAATCTCCAAATACTGGATGGCAGGGGTGGGCTACTAAGGGTTCGCAGGGGTTCGGGCAAGCCCTTTGCTCCGGCGATTGGTTGGCCCCACCCACCCATCCCTGGTTTAGTCTGTCCTTTATTTCTGCAGTTTTGAAGCTCAGCTGAGGTGCGCCTCAGCTGTTTTACTCACCGATGTTGCAGTGGAAAGTAAGTTGCAAAGCTGTAAAATGGTGGTTTTATGATGTGCAAAGCGCACGTCTGGCACATATGTGCCCAAAGCACATGTGTGCGTGCAAAGCACACACTCACCAAACCGGTTGTGAAACCAGTAGAAGCCCATCACTGCTGGATGAATCAAGAAATTGGATTTGTGGGTGGGGGGTGTGCAAAAACTGTAACAGAAAGACCTTTAAAGAACTTTCAAACTTCACCTTCCAATCTCTATTTTCTCCAAACTTCTCCTTTCCACTCCCTCCTTTTAAATATTGAACAAAAGCTTCTCTAAAATGAAAAGTCACTATATTGATGGTCAGTAGTTTTCTGGACCCAATTTAAAGTACACTGCTCAAAAAAATAAAGGGAACACTTAAACAATACAATATAACTCCAAGTCAATCACACTTCTGTGAAATCAAACTGTCCACTTAGGTAGCAACACTGATTGACAATCAATTTCACATGCTGTTGTGCAAATGGAATAGACAACAGGTGGAAAGCATAGGCAGTTAGCAAGACATCCCCAATAAAGGAGTGGTTCTGCAGGTGGTGACCACAGACCACTTCTCAGTTCCTATGCTTTCTGGCTGATGGTTTGGTCACTTTTGAATGCTGGCGGTGCTTTCACGCTAGTGGTAGCATGAGACGGACTCTACAACCCACACAAGTGGCTCAGGTAGTGCAGCTCATCCAGGATGGCATATCAATGCGAGCTGTGGCAAGAAGGTTTGCTGTGTCTGTCAGTGTAGTATCCAGAGCATGGAGGCGCTACCAGGAGACAGGCCAGTATATCAGGAGACGTGGAGGAGGCCATAGGAGGGCAACAACCCAGCATCAGGACCGCTACCTCCGCCTTTGTGCAAGGAGGGACAGGAGGAGCACTGCCAGAGCCCTGCAAAATGACCTCCAGCGGGCCACAAATGTGCATGTGGCTGCTCAAACGGTCACAAACAAACTCCATGAGGGTGGTATGAGGGCCCGACGTCCACAGGTGGGGTTTGTGCTTACAGCCCAACACCGTGCAGGACGTTTGGCATTTGCCAGAGAACACCAAGATTGGCAAATTCACCACTGCCGCCCTGTGCTCTTCACAGATGAAAGCAGGTTCACACTGAGCACATGTGACAGATGTGACAGGGTCTGGAGATGCCGTGGAGAACGTTCTGCTGCCTGCAACATCCTCCAGCATCCTCCAGGTTTGGCAGTGGGTCAGTAATGGTGTGGGGTGGCATTTCTTTAGGGGGCTGCACAGCCCTCCATGTGCTCGCCAGAGGTAGCCTGACTGCCATTAGGTACCGAGATGAGATCCTCAGACCCCTTGTGAGACCATATGCTGGTGCGGTTGGCCCTGGGTTCCTCCTAATGCACAACAATGCTAGACCTCATGTGGTTGGAGTGTGTCAGCAGTTCCTGCAAGATGAAGGCATTGATGCTATGGACTGTCCCGCCCGTTCCCCAGACCTGAATCCAATTGAGCACATCTGGGACATCATGTCTCGCTCCATTCACCAATGCCACGTTGCACCACAGACTGTCCAGGAGTTGGGGGATGCTTTAGTCCAGGTGTGGGAGGAGATCCCTCAGGAGACCATCCGTCACCTCATCAGGAGCATGCCCAGGCATTGTGGGGAGGTCATACAGGCACGTGGAGGCCACACACACGACTGAGCCTCATTTTGTCTTGTTTTAAGGACATTACATCAAAGTTGGATCAGCCTGTAGTGTTTTTTTCCACTTTAATTTTGAGTGTAACTCCAAATCCAGACCTCCATGGGTTGCAAAATTTGATTTCCATTGATAATTTTTGTGTGATTTTGTTGTCAGCACATTCAACTATGTAATGAACAAAGTATTTAATAAGAATATTTCATTCATTCAGATCTAGGATGTCTTATTTTTGTGTTCCCTTTATTTTTTTGAGCAGTGTATTTTTAAAACCCTTAATGCCATAATACTGGGATATAATAGTCAACCCCCTTGCTAAAATTGAACCTGATTATCTGTTGGATTCAGTGGTGGGATTCAAATTTTTTTACCACTGGTTCTGTGGGCATGGATTGTGTGGTAATATAATCTATTGATCATTTTCTGTAAGCCCTTTGTACAACTAGCAATAGGTCTAGGGATATGTAGGCATTCTTGGTGGGGGTAGGAGTACCTTTGCTCATGAGTGTCTCATCCTGTTTTGATCTGCAAGTTTAGAAGGAACAGGAAAATAGGTAAAAGTTCAAGGTACACAGTTGTGCTTTCTCATGGGACTTTCCAGACTTTCCCATGGGACTTTCCGTGGCTGTATGATCTCATCCTAGTAAGGTAACATCTGGGACTTTCCAAGATTGTATGTTCTCATGCTGGTGAGGTAATTCTGTAGAGGTCATTGTTTCTGAATATGCATACTGTATTTTTGCTTGTGTTTTTCTCAATAAATACTGCTACCTGAGTTCACTCAGGGCTGGCATTTTCTCAGACATTTTCCCTGTGTCTCATTTCGAATGTCAGACCACCACAAATGGTGACCCCGACGTGATAGCTTGGAAGGCTATACGCTTCCCGCATCCTATACTCATCGTCGCGGACGTCGACTGGCCCTCATCTTCTTCGCTGGACGAAGATAGATTCTTTCGTGAGTATGGGGTGAGATCTCTCGAAGGCTCAGAAAGAGCACATCAGGGAATTGAGAGGGATCATTGGGAATAGTTTTGATTTGGAATCCTGATCCGACAAAGAAAAATCAGACTTTGTATATGGCTAAGGTGACCTTTACCACGACAGCTTCGGTTTGTTACTATCGACCTCCAGTTGCAAACTCTATTGATTTAGGTAATAGTACCCTTTGTAAAACGGTAGTGCTTATGGAAGGAGGCTGTATGGAGTGTGCTGCTATTACTAAAGGGAAGAGGCAAGGAACATTTCTGTTCCGGCTGTGTCAATAATTCAAGAACATCCAGTTCGTTGTCTAAGGCTCTATCCATCGCCGATGACTGCTGTGTTAATAGAACAACTACTAAAATGAAGGGAATTACACACGGGCATAT
This sequence comes from Notechis scutatus, assembly GCF_049901735.1. Taxonomy (NCBI): domain Eukaryota; kingdom Metazoa; phylum Chordata; class Lepidosauria; order Squamata; family Elapidae; genus Notechis; species Notechis scutatus. Next base: position 204,438,073 of record NC_142009.1, on the reverse strand, counting down.
GTTCTTTGTAATTGGATGTGGTTGATGTGGAAGTGGGAAAGTCAGGCTGCGGCCAATACAAATCTGAGAAATGTGGTCTATTTTCCCTTCCTGATGGTCTATGGCTGCTGTGTGGAGACACGGCTTATCAGCAATGGCCAAAAAATTGGACAGGGGTTTGTACAGTGGGTATGGTAGTTCCTGTTATCTATAAGCTGGATTCACTTCCTTCAGATACTCGGATCCGAAATCGTCGGGAATTGGATTCAGGTCTAACCATGGGAGGTAATCTATGGACACAAATTTCCGAGGTCTTATCCCGCCTTTGGGAGTTGCTATGAACTATAGGGATATTCATATTTTAAATAATTTTACTGTTGCTATGTTTAATGATACTATAAAGAATATTAAGATGATTAATGTAGAAATGTCTGAAATTCGTAAAGTTACTTTGCAAAATCGATATGCTTTAGATATTATGTTAGCTGCCCAAGGAGGAGTTTGTGCTTTAATTCATTCGCATTGCTGTGTTTTTATACATAATTATGAGCCAAACATTACAAAGACTGTTCAGGACATGGAAGATCGTATTGCTCAGCATCAATCTGGAGCCGATGGGTTTAATGCATCATTCTGGGACAGTTTGTGGTCCTGGCTTCCTGATGGGTCATGGTTTCGCTCCTTATTGCAAGGGTTGTTATTATTATTGCTATATGTATCTTATTATGTTGTTTTATTCAATGTATTCCTAATCTATTACAAATGTGTACCTCAGTCTTCCGGCGTGTGGGACCAGGTCGTGAGGGAACTGTGTACTATGCCACTAAAACACCCCCTATCTTTGAATAAATAAAAAAGGAGGGAATGTGGTAATATAATCTATTGATCATTTTCTGTAAGCCCTTTGTACAACTAGCAATAGGTCTAGGGATATGTAGGCATTCTTGGTGGGGGTAGGAATACCTTTGCTCATGAGTGTCTCATCCTGTTTTGATCTGCAAGTTTAGAAGGAACAGGAAAATAGGTAAAAGTTCAAGGTACACAGTTGTGCTTTCTCATGGGACTTTCCAGACTTTCCCATGGGACTTTCCGTGGCTGTATGATCTCATCCTAGTAAGGTAACATCTGGGACTTTCCAAGATTGTATGTTCTCATGCTGGTGAGGTAATTCTGTAGAGGTCATTGTTTCTGAATATGCATACTGTATTTTTGCTTGTGTTTTTTCTCAATAAATACTGCTACCTGAGTTCACTCAGGGCTGGCATTTTCTCAGACATTTTCCCTGTGTCTCATTTCGAATGTCAGACCACCACAGATTGGTGGGTGTGGTTTGGTGGATGTGGCCGGGGAAGGATACTGTAAAATCCCCATTCCCTCCCCACTCCTGGGAGAAGGTTACTGCAAATCCCCTTCTTTTCCCACCCCACTAATCTGCTTTCCAGCTCCATTCTCCTGTGCAGGGCAACAAAAGAAGACCCAGTCAATCAGCTGGGACTTGGGAGGCAGAGAATAGATGGGGGAGGGGAAAGTCAGAGGTGGTGTTTGCCAGTTCTCAGAACTACTCAAAATTTCCATTACTGGTTCTCCAGAACTGGTCAGAACCTGCTGAATACCACCTCTGGTTGGATTCCTCAAGAGACATCCTGCTGGAATTTCTGTTAGCCCATGACAGGAAAAAGATTTGACAAGGGCTACTGGAATTCTACTTTATCACAGCATGGTATAATAACAGAACCTTGAAAGCTGGCAGTTATTCCACTTATTATACCAAAGAATATGAAGGTAGGGGAATCTTAAACTTCTTTCTCACCCCCTCCTAACTATACTTGTATTCCTAATTCAAGGATTATCTTGATACTCCTCTACAGTACCCTTCTCTCATGGGACACAGGTCAGATGACAAGACTTTTAATGCATGCATGCATGTATGTATGTATGTTTGTATGTATGTATTAGGAAAATGTATATGGCTACCCAACTCACTCACATGGACTCCAAATCCTTACAGAAATAAAACCTCAATACAAAACTCAATTAATCTCCATCCAACCACTCTTTTGTGGCAACAATTAATCACTTGACGGGCTCCATATCACCCTGGGGGCCACATCATGTCTCGAGGGCTTTTAGAAAAAGTGTCAAATTGAGGGCCAATCTTATTTCTACAGGGATGGTGTTCCACAAAGAGGAAACCACCATAGAGAAGGCATTTCTCAGTCCCACTAGATGGACCTCCTTAAGAGAGAGGATACATAATATAGCCAGCGTCCCTGCTCTGGTGGGTTGGGTAACTGTAAATGAGAAAAGACAGTTCTTCAAATAGCCCTGTCTCAGTCATGTACGGCTTTCTTTATGAAAGGTACCTATTCCAGAAGTGCATGGAGTACCAATATTGTGAAAATTATGCAAATCAATTAAATATGCTTTATTTCAATATTCTTTCAGTCCCCAGTGACTCTCTGTGGATACCTCTCTTAGATTTCATGTTTTCTCCTTTATGGTTGTCTCTTGGTTTTGGTTCTTGTTTGGACTTGGCTATTATTATTATTTTATTGTTATGGTGTTGTCTGTTTGATGTTGTGCTGTTCATGAACTCCAGAAAAATGAATAAAATAAAAGTAAAATAAAACATTAGTACTTGAGAAAGCTGCATTTGGTAGTGTATACAAATGGTTAAATAGACTCTCCACAATTTAACTAAATAGATTGTACAGTTTTTCAAGTCAAAACCATGTAGATGACAGGGACTCCTAAGAAATAAAGGTTCCTTCATTTAAAGGAGAGAGGTTAAGAATTTAGACACTTCTGACACAGTAAATAAGAAACACAACAAAAGTGTGTATGGAATATTTCACTTCATTAATGGCTATCTTGTCCAGTGAAAAGATAAAAGGCAAAGACAAGTTTTATGATACATAAGAAATTGGGACATTTTCAAATAAATCTAAATCAACAGAGGAATGTTTGTGTGTGCACGCACACATATGTGTGTGTGCATGTTTGTGTGATTTTATACCCATGCAGTTTTGACAATACAGCAAAAGAAATTTAGCATACATACATGAGGCCACGATAATTACGACAGGGTGGTGGTTATATGGAAATGGACAGAAATACAAGATTAAACCTTCTTCATAATTGGCATAATGCAAAGATGACCCAATCCTCTTCACTCTATGCATTTCTCAACAAATTAAAACAGCTTCATTAAACTCTTTTTTCCCCCCTATGTCTGCCTCTGTCTTTGGATGTTTTGCTGTTATTGCAGTTAGGTTCTTTACAGGCAGGATTCCGTTCATTCTTTGTTTGCTACTTTGGTTAGTTGCAGAACACCTTTGGTGACTTGTCTCTACTACATAAACATGCTTTTTGACAATGACAAGTACTTTTAAACAGACCTGGACAGCCTGTCTCCTGTTGGATCATCATTTCAGAGGTACTTCCTTACCTACACAGAGAAACTGAAGGACAAGAGATGGGCCAAAAAGCAGTGGGATCCCAAGACAAGCAGATTCCCTAGTTAAATAAAGTGATAATTGAACTATTGGCCTCAGATCAACCATACTGCTACAGTCTGCCCTGACACCACCTGAGTCTTCTGATGCACTCTTGAAGAACCCTTACCCAAGAACTCCACCAGCATTTAACCCATAGTAATAGTGGACTCCCCAAGGCAACAACAGTTCCACTCCAGGCCATAGTTTGACAAGGGTGACGTTAATGACAAAAAAGGTTCTTGCTGCCACTTAGCAGGCTTATGTATCCAATAAAACAACCGCCACCCAGGACCTCCTCCAACAGAAGAGATGCTAGCATGCTGGCATGCAAGAAAAATGAAGCCACGAGAAACAACTGGACACGTTTCAATCAAGCAGTCAAATCCAAAGACTCAACCCTATTCTGGCATATCAACATTGGCAGTTGGTTCACTTCTCACACTGGAGAGCTTATTTAGCTGTAACAGGACTGTACTGTAACTCTAACAGACTGCTACATTTTATACCTAGCCAAACTTTCTAGAATCCAGGGGTGCAAAACTGGAAGCTCGCAGGCCAGATGTGTCACATGCAGGCCATGCCCACCCCAGCTCCGCGAATGGAAAAAACGTCATGAAATGTAACATGATGGCAACATGACACGGTGAGTTTGGCACCTGTATTCTAAATCATCCTCAGGGACAAACCCAAGCAAAGGAAATTACAGAAATCCAAAAGTTATTCTCCCAGCGATACCACCTCATTGTCTCTCTAACCACCTTGAAAATCATTAAAGTGTGTTTAGAAAGTTGCCTGCAATACGTATGGTGATGTCATAGAATAGAATACCTTGCTGCAACAATCTTTGGTTTATTTTTAATTTGAACTTTGTGAGGAATAGCTAGAACTACTCCTTTTAATTCCGTCAGGGCATCTTTCAGTTTTAGAATTAACTTTGGGAAGAAAGATGGCATGATTTGCTTTGACATAAATAAGAGGCCAACAGCTTGGGTATGTACCACTCTGGACTGCTAGTGACCAGCTTGATGGGCTTTTCATTTCAGCTGCTATTTTAGCAGGGAAAGATTAAAGTAATGTAACATGTTCTTTTGAAACGGATACTCATTACAGATTATTTACAGTGGTAACTGGAAACAAATATTGGCAGCAATCATACAAAAAGATGCCACAAATGTTGAAGTTCATTTTATGCATTCTTACAGACTTCTCCAATTCTCTAAATGGGATGGTCAATGCTGATTTATGGTCCAATCTAAAGAATTATTGTCCAATGTAAAGAAAAGAGGAACCACGTTAAGAAAGTTTCCATTATCAGAATACTTTAAATATCCATCTGGTTAGGTCACAGGTCCTACCTTAGAAGCCCAGTGAAATCAAACTACTTTATATATATGATAAGATACAAAATAGCATTATGGTTTTGGCATTTTACACTTCCAGTTTCTATTTCCATTGCCTTCCAAATGTTCCAGGGTAGCACTTTGTGTAGCAAACACAGTCTTGGCTAGGTTATAATCCTAGATGGATTTGTAACAACTCACAGCTATTATGGGTAATGGCAAAAAGGGAAGCACATAAATCAAGGCCAGTTAAGTTCCTGAAGTCAGTAAAAAGGCACTTGCTGAGTCATAAAGAGAGCTGGACGGATGCTGTTCATAGGTAAATTAGTCACACAATCTGGAATTTATCTAGATGCTAGATGTAGTGCTTTAGATGAGAGTTATCTGCGATCCTTAGCTGTGAAGCAAGGAGCTCAGTCTAACATGTTATCATCTCAAAATAATCCTGATGCCTAGGCCTGTTCATTCATCAATTCTCCCAGGACTGATTCAGAGAGAGAAATGATATTTATTGAAGTCATCGACCACACAATCTGAAGCATCCAGTTTTTAACTATTTTATTTTATTCTAGAGGGTTCTCAATCATGCAATGAATGAATCAGGTATGATTGCAAACATGCTGGCTTAGAATTCTGGGAGTTGAGGTCCCAACCCATCTGAAGGTAGTCAGATAAGACAGAACTGCATTGTCTATTAGGCTGAATGAGTATTAAGGCTCAGGGCCTTTGAAACTCCCAAGATCTTGCCAAACCTGCCAAACTGTTTTGGATTCCTCCAAATCTACGGAATTATGGAATAGGACCAGTGGTGGGATTCAATTTTTTTTACCACCGGTTCTGTGGGAGTGGCTTGGTGGGCGTGGCAGGGGAAGGATACCGTAAAATCTCCAGTCAGAGGTGGTATTTGCCGGTTCTCCGAACTGCTCAAAATTTCCGCTACCGGTTCTCCAGAACTGGTCAGAACCTGCTAAATACCACCTCTGAATAGGACCTACTTTATATATTGTATCCAGTGCAAATCATTTTCTATAGTTCTTTCCTGGACCTTAGAGTTATGGGGATACTGAGATGAGGCTGATCTGGAAATAGAACTATCTCCCAAAGTTTTTTTTTTAAATCTGTGATTTGCTTTTCGTGGGGGAGAACCCCAATTACCACTCAAAAGCTTGTATCTTTTCCTTGTATCGCTTTTTTTTAAAAGGACTTTCTTGTTACAGAATTGGATTGACAGGTACAACATAAACAGAAACAATCCATTAAGGGTGGACCATTGGGAGAAATAACCTCCTTTTGTTCTTAGAGAAGCTTTGGAAGTTTCCTGATGGATCAGCATCCTTGGAGTTAAACATTCCCATATGTACATGGAGATTTTAAAACATAAGCCTTGAGGAAAGATAAGGAGAAAACTGTAAAACACAACCTTAAATATTTTGAAGGACAACTTCCTGAACTATGTGGCAGTTGGCAAGGCATTCGGGGGGGGGGGGAGAAGTATTTGGTGAAGCCAAGCAAGTATTATATACTTCTTTGACAAGCGTGTTTACTTCTCAGCTTTGATTTGCTTTTTGTTGTTGATTGCTAATACTTCCATACCTATCAGTGATGGGTTCTCCTGTGGTTTTTCTTATATTGGTTGACATGTGTTTTGGATCAGTCATCCAGAATGTGGGAGTTTGGCCATCAAGAAATGCTGTCAAAAGGATTTGTTCTGCAAAGGCAAAAACTGAAATTAAAAAATAGACTTTTGTTCACATGAGGATTCTTTCTTTTGAGAGGGCCTGAAGCCAGCAGAGGGTGGAATACGGAACTACAAAAACAGAGAGGTGCAGTAATCAGACAACAATACTGTGACAAGTGTTGTGGGACTATGATAGCAGAACAATCCAGCACTTGGAATTTGAATAATGGACATGCTATTGATTGAAGCTGGGAGAGAAGACAGTAAAACCAACAGACCAAAATCTGAAGTCCAGGCTTAACTTTTCATCACTGGTTGGATACACAAGAGTATTCAGATGGAAGTTGAACAATTACAGAAGGAAGTTGAACAATTGCCTCTCCAGACTGAGCTGGCAGTTATTCCTCTGGTAATTTAGACCAACCAAATATAAATGGAGCACATCACTCCCGAAACATAGTATCCCAGAACCTACATAATCAATTAGAGGCAGAAACATGAAATTCCTCACAGATGAAATAATTTATTCTTTCTGTTTCATGGTATCTGCAGGATTGACAGATTGGTTTCTTCTACTCTTTTTCTTACATTTTTAAAATAGGAGTGATAGGAGATCACAATGAAACTCAAATAAACATGTCCTGCAATTCTTAAATATACAAACCTATTTAGAGCTGTGTACTGTTGCTTAAGAGATAAAATGTGTTACATATCTGTGCACGATAGCCTGTGTGCATCAAGCACATTGTGGTCTGTCCTGATTGATATCCATTTTGTTTTGGGTTTTCAATCTATTTTACTTTGAAATCAAGTCAGGTTTAGTAAGTTCTTAATTCCCCAAGTTAAAACTGCTTACTCAGAAATTATTACCCACAACAACACAAATGCAGAATAATATTTATATGAGCTTAATCTCTAGCAACTTCATATAAATATTCGTGTACATTTTAGCAAGAAGTGCAGAATCAGGATTTTTAAATTTGGACTAGCATTTCTCCGTATTGAATGTCATTTTGCTAGTTTCTGACCACTCTTGTCAAGATGTTCCCAAATCTTGATAGCATCCTTTAGTATTTTTGCTATCCTTCTGTCTTTGCATTGTCTGTGAGTTTTCTAATCTTGTTATCCAAAACATTTGTATCTTGAACAGTGCAAGGCCTAGGACAAAGTCTTCTGACATAGCCGTTATCACCTCCTTCTAGTTTGACATGAAGCCCCTGATATATCAACTTGTTTTGTGTTCTCCACTAGGGCCTGATGGATGACTTCATCAAATGCTTTGCTATCCATTACTCTGGTCAAATAAATTGGTCACACTGGAAAGTGAGATCAGATTAGTTTGACATGATGTGTCCTTTATAAATTCATGTTGGCTCCTACCAAGCAATACATTATTTTCTAAATACTCACATTCCAACTGGAATGGGCACCCTCTGTATTTGTCAGAGTTGGTTTACATTATCAAGGTATGCTTGTTACCTAACAATTGTTTCCTTTTAAAATATTCATTTTGATGGTACGGTATTTACAGGACGTGTCCTACATCATATACCTTGAAACAATAAAGAGTCCTGATACTGATGGAACTGGGAGTAGTAGAATACATTATTGAAGTTTGATAAAGAACAAACAGGAGTGCATGGATGTAATCAAAACAAGAATAGTGTGCAAGGTTATAAAGGTATGGAGAGGTGCAGTGAATATTATGAGTGTAAACTATAATATAAAAATATTTTCTATTCTTTTTTTTATCTTATGTTAATTACTTTGTCTTACTTTTATTACTCCTTTTATGCACTTTGCATAGCATTGTTTATTCCCAAAAAGTAGGCAGGACCTGTCTACCTGCTCCCTCCCTCCTTCTCTCCCTCCCTCCTTCTCTCCCTTCTTTCTCTCTCTCTTTTCTCTCTCTCTTGTCCTTCCTTCCTTCCTTCCTTCCTTCCTTCCTTCCTTCCTTCCTTCCTTCCTTCCTTCCTTCCTTCCTTCCTTCCTTTCTGAAACAAAAGGGGGTGGGAAACACATAAGGAACATATCTTGATACATGTGAACCCTATGATGAAATTTTTTTTTACTTTTAATTGGTCAGTAAAATGTCCAGCTTGGAATGAGGAATGTTCTCAGCCCTTCCACATTTTTCAAATTCACTCAATCTTCCCCTAGCTACACAATGTCAGTTTTGAGGGCGGGAGGGAGCATGCTTTGCCTGTTCACAATGATTTCTTGGACACAGACATTGACTAAAACTGACGGGCTCCATGGAAGGCTTGGTTGAAACTGGGAAGGAGACAATCTTTGCAATCCTGTCTCCCTATATCCCATTACATCATTCGACCAATCTGATCTGGTTGGTTACGAAATCTGGAACTATAAAATGAGATGGGATCGGGAGTTGCAAAACAAGGTAAGAAACTTTGTGCTGGCCCTAGCATCCAGAATAAACTTTGGATAGGGAGTACTCTGAATTGAATCTCATGATTTGTAAATATAAATTTCCAAAATAAATTAAACAAAACATAATACTATATTACATCTAGTGGCCGGGCTGCAAAATTCTGGTTACTCTACAGCAGTAAAATTAAAATTTGGCTATTTTTAGTGGTTGCCCATATTTTTTGCAGTCCAAAGCTGGTTTCTCTGGACTGATGTACTGTACTAAGCCATGGTTTATTTTGATCATAGCTTACAATTATTAAAGTATATCATTGTATTTATGCATCATGCTAATAAAAAATCAGTCAAGCTAGATTATGGCTTAGTGCCATGTGTAAATTCAACCAATAACTATACACTTCATAATTTTAAGAACTCTCTCTCCCTTCTAAATCTTCCTCCATCCTTGGCAAGATAAAATAAATAAATGTTTTGTCTTTCATTCTTGGAGAACTGCCCTCATTAAAATATCAACAAGAATGAGTTGATATTGTGAATGTTCTCCAACTAAGAAGTGAAGCAAGCAAAATCTTATGAGAAAGTAAGGACTTGGACCAGTCATCGCTGCTGGAATGTGGAAACTATGAAGCCATCTCCTTTATTGCTAGGGGCGGAAAGCACATTCAGCGAGTGGGAAGTACAAGCTGGTATGTATGACAGGCAGTAGTTCTCAAAGCGACAAACTGTGGGCGTCACCTCAACCTCAAGAGCAACTTGTCTAAACCTTTTTCATCCCCTTGAGATTGGTGTAGCCAGCTCGGGGGGAATGAGGCAGGGAAAGGAGAGCAGATGTGTTTAATTACAGCCCTACGTATCAGAGTTGGCATTTCATGAGTGGCTCTCCATTAGTGCCCCTTTCTTCTGGGTTTGTTTACTTTTGGAGGAATAATTGTTGAAAGATTCACCCCTATCGCTAGAGAAATTCAGAGCCCACATTCTCAATATGGAATATGATGAAAATCAGTTGGACTATCCCTGAGGGAGTAGTAGGACACACACGTAACATGTGAAAACAAATCCTCTCCATCTTTCCCCATGTTATTCTCAGCAGCATCGGAATTATGTTTCTTTAAGATGGCTTGATCTTTGCAGAAAGCCATGCAAAATGCCAGGCTGACCCCGACTCCTGGATTTCAAGGAGATCTTCACCAAATTTATTTTTATCTTTCGTCTTTCATTCCAGTGCTGGTTATGCAAACACAAGGAACAAAGAGCAAGGGGCAGTTTCTAATTTTAAAACCCAAAGTGAAATCTATATTTAGAATATTTTTTCCAGTTCCTATATTTGTTTGCATTTTTTTAAAAAAGAAGTCCTATTTATAGAAATGGAATTCAAATAAGAATTAACAATTCTTTTTCTCTGTTTACTTTGCATTATTATTATGGTTTGTTGTGGATATTATTATTATTATTATTATTATTATTATTATTATTATTATTATTATTATTATTATTATTATTATTATTATTATTATTATTATTATGCTATTGCATAAGCAATAGCACTTAGACTTATAGTGCTTTTACACTTTATAGTGCTTTTACAGCCCTCTTTAAGCAGTTTTTACAGAGTCAGCCTATTCCCCCCAACAATCTGGGTCCTCATTTTACCGACCTTGGAGCTTGGTAAGATTCGAACTGCCAAATTACAGGCAGCTGGCAGTCAGCAGAAGTAGCCCGCAGTACTGCATTCTAACCACCGGGTGGCTCTTTTACTTTTTTAATTATTTATTTATTCCATTTATAAGACCGCCCAACTCAAACAAGTGACTCTAGATGGTGAATAATCATAAAATCAATTAAAACCAAATGATAAGGACAATACAATAGAAAGTTAAATATATATATGCCAGAAGATAAAATTATTTATATTTTATTTATTTATATTTCATATTTCTTAACTGCCCATTTCCCTCAGATTATAATCTGTAGATGTTAACATAACCAATAAATGGCGCCCTTAACATACTTGGGACCCGAGGCCCAGGCACACAAGACTTTAAATCTTATGAGAGATCAACAGGGTTGGGGGCCATCCTCATTTCTGATGAGATATTGTTCCCCAGTGCAAGTGCTATGGATGAAAAACACACTCTAAGGTCTCCACCTGGCAGACATTCTTGGTTGGCAGAACCTGGAATATGCCCATTCTGCCAGGTGGGAGAAAACAACTGGGAGAAAATGGTGCCTCTGCTAATCCCATAAATCGCTTTGAAGGTGACAACCAACACCTACCCAGATACATGCAATTGCTCTTCAATGACAGCCCCACATAGACTGTGTTGCAGTAATACCAATGGGAGGTCACAAAGGCATAAGTAACAGTGAACAGAGCTCCCTGGTCCAGGGATGGGCACAACCGGCATACAACTCAAAGGTATGCAAAGACCCTCTTACCCAAGACTGTGACTTGCTCTTGCATCAGGAGTTGTGAGTCCAGGAGGACCCCCACATTGCAAATTGGGTCCACCTGGGGCAATGTCATCCCATCCAGGACAAAAGTGGAGAAACCTTAACAGTGAAAAGCCCAAGTACTCAAAGACACTCATTATCGCTTGGGTTGAGCTGAAGGCCATTGCACCTCATCCAGACCTTAGCTTCAAGGCACTGGAACAGGACAGCCGTAGCACCATTCAGGTAGCCTGGGGTAGAGATCTAAATTGGGTGTCATCAGCTTATGATACCTCTCCCTAAAACATTGGATCACATATGAGCCGTGGTGGCACAGTGGTTAGAATGCAGTACTGCAGGCTACTTCCGCTGCCTGGTTCTGTAAACTGCTTGGATAGGGCTGTAAAAGCACCGTGAAACAGTATAGTCATTCATTCATTCATATATATAAAACTGAAATACCACTCACGCATCATCATAAAATCTCCAGAACCATAAAGCCTACAAACTTGAAATTTGGCACATATGTTCCTCTTGGCTTATAGGTGCTCACTAAGAAAGGATTTTTCAAAATGACCATCAGAGCATTAGTATTCGTATATTAACACGCTCTGATGCTAAGGAGTTCTACTCCCACTCCCCACCTGAAAAGAAATCTGTTCCAAATGCAAAACACAAGCAGAAGAGAGGAGTTTCCGTTTCAGTTTTAGTTTCACAGCACCAAGCAGCTTTAGTGCAGAACAGTTGAGCTAAGCCATGCCCAGACTCCTTGCTGTTTCCTTATTGCTCACACAGCAAATACTGTTTCAGTTTCCAAACAGCACTCAACTCTCTCACACACTGACTGGACTCTAGCCAGATGAATACCGATGGATATTGGTAGCAGAGACACAATTTTTCCCCTTATTTTCCTCCCCAAAAACTAAGCCTGATCACATAGTTTCGTAGCGAAGCATGGATATCGAGCTAGTATTTAATAGAATATTTCAGAGAGATTAGATTTGTCCCTCCCTGTTATTATTATTTCATTTTTTTATTAGTCATGCTGGATTCTTTCAGAATGGCAAAGTGTACTTACCTGAAGGAAGTCCACCCAACTATAGGTAGACCTCAACATACAACCATTTGTTTAGCGACCATTCAAAGTTACAACACTGTCTGAAAAAATGACTTACAACAGTTCTTTGCACTTATGACTGTTACAGCATCCGCACATGTGATCATGTCCCAGACATTTGGCAACTGGCTTGTATTTATGATGGTTGCATTGTCCTGGGTTCATATGATCATGATTTGCAACCTTCCCAGCTGACTTCCAACAAGAAACGTGAATGGGAAGTCAGCAGGGAACATTGACATTCGCAATCACATGACATCTCGCTTAATGACTATAGTCATTCACTTAATGACCATGGCAGAAAAGGTCTTAAAATTGGCTGCAGTCACATAATGCCTTGCTTAACAACCGCACCACTTAAGGACAAATTTTACGGTCCCAATTGTCATAAATCAAGGACTACTTATATGTAGTCCAAATGAGATCCTTTAAAGAAATATAATCTGCTTCTTCACACACCTGTTCAAATGTTAATGGAAATAAAAAATGAATTGTTTTTTGCCTGCAAAACATGTTGAAACACAATAACATGTTTTCAGGTGTTGCACGTGTGAAGAAATAACTTCACAGTTAATGTTACATCTCTGCGTTTTCAAAGCGGCATAAGGAAAGAACATCAGTTTCAGAAGAGGAGTGTTTTTAGCAGAAAGATCTATATATCCAGCGGATGAACGTTTGCATGAATAGGACAAGAGGTCTTAAACAATCATTAGAACCTTTTCAGGACTTCTCTAGAGAGCAATGAATGATTTATAGTGGAGGGAAGATCAGGGAACTGTGATAATTTCTAGAGTCATTTGAATACTTGCTTCCAAAGCCACATTTGCTGGATCTTATTCCTAGAAAGTGTCCAATTTATTGATATTGTAAGGTAGTACAGGTAGTTCTCAACTTACAACAGTTCGTTTAGTGACCGTTCAAAGTTACAACCTGGAAAAGTAACTTATGACCATTTATTGCACTTATCAGGTTGTGATATTTTGTGATTTTTTTTTCTAGTTCTTTTTTTTTTGACTCTGGCATCTCCTGCTACAGCGATATCAATAAATTGTACCCTTCAGTTTTTCACGACTGTGATATCTGGCGTGTTGTGTTCCAAATGACGATCCGTCAGTATTCGAAAGTCCCACAAGGTCTTCACTTTCTCATTTTCGGCAACTTTTTCCACTTTATGTCTCCATGACTGTTCGAATACAGGTAAGTCATATTATTTATTTATTTATTTATTTATTTATTTATTTATTTATTTATTTATTCATTCATTCATTCATTCATTCATTCATTCATTTGATTTATTTGATTTATTTGATTTATTTGATTTGTCAATCGCTTACAAGATAATAGGTATAAGTGTAAACATGAGTAAGAATACAGGAAATAGATACGAATAAATGGGGACAATAGGACAGGGACGGGAGGCACGATGGTGCACTTATGCACGCCCCTTACAGACCTCTTAAGTGGATAGTTTGAGGTTAAAGGAGTGGGGGTTTGAGGATGTAACAACAGAGTCAAGTCGTGTATTTTTTTTCATAATGACCAGTAGATTAGTTTAGCAGCTCAATGATTACACAGATATCCTTAATTAGTATAAGGAGATGGGTGGGTTCATTCTGGCAATATTCAAGTTTCCTTGAAAAAATCAAGGATGTTCTTTTCTAGGTTGAAGCAATGATGATATCACAGCATTTCTCAAACTTCCTGTCCTGTGCTGATTCATGGAAAACCCTTTTCACTGGGGGGCGCGGGGGGGGGAATGAATGAAAGGGTTTAAGAATTCTGCTGTTTGTTGTTTCCATCAGTTTTCTTTATTTGCAATTAAAATTACATTTTTTAAAAAAAATTGAGAAGTTTGGATTATCCTGCCTGCAAAGAATAATTTTCTGAGCTACAAATGTTCTGGTTGAAATTATTTCTTTCCTTCAGGCCTGGGATTCTACATTGGAAGAATGAGCAGAAAGTACAACTGAGGATGTTCTTATTGTCACACAAAAGTATAGACGCATTCTCGGCAGCTACTGTTTCCATCTTCATATGTCCTACATGCTAAACTTGTTTAACTCCTAGCTGATATGCATTGAGTAAATGCCCCAAGTCTTTTTCCCCGAGTAACACAAAAGTTCCTTTCCCAAAGAATAGGTTACTAAAACTAAATAGCTGAGGCTACATGCAAAACAAAAAACAAAAACAACCCACATAGAAACAAACCCATAGGAACTAATTCTCAAAAGTTGTATTATTATTCTGAAGCAAAGTCTTATGAGGTAAAGGTAAAGGTTCCCCTTGCACATATGTGCTAGTCATTTCCAACTCTAGGGGGCAGTGCTCATATCCGTTTCAAAGCTGAAGAGCCAGCACCATCCGAAGACGTCTCCATGGTCATGTGGCCAGCATGACTAAATGCCAAAGGCGCACGGAACACTGTTACCTTCCCACCAAAGGTGGTCCCTATTTTTCTACTTGCATTTTTTATGTGCTTTTGAATTGCTAGGTTGGCCGAAGCTGGGACAAATAATGGGAGCTCACCCTGTTACACAGCACTAGCGATTCGAACTGCTGAACTGCCGACCTTTCAATCGACAAGCTCAGTGTCTTAGCCACTGAGCCCCCACATCCCTAGTTTTATAAATGTGCCAATTACTGGTATATGTAATCACTAGGCATACAAAAGGCATGCGAAATTCTAAACAACCACTAGATGGCAGTGAAGAGATACAGAAAACTGTTGCTTTTTGCTGCTACCTAATGGTTTATCCCAGCTTTACAATCTCTATTTATAGGTAGTGCTTGACTTATGATCAATTGAGCCCAACGTTTCAGTTGCTAATCAATACAGTTAAGTCCCTTTGCCCTTTGCTTTTTCTTGCCACAGTTGTTAAGTGACAAAGGGAACCAGCGAGCACGTGGCGACCGACGAATACTGGCAATGCATCAAAACGAAATGGCTGGAAACAACACTCTACCCGCACCGTTCAATGTTGCAACCGAAGACTGGGAATCTTACATCGACCGACTCCTCATGTTCCTCAAAGGGAGTGACCTCCATGATATATCTGCACACAGGAAGAGAGCCGTCTTCCTCACACATTGTGGGCCCGTGGTATTCAAGATGGTTAGCGGCACCCACTGACATGAAAATGATGGCCTGGCCGGACCTGGAAAGAATACTGAGGGCTTACTACACACCAACCGTCTCCTGCCTCATCAAAAGACATGAATTTTATCGGCGTGACCAAAAAGAAGGCGAGAGCATCGGTGATTTCATTGCAACTCTGAGGGACATTGCTGGGGCGTGCGAATTCCTAAATATGGATGAAGCCATGAGAGACCAAGTGGTCCTGGGGCTGAGGGATCTTACACTAAAAGATCGATTATTAACAAAACCAAAATAACGTTCCAAGAAGCAATAGAAGAAGCTACCACAGCAGAAGCAATGCAGAAATCGGCGGCTGCCATGCGGAAAATGAACAAAGTGCCACCGGAAAACCCAACAAACACCACCACAACCCACCAAGTTGCATTACTGAAATAAATGAACTTTTGCATGATATTCTAATTTTTTGAGTTTCACCTGTACATTATATTATATTATTATTATGCATCATATGTGTCATATATCATCATGTAACATTTCCTTAAAGGTCCCTTTTCAGCCTTATGGGTTGTCTGTGTCTACCTCCATCTTATGTCATCTACCAGAGGCCTGGGAGTTTGAGGGTTCTGCCCAGGATCATAGCTCTTCCTAGCACTGGACTCCTCTGCACAGAGTTCTGATGTTATTCCTGGGATTTGTAGGAGCCACTCTCCCAGCTTAGGAATCACAGCCTCAAGTGGGATCACCACTGAGAGCACTTTGGCCATGACTTTCCATATCTTCTCCAGTTCCTCCTACAGACGCTGGTGCTTTTCATATTCCTTCTTGCTGATGTTGCTGTCACTTAATATAGTTACATCATCACCACCAGGTGTTATGTATTAGCATACTTACCTGCAATTGGTCGGTCCATGGCAGCGAGAAATTTGAAGATCCGTCACTGGCCACAGCCGCGGCAGCCCTTTTTATAGTTGGGCTGCTCGCCTGTTTCTGTTGTCTTGGTTCCAGCGGCTCCCTGTTTGTTTCTCTCTCTCTTGGGTGGGGGTGTTCCACCTTTGTCTTGGGCCGTAGTTTTTTCTTGCTTGGCATGCCCTAGCAATATGTCCCTGTCATTCACAATGTTTGCAGATTGCATCTAGGAAACAGCACTCAGAACGTGGATGGTTCCCCTCGCAACCAGCACAACAAAATCCCTTCCTTTTTCTGTTCCGGTCTCTTCTGCCCTGCTCCGAACGAAGTTGATTTACCCCTTCTTCTTCATCATCGTCTTCTGATGGGGACTCGATGTCCTCGTGGCGGGTTGTTTGTTGTTCAGGAGCGGCTTGAAAAGAAGAATACGACATTTGAAGCCCATGTCCAGGATCCGTCTGTGTGTGGTGGCTCTTGATGCACTGACTCCAGCCTCAGTCCACTCCTTGTGAAAGTCCCCAACACTTTTGAATGGCCTTTTCCTGACAATCCTCTCCAGGCTACAGTCATCCCTGCTGCTTATGCACCTTTTTCTTCCACACTTTTCCCTTCTACATAACTTTCTATTAACATGCTTTGATACAGCACTTTGGGAACATCCAACTTTGTTTGCAATTACCTTTTGAGGCTTTCCCTCTTTATGGAGGGTGTCAATGATGGTTTTCTGCACAACTGTCAGGTCAGCAGTCTTTCCCATGATTGTGATTCCTACTGAACCTGACTGAGAGACCATTTAAAGGCTCAGGAACCCTTTGCACATGTTATGGCTTAATTAGCTGATTAGAGTGGGACACTTTGAGCCTAGAATATTGAACCTTTTCACAATATTCTAATTTTCTGAGATTTTGGATTTGGGGTTTTCATGAGCTGTAAGCCATAATCATCTCAATTATGACACATCATGGCTTGAACTATCTTGCTTTGCATGTAATGAGTCTATCTCATATATTAGGTTCACCTTTTAAGTTGCATTACTGAAATAAATGAACTTTTGCATGATATTCTAATTTTTTGAGTTTCACCTGTAATGTAGGGTAGAGTAGGGTAAGTGTAATATAATGTGGTATGATGTGGTATAATATAATAATATAATGTAATGTAATGTAATGAAATAAATATAATATAATGTAATATAATGTAATGTAATATAATAAATCTAATCTATATTATAATTAATACAATACAATAATAAAATATTGACTGTTTCCTAGTATGATTTGATTGCTTAATGTACCCTATGACTATCATTAAGTGTTGTACCTGATGATTCTCGACTCTTGACGAATGTATCTTTTCTTTTATGTACACTGAGAGCCAAGACAAATTCCTTGTGAGTCCAATCACACTTGGCCAATAAAGAATTCTCTTCTCTTCTCTTCTCTTCTCTTCTCTTCTCTTCTCTTCTCTTCTCTTCTTCTCTTCTCTTCTCTTCTCTTCTCTTCTCTTCTCTTCTCTTCTCGTCTCGTCTCGTCTCGTCTTGTCTATTCCAAGAGAAGACAAGGCAAAAAGACTCTAGGGACAGTGGTCATCTCCCTTTCTTAGCTGAGGGAGCCATCATTGTCCAAAAATGTTGCCACAGTCATGTGGTCAGCATAACATCATTTTGTAGCACAGAGTGTGTGGCAAAACACAGAACACTGTTACCATCCCATTAAAGCAGTACCTATTCATCTATTCACATTTTGCATGCTTTCAAACTGCTAGGTGGGCAGGATACTGTGGCAAGAATGGGAGTTTGGCCCATTCACATGATGCTCAGGTCTGGAATCCAGGCTGTCAGCTTTCCAGCTGACAAGCCTGGTTTCTTAACCACTGAGCCATCATGCCCCTATAATGTAATATCATATGATATATTATATCAAATCAAATCTCATAATATGGGGTTACGGGAAAAATCTCAGAGCTTATTGTTGATATCAACTTCCAGTGTTGGAGTATTGGAGAATATCACACGGAATATCAGTGTGAAAGTAGGTAACATTTATGTGTAGATTATTATAATGCTTGCCAGATTATTGTGATTGTCTTCTGGAAGATCCCTAATGATATGTGGGATGTAATGTTGACTTGAAGTTCTAGCATCCTTGAAACCCAGGCAGACTGAATGGCTCCCACACTTCAAAAATAGGAGTTCATTTGTCTTACAGCCCTGATTGCAATCTTAGCAGATCTGAGAACCCACCAAAGGGAAAGAGTTAAGCTTTTTCTCTTCCTCTCCTCTTCTAGTTGGCAGAAAGTTTGTAGTTTAAAATTACACACTGACTCTGGTGTAGAGACACAAGAAATTATAGAGCAGACACTGTCCAGGACAACGTATAATTTAAAATTGTACTAAAGAATGTATACCGCATGGCAAAATAAGTGAAGTGCTTCTTCAAATATAAGTGTTTTGGATAGAAAAGCTGTAATTATCCACTCCTAGGGAAATGTTTGCATTCATTCTAAATCAATATTTACTATTCATCTCTTGTGTTCAACAAAACAAGGATTTAACTTTTTTTTAATTTTAATGAGGTACTAAGACTACAATAATTCTACAATGTAATTGTCTCGATACAAAATATTGCTAAATTGTGTTGCTATTCTGGGAAAGAGCCATTTATACAAAGAAGAATGGGAAAGTGTGCGTGGGGGGGGGGAGGGAGGGAGGGAGACATCCCTATTTGTGAAATGTTACTACAGTAACATACAATTCAAACTCAGCCAAGCAGGAAGATTACCAAATTCAAGAGCTGTTAAGCTGTCTCTCTGTTAAGACCCTTAACTGGAAGCAGTCGGGTGAGTCTTCTTCTCACCCGAATCAAAAATATGGACCTCTTTCTTCATAATGATGCCTTTGCAGCTGAGGTTTGACATCAAATGAAGGAACAGGTTTTCCCCCTTCTTATGGTTTAGTTCTATTTCTTTCCTTTTAAGGGCTACCTTCTTTTTCCACTTAAGTTTCAGGAAAAAAAAAAAAAGGCCGCAAACAATTAATGCGAATAAAAGGAGCATCTGCTCTTAGCCAGCATGGTAGAAATCTAAAGCCATTCTAACAAGACTTAAAAAGCTGCTAAAATTTGATCACCAGATATATGTTTCTTTTAACAGCCAGTGCTTTAATTGTGTAAAGAAGTTGGCTACCTCCCAGTAATTGCTCGTGCTTTACTTCTAAACATCCAGAGGCAACAAAGTCAACAGAATGGACCAGAGCTTCATTTTCAGATCAGTGGTCTCCAGCTTTAATTAATGTTGCCAGATTTTCAAAGAATTCAGAGAAAAAAACAGCATTGCATCTCCAAATGTCCTCCACACCACTCCTTTAACCTTCCATTCTCTCTCTTTTTCTCTCTCTTTAAAGTCTTCCCTTCCTCTGGAGCAGGGGTTCCCAATCGTGGCAACTTTAAGACATGTGGACTTCAAATCCCAGCCATGGAGGCTGGGGAATGCTGGGAGTTGAAGTTTGTATGTCTCACAGCATTTCCCATGGATTAAACATACACTAATCCACCGTGTAACTATGTCAGAAGATGGAGGATGGGGTTGGGGGAAGCATCCTACTTTCTGCCTTCTACTACTTTTGTTCCTACCTTGCCTTTAAAGGGTAGAGGAGAAGAGGCTGTTTTGTGGAGATGGTGGGAAGAACAGGAGGCCAAGAATTTTCCCCTGGCTTAGATTTTAATCTGACTTGGAGAATAATTTTGAGGTTTTAAAAGCTTGCCTCTTTGTTGAGGTAGGCTTTTAAGAATCCCTGAAATTTGATTTCTGAGCCTGGCTTGGAACATTATCACCAGGCTTCCCAGACCATACTTGTACAGGTCAGAGAAGAAAACAAAACAAGAAATCTAATCCTAGCAAAAAAAAAAAAAAAATAGGTTGGTGTCTAAAAATGGGCCTACCTCATTTTGGTCTGTTTAAAAAGCTTGTTTCCATGCCATTTGCACGCCAAGCTCCAGCATGATTGAAATGGAAATGATTGAGATACAAAGCCTTTTTAAAAAAAAGTTTCAGAGTGGAACCGGTAATTGGCCTGTAACTACCGTTGGCTCAGAAATATAACACTGTAACTCCAGAAAACTAGGCATTTAAGATCCCATCTTTTATTTTAACCTGACATTGGCAAGCAACCACTACGCCACAAAGCCAAGTAATGTTTACAGTGGAATATTTCTCCTGCAATATGAAAAGAAGAAAGAGTTACAAGAGAAAATCAACACAGTTCACAAGCTCTCTCCTGCAGATATTTTCACTTTCTGTGGTTTTTTTTTTTTAACCTGTGTTCGTTGGAATCTATGAAAACAGATCCAGAAACCATAAGAAGAAAGAAAGACATTTTTAGAATAGTTAACAAGAAGGTAATGTGGAACAGTTGGCTCCAACTATTTCCATACAGAGTCAGTTACACATTAACCTCCATTCCTTGAAGACAGGTAAAAAAGAGATACTGTATGAATAACATTTATATAGACTATTTTATTAAGACAAAGTTAAACACTATGGGACAAGAAAGAAAAGTATTATTGAGGTAAGAAAGTTAAACAATATGTCCTCCTATCTCCTCCCCCAAAAATTGTTCTCCTTTCCAACTGTCACTATTCTCCTTTGGAGGACAAATGTTGGGGGGAAGGGATGGGAGGACATATTGTTTAACTTTCTTATCGTCCATGACAAAAATTAAGCTTATGTGTACATGAAATTACTTTTTTCAGCATCAGGAATATTTTTTTTCCAGTACAGATATATGCTAGAGCAGAGGTCTCCAACCTTGACAACTTTAAGACTTATGGACTTCAACTCCCAGAATTCCTCAGCCAGCATAGCTGAGGAATTCTGGGAGTTGAAGTCCATAAGTTTTAAAGTTGCCAAGATTGGGGACCCCTATGCTAGAGCAACATTCCCTAAGTTTTCCGGGTCGACGGGAAATCGACCACAGGGGGAGTGGGAGAAGGAGGGATGGTTTTGTGTGAGGGAGAGGTGCGCACGCATTCACGCACACAGCTTCATTTGTGTGAGCTGCAAGTGCTGCCCCCCTGCTGCGAGCATAAGTGGGGCTGTGAGTGTGTGCATATGCATGCATGTCGGGCCCCCTCCCCCACTCATGTGGCCCAGTTGCAAACAGCCCATGGCCCAGTAGTAGACCAGGGCTCACAGGTTGGTGACCCATGTGCTAGAGCCATTCAGAGGAACATTATGCCTCTCGAAGTCAGATCTGTCCCCACCCTGTTGGCCTTCCAAATCTAGCTCTGCCAATTGGGAGCGTCATGATGGGGCTGTCTAATTCTGGAGGTGGGCAGTATATAATAAAGGGATCGCACCTCAATCC
Source organism: Notechis scutatus (assembly GCF_049901735.1). Taxonomy (NCBI): domain Eukaryota; kingdom Metazoa; phylum Chordata; class Lepidosauria; order Squamata; family Elapidae; genus Notechis; species Notechis scutatus. The sequence continues at coordinate 204,416,276 of NC_142009.1, read as the reverse complement.
CACTTACAAACTGGTGATATATAATGTAGAGTGTTCAGTGTAATTTTTAAACCACCCTCATACTACCTTTATGGAAGCAAAAATGTTTCCTTTTAATGTTGACTGATGTGAGAAAACTGCCTCCTCTGCCATCTACTAAGTATTATTTGCTGTTATCTGGGCCTTGAATATTGTGAAAACAACTCAACAATGATTTATTAAAGTAAATAGCATAAATCTGTCAGTTCAAACAAACAAGGGATGAAATAGACTTGGGAGACATTAATGTTTCTCAAGAAATCACTGGTGTAGTAAACTCAATACTGAAGGCATGTATGGAATAGGATCTCCCATGGCTTTTCTTCTGGCCTGTCCCCTTTCATGTCTGTCCCCAAATTTGGTCCAGAATTTCTTCTAGGGCCGATTTCAGGCATGGAGAGGTGAATGATGGGACCCAGAAGAAGGGCCTTCTCCGTGGTGGCTCCCTCCTTCTGGAACATTCTTCCCCCAGAGATTAGACTGGCCCCCACTCTGATTCTCTTCCAGAAGGCGCTGAAGACCTGGTTCTGCCACCGGGCCTGGGGAACCAGAGGAGCAGGATGGAGCCCATTAAATGGCTCATGTAATCTGCTGTCTCTGTGGGGAGGTGGAGGTGTGGCGGGGGTGATTTTACTATATTAATTTATTTCATTTTACGAGTTTTATTGTTTTAAATTGTGGTTTTAAATGCTGTAATCCGCCTTGAGTCATCATGATGAATAGGCGGCAACACAAATCAAATAAATAAATAAATTGAGGGAGATAGAATTTACTCTTCTGGCATATTATGTATGGCATAAGAATGACATAATTGGATGGCTAATGTTGATAATGAAAATGAAAAGTATCATTTCCACCTGTATATGATGGGTAAAAATCTTATTAAATTTATTTATTTGTTAGTTTATTAAATTTATGTGCTACCCATCTCATCAGAGATTACTTTGGTCAGCTGACAAACATTAAAACTACTACGTATTAAAATAATAATAAAACAATAAACAATAGTAAATACCATTAAAAGGTGGGGATGAGGGGAACATGAAGCACATGGGGAGAGATGAGGTCATTCCTAATCCAACAGCCCCCTCAATGGTGGTATCAGTTCGGAGTGGTTCGGTTGAACCGGTAGTAAAAAAAAGCCTCCCATGATCAGCTGAGAGGAGGAAAAAAGCCTCATATAATCCGCTGAGAGGAGAAAGAAAAGCGCAGGATCGGCCCTCCCACTCGCCCCTGCACTTTTCTCTTCTTTATCCTCTCAGTGGATTGGCGCTGCAGGCCTCAGCTGGTGTGAGGAAAACTGTGTTCACACGTTAGGTCCACGCGCACACAGACGCAATCGCCGAACCGGTAGTGGAACAGGTAGGATCCCACTGCTGAGCCACCTCCATAATGGTGAACACCTGTTGGGGAATAAGGTCAATTGACAGAGTCAGGATTTCATGCCATTGCAGAAAGTCCAAAGGCTGGGTGCAGATTTCACCTCAGGTGTACAGTGTTCCAAAAGACCAAAGCCATGCTAGAAAAGGCTCTTCTTCTGGACCCTATCAGCTGAAAACCCTTAGTTGACTGGGCCTGCAGCATACCACCCCTGTCAACATGGATGGGGTGGACGAGTACCACTGGGGTGAGATGGTTCTTCCAATAGCCTGGACCCGTACCATGAAGGGCTTTAAAGATCATAATCAACACCTTGAATTACACTCAGAAATAAATCAGTAAAAAAAGTTGAAGCACATTGTCCTCCATCCAGACTCCCACAGACTTCAGGCACTTCGAGAGGGCATGGATAGCATCACTGGGGTCACCAGGTATGGAAATATAGAGTTGAGGATCATCCATGTACTGATAATACTTCAACCATGGTGAGAAGAAGCCTCTGGAAATACTCCCAACTGATCCCATGAGCCCAGCCTGAGGAACAGGGCTTATAAGTGGAAATTTGGGGAGCAAGATCCCTGAAGGTCATGAGAGATTCTCAGATACCACCCCACCTCCCCTGCCTTGGAGTCTTGGCTAAACCCATCCAGACACATTTCTGAAAGTGGAACTCTTTCTCTCTCACACACCCAATTCCAGAATCAACCAGGTCTAGGTGATGCATGCTCTGCTTCTTCAATATTTATTTAAGTGTTCTCTAAGTTGGGGCCTAATAATATATTCATTTTTTTAAAAAAAAAACTGATTTGTTTCTTGTTATAATGGGCATGTACTTTGCTTGGCACAAAGACTAAGACTTCTATAAGCAAAATTAAGAAAAACTCATGTGCTGCTATTTTCAAAATTATAATTGTTTATTAAACTAAGGAAGCTCCTCTCTCTCTCTCTCTCTCTCTCTCTCTCTCTCTCTCTCTCTCTCCATTTCTTCTTTCTCAAACTCTTATCAAAAGATGTAGTAAGAACTGGCAAGCTTAGTGTTCCTAATGATGGAAATCTCAGCCAAGTTGCTCAGTCCTTGCTATTTCTATTCCTCTAATGATTTCAAAATTATCAAAAAAAAAAAAAAAAAAAAAAAAAAAAACCAACCAAACCCAAATGCCAAGCAGTTTGGCACTTTTATATTGTTATTATTATTATTACTATTACTTTATTAAAGATATATATGAACTGAGTTTTATCATGCATGAATTAGTTTGTGGAACGTTCACCCTAATGGACTTCATCAATTAAGAAAGACAATTTGAAACAAAGAAAAGTTAGAAACCTTTAGGACTTTCTTCTCAAAGGAATAGTAATTAATTATTTATTTTTGTCAATTCAAAGGATGTTACAAATAGCACTTTTATTCTAATAATTCATCTGAATGAAATTTAAGTCTAATTTATACATTGTTCCAAAGGGTTTTTTTTTTCAACTTTTCTACTGCAACTTGAGGAATTATAGGAAAATCACCCAAGACAAATTTGATGTTGCTAATTTAAATATTCATCTCCAAAACAATCTTGGGCTGATTATTTTTAAATTAAAGTATGTATTTCTAGATTGCTGTTTAGGTCAGGGATGTCAAACTCACCCCTGTCACAGCGGCATCACGTGACGTATCGGGACTTTCCCCCCTTCGCTAAACCATGCGTGGGAATGGCCAGAGAGTGACACATCCAGCCCATGGGCTGGGAGTTTGCCAACCCTGGTTTAGATGGTATCTGAAACTACTTAGATTTTGACAAGTGTATACATAACAGGAGAAATACCTCCCTAGATAAAGAAAATATTAAATGATAATGATGACGACAACAACAACAATAATAGGGTCTGATAGATGTTGACTGAAAACTATTAACTTACTGTGGAGTGATATATAAGAATATTGGAAATGTACTATATCTAGCATTGGCATTTTTTAAAGGGCCAGATTTCACCCCTCCACTGACTCTGCCAATACAACTGGTAGGTCTGCACATGACAGCCAATGAATAGTGGAAGCCCACTAGCAAGGAGCCACTGATTGGCTGGAAGCTTATCAGAGATTCTGGCCTGAAAATCTGTCCACCCATTTTTAGTTTACAGGCCATATAAAAAATTGGTAATGGGCTACATTTAATCTATAGGCTGAAGGTTACCAAGCCCTGCTTTTCATAACAGAATTTACAGTATTATAAAGATTACAGAAGAAGGAGAATTAAATACTCATCCTATAACAAAAGTTTGAATTTATTTATTCACTATTGAAATGATAATATTTAGGATACTGCTCAAACAGATTCTTTGTTTAGGGGTTATGTAAATATTGAAAAAAATTATCTGTAATTGTCATAGTTATTATTTTTATTTTATTTATTTATGTGGGTAATTTTCACTATGATAGAATCTATTATTAAATTATACATTTGTAGATTTATATGAAAAAATAAAAATAAAGTTAGAGCATTGTGGTTTAAATCTTATGGCTGAATGAATATGCCTCACCGGACTTCTGCTTTGAGAATAAGATGATCTGCTTTTCAAGCCAGTGATGTTATGTTTCATGTTTACGTAACGTTGAAGATTTTCACAGAAATGTATACAAAGTTCATAGGAAGTTGTACATACAGGGAAAGCGTAAGAATTTAGGTACTCTATTAAGACACAGGCCACTTTGATTTATTTTGTATATGCTTACATCACACTGGAAAACAGGGTGCTTCTGCTACCTCAGATGAAAGGTCCAATTAGATTAGTTCGGTTTCCAAATACTAACTACCAGGTGACTTTTAGAAGCTTACATAGTTAGACCACGAAGGGAACGGCCTTTCTTCCTATTTATCTCTGGCAACATCTGATTTTTTGAGGCACATTGCAGGGGTGTGTACAAACCACAAGAAATGGGTCAGATTCCAATTCTTCATTTCAAAGCAAAACTGGGTAACCCAAATTCTTGACTAGCGTAAACGGCTGCAGCCTTTTTTCATTTTTAACAGAATGAGAAATAATTAGAGGCACATTAGACCTTCTTGGAGAGATAAAACCTGCCTAATATTAGAGATGGCTTGATGGCTTTCAGAATTGGTTTCTTTATATTTTCCTCAACCATTGGTGCAAAATATCTCTTTTTTTAAAGAGAGAGAAATAAATAATATTTTCAGGCATGGTGTTTTTTTCTATCAGGATGAAGCCTATGATGTTTTAGGCAAATATGGCCAGGAAAAGGGGAAGGAGGTATTAGTTAAGAAATATCTGTTGGAAGAAAATATCCATCTGGTTTAGTTCCAAACAGGGAGAAGGACACTGGAAACATGGAGGCTGAATGGAAAGATGGTTTATTGATGAAGCAGAACCACATGTGATACTGGGCAGTTGACAAAATGGAGTTGAGAGTGGGTGGTTTTTATATCTTCTTGGGGCTTTGTATTTGAGTTTCCTGTTCCTGTGCAAGAACATGTCCTACAATATTCTATTGGCTGTTTTCAGATTCCTGTGGGGCCATGGAGGGGTTATGTAGGGGTCATAGTTGGCTCTATAGGCAAAAGAGGAAATGCAAATTCTAGGTGCTTGTCTGAACTAATCTGGTCAATCTCTGGCTTATTGTTTATCTGAGCTCCCGTGTTTATGTGACTGAAGTTTGGACTGGTCTGGGGTAGTATAATGAAGGAGATTGTGTTCTGAAAGGGTGTTGGAGAATTCTTGTTGTGGTTAATGGCTTTTGTCCTGTGTTGGATCTTGGGTGATGGGCTGCTTTCTAATCCTACCATTCTTCCAAGGAGTTTCAAAATATCCTGTCTTGAATGGATTTCTGCCTGCAGTATTTGCTTTGCTTATGAATAGAGCTATCTAGATACTTGTCTTCCTCTTCCAATAAGCTCTTTATCTCTTAAGTTGTGGTATCTGCTGTGGGCTATTACAGAAATACTTGAGGGCTGCTTTCTGTCTTCTAAAATATGTTTCTCCATTTCTCTTTTAGGGAAATATAATATTCTGCCTTTTTTAATATTTCCCAAAATATTTTATTTTTCTGGGGTGGGAGTTTCCCACATAACCAATCTTTTATATAAATCATAATTTCTTTAGAAAAAGACCAGACTATAGAGTTTCTCTGAGTTTAGTCTATATACCAACTCTTTTGCTTTAACATAGATCTCTATAGAGATCTATGTCAAAGCAAAAGAGTTGGTATATAGATAGACTATTGCTATTGCTGAAATTCAGGTTTTTTCCCCTCCTTATATAGAACTGACCATATTAGCTTAAGAATAAGCAGATGAATCAAATGTCAGATCTCAAGTGTCATGAAAGAACAGCTGATTATTGATTTTACAATTATAGTTTTAACTCCAAAATGCTTGTAGAATTCATTATTTGCTTCATTATTTAAATACTATAGACTTTGATTTGGGTGGATGTGTTATTTGACTCAAATTGTTCCTAAAACTAACTTCCTCCCTCCCTCCCTCCTTCCTAGACAAAGAAAAATGTTGGGCTCTGTACACCTGTGATGCAAATAATACTATTAATATGGATTTCTTGATCCTAGCATCACCATCAAATCCAAGAATTGCATTGCAATGCTCAAAACTTCAAAACAATGATTATGCAGACTTTGGAGGCTCACAAAGGAAATTTGGTCACAACAGAACAACACCAGACCTCACACTTTACGAATCACCCCAAGGGGAAATTGCAAAGTTGAAGTTGAATCTCATTGTTTTATCCTACTTGGTATGCAATATAGACTTAGGGCCTTGCAATTTCATCTTTTTCCAAAATAGAAGGATGGGTACTTGTTTTATTCAAATGAAGAGAAGGTGTCCCAGCCCTTGCTTGCAGGCATAATTTTCTTATAAATTCCTTCCTCAGCAAGGCTGGGAAAAACTCCAGTCTGAATCTCTGAGGAGCTGATGTTAGTTTGACCAATGTTAAGTATGGTCGGTGGGTCCCATGGAAAGGCGAGGCTCGAGTAGTGAACAACAGCTCTTTATTTAGCAACCAGATTCTGAGACAAAAATTCCCCAGTCGCGGCTGCTCTTTTTATAGAGCTAGCCGCGGCTAGGCAGCCAATGACAGGTTTTTGAGCTTGCCGCGCTTGGTTTTACCCAATCACGGCAAACTCTATACGAACCAATCCAAAGTGTTTACGGCGACCAATCACGGCCCAGCTTAACTGGACCAATAGGAATGCAGGTCTTCGAACCTGCTAGTATGGAACAACCATCTTGAAGTAAAATTGTTTGACCAATTATAAAGCTGCTTCCTGTCCTCTGAGCCTAGGACATTGAGCCTTTTCTTTATAAAATCTAAAGAGTTTTTAAATTAAAAAAAGGGCAGGGGGGTTAGGGTAGGAAGCAAAATAGGAGTGTCGCCATTTTCCCTTCTCCTGTAGGAAACCCTGTATGGTTCTTCAAACAAAACAAAACAAAGCAAAACAAAACCCATACTTAATTGTCTTGTAAAAGAGAAGTGATATAAGACAATATTCTCATAAACGATAAAAGAGAACAAGTTTAAAAAATGATGACAAAATATTTGCATATATTAGTAGAGAAAAAAAAAGCAAGGTGGATATAAACTTTAATATTATTGTAACTGGATGAGAGTATAATAACCACAGCAGCAGCAGAGAGTAGATAAATCGGAGGTGGTATTCAGCAGTTTCTGACTAGTCCTGGAGAACCGGTGGCGGAAATTTTGAGTAGTTCGAAAACCAGCAAATCCCACCTCTGACTGGAGACTTTACAGTATTCTTCCCCTGCCACGCCTACCAAGCCACGCCCACAGAACCGGTAGTAAAAAAAATTGAATCCCACCACCGAGATAAACATTTTTCGAACAATAAACCAAAGCCATTAAATCAAAGCAGGGGCTCTCTTTTTAGAAGAGACTTTGGAGTTTAGCTGAACACTTGTCCAAGACTGATTGGCTTTCTACTGGTTGTAAAGATAGAATTAATTTTGAATTGGAAAGGAATAATGTGAACAGCCTGGCATTCTGTGGGATCCTCGTGGTTTTTCACATATAAATGTACAGAGCCTGATTAGTGTTAAAGGCTCAAAGTGACAAAGTCAAGTATTAATGTTAAAGTCTGTGGGTTGTAAATCAATAGTTTAAATAAATGATTTGAACTGTTCATTATGGAAACTTCATTCTGAGAATAATTATATGTCTAAAAGTCAAAGTGAGATTTAAGTCTTCTGTTGATCTACAAAGATTTGGCAGACATCATACATACTTAATCAGTTACAATATACCTCTAGGCTTTAGAATGTAACTTCCTTATACTAGGAAATTCACTAAATGATGTGTGTTTGTTCATATTTGTTCATTCTACTGGCCGTATACCATGTGTAGGCTCTGTTTGTAAAACTGCCTGCTGAGGGTTAATGCTTGGCAGTGCACTGGAAAGCCATCCTTTCACAAGTCCATTAAGAACTCGCAGTGCAGCATAGACATTTCATGCTCTTTTCTTGAAGGGAAATTGTTCCGCAATGAGCTGCTTTAGAAATCAGACAGAAATGAATTGTGTGAAAGGCTTCTAGTGAAATGACGTGGGATCCTAATCACACAAAAGGAGAAGAAGGAGCCAAATATCCTAAGCAGGAGTGTCAAATTGCGGGCCAGATGCATCATGCACAGGCCATTCCCACCCCAGTTCCGTGAAGGGAAAAAATATCGCGATACATCAATGTGATAGCAACGTGACGTGGCGAGTTTGACACCTGTGCCTTATAGGAAAAAAAAGGCACACCTCCCAACACCAAATCAAACCAAACTAAACAAAATCCACAAGCAGAAGTTAGTTGAGAGAGTAAGGGTTGCATGCTAAAATTGTAAGTATTTGGTAAATGCATTTAGACATTGTCATTAAATTAAATTATTATTTTTTTATGGAAAGTATCAGGTCGACTTTTAAAAAACAACCATGGTATTAGAAATCTGAATCACTTTTCAGCTTTATCATTTCATGAAGATAAATAAGATGTTATTACAGCTTACAACCATTCATTTACTGACTGGAGTTACAACAGCACTGGAAAAAAAAGTGACTTATGACAGTTCTTCACACTTATGACTGTTGCAGCATCTCCATGGTCACGTGATCAAAATTCAGCTGCTTGGCAACTGGCATGTATTTAGGACGTTTGCGGTACCGTGGGGTCATGTGATCATCATTTGTACCCTTCTTAGCTGGCTTCTGACAAGCTAAGCCAAAAGGATAAGTCAGATTCACTTAATGACTGCATGATTCATTTAACAACAGCAATGATCCACTTAACAATTGTGACAAAAATATGGTAAAATAGAACAAGACTCCTTTAGCAATTGTTTCGCTTAGCAACAGAAATATTCTGTACCCAAATTAAAACAAATTTAGAGCCATGATTTATCTGTATCAAGAACAATTATGACTATTTTTTATGTTTTAAATATAATTTATCTGTAGCATTCAGAATAGGTCTCTTTGGTAGCTTTTGGGGAAAAATCTAGTCTAGTCAGGATGTATCATTTTGGTTTAAAAATATTTTCTTCTATTGTCATGAAAAGCTTATAATTTAAGTTCAGAAAAGAAATAGGTCTGTATGAGGATAATTGAATTGAATCTTTTCCTTTCTTAAAAAATTGAAGAGATAAACATTTCTTTTCATAACAGATTCCTGAATTTTATACATTACTTAAGTTAAAGTTGTAACAATTTTTTCCTTGATATCTTATACTATACAGCAGAAATACTGTTAGATCCTGGAGGTTTTTCAATTTTAGTTTTTTAATTGCCTCCTCAGTCTCATCTTCATCTCATCAGTTATAGAACTAAATTAAGACTGATTAAGAACTTACCATTAATCCGTACATTTTCTAAGCATATTCAAACAATTTTTAAGTTATTCAAATAGACTTCAGTCTTTTCTGGATCAGTTGTCAGTTTACTATATAACACGGAATACTAATCCATATATTTTTACATTTCTCCTTCTCCGTGCTTGGTTCTATCTCAAATAAAAGTGATAGGGTTTTTTAAAAAATTCTGTTCTTTATACAATTGATAAGCCAGTGATTTCCCTGACTTACTGCTATTTTAAAATGTTACATATAATTTTAATTGATCAATTTTAGAATCAATAAAGTTCATTCTGTATTGCTTTATCTTTTCTTCTAAAGGCAAGATTGTGTTAATTTTAAGTCTTGATTCAAATTGCTTCAAATCATTCACTAATATATTCTGCTGTTTTTGCATGCCTTTCTATTTAAAACCAGAGAGATAAACAAACCTCTCATAAATATTTTACTAATATACATATTGTAGATAAGAAAACATCAGGAGTTAAATTGATTTGGAAGAAGCTCAACATGGGGATGCAGTCTTGTGTAAGAAAAGGGACCACTTAGGCACCATAAATGCAAAGAATTTACAAGAGTATCTGTTAGCCATGGTTAATTCAAAATCTTAAAACCTTTGCAGCAACTTTTGTCTTTTTGTCAAAAGAATAAACTTTCCCAATTAAAAAAAAAAATTCCGGTGGTTTAATCAATGCCCAAAGGAGAATTGGAATGTATATCTATGAATTTAGGGGTCATAAGTACACACTTTTCATTCTTCCATGTATCTTGCAATTGTACCAATAAGCTGATCTTATAAAATCTTCTGTGATTAATTGTTTTTAATTTTTACAATTCATCAGGGAAGTAGCTTTTGAAATAAGTTTGCATCCCCCTGGACTGATGCAGCAAAGTTGATGAACAATATTCAAAAACAAAAATAGCCTACAAATGGCAATTGGATAATTGTCATGGAGTGTACAGTTTACACAACTGTATTCAGCATATTGTGACCTAAATTATCAAAAGAGGAGCAGAACCAAAGATTTTGTAAGAATAGTGATCAGACAATCCTATCTCACAGTATATTTAAAGATCAACAGAGAAACAATCAGAAATAATTCAAAACACTTGCAGAGTGTTACAGGGAATCAAAAGTCCTCACATACACAGCAACTGAAATAGAGTCAAATTAAATAAAGCTTATCAAGTCAAGACTTGGTCAAAACTCCAAGACTTAATTTGGATGGTAGAATCCCAATTCTGAAAACAGAGATTTTGTTGCTTGACTTTCATCATGACCTGTGACTTCTACAGGCAGCATGATACTGAAGTTTGCATGTTGTCAAGACTAAATGTGATATTAATAGTTAACGTGAGAAGGAAGAGTCATTACTGGATTCAGAAAGGAGGAAGCAAGTATTGGGTGTTTCTCCTCCTTCTCCTTTTTTTGCTAGGAATATATAGTTACAATATGTAATATATATGTATTTTATTTAACAGAAATTCTCAGGCTATTTAATCAAGAAAAATTACTAACAGATCTGAATAAACCATTTGCATGCCAGTGAACATTAAACATCATGTTATTTTTGCAGGTTTGCAGCTCCTATTTCAATTATCAATGACTTTTCCAAATGCATATCTTTTGGAATATGTTTAATTTGAACAAATTGAGTAAAATTAGCCTTTATTTCCTTTTTAATTTTTCCTCTCTGTCTCATTAAAAATGAGAATTTCAGTGGCAACTTTTGGAGGAGCTCTGGGAATACATGCAGCCTTCATGTTTCAATTCCTCTACTACTGATTTCTATTTGTTTCCCTAATTTTACAGAGATCAGAAATAGCATATATGCAAATAACCTTCCCAATAAGGAATGGCAAGAAGCAATGAATTCAGAGTTACCTCTGGAAAAACAAGTGTTAGGAATCAGACTGTATATACTGTAGGCTTCATATTTTAATTATTCATTTAGGAAGCATTCAAAGAAACATTTAGGAATCACACAGAGACACAGTGCTTTCCTCTTTGATTGAACAGTACATGTGTTTTTTTCCCCCAGAAAGACACCAATATTTGTGATAATTATAAAGTATAAACAATAAACCCAACAAATAGTCTTAAAAGAGATAAATTATTCAGACTTTTGATTTTAAATGGACTTTTATGAAAGGACTATAATAGATACAGTTGCTTTATTTGGTCTTCAAAATTCTGGTCAGTCATTGGATTTTTCTTGATTTCTTTGCTGCTATGTGTTCTATATCAGCATACTCCAAATACTGAATACTGATTGGTCCACACGGACCGCAACCCGATTGGTCAACTGAACAGCCGTGATTGGCGCGCTAAGAATCAACCGCGATTGGCCGAGCCGATCGCGGGAGATTCAAAGCCCTGTCATTGGCCGCCGAGCCGCGAGCAATCCCTATATGAAGGGCTGCCGCGGCTCCAAGATCTTGTACAGGTCTTAACACTGAAATAAAGAGCTGAATGTACACTTTGGTCTCGCGTCTCTGTGGGAACCGATCTACCGATCTAACACTATGTAGTTGTCATCTGGATTTCTGTAGCTCAAATAGAACTGGTACAGTGTCCTTTTGATAGATCAGTGGCAAATGGAAGTGCATTTGTGGTTCAAGTGCAATCTTTCATTGTTTTTATAACAGCAGAATCACTCTGGATTCCAACTACTCCAACCAATATATAATATGCAGCGGTGGTATTCTACCTGGTCAGACTGGTTCTATAGAACTGGTTGTTACAATTCTGCACAGTTTGGAGAACTGACAAATCGTGCCACTGGCTGACCCTGCCCCTCCTCAGTCACTCCTTACCATCCAACTTGCCTGCATTGTGCTTTTGGTTAATTTTTGGTAAGTTTGGTAAGCTATTTTTTCCTCCAACGATCAGCTGTTTTGACTATCAGCTGAGCCAAGAGATTAAGATTAGCTAGAGTGCAGGAAATTGTTGGATTTCTTGCTTTCTAGCTAATCTAAATCACTGTTGTGCTGCTTTGACTTTGCCCAGGAGGCTTCCCTTGGATGCCCAGTCAGGAGTGGTATTCAGGGGGTTGGGGAGGGAAGAAGTGGCCTGAGAGCAGAGCTGAACTTTCCTTAGGACTGAAGCTTCTATTTTTCAGTACAGACTCAGGCAGCAGAGTGATTCTGTGATTCTGTGAGCAACTCAATCTGCCTGCCTACTTTGCCTGATTTTGTGTAAAAGTAGCTCTTTTTAAAATAAAAAATTCAATAGTTACATACCTGGTGTGTTATGAGTTAATTTTGTGAGTTTCCTTGCTAGTAAATTTTATGAGTTTGCTTGCAAGCAAATTTTATGTGACAGACTCAGGCAGCAGATTGAAGAAAGGTAGATCTGTGAGTGAATCTGTGATTCTGCAAGCAACTCAATCTGCCTGCCTGCTTTGCCTGATTTTGGGTAAAAGTTGCTCTTTTTTATAAAAAAAAACCCAATATTTACATAAATATTTACAATATTTATATATAAGCCATGCCCAGCCAATCATGTGACCATCAAGCCATGCCCAGTCAGCAAGCCATGCCTACCCAGTCACATGACTACCAAGACACACCCACAAATTAGGCCATGCCCACAGAACTCGTTGTTAAAAATATTGAATCCCACCCCTGATATGTACTTTGAAGCCTTGTGTGATGATCCAGAGCGTAACACAAATGTAACAAAATCCAAAATATAAATAAATGTCCTTTAATACCTCCAACTTGGCTCCACTGTTCAATAATACTCAGTTGGAGATAAAATGTACTCAAAAATAGTCTTCAAAAGAAAATAATACAGTCCGAACTTAATGAGCAGATAGAGGTGAAATAAAAAAAACAAACTACCATGATGAAATTTGCACAACAGAACAGGAGAAATATTTACCAAATTCAAGGAGATAACAAGGCACAGTCTGTTGGAAGGACGCCAACCAAGATAACTTCAGATCAAAATAAAACACGCTTTGTTTCCAGCCTTTGCCAGTACACAGGTCCAAACTCTTATCCAGTTATCACAGCTGCAGCCCATGAAGAAGATCAAGGCCCTCTCCTCCCAAGTAGACCACATCTCTCCCTTATCCTTTCCTCACTGCTTGCTTTAGGATTGATAGGGGATGAGTCTGGGTCCTCCTCTGACTGCTCAGCCGGCCTCTGCCCTTCCCCAGCCTCCTCCACAACTTCCAGAGCCACACTTCCACTCCCTGTCGGCTGTTCCTCCTCTCCCTCAGAGTCAGTCTCCACCAGGAACATGACACCTTGTGATAATCTGCCTACAACTAATGTTTTTTATTTTGGAAAAAAAATGAAAAGACAACTGTACAGTATATTTCTATATATTGTTGATCAGTATTACAATGATCAAGATCCTTATATTGAAATGGCTGAAATAAAATATAACAAAGAAGATGAAATAAATAAACATGTCTCTAGACTGGTCAAAGATGATAGGGAAACCACAACGTTTATTTAAATAAAGCTTGTTCAGTAACATTGCAATAGCATTTAGGTTTATATACTGTACCACTCCATAGCTCTTTATAGCACTCTCTGGGCAATTTACAGTATAGAAGCTTTATTTGCATATTTCCCCCAACTATCTGGGTCCTCATTTTATTGACATCAGAAGGATGGAAGGCTGAGTCAAACCTGAGCTCTGTCAAAATCGAACTCCAGACTGTGGGCAGAGTTTGCCTGAAATACTTGCAATACCTGCTATAGGATGTGGACACAAGTATTTTAATAACTTCTACACTTTATCTACTTTCATAGATAATATGAGAAAATAAAGTGGATAAAGTGTTTCCTGCTTATATAACCAATTAAAGCATAAAATATGATAAAGAAATAACTCAGGATCTTTCCAGCATTATGAGAGGACCCTCTTTTGTTCACATCTGAATAAGTCTGTGACTCAGAGAGAATTGAACTCTGTGTCTTTGTGCTGAAACAGATCTAGTCAGCCTGAATAACAGTATGTACGTTTTCAGAAACCATAAATGAACTGAGGTCTTCCTCACAAATATTGTATGTGGAGAAATAAAAATAGTTATTGGAACCTCCTACCTCCATCAGGGAAGGCTGTTGGTTCTGGTGGGATTTTTTTTTTTTTTTATGTGTGTGTGTTTGTGTATTTGTGTAAAAAGGATTCAACGAAAGCATGAACATTTGTGCTTAAGTGACTTGTGTCAATTAATGTTTCTTCATTTAATAGCCACATATTGATCAGCCTTATAACATGTTGCCATGCCTTATTAAAAATAAAAACTTTCAGAAGGGCTATATATTTTAGTCATAGAAGAAATGAAGTCTATGCAGATCAATTTTTAATATCAATATTTGTATGGTTGGCTTTAGTTTTATGTATTTGTTAAATACAAATAAAGCAACAGTTTTAAAAGTGCCAGAAATTGCTTCTCCCTTTTGGCAGTTTTTCAGCACTCTTTCCAAAAAAAAATAAAATGGCTCTTAGTTTATTTCCAGAATGATAACGTTTTCTCATGAAACTTTACTGGCTATGGACATTATTACTTCCATCCACTGTGCATCTTGCTGGGGAAAGCAAGGGAGGCAGGTAAGAGGATGCACATAAAATACACAATATCATCATGGCTTCTTAATGATATCTAGGTGTGAGTAGTAGATGGGATTATCTATTGTCATAATTCAGAAAGAGACATCGGAAAGGAGCAAGGTTAACATGATAGTGATGATGATTATGCAGTCACCCTGTTCCATGGAAAGCTTACTTCTTGATGTACTTTGACCTTGTGTTTTCTTTTCTTGCACACATCTCATTACCCAACTGGGTAACATCACCAGTGCTAGGAGGAAGTGGGCTTTATTCTCCATTTACATACAAATGGCTTGCTTTTCTAGTGTTAGAGTTGTTTTCTGTTTGATTGTTTGTGTTGACTGTCCCTTGATTGGGATATTGTTTACTGCTTGATTGTTGGTCTCTTTTTAATCTTGGTGTTGATCTCTGCTTATCTCTGCTTATCTGGGTGTTGATTTGCAATAACAGCAATCAACACCCAAATAATCTATGTTTCTTGCTCTTTGGAAACTGCTTGTAGACTTTTTGAATAAAACTGACAAACCTGGGTTCTAGAAATAGCAGCATTACTTTCAGACTGCTTCCAGTTATGCTACATTTGTTATAGTAACTTGCCCATTATTAACATGAAACATTAACAGGAATCTGTACTTTTTTTGATTCCCCCCTTTTCTTATATTTGAATATTAGTTCATGCATGCCGCCTTCATAAATGCAGCTTCACGTGCACCCATGTGCATGCCCACAGCTTCCGCAGCCCAGTTTTAAACTGGCTGTGGCTTGGCACCCCTGCTCTATCCTAACAAAGCTTAAACTCCAGAAGATGCTAGTGCAGAAAAGAGTCTTCTGAGAGAAGATAGAAGCAGCAAGGTTTCAACAAGTTCTACTCTCACTTTAGTTCTCATGATACTTTCCATACACAACAGGCCAAGGCCTTCCAGATTCTTCTTTTATTTTGGGTAGCCCCAACCCTCCAATCCATTTCTGGCCAGCCTCTTCTGATCTCTAGCCTTCTACCCCTGAGAGCTTAAGCATTCAGTTCATATTCCTGTTGAGGTTTCAGAAACCTTTCTGGTGTTGTGTTACAATACACCTTCAGATCAGTAATAAATCTTTAAAACAAGATTGTTAGATCTTGGATGCAAGATCTGGCTATGGAAGGAATTTTCAAGAGGGCCTTCTTTCGTTGCTGCTTTTTCTTTGTATCTTTCGTCGTGCTGCACCAGCATTACTGTAAATATCATCTACCAGTTAACACAGTAGGGAAAACAATCTGGGTACAATTTAACGAACCTAGTCTAAAACCTAGAAGATCAAGAAGAGAATTGCAATCACTGAGGGATGAGAAATAGTTCAATTATAACTATATTCTAACTGTAATGCTATCCTTTTTCATTTGGAATACATACAAGGGAGAAATAGCGTTTTTTTTTCTAAGTTAGATGTCTGTTTTAAGTTTATGAGAGAATAATTTAAAATGAATAAAGTGGATAATAAGCCTGCTGGATAGCATTTTCATATTTGTGCTTCTGACAACTCTGTCGATATTTAATATCCAGTATATTTTCCCCTTTCTTTATCTTTTTTTAGATGTTTACATTTCATTTTTTTATACCCACCTTTCTTATTTTTATAAATAACTCAAGGTGGAAAACATACCTAATATTCCTTCCTCTTCCTCTCCCCTCCCCCCCCACAACAACAACCCTTTGGGGTGAGACAAAGTGACTGGGCCAAAGTCATCCATGTGACTTCCAGCCTAAAGCAAGACTCACAGTAAAGGTATCACCTTGCTCATAAATGGAAGTTTGTACTCAACCGTCTTAATCAAGAGGTTGGTCAACATTCCAAATGACCACTGAAAGACCACTTTTCAATGTCTGCAAGAAAACAACCAAGTTCAGAGAACACCAAGGACTCTACTAATTAAGTTGTGTCTAGGAGTAAAAGAATGAAGACTGGGTATTAACAATGAATGCCTAGTTTGAAAGTTAGATGGAAGCTTCAGTGTTCTGTTTACAGATATAATTCAATTAGGAATTATTCAGTGGTTTAGGAAGTAAAACAACTCATTTCTTTTCAACAGATCATACAGGTTGGTTCTGGCTACAGGCTTGTGTGTTTTGAAATAAACTTTTGCAGAAAATAAGGAACTTAAAAAACACACACCATAAAATAGCTTTAAGCTTACTAGACCACAGTACATTCTACACACATATCTTGAATATTATTTCACCACATACTTTCTTCCAAAAATCAAACTTGGAAAATAGTAATTTGGCATGTCCATTAGTTGATATTTTAAAAAAAGCAACCCTGCACTGTTGCCATCTTTGGCAGATATACTTCTAATCTTAGCAAAATTACAATCCAATCATGTATTGGAATTATTGTTATGGGAAAACTTGGAAGAATATTAAAAGTGAACTTTTGAAAGAGAGTGTATTTTGTATAACTTATCATTTTTAAGCTGTAGACATAAATTATGAGCTTCACCTGACAAAGTTCACAAAATCATCCCATATTTGTCACAAATATCTGAGACCACATTAGACTTAGAAAGGAAAGCTAGAATGTTTTCTGCAGTTTTTGATGAAGATCTAATTTCTCCAAACATTTCATCATGTTGAAGCCAGAAAAAGAGCTGGAAGCTATTCATAAAACAATTGATTCATCTGTGGCTTGAATGCAGAAAGCTAATACTGATGGATAACTTTCTTGGATGACCCCAAAAAGGGAAAATTTGAGCTGTTGCCAACTTGCTGCTTCTTTTCATTAGCCTTTAATCATAGCCACTTTGTGAATAATTTTGGTAGCAAAGATTCATTGTGTTTTATAAAGTACAATGGATTAGCATTAGCACCAATCTGAAGTTCCCAGAAATAATGATAGAAATTGATGAGACTCCAGGAAGTTCCCAGAGACTGAGAAGATTTAGATACTTCTTTGTTCATTATAACACACATTCTGGGACCTGAGCCTGACAATATTGTTCCACAAACAAAAAGAAACTTAAGGGAAAACAACAAGCAAAAGAGAGGTAGTGGGTTACTTCCATGAAGTCTCCTCTGAAGTTTCACTTTGACTGAAAGAATCAATTAAAATATTACCGGCATGAAGTAAGGCTTTCTTGGTTTATTGATTGGTCTCATTTGAGATGATGAATCCATACAGACAGGAGGTTGAGCAACTAGCCTTGTGGTGCAACCAGAACAATCTTGAATACTCAAAACTGTAGTAGATTTTAGGAGAAATCCTCCTATACTACCACCTCTTGCAATACTAGACAACATAGTATCAACAGTAAAGACCTTCACATTTCTAGGTTCTATCATATCTCAAGACTTAAAATGGACAGCTAACATCAAAAACGACATCAAAAAAGCACAACAAAGAATGTTCTTTCTGTGCCAACTCAGAAATGTCAAACTGCCCAAAGAGCTGCTGATTCAGTTCTAGAGGAATTATTGAGTCTGTCATCTGCACCTCTATAACTGTCTGGTTTGGCTTTGCAACCAAACAAGACAGACACAGACTTCAACGGATAATTAGAACTGCAGAAAAAGAAATTGCTACCAACCAATTGCTACCAGCCTTCCATAAAGACCTATATACTGCATGAGTCAAAAAGAGGGATGTGAAAATATCTGCAGACCCCTCACATCCTGGACATAAATTATTTCAACTTCTACCCTCAAAACAATGTTATATGGCACTGCACACCAGAACAACTAGACACAAAGACAGTTTTCCCCCGAATACCATCACTTTGCTAAACAACTAATTCCCCCAACACTGACAAATTATTTACTAAGACTGTATTACTATTACTCTTCTCATGATTCCTAATACCTATCTCTTCCCATTTATAACCATGTTGCTTGTATCTTTACAATTTATATTGTTTTATTGTTTCCTAGTATGATTTGTTTGCTTACTAGTAGCCCATGACTATCACTAAGTGTTGTATCTTATGAATCTTGATGAATGTATTTTATTTTTTCTTTATGTACACTGAGAGCTTATGCACCAAAGACAAATTCCTTGTGTCCAATCATACTTGGCCAAGAAATAATTCAATTCTATTCTATTTTATATAGATTATTAATAGATCTGGGCTACCAGAGAAAACCATATTATTCTACTAAGACTAGCATGTCCTACTTGGGCTGCCAGAGAGGGTCTACAGCAAATCCTGTTTGTTAAAAACAAACAAACCTCCACCTGTTGGGATGCTAAAGAAGACCCTTCTCTGCCACAGTGCCTGACTTTTGGAATATCTTACCCTCTAAAGCAGGAGTGCCAGTATCATCACATGATGTATTGTGACTCGCCCCCCCCCCCCTTTGCTAAAACAGGGATGGACATGGTCCGTGTGTGACACATGACACGTCCAGCCTGCAGACCACGAGTTTGACACCCCTTCTCTAAAGTAAGACTGCAAGAAGTTGAGCCTTTGGAAAAAGTGCAAAGAAGGGCAAGGGCCTGGTAACAAAACCATATGAAGAACAGTTGCAGGAATTGGGTATGGCCAGTCTACAGAAAAGAAGGATTAGGGGTGACATAACAGCAGTGTTTCAGTATTTGAGGGGCTGCCACAAAGAAGAGGGGGGGGGGTCAACTTATTTTCCAAAGCACCAGAAGGCAAGAGATGAAACAATGGGTGGAAACTAACGAAGCAGAGAAGCAACCTGGAATTAAGGAGAAACTTCCAGACAGTGAGGACAATTAACCAGTGGAACAGCTTTGCCTTCAGAAGTTGTGCGTGCTCCATCACTGGAGGTTTTTAAGAAGGGACTGGACAGCCACGTGTCTCAAATTGTACAGGGTGTCCTGCTTGAGCAGGAGGTTGGACTAGAACAGGGGTGTCAAACTCGATCACGTTGCAGGCCGGATCATGATATATCACAATGTTTTTTGCCTTTGTAGAGCGGTGTGGCCAGGGCCTGTATGGGCCATATCCAGTCTGTGGGTCACCAGTTGGACAGGCTTGACGAGAAGATCTCCATGGACCCTTCCAACCGTATTCTGATCGATTGATTGACACCTTCTCCCTCCCTCTCTGCTCCTCACCTACCCATCTTTTTTTTTTTTTTACTAATCATATTGATGTATTTCCTTTGTTTTCTTTTTCCTTGTTTATTTTATTCTATTGTTTTACTTTCACTATTGTTTTACTTTCACTTTGTTTAAACTTCCTTTTTATTTCTTTGCTTTTTTTATGGTTGTGAGCAGCCTAGAGTAGCCATCTAGAGTAGCTACAGCAGGATAGGCAACAAATAAACTTAACAACAACAAGAACGACAATAATATGAAATTCAGTACACATTCAATTAAGATAGAAATCCTTGTTAACATTCTATTATGATTTTAATAAGAGGAAGTCCAAAGGCTGACTTTTTAACCTATTATAGAGGTGTATCATCTGACCAAATTAATGTGCTTTCTTTGTTCTTGAGTTGCTACCCACACAATGTGCCTCTGCTTTGCCCTACGAATGAGACTGGGTAATGTTACTGTTTTCACACACATGGATATAGGGAGTTTTAGGCAGTGTTTACTGATTCCCTGCTGTCGTTTCCTTTTCCAGACACCCTTACCTATTGGGAAAACAAATAATCAATTTTCACCTGAACTGTTAGATTGGCAGGAGCTAGGTAAGAATAGGAGTAGAATCACAGTACTTGGTTCTCAAACTGCCAGCCTTCTAGCTGACAAGCTCAACTTCTTAACCATTTATTTCTTATTAATTACCATGGACTTCCTCTGACAATCAAGTTTCACAAGATACTTGCAAGTAACCTGCAGGAATCCAGATGGCTTAATCTATGAAATCATTTCATAAGACTAATAATTACTAAGGAAATTGCCATTCCCTCCTGAGAAGAAGTTTGATATACTTATATACAACTATCTTCCCTCCAGTCCTTCAATTCTTCCTTTAGCTGTGGAAAAATTGGTATAGAAAACAAAGAAAAAAATCCCAAAACAGAAAGTTCTCAATACTATTGGACCACTGAGTCTTTCTTTTCCTTATCCCTCTTGAAGTCAATTTGTTCCACTAATCTTTTTTTGGTTAGGCTAAGGAATTTTGTACTTTTGACCCTCCTTTCCACCTTTGTGTATGTGGGTATGTGTCATGCTTTCCCTACTTTGAAATGTTCCCAGGAAATAGACATACATATAAAATATATGTACATATCAAATAGAAGGAATCTTGGCTGACAAATCTACCAGTCTCCCGGGAATGGTTCGCTTCAACATAGATAGAAAAAAACATCAACCCAAATATCATTTTTGTCTCTCTCACAGCAAAGACCAAAGAAGGGCATTTCCATAGCCAACGTGCTAAGCTAATTGGAGATGAGCAAGTTCCTGTCCTTGGCTGCATCATTCCTAGGCTCATACTTGAGATGTTCTGGATAGTTTGCATAGGAAGTATTGATTCAGGAACAGAAGAAAAATGTCACTTCCAAAAAGGAACAAAGGCAGCTTGAAGTGGTTCTCGGCAGCAGATTGGAGATGAGATGGAGGTGATGTGCCTCAAAAATAAAAAAAAGTTAGTAAAATGCTTTCATCCTGAGGCAAGAAGGTAATGGGGATGACCTCAAATACAACACCTATTAGGTGAAAAGAGGAATGCATCATGCATAAAGAAATGAATGCCTCTGAAGGCAGTGACTTTTCATTATAAGGATAAGAACATTTTGTTTGTTTAATGTTTGTAGATATGGCTTCTCACACCAAAGCACTGTGCTTTAATTGTTTGCCAGTCAGTTTGTCCCTATCATCTTGTTGTACTTAATAGAATCTTTAAATAGCTTCAAGCAAACCATTTTTTGTTCCCTTTAACTGGGGACAATTTTGGATGTTCTCTTATACTTCTAAAATAAAACCTAACATTTAAATATACACATATCATAATATAAGGTGATATATTATCCTGCTGTTGCTACAAACTAATTAAGAGTCTTTTGAGGTAGCAGCCAGTAGTTGTAACTTACCATAATTTGTCTCCATCTAATTGGTTTCTTGCTAAGAAAGGGCATAAATAAATGTCTACTGAGCAGCTGGAAAAAATCTCTGAAGGACATTAATGTGAACTTCTTTAATTATTTGAACTACCTTCTTTATTTAATTTATATCCTGCCTTTATTGTTTTTATTACAAATAGCTCAAGGCAGCAAACATATCCAACATGCCTTCCTCCCCCTATTTTCTCCACACAACAGTTCTGTGAGGTTGGTTGGGCTGAGGCAGAATGACTGGTCACTCTGCCTGTCTTTCATGACTAAGGTGGGACTAGAAATCACAATCTCCTGTTTTCTGCCTGATGCCTTAACCACTAGACCAGGGGTGTTAAACTCACATCGTCACAGCATCATCACATGACGTATCGGGACTTTTTTCCCTTTGCTAAACCAGGCAGGGGTGGGGCCAGCACATGATGCACCTGGCCTGCGAGGCATGAGTCCTGCACTAGACCAAACATCATTATCACCATCATCAATGGCATTTGTTGTAGGAAACAGTGGGAAGAAATAGGATACAAATATTGATATTTATCTAGTTAAAATCAGGCAGTTTAATAATAAAAGTGAACTTTATACTAAAATAAATGAAGGATTACATTGTCCAAGGAATTATTAAAGTTATGATTACATTCTTAATTACGGGATACAGATCAAACTCCCATTATTTTAGTTGGCTCTATAATATAGCTCCCAACCAATATAACTAATAATTGTTTCTGGTAATAATTAAGGAAAGTTCACAGTACAGGGAATTCCATGTGAACTATGAAATGAGTAACTAATACAAATAAACTATATAAATACTTATATTTGTTGGATCAGTAAAATATAGTCAATTAAAGAAATCCTTTATATTAATGTAATAAATTATTTTATCTCATAATAATTTTTATGTGTGCTTTAGATTTCAGAAAAAGAAGATACTGTGTTCTGAAAACTATTAAAAAAATCATATCTTGTCTAGCCCAAATAACTTTGGAGGAGAAATAAAGATAATATAAAATGCTCATTTAGAGCAGCATGGAATTCTTAGAAGCATTTAAGACAGTTGAGGGGAAACAAAAGTACTTTAGGTACAAGAATAATGAATAATTTTACAATACAAGGAATTATTTGGCATTTGATAAAATTATACTCTAAGTGAATTTATATATATAAAAAGGAGACAAAATGGCTGGAATATTTCTAGTGCTTTTCCATTGATTGTTTGTAAAATATTTAATTTTTAAAATGACCCTGTAATTCCTTAATTTGGGGTCAAGTCAGGATGACTGAACATTTACTGGCCAGATGCCCTTCCAGATGCCTACATGGAGTTTGCAGCAGATATTTTTCTTTGCATCCCATCCCTGATTGATAAACATTGGCCACTGCTTAAGATTGAACTCTCAACATTCCAATTGGAAGGTGAGTATATCCACATCTAGGCTACGGCACCACTCACCTGTAAAATATTTAATAAAACCTGTAAAATATCTGTAAATGTTTAATAAAACCTGCACTAGTTCACATATAGCCCAATCCTATCTATGCATAGTCAGCAGTAATCTATAAGTATTCCAATAAATGCTTACTTGTAGGAGATGACAAGGCTGAGCCTGAGGGAGGAGTCAAATGTGTTATACATCACAAGTCCCTGCGCACCTGCAAGAGATCTAAGTCCAGCCCACCTTGAATGCCTCTCTTATCTCCTGCTCATTTCCCTTGACTGCTAGTTGGTCAGATTCTTGTAGAGACCTTAAGCTTGCAATAAATCTTCATGCTGATTTGAACTGCCTGAATCTCCTGATTTTCCTTGGCACTTGACGTGACCTGAACTTCAGAAAGTATGACTGAAATGTAAGAGTGAAAGTACAACACTTGTGCTCCCCACCCCTTTAAAATACTAATGCAGACATTAAGATTTTTGGAGAAGGTCCTGCCCGCAATACTGTGAGCTGGCAATGCTGGGAAGAATAGTTATCTAAGCCAGCCCTTTTCCATTGTGATGGATTCTTCTGCCTTTGGAAGAGCAACTTCAATTTAATTGATTACTGAAAATGCACCCATTAACCCTGCTTTTTAGCTCTTTAGGATAGGTTTGCTTCTGTCTGAGTCAAACACTCAGGCATTATGAAGTCTTATTTTTTTCTTTCTTTCTATTTTTACATTTGTTCTGTAAATCGTCCTGCTATTTTTAAAAGTGCCATTCAAATTCAGTACCAAATAATAATACGATTAAACAATTTTAAAAGTTGAAAAAGGGAGACACTGAACAGTTCACTGAACCTTTTAAAATCATTTCTGCAAAATGAAATTACTATCAGGAAGAAATTGTATATGGTCCATATAACTCCTACGGCAAATGGACATTTAAAACAGGAAAAAAATAAAAAAATGTCTTTGATGAGAGAATGAATCCCATTATTTTATGATTAGTGCATTATTCCTTTTGAAGATCCATGTTATTTAACTCTGGGCAGAGCTGATGCCCATAGTGTCAATTTGGGGGGATATTTTTGTTATTGCCTGTTACCCCCAACTAACAGCAAGAAAATATTCACAGGCAAGTAAGAAAAAAAAAGGCAGACTGTTTAGATGGGATTAAACAAAGTTTCCTCAAAGAAATGCATCTAGCCATCAGAACTACTGTTACTTTTTCTCAGACTGCACTGATTCTTTACCAATATTTTTATTTTCAGCTGAAAAAAATAATAGGTTGATGAGTTTTCTTTTAATTAGGTGCTTGTTTCTTCATCAAGGGACTGAACCAATTTGCTATTGATCTATTTAGATATTGTATCTTCATTGGCTAGAAAATGTATGGTAATGCAGGTATACATTTACACACAAATGCATGCACAGATAGGCAAGTATATTTATACCAGCAGTGTCTTGTTGATGTTGTTGTCATTGAAACTCTATTTAACTATGACAAGAGGAATTCAGAATTAAGAGACTGGCATATGATTTAACTTCAGTATCTAATTGTAGTTTGACTATAATGATCTCCTGGGGTTAATTGTTCCATTTACAAATCCTGATAAGCTTTGGATGAGCGTGCATAAGCGCACCAATGTGTCTACCGTCCCTGTCCTATTGTTTCTTTTATTTTTCTTATATGTGTCCGTGTATTCATAACTATGTTTTTACTAATACCTATTATCTTGTAAGCAATTGACAAACCAAATAAAATAAAAATAAAATAAAAAATGTTAAAACTGCCTGAGTGAAATCGGCAGGAAATTTGTAAGGGCAACAGGCCTTCTCTCCATATTTGCTATTCCAGCTCATAAAAATACGAAGGAGTGTGCCAGACATACCATTCTAATTACCAGGGACTCCTGTCAGTGATGAATGTTTAAAGCTAGAGGTGGAAAAATATTAAATTTGCTTTGAAATTCTGTTCTAGGTTTATGGCCTGAAGTTTGCATCCTAATTCTGAGGGCTAGAATGAGGGCTAAAGTAAGGAATTCACAGGACTTATTTATAGGCACAGCCAAAACTGTATCTAGTATTTACTATGATACTTCTTTTTTCAGTAGTAATGGGGATCAGACAAAGGAATGCATGTTCTAAAAGTACTGCAGATAGTCCTCAACTTACAACCAGAATTGAGCCCAACATTTCTATTGCTAACTGAGGCAGTTGTTAAGTGAGTTTTATGGCCTTCCTTGCCACAGTTGTTAAGTGAATCATTGCAGTTGTTATGTGAGTAATAGTTGGTAAGTGAATCTGGCTTCCCCATTAACTTTGCTTATCAGAAAGTTGCAAAAGTGGATCACATGATCCTGGGATACTGCCACCATCATAAATATGAGTCAGTTGCCACGTCTGAATTTTGATCACATGACCAACAGTCATAAGTATGAAAAACGGTGATAAGTCACTTTTTTTCAGTGCTGATGTAACTTTGAACAGTCACTAAATGAGCTGCTGTAAGTTGAGGGCTACCTGTACTCTCATTTATTGTACTCATTTTCACCCACAAAAATGTGTCCTACTGGAATTCTCCCTCCTCCTTCCCTTTTATTGTTTTACAATACTATTTTTTATAGTACTACTCCATGATTTTTATTATAACTTCACATGCTGATCAGCAGACCACACAATAAAATAGAATAGAATAGAATTCTTTTATTGGCCAAGTGTGATTGGACACACAAGGAATTTGTCTTGGTGCAAATGCTCTCAGTATATATAAAAGAAAAGATACATTCGTCCAGAGTCAAGAATCATCAGGTCCAACACTTAATGATAGTCATAGGGTACAATAAGCAATCACATCATAATAGGAAACAGTCAATATAAATCATAAGGATGCAAGCAACAAAGTTACAGTCATACAGTCACAAGTGGGAGGGGATGGAAGATAAGGAGTGATGAGAAGATTAACAGTAATAGTAGTGCACACTTTGTAAATAGTTTGATAGTATTGAGGGAATTATTTGTTTAGCAGAGTGATGGCTTTTGGGGAAAAAATGTTCTTGTGTCTAGTTGTTCTGGTGTGCAGTGCTCTATTGTGTCATTTTGAGGGTAGGAGTTGAAACAGTTTATGTCTGGGATTTGAGGGGTCTGTTAATATTTTCATAGCCCTCTTTTTGACTCGTGCAATATACAGGTCCTCGATGGAAGGCAGGTTGGTAGTAAATTGTTTTTTCTGCAGTCCTAATTATCCTCTGAAGTCTGTGTCTGTCCTGTTGTGTTGCAGAACCAACCCAGATAGTTATAGAGGTGCAGATGATAGACTCAATAATTCCTCTGTAGAACAAAATGAAAAGAATGTTCATACTATACAATAACAATTCTCAGATTCAGCTCCTTCCCAGGATCTGTTGTACCTTTTGCCATGAGAGTAATTTTATGATAAGCAAGGGAGACATATAGCACTGACATATTACCCAATGGTAGGGACAGCATGGACTTAAAAACTCAATTCCTACATTTTGTTTGTTTTTTAATTGTCTGATCATAATAATGCATCTACCATATTTGTTTTTTCAATACAGGTGGAACTATTCATTGAGAATCCAAGCAGGGATGTTTTCCTTGTGACTCAGACTGTCTTAATATAAACCATTTTCCATGAAGCCAAGGAAGAATTGGTGGTTGCTGTGGAGGTACCGTCTAAATAGCTCAGTAAGTAATTCATAATCACAGAGGAAAATAGTAATAAGCTTCAAGCCAGAACCGAGAAGAAACATAATGCCAAGAGAGCGTTCTTTGGACTCAGAGCTTTAGGAGCTAGTAGAAGTTAACTTTCTTTACAGGTAAGCTTCATTAGAAGGTTAACGGTTTCAGAGAGAAATCTTAATAGGTAAATGGAGTAAATTGAAGCTGATGGACACTGATTTTGGCACAGAGGAAGGTGGATATCCCCTGAAATAAAAAAAAAAGATACTGAAATAAATAATAAATATCTGCAGGTTGCACTATAGCTCCTGTTTTAGGTTTTGCTCAATTTTTTTTTGGTATTTATGAAGCTTTCCTATGTTAACTTCTGATGTAGTTGTGGTGAATCCACTATTTATCCATTGTCACCTTTTTTATTTTATGTGCAAACAATATGGTTCTGGATTCTTTTTTCTTCTTCTTACATTTACTGTAAAAATGCGACATATTCCAAGGTGAAATTCTTGTGCAATCTCACAATGAGAATCCAGTTACTATACGTGTCTTGTTCATCTCTTTGATCAAAGACTCAGTATCAGATTTACTTTTTGGCTCAAAACAGGTTTAATATACAGGCTTCTTCTCAAAACATTGGTGTAGTCCTGTCCCTGTTCCGGACCCTCAAGACTCCCACCCATATATTTAACACTGCTCTAATCCAGCGCTCAGATCTTTTGCCCTCTGCTTCCCTTTCTTCCTCCTTCTTCAACATTATAGACTTCTCAAGGGACTTGGGTACGTGTAACGACTATAATTGGAACAGGTATAATTCACATTGTTGGATTATGCAAGGATTTCATTTAAGAAAAACCATAGAGTTAACAGGACACTCAAACAATCTTCTGCTGTAATCCATTGCCAATTAAGAAAATTTACTAATAGCCCTCTTGTAAGTGGCCAACCTTCCTCACCTTGAAAACCTATAGCAAATTGCATCATCTGAGGGGATTTGTTTCATAGTGCTTAGGGGATTGATGATATCTGATTTAATCTTGTCATTTGAAACCCCGGTTCAAATACTAACTTCTAGAGCGGCAGAAGATCAACTGGCTTGTTTGAAATTATGGATGGGTTTGATCCCTCTTATCTTACATTTTAAACTGTTTCAAAATGAATATCTCATCAGAAAGAATTATTTTTATAATTTGAATGGTAATATCTATCAGATCTAAAAACTACCCTTCAGAACAAAGAGTTAGCCAGAAACAGCTTCAGGAAATAAGAAAATCCTTTATATATATATATTTGGGGGTCTCTATATGATTTCAGCATTGTGGAAAATAAATATCAGGAGAGCGGTTGGTTTTATACAAAAGTTTATTGAGAGGGAAAATCCACCCACCAGCTTCCATGCTGAGGATTATAACCCACTTCCACTGCCAAGCTCTCTGTTTAGGTAAAGCCTAAGAAAAAACCCTGTTTTGCTTTTAAAGTTACAAAATAGGTCTTATTATTGGGGCAGTCAGGAACTGACAGATTTCTAAGCTCGAAAGACAGCTGTTCCGTCTCAGGTACTATTATTAATATGCCCCAAGGCAATGTTTGCTCTGAAATATCTCTAATTGAAATAATTTACCCTGATCCTCAGAGAGTTAGGAAGCCATTTTCATCATGTTCACGCACAGCCAAATAATTATGAAATGCCATATGGAAAAGACATCATGTGGTCTACGTATTTCTGAATGTATACTTTTGAAATGGTTCCCACCGATCAGTTACCAAGCTGAATTACAAAAAGTGGATGGTTAACAGTAGTTTAGGCTTAATGTTGCCTCAGCCTTTGTAGGCTCACAGTTCATACGATATAGGAGAACAGCAATGATTGTGGCTTATCAATTTCTAAACAGTGGAATGAAAAAAGGGAAAAAATAGTGATGCTTATTTAAATTAACTTTGCATCTGTTCAAAAGATAATACAGGTACAAGACATGATGTTTACATTTAGGAGCATAAGTTAATAATTTATTAGACAGAATCAAGACTGCACCTTGATTCTGCAAGATGCATACAAATAGGTAGGTATTGGATATTTTCAGATCTTGTAGCTCATTCTCATGATTTCTTTAGGACCACACTTGAACATCAGATGGTTTGACATATAGAAGGGGCAGAATGAACTGTTTTGTACATTAGCTGTGCTCCTTTGTAGCAAATGCTTTCCTGCATTAACATATAGGGATATGGGTGCTATTGGACATTACCTTTAGATTTCCTTAAGTAATAAATCAATGGAAATATTCTCCATTATACTTATTGTCCAATATATGTGTCTTGCTATAGAACATACATTGTTATAGAACATATATAACTCCAAGGTCAACTTCAGACCAACGATCAAGTAAGAAATACCCCAATCAAGAAACTGTCCAATTAAAGAATCCCTAAGACCACCCCAACCCTCACAGATAGGCAAGACACCAGAATATAAACTGACAGGATTTAAAAAAAAATTACTACCGGTTCTGTGAGCATGGCTTGGTGAACATGATGTAGCTTGATGGGTATGGCTTGGTGGGCGTGGCAGGGGAAAGATACTATAAAATATCCATTCTCACCCCACTCCAGGGGAAGGATACTGTAAAATCCCCATTCCCTTCCCACTCCTGGGGGAAGGTTACTGCAAAATCCCATTCCCTCCCCATCCCACTAACCTGATTTCCAGCTCCGTTCTCCTGTGCAGGGCAACAAAAGAAGACCCAACCGATCAGCTGGGACTCAGGAGGCAGGGAATAGATGGGGGCGGGGCCAGTCAGAGGTGGTATTTGCCGGTTCTCCGAACTACTCAAAATTTCCGCTACCGGTTCTCCAGAACTGGTCAGAACCTGCTGAATACCACCTCTGTGACAGCAAATAGCACTCCTAACTAACACTGATGATGTTACTTTGTTAGGGTAATCAAATGTCTGCAAGAAAACAAGCGTGTTCAGAGAGCACCAAGGACTCCCCACTCATTTCAACCCTGAGCTACAAATATTCTCCTTTATTGGTACGTACATTTCTAAAAGTTGCAAGGGCAAAGTCAATTCATAAATTTAAAAAAAAAGAATAATTTGTACCACATAGAAAGAGATCTCAGGCAGACCCAAGAAGGGGCTGCTTTTTTTAAGAAAAAAGGGTGGATGCATGAAGTCAGTAGAAGTACTTAGGAGATTTAGGAAACTGAAGCAATGGTCACTGAGATGCAGTTTAAAATATCAGGAGTGTTTAGGTCAGAGGTCCCCAAACTTGGCAACTTTAAGACTTGTAGACTTCAGAACTCCCAGAATTCTCCAGCCAGGATAGCTGGCTGGAGAATTCTGGGAGTTGAATTCCACAAGTCTTAAAGTTGCCAAGTTTGGAGATGTCTGGTTTGGATGATGATTTTTCATATACATATGAAAACAATTGTCACCTAAACAGTTTCATTATCAACAGTACTGTTCACCCCCTATAAGATTACAAACAGGTAACCTTTGATTTAACACAGTTCATTTAGTGACTGTTCAAAGTTACAATGGCACTGAAAATGTGACTTGGCAGCATCCTCATGATCAAAATTCAGATGCTTGGCATATTTATGACCGTTGCTGCGTCCCTGGGTCATGGGACCCCCTTTTGCAACCTTCTGACAAGCAAAGTCAATGGGGAAGCCAGATTCACTGAATAATCATGTTACCAACTGAACAACTCTACTGATGCACTTAACAACTGTGGCAAGAAAAGTTGTAAAATGGGGCAAAAACTCATTTAACAATTGTCTTGCTTAGCAACAGAAATTTTTGCCTCCATAGGTTGAGGACTGCCTGTAGATTGCACTGTCTAAAATCTTCCTCTTTCAGATCCTTTGGACATTTCCCACCAAGGGACAAGAGCAAAATGCCTTGTTTAGTCAGTTGAGAATCAGGAAAAACTCAATCTGGCTCCCCACTGTACAAAATGTAACTTTCTTTTGCATGTTATAAGGAAGGGTAGAAAGTAAAATGTATGACTACATTCTTTTTAATATTTTTAAATCACAATAAATAAGTTTAGATGCCTCCTTTTCTCCAAAGAGTGTTTATATCCTCTCCCTCACCCTCCAAACAAGCTTTCATGCCTGAGTAGTAGTTTGAATAGAAGCCCTACCCTTTCCCTCAGCCATGACATTTTTATACCTCTTACTGTAATTATTACAGCACAGCTGATAATCTCACCCCTGTTATAACTATTATACCACACAGGTTTCTCAGTCACATATTTAAAACGCCCTATACATTCTGCTGCATTGTCACATACTTAATTGACCTGATGATTAAATAGACTTTTAAATTAAAATAACATTTTCAGAAAATTATGAATTGTTTTTCTTTTGTACAAAAGCCCAGTGTACATATTTAAAATACCTTTGTGCTTTCTAATACAGGAGAAGTAAATTATTATCAAGTTCCATTCTTCTTCTTCTCCCTTTCCCTCTTTCTTCTTGCTTCTTATTTTTCCTCCCTCTCCTCCTCCTCCCCTTCACTCCCCTTCCTTCCTGATTCTTGTTTGTTTTCTTTCTTTGTTCTTGTTTCTCCTCCTCCTCCTCCTCCTCTCCTTTCTCTCCTTTCCTTCCTCCTCCTCCTCCTCTTGGTCTTTTTCCCCACTTCTTCTTGGCAGTTGGGTCCTTTAGTGTGCATCTTGATTAAAGCACAGTGAGAAGGTCATTGCCCAAATTTTATCTTCTACACAGTTTCCCACAGCATGTATTCCTCACAGGGAACATTTTCTCAGCTCAGGTTATTTCCAGAAATGTTCTCAAACCGAAAGAACAGCCCTTGCAGTAAAATATCTCATTCCCACTTTTTATCCTTTATCTCATAGTCCTCTCTTGACAGCACTTATGTTTCTTCGATTGACTGGGCCAAGAATAACAGCATTAACGATGTTGTCTCTTTGTGAGTGCATTATGGTCTCTCTCTTTTTCTTCTTCTGACCTTTCAAATTTGAGAATCTTTTGTTTATAATATTTCTTCAAGAAGGCGGGGGAGCAATGAACCCTTTCTGTTTACATTATGACAGATAATTTCAACCCTAATACTCAGCTGCAGGCATGTCAGTCCTGTGCATGTATAATAGTTGTGAGAATTTTTCTATGCATTTCCCATTAGTGCTGCTGCTCATACTTGAGAATCCCAGGAAGATAGATGTGTACTTCAGCCTTCTCCATGTTTATTCAAAAGTAATTTCCACTAATTTCAATGAATTGCTCTCATTATGAGTGAATAGGAAACATGTTGTATTAAACATCTTGGAAGTAAATACATAAATCTGCCTTCAAGAACAGCAGAAGCTTCCTAAAGAAATCTACCTCATTCCTTATTTTTAAAATTTCACGTCAGTCACCAGAGTCGATATGATACTGCCTACAGAGAATTTTGGATTTTAGGATTTTGATTTCTAAAGCAAGTGATTCCATTGAGAGATTTCTTAGGCTTGATCCTGGCCTTATGAGAAATATTTAAGTTCCACTTTTTCCCATGTCACTAAACTAGATCTTTTTTTCCTGAAAATATATTTATTAGATTTCTATCCCACTTTTAATTCTCCATAACAACCCTGTGTGGTACAGTAAATTGGGCTGAGAGGAAATGAAAGGCCAAAGTCACCCCATAAGCATCCATGACAGAGGCTGGGGCATGGGTTTTCCTGTTCCTAATCTAAGCATTTAGCTTCTACATCATACTATCCAACTCTCTACAAGATGTCTTTAGAAGAAAAGTCTTTTAATTTTGAGTTTTATGCCAGTCAGGGCTTGAGTTAAGGAAGTCAGGGCCTATATTGCTGCCTGCCTAAAGGCTTTTCTGTTGAAAGCCTTTGCACCAAACATGTGAATCTTTGAAAGAAATAACCTGAGTGGTTTGGAATATGTGTGTGTCTGTGTACCTTTCATGTGAGTTGTGGAAATCATTGTGCCAATGTTCCCAGTCTTGCTCTGCTGCCCTATTGGTTTCATTCACTGCTAACACTTAAATCAGCTTAGTTTGATTAGTTTAGTATGAGCAATTGCAGTGAAATCTAGACAGGCCCTCTTTTTCATGGTGGATTAGAGGAGTTTTCTTTAAACAAACAAAATTTGTATCTTTTTTTTTTTTTTTTTTTAGCTTTAGGATTTTTATCTCAGGCCATTTGTTACTTAAACACTTCCTGTTCTTGACTAGCTCTCTTTTTCTACTCATTTTCCCTCTTTCCCAAAGGAAAGGATCAGTGGTGGGATTCAAAAAATTTTTTACTACCAGTTCTCTGGGCATGGCTTGGTGGGTGTGGCTGGTGGGTGTGGCAGGGGACAGACACTGTAACATCTCCATTCCTTCCCCACTCCAGGAGAAGGTTACCATCGGTTCTCTGAACTACTCAAAATTTCCGCTAGAACTTGTCAGAACCTGCTGAATACCACCTCTGGAAAGGATATAAAAACCAGTTTGAAAGTTTGATAAAAGCACAAATCCAGAATTGTCATATTTAAAGCCTGCCAATACCTTTCCACAGCATCTTTCTACCCAATTTTAACATTAATTATTTTTTCTGACAACATTTTTCAGGGCTCCTCTTACCTTAATTAACTAAAATAGAATCTTTCAGAAGCAGCACAGTTTTGTTTCAATTAGAGATGCTAATGAAAGGCCTGAATTAATTGGAGTCTAACAAGATTCTGAAGTATGAGTAAAAGAGGTTCATGCCATTCTCCTCAAGGGGTGCTTGGAAGAGAAAGTTCAGAAAACTTCCTGCCTGGTCCTCATGAAGCCACCACAATTCTCCAAACTTTCTATGGCAGATTCTGCTTAGTAAGCCTGAGGATAAATGGCACCAACCAATCAAATGATGTGTCTTAGCAGAAGCTGTTTCTAATCTATTTTGGATTACATCTAAATGTGTGATGATCCAAGTACTCCAGCTCAGGGGTGGGATTCAAAATTTTTAACAACTGGTTCTGTGGGCGTGGCTTGGGTGGTGGGCATGGCTTGGTGGTCATGTGACTGGGTGGACGTGGCTTGGTGGTCATGTTATTGGCTGGGTGTGGCCAACTTAATACCACTAACATCAAGGCACGCATCTCCTCGCCTGGCCTCTCATGACTGTGGGGATGCTGCAACAGTCGTAAGTGTGAAAAATGGTCATAAGTCACTTTTTCCAGTGCCATTGTAACTTTGAATGGTCACTCCACACAAGCACCAGCAAAGGAGGGGAAAAAAACTCCAGAGACGTTCCTGAGACAGTCCTGCCAAGAACGTAATAAGGGTTAATGGAGAGGCAGTTTCTGTAAGCAACACCAGAATGTTTCCTTCCTTCCTTCCTTCCAGGATTAGGCCAGTAATTTCTTTTAACAACCGGTTCTCCACACTGCTTAGAATGTTAACAACTGGTTCTAGTGAATAGGTGCAAACTGGTAGAATCCCACCCTGCTCCAGCTGACTTGAATTCTTTCTAATCATCTGTAAGGAAATTTAATTATCGTGTTGTCTCTTTTTTGTCAGGTACTAAATCATCAAAAGAAATTATGTAATGGGGAAAACCTAGAATTGAATTGAAAACCTTAAATTGAGAGTTGAACAAATGTTGTTCAGTTAGAAAGACCAGGAAGTCAAAAAGAGAGTGGAGAGAAGCCTTCAATGAACCATAAGGGAAATTGGTTGTGTTTCAGTTGCTCAGTTCAACATACATGTTGTGGTGGGATTCAATTTTTTTTTACTACCGGTTCTGTGGGCGTGGCTTGGTGGGTGTGGCAGGGGAAGGATACTGTAACATCTCCAGTCAGAAGTGGTATTTGCTGGTTCTCTGAACTACTCAAAATTTCCGCTACCAGTTCTCCAGAACTGGTCAGAACCTGCTGAATACCACCTCTGATGTTTCTTCTTATTTAATAGTACACATCACATGGAAAATATTCTGTTCTTCATTTCCCAAATGAAAAGAGAGGTGTAGATTCCTACAGAACCATAGCACTAAGTGGATAATTTTGGAGCAAACACCAAGAATTATTCTGTCAGATCAACACTATGGACATTGCCTGGAGGAAAGATAAAACATAAATATAATAAATCAACAAACAGCAATTGTTTTTCCATGGAAGCCACAATGAACTAAGAGGAGTTATTTCTGTAAAGATATGTGTAGACTAGCATTGTTTGTTTTCAGTAATCGGAAAATCTTTCTTAAGAAACTGAATTCTATGGATTCCATCTATTTAATTCTGATCTCTGATGTTTGAAACCAGAACTTGCAGTGAGAAATGCATTATTTACTTTGAATGGATGACTCATCTATCATTATAATCTGAACAAGTAAAACTTCTATGCTACTCCTTGACTAGAGTATAGGTTTCCACTGAATTCTTGTCCTATGTTTGAGATAAAATCTGTAATTGGTAAAAAAAGAAATGTTGCAGTGCCAAACCTCCATAGATTATTCTTGTCTTTTTCTTCTGATGAGGATTGGTTATCTATATTGATACAAAGAGACTCAGAACCAGTTATCAAAGCTTAACCAAAACTAAGTGGATCCTTTTTTTTTTTTAGTAATGCAACCATGATCACGTGTATCCAGTCTTAGAGGGTACAGTGCCCAAACATTCTCTGATTTATTGTCAATGTGGGGTTCCTGGCAGAAAACCGGACTGGATAATCTAATCTTATCTGACCTAATGTAATCATGATATTGATATTATGATCCAACTATCTTTATGAAACTCTTTGTGGCATTTAGCTTCTGAAATCCAGTGGGATTCCCCCCCCTCCCTTTTCTCATGAGCAGCATGTTGCATTTTGCTACAAAAATATTGCATCACTGCTTGACATTAATATATAGAAATGGTTAATATTTTCCTTTCTAAAGAAATGCTGTTAGAGAAGAACAAAAAAGATGTAACACTTAAAAGATCTTTCATGTGGGTGCCACTCTCGCTAAGTCTATTAGGTCACATGCTTGCTTTTTAAAACATTTGGTAAAGAAATAAATGTCATGGGAATGGACTCAGTCCATCTGGAAGTAGCAGATTCCTCCCTGTTCAGTCATTCCTGCCTTACAAACCAGCTCACTTCCACAAGTATTATTATTTTCTTTCTGCATAAACAATTGAAACTAAATCAGTGGAGAATAGAAGGTAAGTTTGTTTCAGATTCCAGTGGAAGGAAGGAGGGATGCCAATTAGCTTATTTGCTTTTTTTTTTTTTTTGTCAGGATACTTAATACCATTTCCTATCAGGGATGGGCTTGCTATTTCTGCACGCTTTCTTCATTACTCATAAAGGAAAGGAAAGCAGTCACACTGCTTGGAAATCCTTTTCTCTCTGTTTTTTTTTTAAAAAATTGCATTCTCCCCTGTGTTGCAAAGAATTCTGGGAAAGTGTATTGTTGTTATTTTGGTCTGTTGCACAGTTCAGACCAGATTTGGCATTTTTATCTGCCTATCAAGTCCTTCCCAAGGTTCTCCAATTGTTTTGCAATTGCATTCAAGGCACCTAATACTATTGGCGCTAGCTTTGTTTTCTTTTGCCACAGTCATTCTATTTCTATTTGCAGGTCTTTGTATTTTGTTATTTGTTAATTTCTCCAGTTCCGTCTCTTTTCTTCTACTGTCTCTTTTCTTCTGTCCTCTACTATCTAGACTTTTTTTTTTTTGTCTTTCTTATTTACAATTGTTAAGTTTGGGGTGTTACGTAGCAGGTACCTGTCTCTTTGAATTCTAAAGTTCCAGAGCACTTTAACTTCTTCATTTTCAATGACTTTCTTTGTGTTATGGTCCTATCAGTTCTTGCTTGCAGGGACATAACATGTCTTGCAGATCGTCCAATGCACCATTGTTGCTTCTTTGTCATGCTGTTGCTTGTAGTCTGTGCAATCTTCTTGCAGCAGCTAACCAAATGGTCCACTATTTTTTCAGCTTCTTTGCAAAGGTAGCACTTACTGTCTGCTGCTGTCTTCTCAATTTTGGGTTTGTATGAATTTGTTCTTAAGACTTGGTCTTGTGCAGCCAGAATTAACCTCTCTATTATTTATTCCTCTCCTTTTTAGACACACTGAAGTCCCTGGAAAGTTAGTTGGATTGATAAGAGTGGGTGGGTTCCAAATCCTCAGAGGTTTCTGTGGATGGGGGTGATTTGGATCTTGTGACTCTCCTAATCTGATTTCTAATCACTCCATCCCGCTGCTTTTAATCCCATGCATGATTCTAATAGATTAATATAAAACACTAATAGATCCAATTTTCATGCCTATATATTAATTGAAAGAATATAATAGGACACTCCTGAAAAAAAAAGAGGTCTATATTACACAATGGTTCCTCTAGCACTGGCCAAAATGATCAAACCATTTTAGCTCCAAAATCTGTTTCAGTGGTTCAACTTCAGACTATACACCAAGTAAGTCATAAGAGAGCTTAACTATGGTTCAATAATCTATTAACATTTAAAATGTGGTTGTACCTTTGAGATAGTGTGGACCCATGGAACTAATTACCAAAAGAGTGAAAAAGCTTTTACCAAATTCACTTAACAACCGAAAAAGTTTTAACCATTCCTTTTCTGCTAAAACCTGAAATGTAGTTAAGTTCCAATGATCCCAAATGATATTCGTATGTTCTGTGGTTTGGCATCATCGTTAAAGTAAGCTAGTACTGGTAGTCCTTGACTTACGACCACAACTGAGCCTAACATTTCTGTTGATAAGCAAGAACATTGGTTAAGTGAGTTTTGTCCCATTTTACAACTTTTCTTGCCACAGTGGCAGTGGTGGGATTCAAATATTGTATGCCACTGGCTTGGTGGGCGCGCTTTGTATGCGTGCACACACTTTGCATGCACACATGCACCAAATGCGCACTTTGCGCAGGCACATAGGCATTTGTGTAGGCGCAGAGGCATTCTAACTCGCCTCCTGCAAGCCTGCACGATCCCGGTCACTTCAGCAGCTGCCGCGTGGGGCTATTCTGTGCCGTGCAAAGCAGCTGCGCTTCAAATTCAGCAGATAAACGTGAGTATGGGAGTCCAGGCCGGTGGGTGGCCCAACAGCAGTGCGGTGGAGAGAACTGGTTCAGTCTCCACTGCTCATCGCTGCTAACCGGCTCGCCAGAACCGGGCAGAACTGGTCAAATACCACCACTGCACATTGGTTATGTGAATCACTGCCGTTGCTCAGTTAGTAATATGGCTGTTAAATGAATCTGGTTTCCCCATTGACTTTGCTTGTCAGAAGATCACCAAACATGTCCCTGGGACATTGTAACTGCCATAAGTATAAGTCATAGCCAAGTGCTATGACGTTATGGATGGAAAGTAATCAAGGAGAGAAGCAACCTGAAACTGAGGAGCAACTTCCTAACAGCGAGGACAGTTAACCAGTGGAACAGCTTGCCACAAGAAGTTTTGGGTGCTCCATCACTGGAGGTTTTTAAGAAGAGACTGGACAGCTACTTGTCTGAAATGGTATAGGGTCTCCTGTTTGAGTAGGGGGATTGGACTAGAAGACCGCCACAGTCCCTTCCAGCTCAATTCTGATTGATTGATTAAATGAATGAATGAATGCTGCAACGGTTGTAAGTGTGAAAAAAGGACATAAATCACTTTTTTCAATGTTGTTGTAACTCTGATAATTAAACAAACTATGGTAAGTCGAGGATCAGTGTGTATGCTTTGACAATGTTTTGGTTTAAACTAAAAAGTATTGAGATCCCCAACAACTCATTTCATAAAGCAATGTAGGTCATAATGTGCTCTGCAGATTTTTTTATTTTTTTAGACTCAATATCCCAAATCAGGAGTTCAGAGATTTGCAAGCATCCGGAGGCTGCCAGCTAGCCACGTTATGAAGAATGCACACTTTAATGCTCTTTTGTACAGTAGGCTTTTCCTTCTTATTTTCAATGGTTTACTTCCCTTTCTTGATCTCTTAATTTTGCCGGGAAGTATGGAGTTAAATATTGGGTTATGATATTATACAGATGGACATCCCTGCTGG
Organism: Notechis scutatus; assembly: GCF_049901735.1. Lineage (NCBI taxonomy): Eukaryota > Metazoa > Chordata > Lepidosauria > Squamata > Elapidae > Notechis > Notechis scutatus. The sequence continues at coordinate 204,377,327 of NC_142009.1, read as the reverse complement.
CCCAGCATATCACTACCTCACTCTTTAAAAGTTTAATTTTTGCTTAGGGAGAAGAGGAGGGAAAAAAAAGAAAAGGAAACAGCATTTTTTTTTTACCTATCTTCCCTAACGTGCTATAAGTAACATGAATAAGATACTAAGTTCCAAACACCTGTCCTTCTGCTTCCAGGAGACTTATGGGGAAAAAAGCTGCTTTCCCAATTATGTATTTGGGGAAAAAAAAGATTCTGTGCTTTATATTCGTTGCAGTACTCAAATATTATTACTCATCTATATTACCTCTATAAACTGTCTGGTTTGGTTCTGCAACCCAACAAGACAGACTCAGAGTTCAGAGAGTAATTAGGACTGCAGAAAAAACAATTGCTACCCACCTGCCTTCCATCGAGGACCTGTATACTGTACAAGTCAAAAAGAGGGCTGTGAAAATATTTACAGACCCCGCACATCCCGGACATAAACTGTTTCAACTCCTTCCCTCAAACCGACGTTATAGAGCACTGCACACCAGAACTAGACACAAGGACATTTTTTTCCCAAAAGCCATCACTCTGCTAAACAAATAATTCCCTCAACACTGTTCAACTATTTACAAAGTGTACACTTCTATTACTGTTAATCTTCTCATCACTCCTTATCACCCATCCCCTCCCACTTGTGATTGTAAGACTGTAACTTTGTGACTTGTACCCTTACGATTTATATTGACTGTTTCCTAGTATGATGTGATTGCTTATTGTACCCTATGACTATTATTAAGTGTTGTACCTTATGATTCTTGACTCTGGACGAATGTATCTTTTCTTTTATATATACTGAGAGCATTTGCACCAAGACAAATTCCTTGTGTGTCCAATCACACTTGGCCAATAAAAGAATTCTATCTATGGCAGGATTAATTAAGCAACACTAATACAGTATGTTTACAAGGAAAGGGATGTACCAGAGAAGGAAAAATACAGATAGTCCTTGACTTACAACCATTCATTTAGTGACCATTTGAAGTTACAATGAAAGTGACTTATGACTGTTTTTCACACTTAGGACTGTTTCAGCATCCCCATGGTCACATGATCAAAATTTGGCCTGTATTTATGACAGTTGCAATGTCCCTGGATCATGTGATTACCTTTTGTGACCTTCTGACCAGCAAAGTCAATGGGGAAGCCAGATTCACTTAACAACCATGTTACTAATTTAACAACTGCAGCAATTCACTTAACCACAGTGGCAAGAAAGGTTGTAAAATGGGCAAAACTCACTTGACAACTGTCTCGCTTAGCAATGGAAATGTGGTGCTCCATTGTGGTCATAAATCGAGGACTACCTGTATTTGTAGCTCCTACGGTTATAAATTTAACTTCATGACACATTCTAGGGAACTGTGTCCTCTATTGTTGTGCTGCTACATTTTGTATATGTCTAAAAAACAAATATCAAAAACAGCATGCATTTCTTTGGGAATAAGGAAGAAGAGGGGGTAGTTATATAAACCCTATTGATGAAATGTACATTAAGTGGGCCTTTCATGTTGCAAGATATATGCAAATCTTTTTCTTTCTGTTGCAGATTATCACGGTCACAGTCCCACTTGCTCAGTGAAAGTTCTATGTGTTGTGGGCATCAACATGGGACATTGTGCAAGTCCTCATATAGAGAATGCTCCATAGGCAGAACAGATATTCAAAAAGTTTTTGTGGTTTGTATACTCAATCACATAATATTTTCACAGGTTTTTTAAATATCTTTGGCCTCTAATGAAGTGGATGTTGAGATTTAAGTCTGCCTCATATTACAGGATGGAGTAATTTGATGGATTGGGAGAGGATGAGAAAGGCAGAAACTTAATGTTAGCATTGTACAAAACATTCAGAAGTGCTGCTTTTAAGGAGTATTAAATTATATTATATTAGCTGTTATATCTGGAGCGTGGGCGCAAGGAACGGAGACGAGGCATCGGGTAGTGACTCAACTCTTTATTAGTGACTTCAGAACAGAGCAAAATACTTGGGCAGCAGCAGCCCTTTTATAGGGCTGGCTGCTGTCACAACAGCCAATGCTTTTGAGTTTGCCGTGCTGGAAGCGGCCAATCAGCGGCGCCCGTTAACAGCCAATCAGATTGGCCAGAATTGACCAATCAGGATCCGCTGCTCGCGGGCCAATCAGAAGTGCAGGATTACAAGCCTGCCGTAGAAGTAAAACTATTTAGGATTTTAAAACAGTGCGTTTGCTTAGTCCCTCCCCCCTAGGTTCCGTCTGAGGAGTGGGGTGATGTACTCTTTCAAATATGCAGGTCGTTTCACCTGTCTGCCCGATCTGTATTGCTCCAACAGTCCTTGCCCAGGCTCTGGTTCCGCTGGGCTGTTCACTGAGCTCAACGGCCCGGTTGGGTCAACTGCTACGCTGGGCGACTCGGGGCTGTCATCCCTGCTCCCGTCAAGACTGGCTCCTGAATTTCTTGGATTAGTTGCTATCGCAGGGCTGCTTTGTGGCGAGGCAGTCATCTGGTCCAGCCCTCCTTCGGAAGGTGAATATCCCGGGGTTGGTTGCGTTGACTCCCGGTTTTCAAGTCCCGGGTCGTATGCTAGCTCTTTTTTGGCCCCCTCGCTTTCCCTTCCCCCCCAGGTTTGAGGTTCGGGGCTTGTGATGGGGGTAGGAACGAAGTTGGTCAATGTGGCACTTCCACATTTTCCCATCAGCAGTTTTTAAACGGTAGGAACGGGCCCCGTAAGTTGAGTTATAGTAGCGGGGACCCACAATGGGTCACCCGAGAAGTTTTTCGCAAAAACTGAGTCACCTACCTTGAATGTGCGATACCTGCTGCTGGACCCCAGGGGTTGTTCCGGCGTGTAGGCAGGATGTAGGCGGTCAAGATGTGAGCGAAGTTTCCGTCCCATCAGGAGTTCGGCTGGGGTTTTGTTTGTGGTGCTGTGTGGGGTAATGTGTTGGAGGAGGAGCATCCTGGTCACTTTCTCATCGATGTCTCCTCTCTCCATCTTGTGTAAGGTTTTCTTTACGAATTGGACCATTTTCTCAGCCCTCCCATTGGCCGCAGGGTGAGCTGGTGAAGTTAAGGCGTGGCGTATTCCCCGGTCTGCGAGGTACTGTTCAAATGCAAGAGCAATGAATTGGGGTCCATTATCTGAGACCAGGATGTCTGGCAACCCATGCGTAGCGAATAGTTTATTTAGTTTTTTGACGTCTGCTTCTGTGGTGGTGCTCTTCATTTTGTGGACCTCTAGCCAATTGGAATAGGCACCCACAGTTATGAGAAATGTATGCCCCTTGGTAGGTCCCGCAAAATCGATGTGGATGCGGGACCAGGGACCCCGGGGTGTTTCCCATTCAGTTGGCGGGGCTCTTGGTGGAGCTGAGCGAGTTTCCTGACACTTGCTGCAAGTGGCCACCCAAGTTTCTATTTGCTTATCTATACCTGGCCACCAAGCGTAGCTCCTTGCTAGTGCCTTCATTCGCACGATGCCAGGATGTCCATCGTGCAATAGTTTCAGGACTTTGTGCTGTAGCCGCTCTGGAATGATGACTCTGTCCCCCCATAATATGCATCCTTTTTGTGAGAAGAGTTCTGTCTGGCGGTTTTTGAAAGGTTTGAAGGTGTCGTTGGAATCGTTGTCAGGCCAACCTCTTTCTACCCAGCTGAGGACTCGTGCCAAACAAGGATCCTTCCTTGTTTCCGAGGTGATATCTCATGCAGTCAGTGGTGGAGAAGGAAGGGTTTCGATTTGTAGCGTAGTTAGGGTTGGAGCTGGATCGTCTATGACTTCGGGTAGTGGTGAGCGGCTTAAGGCGTCAGCGTGGGGAATGGCTTTTCCCGGGCGGTGTAGCAATTGGTAATCGTATGCGGCTAGGAACTCCGACCAACGTGTCATTCTAGGCGATAAGATGTGGGGCATTGGTTTGTCTCCCGCTAAGATGCCAAGTAACGGTTTGTGATCGGTGATTATGGAAAAGGGTCTTCCATATACATACTCGTGGAATCGTTTGATCACAGCTACAATAGCGAGGGCCTCTTTATCAAGTTGACTATAGTTCCTCTCAGTTTTTGATAAAGTCTTTGAAAAAAATGCAATTGGTGCCTCAGTACCGTTTGGTAGGATGTGGCTCAGGATTGCTCCTACCCCAAACGGTGAGGCATCACAGGTGACGATTAAAGGTAAAGTTTCGTTGTATTGTATCAATACAGCATCTGAAGTTAAAAGGTCCTTGACTTGCTGAAAGGCACGCTCTTCCCGTTGTCCCCAGACCCAGGAAGCCTATGCAGGGGTTCAGCAATAGTTGCCTTCTGGGGCAAGAAGATGTTATAAAAGTTAATGAGTCCTAGGAAGGCTTGGAGGTCTGTTTTATTCCTAGGTCTTGGAGCGTTTTTTATTGCGGACAGTTTTTTTTTCAGTTGGGTGAATTCCCTGTTTGTCAAGAAGGTAGCCCAGGAATTCAACCTTCTCCGTACAGAGTTGGCACTTGTTCTTCTTGACCTTCAGGCCAGCGTCTTTAAATTTCTTTAGAACCAATCTGAGTCGTTTTTCTAACAGGCCTCTAGTAGGGGCAGCTATTAAAACATCATCGAAGTATGGCACGACCCATTTTATGCCTTGCAGTAATCTCTCCATCAAACTCTGGAAAATGCCAGGTGCTACACTTACTCCGAACTGAAGTCTATTACATTTGAAGGCCCCTCTATGCGTAACTATAGTCTGGGCTTCGGCAGTCTGGGCATCTACGGGCAACTGCTGGTACGCCTGAGCTAGGTCCAATTTTGCAAATATTTTTCTACCTCCCAGGGAATGAAGAAGGTGTTGGACCACAGGTACAGGGTAAGCACTCTGCTGGAGCGCGTGATTGAGGGTGGCCCAGTAATCCCCACAAATTCTCAACGATCCGTCTGGTTTTATGGGGGTCACAATTGGGGTCTCCCATCGAGCGTGGTCGATCGGTTCCAACACGCCCTGGGCTATTAATTTGTCCAATTGTTCATCAATCTTTGGCTTGAGTGCAAAGGGCACTCGACAAGGCTTAAGGCGAATGGGCACAACTTCGGGGCTGAGGTTAAATGATAGGGGGGATCCCTTGTACTTGCCTAGCTTTTCGCTGAACACATCCTGGAATTCCTGGACGAGGGCTGCTTCCCAGTCATTGCTCCCGGTCTGGTTGATGCCAGCTAGCTCGATTCCTAGCAGCGCAAACCACTGCAAACCCAGAAGGCTGGGTCGATCTTGATCGACGATGGTCAGAGGTAGGGTTGTGGTGTGGTCTTTGAATGTTACTCGGATGTCGCTGGATCCGGCAACCGGGATTCGGTTTCCCTGGTAGTCTTTCAATATGATATTTTGAGTGCTGAGGTCCTGGCGGCGGATGTCAGGGATCAGCTGCCTGAAGGTTTTCCAGGAGACCATGGATAGGGACGATCCAGAGTCGACTTCCATAATGCATGGACGATTCTCGATAGTGACCCTCACTCGGATTTTCCTTGCATCAAGGGACGATGCGTGGCCGATGATGATAGTCTGATGCGCCTCTTCACGTCTGGACGAAGTGGCAGGTGCTCGGTTTCTGTAGTGTAGGTTCCATTGAGTGCCTTGGCGGTCCCGATTTGCTGGTGGGGTGCCTGCGGTCTGTCGGAAATTGTTTTCTCTCCTGGTTGGGCTGGGTCCTCGCTTGCTTCTGCAGACCTTCGCGATGTGGCCCCTCTTTCCACAGGAACGGCAGAGTGCGTCTAGGAATTTGCAGTCAGATCGCGGGTGGCTACCCCCGCACCCGGAGCATTGGTACGGGGATTTTCGATTCCGCTGGTCCCGCTGGTCGCGTTCTGACCTGAGTCTGTTGACCTCTTCTTCCTCGCTTTCTGATGAGGATTCAAGGTCCTCATGGTGAGTGGTTGTTGCGTGCCTCTCAGAAAATGGTGTAGCGTCACTGGCAAGTTTGCGGTGCGGTACGTTTGCTCGGCGCATTCAAGCGGCTGATTTCCTGGTTGATTCTGCTGCAGTAGCGTCGGCGATGACATCTGCGAGGGCGATGTCTCCCTTCGCCATTATCTTGCTCTGGGTTGTGGGGTCTTTGAGACCCAAGGCAATCCGATCTCTCATGGCTTCTTCGAGGTTGGTGAAGCCACAGAGTCGACCTAGGTTCATAAGGTCAGCGATGAAGTCTCCAACACTCTCGCCTTCCTGTTGGTCCCTCTGGTAAAACTCGTGTCTTCGGATGAGCGTTGGTACCGCTGGGGCATAATGGGCCTGGAGGATTGGGGCGAGGTTGTCCCAGTCCATTGTCTTGACTTCTGCTGGTTTTGCAAGCGCCTTTGCCATTTTGAAAACGGCAGGCCCGCAATGGGTCAGGAATACAGCTCGTTTCTTGCCAGGAGAAGCATCCTTCAGATTGTTGGTTTCCAGGAACATCTGAAACCTGTCCATATACGAGTCCCAGTCTTCATTTGCCGAGTCAAATGGAGCGGGTGGTATGGCGCTGCTGGTCATTCTGCCGCTTCTTTCGGTGCGCTCTCAGCCACGTGCTCTGTAGTGTTCGTTGAGTGTTCAGTCAGCTCTTAATGTCTCCGCATCCCACCTTCGTCGCCAGTGTTATGTCTGGAGCATGGCCGCAAGGAACGGAGACGAGGCATCGGGTATGACTCAACTCTTTATTAGTGACTTCAGAACAGAGCAAAATACTTGGGCAGCAGCAGCCCTTTTATAGGGCTGGCTGCTGTCACAACAGCCAATGCTTTTGAGTTTGCCGCGCTGGAAGCGGCCAATCAGCGGTGCCCATTAACAGCCAATCAGATCGGCCAGAATTGACCAATCAGGATCCGTTGCTCGCAGGCTAATCAGAAGTGCAGGATTACAAGCCCGCCGTAGAAGTAAAACTATTTAGGATTTTAAAACAGTGCGTTTGCTTAGTCTGTAACATTAGCCTTTGAAGCAAAAGACCTTTCATATAAGCATTAAAGCAGTCCTGTCCTTGAAGGCCTTTTGTGGTTGCCTCAAGAGCTATATCTGTCTCTCTGTCTGTCTCTATCTCTCCCTCTCTGTGTGTGTGTGTGTGTGTGTTGTATTTACAATGGTCTCATTTTGCCTTTAGTCCCATGAAAGTATTTTTTTCAGCATCAACACACAGAGGCCTAGTAAAAATGACCAGTCTCTTCTTAAAAACTCTAGTGATAGAATAACAGAGTTGGAAGGCACCTTAGTCCCTGCTCAGGCAGGAAACTCTGGCCTACACCATTTAAGAATAGTTGTCCAATCGCTTCTTTAAAAACTTCCAGTTTTGGAGCATTCACAACTTCTGGAGGCAAGTTGTTCCACTGGTTAATTGTTCTAACTGACATGAATTTTTTCCTTAGTTCTAGGTTGGTTCTATCCTTCATTAGTTTCCAACCATTGTTTCTGCTCCTGCTGTCAGGTGCTTTGGAGAATAGCTTGACTCCTTCTTCTTTGTGGCAACCCCTGAGATATTAGCCTTTGAAGCAGAACCACTGAAGCTTCCAAAGGCTGCTTTAATGCTTTGAAAAGAGGCACTTCACCTCTGCCAATGCACTTTGCAAAACACCCTTTAGAGATATCTTATGCTAAAACTCTATGTACAATGCTTATTATGTATAATCTTTAGGATTTTATATATAATCTTTACAACTGATCATACCGACAGAACATAGATGATTTCCCTGATGACTTACATTATTAGATATGTTGCTAAAATAAAATATTTTAGAGGTGGCCTCCTTTTTCTTCAGTCATTTCCAAAGAGATCTTTCCTTTATTGCATTATTCCAGAGTGGTTGCAGCCACTAACTGGCTTGTTTGGTGAGATGACTAAATTGTCATTTTTAATTAGCTTTATGCTGTTTTTGTAAAGACTAATTACTGTACTTTTTAAATCAAGATTACTTGATTGCCAATGACAAGAATACCATGGTTACATATCTTTTGAATCCCCCAACTGTGCAGTTTGTGATTTTGAGTTCCCTCTAGTATTTTTTTTTTGCAGTAAATCCTGTAGAATAAGGAATAGATAAGAAAACTACATATTGACAAATCCTATCTAGAAAGTGACATTAATTTCAACATCGAATCATGTACTCTAAATACTTTTGGGATATCAAAAACATCCAAATGCAATGATTAGATATCACAATAAGCAAAGTTGTATATATGATTTCTGGTTTTTTTTGGGGGGGAGGGGGGTATGTTCTTCCTTTTTAATTTACATACAATAATTTAAACTGGAGATTAGTTGCAGTTAAATTGTTGGTTTTATGGACATTTACACATGCTCAAAAAATTAAGCAGGGTCAAAAGTGCTTAGTAGGAGACCATCAAGAAAAAAATAGTAACAACCTGGAAAATAAAAGTAATAACTTAAAAGTCCAAGGAACACCTCTCAAAAGATGTGATTACTCTTATTCTATGTAGTGTGCTGTTTCTTGATGGATAAAATCCTCCTCCTCTTCCTCCTCCTCCTCCTCATCATCATCATAACAGTAACAACAATCATTATCCTAGAAAAAGGTAATATCAATTATATTCCTTTTTGGACGATTGGAAACTTGTCCCTCTTTATCTGCAATGTGTTTGAGTGACATTAAAAAGAATCAGAGATTCAAGAAAGTCTTGCACAGGAGACCTTTGGAACAACCACAACTTAGTTGACTGAGAATCTCCATAGACTTCTATCACTGAGATCTTCATATATCAAGAGGTGGAAGAAAAAACAAGAAGCATCTGCTATCCTGGACCTAACTTTCACCAAGAGGGATGAACTGAGTGAACAGGTGAAGGGGACTGGCATTATGAGAAAATGTCTTCAAATCCCAGCGAAGAAAAGTATCCAAAGAAGCATGGGAAATTTTACAAATTGAGATAATGAAGAATCACATGAAATAATTATTTCCCACTATTCTGCCCTGGTCAGATTTCAGTTGGAACATTGTTTCTAGTTTTGGAAATGGACCATAAATCAAGAAACATAGTGGCAGATTGGAAAAAATTCAGATGAAGGAAAAAAACGTAAAGGGTTTGGAAATAGGAATGGCTAAATGATCTGTATATGTTTAACCCACAGAAAAGATGATATGGGGAAGATATCACAGCTGACTTAATAAATTTATGAAGGACTGTCAAAAAAAACAAAAAAAAAAGAAGAATATTATTTATTTCTGCAGAGGGTTAAAATGATAAGGAAAAAAGGCTCAGAATGGACATCAGAGAGAATCTCCTGTATGGGTTGTCAATCAGTGGAATTGCCTACCATATAAATTGGGGAGGTCTTTTTTTCAAACAAGCTGAACAAATTCTGCACTTGAGCAATGAGACTGGCTAGAAAACGTTTAAGAACTCTTCTAAATTTATGATGCATTTATGCTCTAGGATGGACAGCTATCATATGTGCTACATGGGACTGCCTTTGAAGACTACCCAGAACCTGCTATTGGTATGAAATGTAGCAACCCAATTATCAGCAGATGAAAACTCACAATATGCTGGCATTATTGGGGACTGAACTGGTTACCCCTAGGCTTCTGAGTACAATTCAAAGTGCTAGTTATCACCTAGAAAGTGCCCTACAATTTGGCAGTAGGTACCTTCAGGACCACCTGTTTGAATAGAGCTAATATACTATGAATCTACTACCAATCCAGAGCATGCATCTCAAATTAGGATGTTTAGTGTGCCCTCATAAAATTATGAGGGAGGATGGAGGATAGGGATATTTTCCCTCCCTCAATGTTCAACTGCTATGGATCAATTTCCCTTACAGATTTTGGTGGGCCTCTCTTTGTTGGTTTTCAGAGAAGTAATGAAAACAGAACTATTCTATATAACTTTTCATTTTTAAGTTCTGTTTGTGTTCTGGGCACCTGGGATGGTTGCTTATTGTGTGCTTATTTTATTTTGTAGTATGGGTTTAAGAGTGTGTACAGTACCTGCAGTCCCAAATAAATGTATAAGAAAATAAAAACAGAATTCATAAAATGTAAAGTCTTAAGTTGAGCTTGGTTCCTGGTGACTTTAGAAACCATAAGTATAAAGGTGGTTTCCCACTGTCTTTTCCCAGGATTTATTTATTTTTACTTACCTATCTAGCCTACGTTCCATGGTGGTCTTTCATGCTTAGCTTTCATGCTGCAGCAAGGCCAGAAATCAGCTGCCAGCATCTAAGATAAACCATTTTATTCGTTATTTAAAAGGGAATGTGAACAAGTTCTATGTACTCTGAAAAGATAATATGTTTTCATTTCTATTAACAATGTGATTGATATGGGACATAAAACAGAAAACAGCTATTGTAAACATGAATGGTAATCTTTACGCCCATAACTAAGTAATCCTCCAACATGAATCTATTTCATTTGTTTAGTTTTTTTGTTAAATATACTTATGAGCAGACACATTCAATATGTTCATCACTGACTGTTCATCATCATACACCGGATTTAGGGAAATGTTCTTAACTCTATTCTCTCTCATAATACATAACAGAAAACTCAGGCTGGTCTTATTATAAATTTGCATTTGAATATGAGTCTTGATGTTTGCAATGGAGACATGGCTATTTTATATCTTTTAGCAAAATGTATTTAATTATACAGGTATATTCTGATGAAATTGTTGTCCAAAGTTTCCCATATCATTCTTCTTTATGAACAAAGATTTATTGTATATAGCAGTAGCTTGAAAATGCATAAGGAGCATGTGACAAAGAGAGACTTTTACTAACTTTTTCCATTAGCTTTGGGAGGATCAAACTTTTTGAGATTTAAAACCATAATATTGGTCCTGTTGTGAACTTCTGTATTCTACCAGAAAGATGGTGATGGAAAAATAAATTGTGATTGCATATTTGACATGTTTAATGCATACAGTTTAAACACAGGAAATCTTCACTATACCCTGTTCTGTAAGCAACACATAAATACATGTCAGAAGTATGCTAAGCCTGAATTCTCTCAGGAGTTCATCCTGAAAGAGGAAAATTCAAAATGATTTACTGTCTGCATCTGCAATCTTTGTAGCTTTGCTGGTTTCTGCTATTTGCAGAGGCAGGGAGAAAAGTCTGGGGCATCAACAGCCTTTTAACAATCTCACAGCAGAAATGTCTGGCATGTTAATAAGATAATATTGGAAGGAAGGGAAGAAGGGAAGAAGGAAGGAAGGAAGGAAGGAAGGAAGGAAGGAAGGAAGGAAGGAAGGAAGGAAGGAAGGAAGGAAGGAAGGAAGGAAGGAAGGAAGGAAGGAAGGAAGAGACACCAATGCATCATACTCCTTTGCTTCATTTAGTTTTCTTCTACATTAAGGCTGCAAATTTTACACCATATACCTCAACTCAGTTCTACTTCTTAAATTCCACTCTACCTCATTCACCACAAGCTGTGAGATCGTAAGATATTAAGGAAACAAATGAAGAGTTTTATAACTGATGATCCTCTAGAACAGGGGTAGTCAACCTTTTTATACCTACCGCCCACTTTTGTATCTCTGTTAGTAGTAACATTTTCCCTAACTGCCCACTGGTTCCACAGCAATGGTGATTTATAAAGTAGGGGACAAAACCCCTACCACCCACCATGAAAGCTGGAATACCCACTAGTGGGCAGTAGGGACCAGGTTGACATTGCTCTAGAACCTTGTTTTCAAAGGTGGATATAGTAAGTAAGTAGGTCACCTGCTAGAAAGGGTCCTATTTTAGCCTTCCCTGTTCAGTTGTCTACCAAATGTGTTGTTCCTCTCAGCTCCAGCATGTGCAGATAATTTGAAGAGCAGCCAATGTCTGCTGCCTATTGGTTTGCCGCCTCCTTCTGGTTCACTCCCCAGAGTTGAGCCAGCCATAGGACCAAATATCTGTTGATCCTCTTGTTCCTTGCTTAGAAAGAGCAGTAGATATTCTGATTAAGCAAGGAGGAAGGATAATACCTTTGACTTTAGTGATGGAATTCTAGCTCAACCAATGATTTTGGTGTCAGTCAAAGGAGCTATCCCTGAATAACTTGTGGCTGGGAGAAAATTCTGGAAACCATAATCACCCCACCTGAGGAATCACTGTGGATAATTTTATCATATCATTTCATTTCATTATCTAGCATCGTGGTGTGAGGGAAAGTTTGAACAGAACTTAAGCCTTGAGAAATTCTGCTATCCCTCTTCCCCAATACATGTAGAGTACAAATAAATTATTCTGCATTAGTTCATGATAACATATGCCCATGCAGAACTCAAAATTAGAGGAAATATGAAGTGTTCTATTAATTGCATGAATGTTGATTGTTAAAATGTTGGACTAATTGGTGATATCTGTGTGTAGTAGGCTTCCTCAATATCTGTTAGATTACATTAACTAACCTTATGTCCTGAATATCAGATATTAAGCATTTTGTAAGAGTAATTGTTAAGTTGTATATAATTGGCTGATATATATTATCAGTAAAATCCAAAAGTAACAAGAGTTATACAGAATATGCAATAAGAATTATTCAAGTAACAGATAGGTGTTGAAGAATGTAAGTGTTGTTTTCATGCAAATCCTTTCCTTTTTCAGGGTATTGTGAAACCACATACTGAGGGGAGCAAATACACTGCTCAAAAAAAATAAAGGGAACACAAAAATAAGACATCCTAGATCTGAATGAATGAAATATTCTTATTAAATACTTTGTTCATTACATAGTTAAATGTGCTGATGACAAAATCACACAAAAATTATCAATGGAAACCAAATTTAGCAACCCATGGAGGTCTGGATTTAGATTTACACTCAAAATTAAAGTGGAAAAAAACACTACAGGCTGATCCAACTTTGATGTAATGTCCTTAAAAAAAGTCAAAATGAGGCTCAGTAGTGTGTGTGGCCTCCACATGCCTGTATGACCTCCCTACAACACCTGGGCATGCTCCTGATGAGGTGGTGGATGGTCTCCTGAGGGATCTCCTCCCACACCTGGACTAAAGCATCCCCCAACTCCTGGACAGTCTGTGGTGCAACGTGGCGTTGGTGGATGGAGAGAGACATGATGTCCCAGATGTGCTCAATTGGATTCAGGTCTGGGGAACGGGCAGGCCAGTCCATAGCATCAATGCCTTCATCTTGCAGGAACTGCTGACACACTCCAGCCACATGAGGTCTAGCATTGTTGTGCATTAGGAGAAACCCAGGGCCAACCGCACCAGCATATGGTCTCACAAGGGGTCTGAGGATCTCATCTAATGGCAGTCAGGCTACCTCTGGCGAGCACATGGAGGGCTGTGCGGCCCCTAAAGAAATGCCACCGCACACCATTACTGACCCACTGCCAAACCGGTCATGCTGGAGGATGGTGCAGGCAGCAGAACGTTCCTCACGGTGTCTCCAGACCCTGTCACGTCTGTCGCATGTGCTCAGTGTGAATCTGCTTTCCTCTGTGAAGAGCACAGGGCACCAGTGGTGAATTTTCCAATTTTGGTGTTCTCTAGCAAATGCCAAACGTCCTGCACGGTGTTGGGCTGTAAGCACAAACCCCACCTGTGGACACCAGGCCCTCATACCACCCTCATGGAGTCTGTTTCTGACCGTTTGAGTGGCCACATGCACATTTGTGGCCCGCTGGAGGTCATTTTGCAGGGCTCTGGCAGTGCTGCTCCTATCCCTCCTTGCACAAAGGCGGAGGTAGTGGTCCTGATGCTGGATTGTTGCCCTCCTACGCACTCCTTCACGTCTCCTGATGTACTGGCCTGTCTCCTGGTAGCGCCTCCATGCTCTGGACACTACGCTGCAGACACAGCAAACCTTCTTGCCACAGCTCGCATTGATGTGCCATCCTGGATGAGCTGCACTACCTGAGCCACTTGTGTGGGTTGCAGACTCCGTCTCATGCTACCACTAGAGTGACAGCACCGCCAGCATTCAAAAGTGACCAAACCATCAGCCAGAAAGCATAGGAACTGAGAAGTGGTCTGTGGTTATAGATAAATACATCTTTTTAAAAAATAAGTAGAAGTGGTAATTGGTATGCACTTATTTGTAAGTAAAGGATAATACATATTTTTCCACCACAACAAAAGCAGGTTGGGTTGAAAGAGAGAACAGCTGGCCAAAATCACCCAGTAACTTTCTATGGCTCCCTTCTGCTCCAGCTTCCTAACTATTAAACTACACCAACTCTTTCCAAATTCTTCTAGCCCTCTTCACACCTTTAAAAGCCATGTGTGATTTTGTTCTATCTATTCATTCCTATTTAGTAAAAGCAAGGATATGTTATACTTATTTCCTCTTTGCCATGTAGATTTACAATATTAGTAATAATATACTCAATTTTAAGTTCTCTTCCTTAATGGTTGACTGGGCAATGTTCAAATGAAATGTAAATCTCTAGCAGTGGAAATCACTTATCAGGTCAGTAAAGGGTGATTTGTGTTATTGGCCTGATGTCCAACAGAAATTGATCTAGATAATTGGGTTTTTTCCAACCATATGTATACTTATAAGGCCAACACTTTTTCTAGCATCTTTCTAAGAAAATGATGGTAGTTATCAAAGCTTTAAGAAGCCAGGGATGGCTTCATCATTGTCCCTGTGAAAATTGCTCATAATGCAAGGAATTCCTTGGCTTCCTGTGTGTGCCCACCTTAATTGGTTCCTTGTTTATAATAGGTAAGGGCAGCAATTTAAATATTGACAAGAAATCAAGAATCTTTTTATTTGTTTTATCCCCCCAAATAATTTGAGTACTTTGTGCTCAGCAATATGTAGAATGCCTATGACCTTCTGAAACCATCTGTTGGAAGAAATGTCCATCTGGGTTCAGTTCCAAGTGGGAAGAAAGATACTGGAAACATGGTGATTGCTTGGAAATGGTTTTAATGGTGGACAGGATTTAATGGTGGACAGGATTTAATGGTGGACAGTGGTGGGATTCAATTGTTTTTACTACCAGTTCTGTGGACCACCAGTTGATAGGCGTGGCAGCGGAAAGATACTGTAAAATCTCAGAGGTGGTATTTGCCAGTTCTTCAAACTGCTCAAAATTTCCACTACCGGTTCTCCAGAACTGGTCAGAACCTGCTGAGTATCACCTCTGGACAGGACCACATGCCTTGGAGCTCCTGGGTGAAAAAGGGAAGGGATGCTGAGGGTTCCTGGGTTTTATGCCCTCTCTAAGCTTTGGACTTCCTAGGGCACAGGAAGACTATTCTGATTGGTTGCTGTGAGAGGTCATAGTTAACTTTGTGGGTTGTATGTGTGCTAAGTTTGGTTGCATACTGCTGGGTGATGACATCTTCCCAGGTGCCATGTGGTGAGATGGGTAATCCTATCATGTCCCGAGGGCCATGTCTTAATCCCATCACCTTGGAGCTGAAGGGGGGGCAGGGAGGTGCAGGGAGATGCTTTGTCTTTAAAAACTTGTTCCTCCTTTCCTCATCCAGGGAAATATAATATTCTGCCTTTTTAATATTTCCTAGAATATTTCATTCCTATAGGACGGGGTCTCCAACCTAATAATTTTAAATCCCGCAGACCACTAATATGACTCCAGCATGCCGCTTGCTGAAGCACCTGGATTCCCACTGATGGGATGGGGTCCTTCAGGCATTTAGCTTGGCTGCTTGTTTCTGCAACCTTAAATACTCAAAGAGTCATTTGGATCTGTTTCCCACAGAAAACAAAACACCAGGATCTCTCATATCTCTCTCCCTCTCCCTCTCCCTCCCCCCCCTCTCTCCATTCTCTCTCTGTCCCTAGGGGTGGGGGTGCGGGGAAAGGAACCTCTGAACTGGTGCTGGGTGTGTGAATCTGATGTCCGGAGGCCAACGAGACCAGATGACTGGCGGAAGATGGGGCAATAGGGGTGATACCGGCGGTGGATGGACTAATCTGCATGGGGAGGGAGGATAGCACATGGGAGATCGCATTGGAGCACTTCCTGGATATTCCCTGACCTGCAAGGGGATGGGGGTGGGGGGAAAGGAACCTCTGAACTGGTGTTGCCTCCTGCCTCCGTACATCGAGGTTGAGCGGCTGCCAGCGATGCCCTCAGGTGAAGATGTTGCAAAGCGCTCACCACACTTCTGGCACCCACCAAGCCACCTCCTTCCCGCTGGGCATGTGAGCCCTTCTGGTGAGGAGGAAGAGAAGCATGGTGGGAGGAGGCTTGGCTGCTTCCAGAGGGGCAGCGAGCACTTTGCGGCTCCTGAGGGGAGGGGTCGAGCCTCCCCTTGCAACACCTTCACCTGAGCACATCACTGGCAGCCGCACTCTGCGGCTCAGGAGGTCCACACGCTTCCCACTGCTGCTCAGCCTCCTCAATCCATGGAGGCAGGAGGCAGCAGCCATGACACGGGTTTGCTAGGGAGACTGCAGGATTGCTCCACCTCCCCGCCAGCCATCTGGTCTTCAGCATGTGGCATGTCGGCCTCCGGACATCAGATTCCCGCCACCAGTTCAGAGGTTCCTTTCCCCCCACTCCCTACAGGCCAGGGAACACCCGGGAAGGGCTATGATGCCGCAATCTCTTACCTTCCCTCCCCGTGTGCATCAGTCCATCCACTATCAGTATCACCCCTGTTGCTGGGCCAGGTGTGCTGCGTACCTCCAAAATTTTCTCACGGACCACCAGTTGGTGACGTCTGCTATAGGAGAGGGGTGGGCACTAACTTTCCACACATCTATATTTTGTTATGATGGCCATGAGACCTGGGCCTAGACCTCTGCCTTTTCCTCTTAGATCTCTCATGAAGCAAACTTCCTGTTTCATGAGAACCATTAAAAGTTAACTCCAAGGTACAAAATGGGTGAACGGGATACCTGGGAAAAGAAGCCCAGGAGTAAAAGAATAAAATATTTCCCTTTTTCTTAATAAACATTACATTAGGCCTGCTAGAACCAAGGATTTTATATATGAGGTCTTGGATTTGTGTTTGTTTTTCACCTATCCAGTCACTTCCCAATGTGCACTCCAAGCTGTTTTGGAGTGCTTTCTTTAAAAAGCACTGAAGGAAAAGGATGGGTCAGCAAGAGGAATTGGAGAAAGGTGATAATACACAGGAAGACATTAAGCATATGTTTTCTTATTGGCTTTTCCAAGTCCATTTGCTGCTCTGGAAGCAACTGTGCTTTTCTTAAAAGTAGCTGTTAAGTGTTGCATACATCTGTGCAATATGCCTTGTTTGACTTGAAACAACTACTCTCGGTGTGCTTTTCTTAAAGCTCAAAACAATCAAACTGCATGGCTAAACTGGTTTCACTGAGGTAACTGGAATATAAGTTAGAAAATACCATCAAATCTCACCGGTTGTTCTGAAAGCTAAAGAGATAAAACAGGAAAGGAAGTCACTTTTGCCCCTTTTACTAGCATTCCAAAATATTCTTACCAAAGGAAACAGTGCATAAACTATACTTGAGTTTTAATTAAAAGGAAAACTGATAAATTGCTAAGATTCTGGGTGTTCTCAAGATGGCTATCTGTTATAAAAACTCATTTCTGTGTCTAATGTGCTATCTCTAGCATATGAAATGGTTTCTGGATTAATTTTTATCATAGATGGAAATTATGCCATAAAATACTTGTATATCATTAAACGGCTTCTGCCTCCCCCACTCCCACCCCGTGCCTGCCTCAAATTCTTCCCAAGCCAAGGCAATTTGATTAACAAATACCGTTACAATGCACATTTTGTGAACATTTAGAAACTCTGGTGCTCAATATAGAAAACGTAACAAAAATTAACCAGAAGGAAATTAGTTGTGAATGTTTTAAGAAACAAAGGTTAACAGAAAATAATTACCAGCCCTGGAAAGTTTAACTGTGGGATTAAATAACAAGAATATGAGTGGTCACTCGATACTTGGGGGAATGAGATACTAAAATAACTTGAGTTTACATCATTTACAAAAAGATTAGCTCTGCTGACTTAGTGGCATACCTGTGCAGAGAAGCCCATCAATGATACCAAACACCTTGTTAACCTAGTAAACATTTGGTCATGAGAGACTCTGAGCTAAAAGGGATAATTTTTCAATGATTGTAAAAATAAATTAGGGAACAGTAAAATTTATTACTTTGGAGGTTGTTGGACCACAGGGAATAATAAAAATCAGGTTTCCTTAATTTCCTTTGAACTATGAAATACAGTATATACAGGTAGTTAAGACTGACAAATTCCAATGGCACAAAAACCTGGAGCACCATTTCCTTTTAAGTCCACTGTCCTGCTGAAGATAAAACTACCTTCAAAGTTGAGCTAGACTCTTGAGGACTTCATTGTTACATCCAGAGGTGGTATTCAGCAGGTTCTGACCAGTTCTAGAGAACTGGTAACAGAAATTTTGAGTAGTTCGGAGAACTGGTGGTAACCTTCCCCCAGGAGTGTGGAGGGAATGGAGATTAATAGACAGATAGACAGATAGAAAGATATCCCTACACCTCAGAGATGTCCTAATAGTCTTTGTTCCATCCAAATACTAACCAGGTGCAATCCTTCTTAGCTTAGGTTGGACTGGGTGCTCTGTCTGATTGGCCATTCCTTTCCCAGCCTCATAATAATTTCTGATGCTTTGGGCTTCAGTGTTTTATCTTGCCACTTGATCTTGGTGTATACTGCTAACTCTCTCTCTCTCCTCTCTCTCTCTCTCTCTCTCTCTGTGTGTGTGTGTGTGTGTGTGTGTAACTTATATGAAAGTGCAAGTTTTGTTTCTTTTTCTTCCTGAAGACTTAGGGTTTTTCTCTTACTTAAAGGTTTGCAGCTGAGGCAGCAGGATCTGAGGCTCATCTGAAGTTAGTGTTTCCTTATGTATGATAGTAATAAAGAAGCCTGTTCTGAAATTGCTATGGTCTCTTGGGTGTTTCCTGGAAAGTATAATGTAGGGGTGAACTGCAAACACAGCAAGGATTTTCCTTCCCTCCTTGCAAACCTTTTGTATTAACAAATGGAGGCTACACTAATAAAGTGAAGCATGAACTTATTTTGTTTCTTGGGCTTTCTATTCAATACAATTCTCACTCCATTTCTGAATCATACCCCAAAACCTAAAGATGGACCATCTTCAATTCCTACTGTTTTTTTTTAAGGAAAAAATCTTAACCTGAATCCAAATTTCTGTCTGTTAACCACTAAATGCTTACATAAAAATACAACAACCAGGTTCCAGTTTGCTTATTATTATTGTGTAATAGGGTATTTGTTTTAAGGCCCTTCTTTTCTGATTATTGCTTATCTACTGGGGATATTCAAAAAAATTGTACAAATGCAGTCACTGTATTTGGAGCTTCATAGACTTAGGCTGTGTAAATGATCAGAATATGCATGTGCTAAGTTCAATATGGACGTGCTATGAACTACCAATTTCTTGGCTGGATCATATGCTTTTCCATAGGTGATTATGTTTTGACTTCACTTAGGTGAATTAAGTGAATCTCTTGACATTTCAGTTAAGGTACATTTGTGGCATCACAATCAAAATAAAGACATGGACATGCTGCATATTTTCTGGGCAATAGAGCAGAAATATTTGCCACTGTCTTCTCTTAAGCTTTTTTTTGACTTCTCGGTCTATCCTATAACCTAGGGATTCCACTGCAGTCTCTCATTCAGGAACTAATCTGACCAAACTGTTGTTTTACTTTTGCTAACTCGTTTTCTTTGTTAGAGCAATATTCAGGAAAATGATGTGTTTATTAGAATTTCATGACAGAAAAATCTGCAAAGTCTCCTGCTAACAATAAAACATCTCAAAACTAGCCAATGTTAAAATATCCATGGCAGGAAATAATAATTTGAAGCAGTAAAAAGTGTCATCCTGAATCTACCCCAAATGTTATCTGGAAAAGCTCTGTTTAACTAGCTTCCACATTTGAAATGGGTTAATCTAACTTCCAAAAGGAGGCTGCCCCATAGAATAGTACTGAAAAACATTATCTTTAGGTCTGGTGAAAGTGAGCAACTATAAGCACCTCCTACCAGTAAACATATATTCAATGGCTCAAGATCCTAAGTCATAGAGAGCTCTATAGGTTAAACCAAAAATTTAAGTGTAGTTCTTGAAAGCCAATGATTGTAATACCACACTAACATGTCCTACAACTACACACTTGTCATCAAGGTGGTTTTTGCATTCCTTACCAGTTGCCAAGTAATTTTCAAGGCAGACTTATGCCGAGTATATTGCAGTAGCCCAGGCAAGTAGGGATAAGGGCACAAGTTACCATTGCAATATCTTCCCATATGACTGCAGTTGGTGTACCAGCTGAAGTTAGACAAAGGTTTTACTCTTTCTGAAGCAGGTTTTCTTTACAAGGAATTAGTATCAGAGCCAGCAGAGATCTTCTCTGCTAAACAACATTTCCTTTTTGCTAGGATTCAGTTTCAGCCTATTTGATCCCATCTGATCCTTAATAATTTCCAGATACTGAATCAAGTCTTCATTAGCATCTCCTGAGTGGTCAGAGGTGGCGCATACAGTATTGTCAATATAATCCAGCATACTTGCCCTGAAGTGATGAATGAATCACCCACAATAACATCACGTAGATGTCCAATAGTACTGGAGAGAAGACAACAGTTTGCAGATTTTTCCAAAGCTTTCTTCAAGATTGCTAGCATCAACCATACAATAGGATTTGACCAGTGCTTGCCAATAATACTTTTGCTAGCCATGAAGGCATGCATCTAACATACATATGACAGAGGTCATGCTAGGATGTATAGAATCCTACCCTATTGATTAAATTGGAATTCAAAGATTGCATGACAGGATGTTGTTGTAGTTACGGATTTGCACCTTGCCCATGAATAATCAGTTATTTGGCAAATCTGAACAACTTTACTGGCAAAATTTTAAGCAAAAAGTTTGCAGTGGCCTGCTGGAAAATAATTTAATGTATAGCAGACTCCAAAGTATCAGTGCACAACTCAGAGATATTGGACAATCTGTAGCAGGGGTGTCAAGGCCAATTGGCCATAATGTAGTCAGATCCAGCCCATGGGGCCATCCTGGTCTATCCAATACAAAGAGGAAACATGCCAGGAGTTTGGGGAGTGGCGTCAAGCTGGCCAAACCCACCCAGTCAGCCACACCCACCCAGTCAGCCATACCTGCCTGGTCCCCTGAGGTCAACCACTACCCTGATGCGGCCCTCAATGAAATTGAGTTTGACATCCCTGATCTATAGGATTTGCATTTTGATTTTTTAAATCAGTTTTTACCCCCCCAAGTACATGCATGTGAGTGACAGCATATGATCCAAGATCCCAAGATGATGATAGATAGACAGATAGACAGACAGATAGCAATAGCACTTAGACTTATATACCACTTTACAGTGCTTTACAGCTCTCTCTAAGCAGTTTACAGAGTCAGCATATTGCCCCCCAACAATTTGGGTCCTCATTTTACTCACCTTGAAAGGATGGAAAGCAGAATTAACCTTGAGCCTGGTGGGATTTGAACTGCCAAATTGCAGGCAGCCGGCAGGCAGCAGAAGTAGCCTGCAGTACTGCACTCTAACCCCTGCACCACCATAGCAGATAGATGGATGGATGGATGGATGGATGGTTGGATAGATAGATAGATAGATAGATAGATAGATAGATAGATAGATAGATAGATAATAGATAGATAGATGGATGGATGGATGGATGGATGGATGGATGGATGGATGGATGGATGGATGGATGGATGGATGGATGGATGGATAGATAGATAGATAGATAGATAGATAGATAGATAGATAGATAGATAGATAGATAGATAGATAGATAGATAGAGGGGCAGACAGACAGACAGACATATATATACACTTTTTTGTAATGTGCAAAGTTGATGAAGAACATCTGTATTCATAGAGTAGCTCCAATAAGCATACAAACTACGTCACCAATTTTGGCAGATCCGTAAGCAATTTTAAATAGGAAACATGTAATCAATTATCACGTTATAGAAGAATAAAATGTGTCTGAATTAAGGCTACCAGACTTAGGCCACAAAAATGTATCTGGAAGCAATAAATGTTTTCTGTATCCTTTTGCTACCTTCTGGTGGTCATCTAGATTTCAGCTACCAAATCTGATTGCCTCAATCAAGTGATGTCCACATGCATTTTCTTGGTTCAGTACTAAGAACTTGGTTTATGTACATGCATTTCCTACAGAAGTCTCCATTTGAACAAACTTCTACCTTTTTATCACTATGTAGAAGTGTCCTGTGCAAACCTCAGAGGGATAGCAAAATAGGCAACTTAAATACAAACTCTTATTATGTTCTCAGTTTAGTTTTCAAATGCACAGGTTGAATGAACATTTCAACTTGTTGTAGCCTTTCATTAAGTCTATTCTTAGGTAAATAGTCTTGCCTGCAATATAGGTAAATATGGTGAAACTAAAAAAGGCAGATTACATAAATCAGCCTTTATTTTTCCCTCAGATGTATTAAAATTATAACTGTCCTAACGACCACATTAGCTGAGAAATCATGACAACTTTTCTGGAGGACTCTAGGTTTTGGAAAGCTTTCATAAATCATGGGTTAATCCATATAAGAATGTCCATGTACAAGGGACTGATTTTTGAAATCTTAACTTTAACTTTTCATTTCTTTCAGACTATACATCCACCTAACAACATTAGTTCTTGTATATCTAGAAGGTGATATACATCCTAGGACTTCGATCAGGGATGGGATCCGACTGGTATAACTACGGTTCTGTTGCTCTGTGTTGCGCACGCATGTGTGAGTCACGCAAGTTGCATGAGTACAATTTACAACCTGCTGAGCTGCCCAGACAGCTGAGCAGCACTTTGTGTGGGTGTGCAGCGATTGAAAAAGCCCTTTTTTCCCTGCTTTTTCAAATGCAGCTATGTCGCGCAAAGCAGCTGCGGTTGAAAAAGCAGGAAATAAAGGACAGGTAAGAACCCGGGCAGGTGGGGAGGCTAAAACAGCAGCAGACACAGAACCGGTTAGAAAGGTGAGTTAGTTCATTCCTAATGGCAAATAATGTTTCAGTGTTTACATAGAGGTTGTACAGACTAATCTTTGAGTTCATATGCTGATATAGTGGGCTATTAAAGAGCCAGTTTGGTCTAGTGGTTAAGGCTTCAGGCTAGAAACAGGGACCATGTGTTCTAGTCCTCTCTTAGGCATGAAGTCACCTGGGTGACCTTGAGCCAGTCACTCTATCAACTCTAGGAAGGAGGCAAGGAAGCCAGTTGTGAGAAACTTTGTTAAAAAAAGCTCCGCATGGGCTAATTCAGGCAGTCACCAGTAGTTAAAACTTACTTGAGGCATCCACACCCACACTCACACAAAACATAAGCTAATAAAATCTGATTACCCACAAAGTGAGACCTGAGCCTTATCCTTCCCTTCCCCTTGGTAGTCTTGGAAGTCATGGCAACTGGACTACTTTCCTTGGGGGTTTGAAACATTTTGCTGCTTATCCAAGTAACTTTTTCAGTCCAAGCAAGTTGGTTACCCTTAATTAACTTGCTCAGATGGAAGAAGCTACTTGAATGAACAGTGAAACATTTCAGTCAGGAAAAGAAGTTCAGCTGCCATGATTCAACTTCCAGATCACTGTACCTGAATGTCTGAGAATTGACATACTTGGTATATGCTGATTTGACACCGTTGTGTCTTTACTTGTCTCAGGCTGGAATAACGAATAGACAAATCTGAACTGGACCAAAAAGAGTCCTGTTGAGTCAAACATGTTTGAGAAGAAGAGCACCATCTATATTAAATAAAGACAAAGCATCCTTCATTTTAGAATAGCTAAAATACTGTCTGAGGATTTATATAAACATAGAAGGTCTACAAGGCTCCGCAATTTGCTGAAAACTTAAACCACACATTTCTGGTTTGCGCAATAAAGGGAATTATCCTAAAATCAGTGCTGAATGAAATGGTTTCCCTTCCCACAAAATTCAGCCTGCACTTTCAGAAAGAAAACTGGAAGGGTGGGATTTTGAAAATATCAGGAGTTAGGTAAAAGGTGTCGCAGGAGTTGTGCTTTTGGTTTATTCTGGCCTAGCAAAGGCAGCCATTTCTTCTTAATTTGATCAATTTTTTTTTTATTTTTTTTGCAGAAGCAGCATCTGCCTACATACCAAACAATTAAAAGAAAAAGAAAAGAAAAAGAAAGCATAATGATCCTGTTAAATCCTCCTTCCAAATTAATCTGTGTCTTGTTGAAACCATACTTTCTTCCTATCCTAGTACCTCTCCCAAACCAGAGAAAGATCAAATAGGAAGCTTACACTAGAAAATCTCTGGTTCAGTACTACTAGAAACATACAAACCTTTTTTTTTTTTTTTTCTTTTTATAGAGATGTCAGGAAAGTGGGTATTGGAGGTCGGGCAAGGGTTGCTACAAATAAATTGTAGCTAGGGAATAACTTAATGCATCTGTCTCTCTCTTGTCTGGTTGCTTTTAAGGAGTCCACTCCCATCATCAGTCACTCAGAATGAATTCATCTGCATCCTAGTGATGTAGATTTACAGAAGGTGAAAGAAGATAATTTGTTGGGAATGTGCAAGACATGGGAACCATAGCAATCTGTGATTACTGGAGTAGATTTTGGCTCATCTTAAAACAAGCAAGCACGGATGGACCTCTCAGATGCTAGCACAGCAGACCTACAATTATGCTACCTATTGGAGGTTGCTTAATGCTTGAGAAAAAGTCTGTGGGTTCCTACCAAGCTTTGAAAAGTTCTTCTCCTCTGCTGCTTTCCTTTTCTTTAGTGACCTCCGCAACAGTTCCATTTATTATAACGTGTCATTTCAATCATTTAACAGTTCAGAGATGGCAACATTTTCTTCCTATCTATAGCACAAAGAATAGTTCTAGGTTCTTTCCACTCCTATTGGGAAATCCGGGCAGTTTGTTTTGAATTATATTAGCTGATGACTTATGAATGGATTTCACAATTTGGAAAAGAAACTTTTACAATTTGCAAACAAGGGAAGAAAGGGGCGGCGGTGAGCGGGGGAGGCATTGGCAAATAGGAAAAGTGTGTAGAAGTCGTGTGGTCTTCCAAGGGAGAGGGGAGAAAACGTAACCTGGTGCCAGCCAAGTCATCTGTCTGAAATTCCAAGTCATTTATTGCAAGCTCAAATGGCAGCTTTACTCTTCCAAGGAAGGGAATAATGGTCTCATCTGGAGAATAATTAGAAACATCAGGTTGGCAAAGTCACTGAGGTATAAGCTGGAAGTGTAAGATGGGTTCAGAGTCACATCAGCCAACCCAACCCAATGGAGAAGATCATGTTCTGCAGGTGAAGACCCGGAAGAGGAACAAGAGTTATTTAACAATGCCTAACAAGTCCGACAAGCCTCATGGTATTAGGGAAGATATACAAACAGGGGTGGGATTCTACCAGTTCGCACCTATTCGCTAGAACTGCTTGTTAACCTTCTAAACCAGGGGTGGGCAAACTACGGCCCGCGGGCCACATCCGGCCCGTTGGTCTGTCCAATCCGGCCCGCCCCTGAAAAAAAATTGCCCTGCGCCGCGTGGCCCGCAAAGCTGCAAAACAGTGCGGAGCGCTCTCGGGGTAGGAAAGAAAAGAAGAACTTTGCAAAGGCCTCGGCTAGGAGTTCGAAATCACTTCGAGTGCGACCTCTCGAAGGTGAGTCCCCGCCGATCCCCTTTTTTTTCCGGGCTTCAGGCTTAAACTTTGCAAAGGCAAAGTTTGCAGGCTGGAGCGTCTTCCGGCCGAGGAGCTGGAAGGGTTCCGCCTGGCGGGCGGGCTGCTTGGAGCGGGCTGCTTGGAGCCACCTAAAGCTAGGCCGCTGCTGGTGGAGCCTTGCCCTGCCTTGGTGCCCCGTTTCCCAGCTCGGAGTTCCTGCTCGGGCGGCACTTTAAAAGCCTGCTCCCAGCACCCGAGCAACTTCCCAGCAACTTGCGGCTTCCTTTTTCCTCGCGGGCGCTCGCGCCTGGCCCTGAGCCACGCAGCGGAGGGGAAACCCGGAGCACCGCTGGGTCGCCTCCTCCAAGCAGCCCGCCCACCCGCCCGCCCGCCACCGGGCGGAACCCTTCCCGCTCCTTGGCGGGAAGACGCTCCTGCCTGCAAACTTTGCCTGTGCAAAGTTTAAGCCTGGAAGCCCCGGAAACCCAAGCAACTTCCCAGCAACTTTCGGCTTCCTTTTAACTCGCGGACGCTCGTGCCGCACGGTGGAGGGGAAGCCCGGCGGGAGGGCAGGCTGCTTGGAGGAGGCGACCCGGCGGTGCTCCGGCAGCAGCAACAGGCAGTTCCGCCCAGGCTCCGCTCAGGTGTCCGGCTGGGGCTGTCAGGAGTTGCTACCGCCGGCGCAGCTCCGCACGGCTCCAGTCCCGCGTTGCCTTGGGAAGGAAAAGGCAAAACCAGGAGCCGCTGAGCCTGAGCCTCCGGTGCCGCTGCTGCCGTTGCAAAGCACTGCCGCGGCTCTTCCTTTTTGCCTTTCCCTTCCCGAGGCAATGCGGGACTGGAGCCGCGCCGGCGGTAGCAACTCCTGACTCAGGGGGCCTCCGAGGGGAGGGGAAGGAGGAGAAGAGGGGGGGAAAGAGTGGGGGGGCGATTCCCAAAATATCTTGTGCTAACCCGGCCCATCTGTCAAATTTTAAAAGTCAATGCGGCCCCTGAGCCAAAAAGTTTGCCCACCCCTGTTCTAAGCAGTTTGGAGAACCAGTTGTTAGAAGAAATTACTGGCCTAATCCTGTAAGGAAGGCAGGAAGGAAACATTCTGGTGTTGCTTACAGAAACTGCCTCTCCGTTAACCTTTATTACATTTTTGGCAGGACTAGACTTCCTGTCTCAGGAACTTCTCTGGAGTTTTTTTTCCCCTCCTTTGCTGGTACTTTGTTTGTATGGAGTGACCATTCAAAGTTACAATGGCACTGAAAAAAGTGACTTATGACCATTTTTCACTCTTACGACTGTTGCAGCATCCCCACAGTCATGAGAAGCCAGGCGAGGAGATGCATGCCTCGATGTGAGTGATATTGAGTTGGACACACCCAGCCAATAACATGACCACCAAGTCACGTCCACCCAGTCACATGACCACCAAGCCATGCCCATCACCTAAGCCATGCCCACAGAACCGGTTGTTAAAAAAAATTGAATCCCACCCCTGTATACAAAGCTTAAATGATACTCAACAGGAAACAACAGGTTTCTTAGTTTCATATTAGGTACTCAGTTACTTTTGTATTTTTGACCTTGTGTTCTTAAGATAACATCACAGAGCAGGAAAGAGAAAGAAACCTTTGAGGTATGTGATGTGCGTAAATGTGTGTTTGTGTATGCAGGGAAAGAATTATTTTTCTTAGCCAAAATACAGAAAAAAATGTCAATATGTATAAATATAATAATATATAAGAAATATAATTATGCGGCTAGAAATACTGGTAGATACGGTAGTTGTAATGAATTTAACTATTGGACTTACATATACAGTATATCTATATCATTTATAACATCTATCTCTATCTGTCTACATCTACAGAACTTCTATATCTATATAATTTGTTCAATTTATATGGCTGCCCCCCCCCAAAAAAAGTGCAACTCTGGTGACCAGCATCTTGAAAAAAGCAATAAGCAAAATAACATCCATAGCCACTCCAGATAGATAGATAGATAGATAGATAGATGGATGGATGGATGGATGGATGGATGGATGGATGGATGGATGGATGGATGGATGGATGGATGGATGGATGGATGGATGGATGGATGGATGGATGGATGGATGGATGGATGGATAGATGGATAGATGGATGGATGGATAGATAGATAGATAGATAGATAGATAGATAGATAGATAGATAGATAGATAGATAGATAGATAGATAGATAGATAGATAGATAGATAGATGGATGGATGGATGGATGGATGGATGGATGGATGGATGGATGGATGGATGGATGGATGGATGGATAGATAGATAGATAGATAGATAGATAGATAGATAGATAGATAGATAGAGATAGATAGATAGATAGATAGATAGATAGATGATAGATAGATAGATAGATAGATAGATAGATAGATAGATAGATAGATAGATAGATAGATAGATAGATAGATAGATAGATAGATAGATAGATAGATAGATAGATAGATAGATAGATAGATAGATAGATAGATAGATAGATAGATAGATAGACAGACAGACAGACAGACAGACAGACAGACAGGATAGATAGGATAGGATAGGATAGGATAGGATAGGATAGGATAGGATAGGATAAAATAAGATGATTAAGATAAAATTCCACATATATACACAGAGAGACACACAGAGAGACTAAAATCAAAGGAAGAAAAAAAAACCTTTGTGATAAGTTTTGTATCAGAAAAAAAGGTATTTTCTTGTGCAGTTTTTTTAAAAAAAGATGTATAATCCCATGATATCAGTTCTGTTAAGAGTTAAATAATTTCCCCTGGGTTTTGCATCATATGTATATCTGAAAGAAGAAAAAAACTGGTAGGACTGTTTTGTTTTGTTTTGTTTTGTTTAGCAAAGTTGATTGATTTTGTGTCATTAGATCAGTGTCAACTCTTAGCAACCATACTGATGGATTTTCTCCAGAAGGGTCTACTCTCAACTGGATCCTTCAGGATTTTCAATGTTGCTACACATTGAAACTAAAAGCAACTGAAGCAAATGGATGTTTAATGTGATGCAACAGGATGAGATTTCACTTAGATGTGGAAAAATCTAGGTGTGGTCTCTATGACACTATTGGACAGGAAGCCAAAATCTGTATTGATTCATTATGGCATTTGAAATGACAAAACTTGAGGAAAAAAGTATTTCATCCTCCCACATTGCATGCCATTATTAATGAAAACCTCAGTGGGAACTACTGAGATTGAGAATTGCAATAAATAGTTTCCATGTCAGAAGAAGCTAATGGGAAAAATAGCTCAAGATATCTGGGAATTCCTAAAAAAGGGAGGGAGAGAAAGAGAGAAAGAAAGAGAGGTTCTAAAAGGAGAATTGGCAACCATCCTAACAAGGGGAAAATGGAGCATTCAGAAGTCTAATTCTATTACATTTATCTGTATTGTATTAAATATTGCATTAAAGGAGTTCTAGTGGACAATCATTTAAATATGAGCCAGCAGTGTGCAGCAGCTGCCAAAAAAGCCAACACAGTTCTAGGCTGCATAAACAGAGGGATAGAATTAAGTTCTTGTGAAGTGTTAATACCATTTTATAATGCCTTGATAAGGCCACACTTTGAATACTGCATTCAGTTTTGGTCACCATGATGTAAAAAAGTTGTTGAGACTCTAGAAAGAGTGCAGAGAAGATCAATACAGATGATGAGAGGACTGGAGGCTAAAACATAGAAAGAATGATTGCTGGAAATGGGTATGTCTAGTTTGATGAAAAGAAGGACTAGGGGTGACATGATAGCAGTGTTCCAATATCTCAGGGGTTGCCACAAAGAAGAGGGAGGACAGGGCAAGAAGCAGTGGGTGGAAACTAATCAAGGAGAGAAGCAACTTAGAACTAAGGAGAAATTTCCTGACAGAACAATTAATCAGTGAAACAACTGGCCTCCAGAAGTTGTGAATGCTCTAACACTGGAAGTTTTCAAAAAGATGTTGGATAACCATTTGTCTGAAGTGGTGTAGGGTTTCCTGCCTAAGCAAGGAGTTGGACTAGAAGACATCCAAAGTCCCTTCCAATTCTGTTATTCTATTATAAATGTATAAGCCAGTTGAACAAAAAGATTTGGGAACATCTAAGAATAAAAAAGGGCACACTTCTGGAATGGAAAGATGGGCTGGTCAACTATGAGCTATATGTATCACTATTCTAGATTTGTAGAAATGATGTCAGAAAAGCTACAACTCAGATGCTAATATGTATTCAAAATAAAATGAAGAAAATGGAATTGAGTCAGCTGCTGAATGGAATTTCCAAAATATAATAAATGGTTTAGACAAAAAAAAAAAAAAGCTAAAATCTCCAGTTCCTATTTTGGTTCCAATCTACATGGTGTAAGTAATACTCTAAATCCAACAACCATTTTCAAATAAGATCCTTGGGGGAAGTCATGTGACTAAGTGTACCATATGATTGTCTACATTAAAATGAGGTGCCCTCTAGATTCATTGAGTGGGAGAAGAATGTTTCAGATAAATGAGCCACCACCATCTGAAGGTTGGGTTTACTTCTTCTGTGAAGAACTACAAGAGAGCCAGGTGACAGGATATCAAAACCAAGCAAAACTACACAACACAACTGGGAGACAGAAGTTAAACAGCAGATTCTCAGTCCATCCAGGTCATGGCTGTTGTCTCAAAGATGCTTTTTCAAAAGGCATCTGGATTTTGTTTTTCTTTGAAGTCATTTTGCTTCTCACCCAAGAAGCTTCTTCAGAATTGAAAAAGCTTCTTGGATGAGAAGCAGAATGCCTTCAAGGCAAAACGAAGTCCAGTTGCCTATTGAAAAAGCCCTTTGAGCCGTTAAACTTCTTACTCAGCTTGAAACAGGAACACAGCTCAGAATGTGACTCAGCTTCCATAGAACAAACTCATCTCTTGTTCATTAGGTGAACATTCAGGGGAAAAACTATCATCCCGGAAAAGATGAAGCAAGACCCATGATATCCTGTCTAATAGATGCTGGCTAACATTTCAGCCAAATTCTGAGCTCACTTTCGCCAGCCAAGCAAGCTCTCTTGCTAGTAAAGCTGTGCAACTGTCATCAGGAAAAACCTATTCCCTTAAATGCTATTTTTATAGTCCAGAAAGCCTCCCTATCGTGCCCATTTGTGTGTGTGTGTGTGTGTGTGTGTGTGTGTGTGTGTGTGTGTGTGTATGTATGGGGGAGATGTGAAGTCAACATGAAATATGGGAGTCTCTCATTTTTTCCAGCTGCACGTATGCCAGATAGTGCAATGATCATGGCATGTTCCCAGCTTTATAAAGTATGATGGAAGTATTCATTGGAGAATGCCATCTCATTCCTGGGACATTCCTTATAATATAATAAAATGTTTTAATTCCTCCAGCCTCTTTGAAAGCCAGGAACAGGAAGACCGAGAAGCCTTAAAACTCCATTTTAGGGCATTTAGCTGGGCCTATATTAGAGTCTTTATCACATAGGACACGCCCGAGCCCACATACGTAAAAACTGTGTGTCTAAATGCTTCCATTTTTAAAATAATTTTTCTACTTTTAAGGCTGATGAGAAAATGCAAACAAGCTAAGGCCTACCTTCATCTGAATGTTTCCAAGCAATTTTTCTCTAGCTTCTAGTGAAGTATCTAATACAAGTCTTGCAGACCATAGGTAGATCACAATAATTAAAATACCTTCAACTTAGAAGCAGAGAAAGCTGATGAACAATTAGCTTTATCTTCCCATTTGAAGTAAAATGCCAAGAAGCTCCAAAATTGGATTTTTCACAGGTAGACTCTTTTCCTGGAAATCAAATCCACCTTTCACATTGCACCCACGGGTGGGTTAAAATTTGCTGGTACTGATTTACAACCTGAGCCCCTTAGTACAGTGGTAGGATTCAAAACATTTTACTACTGGTTCTGTGGGCATGGCTTGGTGGGCGTGGCTTGGTGGGCATGGCAGGGGAAGGATATTGCACAATCCCATTCCCTCCCCACCACACTAACCTGCTTTCCAGCTCCGTTCTCCTGTGAAGGGCAACAAAAGAAGACCCAGTCGATCAACTGGGACTTGGGAGGCAGAGAATAGATGGGAGCGGGGCCAGTCAGAGGTGGTATTTGCTGGTACTCCCAACCACTCAAAATTCCCACTACCGGTACTCCAGAACTTGTCAGAACCTGCTGAATACCACCTCTGCTTTTGAACCTATAAGGCTGTTTTATTCAGGTTAAACCTGTGGACTACTTTTGCACATTCCAAAGGTAAAAAGCATTTAAAAACAGCTGAGACGTAAAAGTAGCTTGCCATTTTGGCAACATACAGGGTTGTGAGTAAGCACTGGTGGAGGGCCAATTTGTCAGGGGAGCTGGGAAAGAGGAGAGAACCACTCCACTCTGCAGGAGGTCTTCATTCCTATGGTGAAACACCCCTGGCTATAAATCCACATCTCTCTTTGAGGAAGCTTCCCTTGGTAGGAACCAGCAGGCACCTAGTTTCCCACTAGTGAACCTTCTTTAAGTATCCATCTGGACTTTCAAGCTTATCTAATGCTGACATTTTCCTATGTACAGGAAATCTTTCCAGAAGGAGTCCTGGGGAGAAATACATTGTGTTAGGAAAACTTTTGAGAACTCAACCAAAGACTATTTTATACTTATTTTCCAATAAGGCCCAGGTTCCCAATGATGCTGACAGCATTTATGTTTGGAGTATCCAACTATATGTGAGTGTAGAACAGCTATAGATCTACCATTTATTTGTAAGATTATCTCACTTTGTTCTCAATTTGGAGCAGAGCTTGGCTTTCTGCAATAAGCCTAGGACTGTGCCAAGAACTAGGGCCAGTTGAAGTATATTCCTGTAGGAAGTCACTTGTGTAGTAAAGGCAGAATTTTCCCCAGGAGTAACATCAGCAGTTATTCTTACGCTCCTCATCTAGAGATTATTTTTGAAGAACAAGATCTGTCTTGTTGAATTATTTCTTTCTTTCTTTTAAATAAATTTTATTGAATTTTCACTTTTAAAAACAAATTCTATATACATTTTTGCTGTTATTTGTTGCATCAGTTATTCCATTCTCCTGTACATACATATATACACACTATTTACAATTACACTTTTACTTTTACATTATCTTTACTTTCTATTGTCTAACCAGACATACCATTTTTCCCAGACTGTATAGTATTCTTTTTCTTCCCTCTCCTGCAATTCCATTGTAAGTTTGCTCATTTCTGAGTGATCCATTACTTTTTTATGATCATATCATCTGTGGGACTACTATCTAATTTCTAGTTTTGAGCATATACTATTCTAACCGCTGTTAATATATGTATTATTAAGCATTCAATATCTTTTGTATATTCACCTTTAGTTATCCCTAGTAGAAATGTTTCAGGTTTGGGTACTATCTTTGAGCCTGTTATTTCCTATAACCAGATCTTTACCTTATTCCAAAATTTATTTGCTTTTGGGCAGGTCCGCCATGTGTGAAAGAAGGTACCTTTTTTTTTTTTTTTGCATTTCCAACATTCAGGTCTTAAATTTGGGTAGATTTTGGCCAATCTCGCTGGTGCTTGCTGAATTATTTCTACCAGGTTATTTCTACTTTTGCAAAATTACACCTGACATAATATTCCATGGGCTTAGCAGGCAATGAAACTAAGCTGCCTTGAAGCAAAATGGGCAGCAAACAAATTTGATAAATAAATACAATTTTTTTAAAAAAACTTGCTCTTTTTCCCCATATTGAAAAGGAAGAGGAAAAAAAAAAACAGAATTGGGATGTTTTTGTTGGCAGTTTTTGTTTCTAATGGTCTGTTGTGGCACCCCATGCCACCAAAACAAACAAACAAAAAATAAGACAGAAAGGGGAAATACTCTAAACCAGAGTTCCCCAACTTTTCTGGGTTGGTGACCTGGAGCGGGGGGGAAGCAAAAGAGGGGATGATTTTGTGGGAGGGGCAAGCAATTGAGTACACATGTGCATGCATGCACCCAAGATGTTCCTGACAATGCTTGCGTGAGTGGGGTCATAAGTGCCCACAATGAGGCTTGTGCAAGTGTGGCCACGAGTGCTTGCAAGACTTGTGCAAGTGGGGCTGGATTGCCTGGCTCACTCATGATAATGCTTGTGTGAATAGGGCCCTGCACACACATGGATGCGTGTATACCAGCTGGTCGCTCATGTGGCCCAGTGGCAATTTGGCTATGGCCCAGTAGTGGGCTGCAGCCCACAGGTTGGGGACCCTTGCTCTAAACCAAGAACTCAGCAAAGATTTCTTGGCAGAAGAAGATCCTTTAAAGCAGTGATCCCTGTTAGGGATAACATTGTTTTACCCTAACTGTTTTGGGTAAAGATAATAAAATGATGAATCATGGTTTGTCAGATAAAGTGTATGTGACTTTAAGCTAAAAGAATGTAATTAAGGGTGCAGCTGTAAAAGTACTATATAAGCAGCAAGGCACTCTCTGGCTCTTACTGGCTGGCTTATTGAAGACTGCGTTCTTGCTGGATCGGGGAGGAGAAGAAGTGTTGGATTACTTTGAAGATATTTCTCAATGGAGAGAAGATAAGTTTTGGACAGATTTATTATATGTGTACTGACACTGGCTATTCAACACGGACTTTGCAATTAGAGTATCCTCGACAAGATTTGACTGAATTTGGTATATGACTAATGGACTGTTTATAAATGACTATGCTATAATTCTTAAATGGAATAAATTTTAATTTTGATAGCACAAGCGTATCTGTATTTTTACTGCGTGTTAACGAGAGGGCTTATCTCACACATTTACCTGTCTTCCTATCTGACTTCGCTGCACATTCTGTTTAGTTTGTTTTCCTTAACACCCGTTGGGGAATCCAGGCTTAACACTCCCCAACCTTTCTTATGCCGCGGCCCGGTATCCCCAACCTTTTTTATGGCGCGGCCTGGTACCGGCATTAGCTGGGCGCCGCCATCTTTTTTTGATGAAAAAGTGCTTCCAGTGACCTCACCGGAAGCACTTTTTCATCAAAAAGATGGGGCGCAGCGCTCGTGAGCTTTTCCGGTAGAAAGCCATTTCTACCCGGAAAGCTCACCGAAGCGCTAATACTATCTTTTTGATGAAAAGTGCTTCCGGTGAGCTTTCTACCCGTAAAGCTCACCGGAAGCACTTTTTCATCAAAAAGATGGCGGCGCCCAGCAAACCAGCGGCCCGGTAGGACTTGTTCCACGGACCGGGACCGGTCCACGGACCGGTGGTTGGGGACCCCTGCTTTAAAGCAAGGGTCTTCAAACTTGGCAAGTTTAAGATTTAAGATTGTGGATTTTAACTCCCAGAATTCCTGAGCTAACATGACTGGAAGAGGAATTCTGGGAATTGAAGTCCACAAGTCTAAAAGCTGTCAAGTTTGAAGACCCCTGCTTTAAAACTATTTACAGATATAAAAAATTGGACAAGATATTTCCTGGACAACAGTCTGTTTGCAATGCTTTACAGAAGATTTTTGTCTCTGTTCATTCTTCTTGTTTCTCTGATTCGGCAGAGGCCCTTGATTTAAAAGATGGTTATTTATTGTAAAAGTGTTCTGTATTCCTTCCCTTGGGAAAAATTCTCCTCTAATAAAGTACAAGTCTTTGATGCAAGGTTCTGATGTGGGCTGAAAGTAGTTTTGTTAGGCTCACCAAAGCCTCAAACCACAGAAACAATAAGAATTGTCCTGTTGGACCAGGTCAAAGCTTCATTTAGCATTTTGCTCCTCACAGTGAACAAAAAATTAAAAGGATTAATAAAAAGTGGGATACAAGACACAAAGGGAATTTGAAAACATAATAGAAGCTAAAGTTTTTAATATTTCATTAATTGATTATAAAGACCAAGTACATTATTTTGTTAAAAAAACCTCAAATTCTAAAGAGAAGATTAACTATTGGTTACTTGAATAGTTGCTTGTGATGAATAAGATTAGTCTTTAGGTAATGAGATAAGAATGTTATACAAGATCCATAAAAGTTTGTTTTATTATACTTGAGTAAGCAGGCTGGTAAAAAATAAAGTGACTAGAAGTAGTCATCGACTTACAATACTTCATTTAATAATCATTCAAAGTTACAACTTACACTTATACCCGTTACAGCATCTCCATAATCATGTGATCAAAATTCAGATGCTTGGCAACTGAATCATATTTATGATGATGGAAGTGTCGTGGGTCATCCGATCGCCTTGTCCAATCTTCTGACAAACAAAGGGAACCAAAGTCACTTAACAATCATGTTACTCACTTAACAACTGCAGGGATTCATTTAACAACTTCAATCACTCTGTTACTGTATACCAAAAATGAATTCATATTATAAATGTTTTCAGGTTTCATAAAAGACATTCAGATTCATTCCGGCAGGTTGGTTATGAAAGGCACAGAAATCCTATTGTTTAAAAACTTGATTATTTGGAAAACAACTTAATTTGGAAAATAATTGCTCACAATTAAGAAAGGGGTCGGTTTTATTTCTTATTTCTTTCTAAATACACTTATTTCTCAATCAACATGCTATTGCAGTGGTTCGATCCAAGTTTTTGCAATTGCTCTCTGTCATATCCTTGATTGTTCTGGTTTTTTGGTGTTTTTTTTAAGTTGAACCATTTGATTTGGGGAATATTTTATGTTCCACATTCCCACACTTGCTTTCAGAAGAATGTCATACAGATTTCTTCCTCTTTACCTTCTGCAAGCTAGTTTTATAGAACTTGCACAGCATCTTAGGGTTGGAATTAGCCTAGTCTGGATCTGAAATAAATTCAGCATGAGTGTCTAGGCTCTCATCTATGCCAACTCAGTTAATGGTATAATTCTATTTTGTCATTCTCGCAGCCACTGATGTGTAATTTTGAATGATACTTTAGGTGGATTGGCACAATATAACTATATGTATACACTCCTCACATGCTTGTTTCTTTGAAACAAGTCTTGGAATATTACACCCAAACCTCTGATAAAAATGCCAATAATCAAACTACGTTTAACAATTTATTTTTCAAATAGTATCTTCTCTTATTTGCATGCATATGCATTTTTCATCCTAGATGACTGTTGGATTTTCCATGTTTCATTACTTTCTTTCTTTCTTTCACTTGCAAACACTGTCTCTAAATACAAAAGCTTCTGCAAAGCATTGATTGGCCTTCCAGCACTCTCAAGGGAAGACTGAAGTTATAACATTTAACTGAAACAAAAACAAAAACTTTTTATAGAGAGAGAAGAACAGCTTCAGGGTGGCTTAATGCTCTCCTTTGACTGAAGGGAGAGCAAAGAAAAGTTCACCCACCTGCATACAAAGCTGAGATGGTTGTTAAGCAACATTAGACACATCTTCTGGGGCTATTTTGTTTATTCATTAGATTTCCAGACTGCCCAACTCCAAAAACACACTGGATGGCTCACAATACTTTCAATACACAATACTTTAAAGGTTTTTTTAAAGGAACATAATTGCTCAGACAAAAGTGCAGGTAGTCATCAATTACAACAGTTCATTTAGTGACTGCTCAAAGTTACAACGGCACTGAAAAAGGTGAGTTGTGACCATTTTTCATACTTACTGTGTGCCTCGGTGGTGCAGTGGTTAGAGTGCTGTACTGCAGGCCACTTCTGCTGACTATTGGCTGTTCAAATGCCACCAGGCTCAAGGTTAACTCAATCTTCCATCTTTCTGAGGTGGGTAAAATGAGGACCCAGATTGTTGGAGGCAATATGCTGATTGTAAACTGCTTAGAGAGGGCTGTGAAGCATTGTAAAGTGGTATATAAGTCTAAGTGCTATTGCTACGATCATTGTGGCATCCCCATCGTCACATGATCAAAATTCAGAGCCTTGGCACCCAACGCAGGGTGGTTGCAGTGTCCCAGGATCACATAGTCACCTTTTGCAACTTTTCAACAAGCAAATTCAACGGGGAAACCCAATTCACTTAACGAACATGGTACCAACTTAACAACTTCGATGTTTCACTTAACAAATGTGGCAAGAAAAGTTGTAAAATGGGGCAAAATTCACTTAACAAATGTCTCCTTTAGCAACAGAAATTTGAAGCTCAGTTGTGGTCATAAGTCAAGGACTACCTGTTCATAAATAATATTCAAGAACAAACTCACCAGTGATTCTACAAATCCTCTACCTCTAGCCTGGGCAAGAAGATAAGTCTTAAGAGACATCGTTCTTCTCAGGCTAGAGGGAGGGTATTTGTAGAGAGTATTTGGCAACTTTTAAAAGCCTTTAAGAGAGTTGAAAATAGTTTTCCCATTGTGCTTTGAAGCCATCAGAAATATTCCTAAGCAGTTGGGTTCCTAGTCTCACACAATGTTGGGTTCTTTCAGAAAGGACTGTTCCAATCTCCTAGACTCCATGATTATATCTTGCCAGGCCTTCAGTCTGGCTGAACGGGATGTATTGCCTTCTGCTTTTGTGATGGGACATTACAAAAAATAGTCCCCCTGCACCAGTGTATACAGATAATCCTCGATTTACAACCATTCATTTCGTGGCCATTCAACATTACAATGGTATTGGGAAAAAAGTGATTTATGACCATTTTTCACACTTACGACCATTGCAGCATCCACATAGTCAAAATTTGAACACTGGCAACTGGCATGTACTTAACGTAGTTGCGGTACCCTGGTGTGATGAGAACCTCTTTTATGACCTTCTGACAAACAAAGTCAAAGGAGAAGCAAGATTCACAAGTTAACAACTGCAGTGATTCACATAATAACCATGGCTAGGAAGATCATAAAATGGGGCAAAACACACTTAACAACTGTCTTGATTAGGAACAGACATTTTGAACTCGATTGTGATCATAAGTTGAGGACTACCTGCATGTTCTTATAGTGATGGATAGTAGTGTTCATAAACTATGTGATCTTTTTAATGTTCTCTAAAGGGAATCCCAGATTATTTTTATTTATTTTCATCCATCCTATTCTGAAGAAATTTCCTGTCCAATTTTATGCCTCTATGCTCATCATCCATCTTTCTTTGTAACTGCAGTATTACATTAATTTCTTTTCTTTTTAGCTTCATTTTTAAAATATATTTTTTTACCTGTATCTTACTGCTCACTGGTCATAACAATGATTTGATTGGTTCTGAAAGACAGTAGTGGCTCCCAAGTAGATTAAATTCCTCTAACACAGTCTAGAAAGGCTTGAACTAGCATAATGCTGGCTTTAGGGTATGTGCTATCATCTTTGACTTATGTTGTGCTGCCAACTCCATATTATTGTCAAAACAGTGACAATATGATATAAAGTCACAATAGATGACAGCATTTGTTCACTCTTTATTGGGCTCAGAGGCCTGGTTTGTACTTAAATGGGAAACAATGATTTAAAAAACCTGATAATTCTGTCCAGATATTTACCATATTCTAAAGCTTATTCATTAGCATCTTATTTTTGTACTGTTTTGTTCTGGCAACTGTTATTCCATAGCAGAAGATGAACTTCATAACTCTTGCATTTTCTCTGTGTTTATCCATCTCCCTTTACTGAGATGGAAGCCATCCTAGAAATTTATTGTGTGTATTTTTCTGTCTGTGTGCATATCTACTGTATGTGTGTGTTTAAGTGTACACACAAACATGTGCAGTCACACACATGCACATATACAGATAAATGTACATACATATACATACAAAGACACATAGATACTTGTACAACAGAACTTTATTCTATTGTAAAGTTAAAGTAAGGCAAATCATATTTTGAGAGAAAAATAAGAGCTCATTAATTATAAGCATATATCTCTGAGAGAAAAACACATAAACACTTTAGCCCCCAGTATGTTTTTGCTTTTTTTCACTGTCTAAAAGCAATCCTCAACTTAACTAGCCAGTGATGGTCACAAGAGCTTCTATTCATTAATTAATATAAATGTATTTATTAATATAAATAACATTTATTAATTTTATTAATATAGTTATAATATATTAATAATGTATTAATAGCAATGAGAATTCAGACAAATTCAGTCTGCATGAAATGAAGGTAAAATAATTTTCATAAACCTCTTTCTAAACTGATAGGAGAAACTTCCCATGCTTGTGTGGGTAGGCTCAGAAGTAATCATAATAAAGTAATACCAAAGACGATGCATTTAATTTTTTTTTAATTGTGTGACATGTTTTGTTTTTTTCAGAGGGGTTGGCTGAGTTATTTTGTGGGTTTAAAGTAACTGACCAATCAATACAGACAGTCTCCAGCCTTAGACTGACAAGCTCGAAAGAGACAACACAAAAAAAAAAAGAAAAAAAAAAGGATAAGGGTGGGAAAAGGAAATAATATGATTTGGGTACTGATTTTTGCCCTGTAAGGACCAGATGGAATTTCACTATGATGTGTTCCATGAACAGAATCTAATACAAGAGACAAGAGCTCCTTAGTCTAGACTAGTTCACTCATTTATTCAAATAGAAAAGAACACATTTGTTTCTATCTGAGGGAGTGATGATGATGAAATATCCATTCAGCCATGGCCGACTCTTGGCAATTCTATATAGGTCAGGTCTCTCCACCTTTTCCAATCTTGCACTGCTTCTTTGAGTTGTTCTATGCTCTGCTGGTGTCACCTTTTATGGTGTCTAGCCACCTTGTTCTTGGTGGGTGGGGGAGAGGGTAAATGTATCTCTTCAAAAGCCCTCATCATGTATATATTTGTATGTATAACTGGAGACATTATCCCTAATTGCATATAAAAAAATAGATATAAAAAAGATGTATCCTCAGATTATATGGGCCATGCCCCTGGACCTCAAGACAGTATTTATATATATTAAAATGGGAATATGATAGAAATATTGAATCCATGCAACAATGTATTTAAGACAGAAGCTAAATTATGGTGTTTTTGGGGGAATGTATTTATCCAAAATATTTTTGATCCACTAATACAGTGGATTGTGATTTAGGACAAAAAATAATAATAATCTTGATAACAATAATAGTCATAAAAGATCATTTTCAAAAATCTGGATATTTGAAACTGGCTAAATTTGCATTTCCAAATTTATTTTGTATTTTGTAGCTATTAGTACGAAGCCACAGCATAACAAGCTATAAGTTGCTACATGTAGTAACACTGCAACGACAGTTTAAGGACATTTCTCATTGTTCTCGTTAGATCACTGACTTAGTTCACCTCTTTAATTGGCTAGGATGAAAGAAAAGAATTAGGAATGTGAGATCTGTTTCTTCATGTAAAATACCAGCATGCATTTCCCATAAAATAGATTTAAAATTCTATGGACTGCTCCAAAACATGTACCATTAAAGAGCATTATCCAATGGC
Organism: Notechis scutatus; assembly: GCF_049901735.1. Lineage (NCBI taxonomy): Eukaryota > Metazoa > Chordata > Lepidosauria > Squamata > Elapidae > Notechis > Notechis scutatus. The sequence continues at coordinate 204,336,393 of NC_142009.1, read as the reverse complement.
CAGATTAACTTAAAGTGCGCATTGTTTGAAAAAAAAAAGCTAATTAACAACTTATTAATTGGATCGAAAGTCTGAAATTGTACTTCTAGAAAATACATAATTTTCTTCAAGTATTATTAAAGCGTTTTTGTTGTACCTATTAAAGATTCTTGTCTCTAAGTTAATTTCATTATGCTAATAAGCTATCATCGTTACAGAACTTATGCTTTGATCCATGTTAATTGTCGTGATCTTCAAAGACAAAGTCACTACTTACTTTAAATGAATTTTACATCTTTTTAAAGAATCACACGGAAATTAGGGGAAGTAATTAATTTTTTATTATGTGTCTCAATATTTTTTAAAGGAGGGAGTCAATGGTATTGGCTAGAATTCATTTTAACATTTAACTAGTGAAAACAGTATGAGGCAAAAAAAGGTTCAGATGCAAAAGATTAAAGAAAATTTGAAACTGGGACCTAATTTGTCTTGATAAACTTTGGTGTTTAATATGCTCCTTTTGTTCTCAGTGTGAAACAGCAGGGTTTTGATTTGTATAAACTTTTTGAAGAATTAATTCTTTCTAATTTTATCTTTTCTTTGGTTTCTCTTTGCAGCGAGACAAAGAAGTTGACCTTCAAACCATAACATTTTTTTAAAGATTACTGCGCAAGGTTAAATATATCGATGGCCTAAGATTAACTGTTATATACACTTATCAAAAATGGTGTATGTAGTAAATCCCAATTTTAAGGCATCTGATAACACAGTAGTAATCTTAGACACCGGAAGGTTTACTAAATCCGACATACTGTATACACACAAAATATGGAGCATTGTTCCCAGTGCTGTTCTAAAATCATAAAACTGAGTCAGAAGTAAGGATATGCAGGTAGCCCTCGACTTAAGACAGAGTCCAAAATTTCTGTTGCTAGGTGAGAGAGCTGTTAAGTGAATTTGCCCCATTTTATTATTTTTCTTGCCACGTGTCAGCATTCCGAATAACGTATCCAAAGAAATCAGAATCCCAAGGCAGGAGTGTTCCCCAGAGAACATGTTTATTGTACACATCATATCGCAGCCAGTGAAAACCAACTCTAAAAGTTTCCATGTAATTAAAAGAGCAAAAATTTCCCTGCCCAGCTGTCACAGGTTACATTGTCCAATCAAAGCAGTTGGCAGGCTCCCTCGACCACTTTGGCCTACTGCCACCTATTGGGATTACCTTGGTTCCCATGGGAGAGCTCTTTATTTTGTCTAGGAAACAGCCTAACCATTTCCCCTCATCCTCACCCCATAGTGTGTGACAACTATGAAGCAGCACAAGACGTCTTCAGCCATTCACAGTTGTTAAGTGTATTGTTGCAATTGGTAGTAAGACAGTTGTTAAGTGAATTTGACTTTGCTTGTCAGAGGGTCCCAAAAGGTGATCACATGATCACTGCAACCATCATAAATACAAGCCAGATGCCAAGCATCCGAATTTTAATCATATGACCATGGGAATGTTGCAATGGTCATAATTAAATAAGAAAAAAAAAACACAGTTGTAAGTCACTTTTTTCCAGCATTGTTGTAACTTTGAAACAGTCACTACATGAATGGCCATAAGTCAAAGACTACCTGTACTAGGAAGCTTTGTGAAAGGAAATTATGAGATGTGGATAGATACAGAAACACCAGGTGTCAGCTCTGAAGCGAAACTGGCTGAAGCCATTTTGTGCTCTCTCATGCTTCGTGTTGCCACAAAGCCTGAGAGAGGGAAGAGGGAGGGGGGGAAACAGACAGCCCAGCTATCAGTCAAAATAAAAAAAAAAAAAAGTTTTATTGTGGGAACCAAGGTCATTGTAACAGGTGGCTGGGGAAGGAGTAGAGGAGCCGGCCAACTATATTCATTGGACAATGACACCTAGGAAGAGGGGAAGCAGTGATGGGATTCAAAAAAAAAGTTACTTCTGGTTCTGTGGGCGTGGCTTGGTGGGCGTGATGTCGCTTGATGGGTGTGGCAGGGGAAGGATACTACAAAATCTCCATTCCCTCCCCACTCCTGGGGGAGGGTTACTGCAAAATCCCCATTCCCTCCCCACCCCACTAACCTGCTTTCCAGCTCTGTTCTCCTGTGCAGGGCAACAAAAGAAGACCCAGCCGATCAGCTGGGACTCAAGAGGCAGAGAATAGATGGGGGCAGGGCCAGTAAGAGGTGGGATTTGCTGGTTCTCCGAACTGCTCAAAATTTCCGCTACCAGTTATTTAGAGCTGGTCACAACCTGCTGAATACCACCTCTGGGGTGTGTGTGTTTTACTCTTTAAATTAGGTGAAAACTGCGGGAACCTTCAGAGTTGGTTTTCACTGGCTGTGCCAATATGATGTATCCAATAAACATGTTCTTTGAGGAATCTACCTGCCTCAGAGTTCTGCTTTCAATGGGTGCATTACTCAGAACGCTGACACCAGGCTTTTACTGATGGGCTATTTCTCTATGTTCTTATTTGCCTATGTATAGGCATATACTTTGATGCTCAACCAGAGGCCTGGCAGCTCAAATGTTACTGCATTATACATATGCAAATCATTAAATTTGGAATCTGCTGGATATGAGCAAAGAATATCTGTTTTCTGGGTATATCTGATTAGCTGCATTTGGGAGTATTTTGTCCATTCAGAATGCATGAATCTACACATAGAAAACTCAATTCTTTTCTTATTCCCCCCCCATCCCCCATCCCATTTCTGTCCCACCCAGTAGGAGATTACAAAACGCTGGGGTTCACTGCGAGATGTTTTACTCTTCTAAAAACCTTTGCTTTTTAACTAAATGCTTTCTTATCTTTCTCATTTAACATAGTCCCACATTTCTTCTTTGAAGTAATTTTGGGCTATCTGATAACATATAATGGGAAACATGTTTATGTCTTGCACCAGTTCTTGTGGCATATTTCAAATGCTTAGAACAACAATTTTCAGAAGCTTTCATTAAGGTTAATTTTTTTTAAGGAAAAAAAAAAGCTACATTAAATATGAACAGATTTTTCACAAACAAAATGCAATGTGTATTTAACAGACTTCTGTATGTTATATTTGATAAACTAGCTCATATAAATGCAAATTTTTGACTTTATGCCAGAACCAGGTGGTTTAGAAAATATTTCTATTAAACAAATAATGCTGGGTGAGTAAACTCAAACGTTATGGTATGGTATACTAAAAAAAAGGAAGGGAGGGAGGAAGGAGCTTTAAGTTCAGTTACAAACATTTTGTCCCCTGGTGTCCTTATACTTAATAGAGACAACAGAACTACAAAATAAAATGGAGACCTCTAACCTGCTGTAGTTAGGTGCTTATTTTCTCCTCTCCATCTAGTAAACAAATACATTTTTTCTAGAAAGGTAATGAATGTCTCCATCATCATGTGCTACTATACTGTATTATTATATACAAATCTGTCCAGTCTTCACAAATGATTATTCTAGATTCAGATTCCCCCTTGCAAGTGTTTTCTGGCAGTTAAAGAATGAAAAAGGCTGCCCATCTGCAAATGTTCACTAAGATCCGGGGTCCCCAAACTTGGCAACTTTAAGACTTATGGAGTTGAAGTCCACAAGTCTTAAAGTTGCCAAGTTTGAAGACCTCTGACTAAGATGTATTCTACTGCCTCTTATGATCCCTGAAATGTCTCCAAATCTGTGTTGAAAGGTTGAGGTCATGCTGAAAAAAGATTTGAGAGGGGCAAGAGAAGGGAAGGGAAGGGAAGAGGAGAAGAGAAGAGAGGAGAAGAGAGGAGAGGAGAGGAGAGGAGTGGAGAGGAGAGGAGAGAAGAGAAGAGAAGAGAAGAGAAGAGAAGAGAAGAGAAGAGAAGAGAAGAGAAGAGAAGAGTTGAGTTTTCTTGGGCTTCTTCGAATTCAATAATGACCTTGACTCCCAAGAATTATTCCTATATAAACCTCTACATCTAACAATGTCGTTATGATGGCCTCTGAGCTTGGTTGTTTTCCTGCAGACATTTCACTACCCAACTTGGTAACATCATGAGTGTTAGAAGGGAGTAGAACTTTCTCTCTATTTATTGAATATACTAAGACTAGCCCTGTTGCCATTGGTAGGAAATTCTTTTCTCCTTATTAATACCTTGATTAGATCTTCATCTGCAAAAAAAACCAACCAGGCTCAGAGAGAAACAAGGACTTCACAGTTCTATTCTAAGCTTCATATATTCTCTTTGAAACTTGTTATGGCTACGGAATAAAGTTCCCCTCCCTTTGCCCTTTCTGCTTGATACTTACGTGTCTAATAATATTAACGACTTGCTTCAATAGCAAACATTAAAGGCTTCATCTTTTTTTTTTTTTTAATTTGGAGAGATAAACATCAACATTAAACAAACAAGCCACACATGTCTGCAAACATTCTCTTACTGGTTAGTTGTGTTTGTTTAGTTGTAAGAAGTAATTGGTGTGTGGTGCAAGGCAAATTATAAGCTTTTCTGTAAGCTGAAATGCTAGACTTATAAGTGGGACTCATCTGCAAACTTTCTGGGTGATCTGAAACAAGCTATTATCTTTCCAGGACTGACCCTTTCATTAAGTAAGAGTGAGTCGGCTGCTTCAGACAAATGGTTAGTAATTTCGTTTACTCTTGCTGTACAATGCAACCACAATGCTGCTAGGGGGAGGCACATCGCAGAAGAGCTTCTGTCTATGCTTTATGCACCTTGACTTGAAGAGGGTGACTGGGGAAGGATGCTACCCAATTCTATTTTGAGCCAGTCCTCTGCTCTCTGCAGTGTTATTTCCTAGACAGTTTTGTCTACTTTAGCCTGAGAAAGAAGAAAAAAGATTGCAGATGACCTGTAACTTACATCCAATTGTTTCCTGAGTTACTTTTGGGGGTATTATCTTTATATTTCTTTTGTGTAATAGCAATAGCATTTAGATTTACGTACCATTTCATAGTGCTCTACATCCCTCTCTATGCAGTTTACAGTGTCAGCCTATTGCCCCCAACAACAATCTGGGTCCTCATTTTACCGACCTCGGAAGGATGGAAGGCTGAGTCAACCTTGAGCCGGTCAGTATCAAACTCCTGGCAGTTTGCAGAGTTTGCCTGCAATACTGCATTCTAACTACTTTGCCGCCAATGACCACCAATGACCATTTATGTATGATTTATTGTGGAGGAAAAAATGTTTTGGCTTCAGTGTCTATGGAGATTCTCAATCATCCAGGTCATGGTTTGTCCCAAAGGTGCTTTTTTTTTTCTTGGGGGAACTGGATTTTCTGGGCTCTCCAAACTGATAGGGAAATTTTTTTGAAACCCACCACTGCTTGGAACCCTGACAGGCTTCTGCTACAATAGAAAAGCTTCCCCTTGACTCTTCAGCCCCTAAACATGCCACGTGGAATTTGTAGGAGGAGTGCATTTATGAAGACAAACTTGTCCAGAGGCTGCATTTGCTAAATGGCAGGTGCATGATTTCCTTGCACTACAATTCACATGTATTTATGCAAGTTGATCCACTTGTCTACATCATCAAAGTGGATATCACACATTGAATATCGGTGCATAAACCACATATCCTTACTAAGAAGCAACAAAGCTCTTGGCATCTCTAATGCTGCCTAGAGTAACTTTAAAGTTGTTGGGCTATTGGAAAATCATGAAATGTTGTACAATCTCAGCCCCAAATACAGGTAACCCTTGACTTACAACAGTTCATTTAGTGACCATTCAAATTTACAACGGCATTAGAAAAGTGACTTATGACCATTTTTCATGACCTTTGCAGCATGCCCATGTTCACATGATCAAAATTCAGATGCTTGGCAGCTGACTCATATTTATGACAGTTGCAGCATCCCGGTGTCATATGATCCCCTTTTGTGACCTTCTGACAAGCAAAGTTGATGGGGAAGCCAGATTCACTTAACAACCGTGTCACTAGTTTTAAGAACTGCAGTGATTCACTTAACAACTGTGGCAAGAAATGGGGAAAACTGTGGAAAACTCACTTAACAACCATCTCACTTAGCAACAGAAATTTGCTAAGCTCAATTGTGGTTGTAAATTGAGGACTACCTGTACTCAGGTTGCACCACAATTTGTTAGTTTCAAAATTCTATGTGATCAACATTGTGTGTGTGTGTGTGTGTGTGTGTGTGGTGGGGAAAGGAAGAAGCTAGAAAAGTTTTGGCTTCCCAGAGATCCAAAGAAAACAAAACAAGTTGCCCAACAAACCAGGAATACTTTCCTAATTTCCCTAAGAAATGTTTTTTATAAACCATGGTTTAACTAAAAGAAGTTTGTTTCTGGGCCTACATCATGCAGAGCTATTTGCCAGCTGTCCTCTTTGGTAGATAACCTCTTTTCCAACTATGGTAGATCTGCCTTGTATGACTTGTAATAGGGATTCAATAAAGTACAGTTTTAAACCATTCCCAGTTCTAATATGTTACAGAGCACCTGATTATGACATCGAACATGTAAACAAGCTAAATTCACTATTAACATGGGCAACATCCTGCCCACACACTTTTATCTTATCTATCTCATATTAACTGGACCCTAAACGAATGTACAATTGAACCCACACATGCAGCCTTCTACAATGCTGTTACAAATCTGGGACTGGAACAACTAGTAACCAACAATACTAGACTTAACAACTGCCTCGATCTCATCTTCTGTAATAGTTTGAATTCAATTTATGGAATACAAACTAAAGAACCCTTTTCCAACAGTGACCACAATAAGATTGACTTATGTCTCAACATACACCCACACAAAAACCATCACAATGATGTAATCCCCAATTATAACTTCAAAAAAGGCAACTATGATCTTACAGACAACAATCTCTCATTCCTTGATTGGCAATCTCTATTCACTGGATGAATAGAGCATTGAAGACCATTACAACATACAGTATTTTTACTTGAAGTCAAAAGAGTCATCAAACTATATGTACCAATAAGAACTCCAATAACAACAACAAAAATAGATTACCCATAACAATAAGGAAACTTCAATCCAAAAAGAGATCACTCTGGCGGAAAAACAAATCTGGTCACGTTGCCAACTTCAAATACAATACAAAAATGTATGCCACCAGATAAAGACTGAATGCACGAATTATCATATTAAACAAGAGGAAAACCTTCAACGCACCAATCCCACCCACGCTTTTTACAATTTTGTAAACAACAAACTAAAAGACTCAAGGTCCATCCCACCTCTGATAGGACCTAATGGTAAAGACTGCAACAATGACACCATTAAAGCCAACATCTTTAACATATTCTTTGGCTCAGTATTTGTAAACAGCAATAGATCATACCCAGTATTTCCTAGCCGAACCACAGAAAACTACAATGATCTAATACATATCAATTTTACAGAAGACAATGTTGAAAAAGCACTACACAATCTAAAACCATCTCTACTAATTGGACCGGACAGAATATTTGCCTACTTCTTTAAAAAGCTATCTACTGCCATAGCAGAACCTCTAAGCATAATCTTTGAAAAAATCTTTCAGGACCAGCTCCTTGCTAAAACTATGGTCACAAGCCACGGTCATCCCCATCTTCAAAAAGGGAGACCCCAGCCTAGTTGAAAATTACAGACCAATCTCCTTATGCTGCATCACCTGTAAAGTCATGGAATCAATTATTAACCAATCCATCATCCTCCACTTAGAGACAAACAACCTACTCTCTAATAAACAATTTGGTTTCAGAAAAAAACTATCCTGTAATCTGCAACTCTTACACTGCAAAAACATATGGACTACACAACTCGATCAGGGCAAAGCAATAGACGCAATCTACATAGACTTCTGTAAAGCCTTTGATTCAGTGCTACACGACAAACTACTACTAAAGCTAAAATCTTATGATATCTCTGGACAACTGCATAACTGGATAGAAGCATTCCTGTCAAACAGACAACAAATAGTCAAAATTGGGAGTGTCCTATCAAATTCTGTACCTGTCAATAGTGGTGTCCCCCAAGGCAGTGTTCTAGGACCAACTCTCTTCATACTCTAGTTAAATGACCTCTGTGATCACATTAAGAGCAACTGCGTTCTCTTCGCAGATGATGTAAAGCTATTCAACACCACAGACAATATTGCTACCCTTCAAAAAGATCTTGACTATGTATCAGAATGGTCAAACAAATGGCAACTTCAAATCTCAACAAATAAATGTTCTGTCTTACATATTGGCAAAAAAAAAAATATATCAGAAAATAAAATACAAGCTGAATAGTCAAGACCTTGTTGATGATCCAAGCTCTGTAAAGGACCTTGGAATACTCATCTCTAATGATCTAGTGCTAGAGCCCACTGTAACTACATAGCCAAAAAGGCATTAAGAGTTGTTAACCTTATTTACTGGAAATTAAACTAGAGGAAGAACAAGTTAAAGAAACGATGATTGTTTGGGGGAAGAATTTTGGATATGGGATTGATTTAGAGAAATGGCAAAAATTGTGGTCTCAAAATTATAAAATGACAATGTCAACAGCATATAAAGAAAATCTGTATAAGATGTTTTACAGGTGGCATTTTCCCCAACAAGAATAGCAAGAATGTTCAAGAATAAATCTGAAAAATGCTGGAAATGTCATCAGATACCTGGCTCATATTACCATATGTGGTGGACTTGTGAGGACGCTAGAAAATATTGGACTAAAATTCGCATATGGTTGGAAAAAATGACAAAGAAACATATAGATTTAAAACCAGAGATTTTTTATTGGGAATCTTACCTGATACATACAATAAAAATCTGAAATATTTGATTGTAAATGTATTGACAGTGGCTAGGATTGTATTTGCTAAAAATTGGAAGAGTGAGAAAATACCATCACAGGAAGAAATTATTAAGAAAATATTGGAATGTGCTGAAATGAGTAGATTGACATTTGAAATTAGAGAACAAGAAGATAAACAATTTTATGACCTTTTCTATCAATGGCTAGATAATAAAATATAATAATAGAATATTTAGAATTTTAGGAAACAATGAATACATATTTCTTTTTTTTTCTTTGATACTATCCTTATAAAATTTTATTAAGATAGACTTGGTATGATTTTATGATTTGCTATAAAATAAATTAAGTAAATTATAGTTATCTCGTTAAAGTATGAATTAACAAAATTATAGTCAAATGATTGTTTAATAATGATATCAGGCTATATAATTGTTGATTGATAGTATGAGTTATTATGTAATATAACTACAATGGAGACTATGAAATGGATGCACAAAAAAAAGTGATAAACCAACCGATACACTGTCTGTAAACTCATGAAGGAAAGATGATGTTTTTATGTTTTATGTGTTTTTGTTTGTTGTTAAAATTAATAAAACTGGAAAAAAAAAGTTGTTAACCTAATCCTACGTAGCTTTTTCTCTGGTAATATTACACTACTAACTAGAGCATACAAAACATTTGCTAGAGCAATACTTGAATACAGCTCATCAGTCTGGAACCCATATTACTGATATTAGCACAGTTGAGAAAGTCCAGAAATATTTCATAATTTTCTACTCATTGTAGAATACCTTATGCCACCAGACTTGAAATTCTAGACCTAGAAAACCTTGACTTACACCATCTTCGGTCTGATCTAAATATGGTATATAAAATCATACATTGCAATGACTTACCTTCAGCTTCAACCATAACAACACAAAAGCACACAATAGATACAAACTCAAGGTTAACCGCACCAAACTTGATTGCAGGAAATACGATTTCAGCAACAGAGTGGTCAATGTCTGGAATACTCTACCTGACTCTGTGGTTTCTTCCCCAAACCCCAAAAACTTTAACCTTAGATTGTCTACTATTGACCTCACCCCTTTCCTAAGAGGTCTGTAGGGGGCGTGCATAAGCGCACCAATGTCCCTGTCCTATTGTTTCTTTTTATTTTTCTTATATGTACCCATTTCATGTATTCATAACTATGTATATACTTATACCTATTATCTTGTAAGCGATTGACAAATCAAATCAAATAAATAAATAAATAATAATTCTACCATATCATTTTTAATGACAGGCTTGCTCTCCTTATCAGAAACATCTTTTGGTTTTTGCCTCAGAAATGGGAAAGTTCAGTGCATACAAGTTCCCTGGGGAAAGCACGGACTTGCAGAAGAGACTGAGATGTCTCTTTTCCAAGGAATCTGTCTCCATTCCAGCAAGACTCCAGGCCTAGGAGTGAGTCATAGGCCACTCTCGCTCTCTAGCAGTATTAACTAGAGATAGTAGAAGAAGAGTGGGCTATGATAAGCCTATGAAATGTGACAAAAGTGAAAGCCATTCATATTTCATGTTTAAAACTAAAACTAACACTCAAACAAGAGAACCACGTGGATCAGTAAAGATACATTTGGGCCTTTGGAAAATTATGGAGGTCTAACTGGATAATGTGGGTGAAATTGTTCCCAGGCCTGGAAGAATATTTTGAAAGGATTTGGTGGCAGGTACAGATATTCTCACAACAAATTGTGTATTCTGCTCTGGATGCTCTTTGGGACAAAGATTCTCAGGAACCTCTAAATAACGTTCCGTTAGAAGCAGACCCGTGTATATCCATGGTAATCTATTCAATCAGAATGGTAGGGTGTAGTTTGTTGTTGAATTTAGTGCTTCACATTATAGCATGTTAATTAAATTTGATTTGTATTGTCATCAAGTAAGCCCTCCCTAAGCTGCATGCAGCTTCTTCTGTATCTATAACGTAATCATGAAGGTTTACCATCTGTAGAGTTTCTGCTCTCATCTGTGAGAGACATTTTATGGCATAGGATGAAGCCCGTTGATTCTAGTGCAAGGGATTCTTTCTGGAAAATGTTAAGAAAAGGAGAACCCTCAGAGAAATAATTTCAGAGTGAGATGAGAAATATTGATACTTCTGGAAAAAAAATTAAAAGCAATAAGAACAATTGCTTTCTTTTAATGATTTTAATGTGATTCTGGGGACGGGGGGGTAATGGTTGGAGGTAGGCAACTAAATGGTTGAGTATGTGAGTACATTAAACTGTGGTTTACTGCTATATGAAGATATTTTTGGAAAGTATTCTGGAGAATCATACACTTTTCTAGCATGGCTACAAGGATTATTAAATCTTCTATTTTTTCCTCTTAATTACCTACAGTTTAGGAGAGAAGGGCAGCTTCAAAAGTTGTGTTTAATGGAACTACTCCAACTTCAAGCAACAATTATATTACCTCAGTCCTCTGGGCTTGGTTAACACAACAAGTTGAGCTATATTTGAAACAGAAATGAATACTTCAAATTTCTTGTAGGATCCTCACAGAGCACAGGAAGGTGAAAGAGAACTGTAAGAAAGCTAGTCTCATTTCTGGAACACGAAACACATTCTGCATTCCTGTGTCACAACAAGCTATGGTTTGCCTAAACACGGCTTTTTAAATAAGCTATATTGGGGGAGAGTGCACACAAGAGATTAAGCAAACAACTTTCAAGCCCCAGGGAAATCAGGAGGTTCAGGCAGTTCAAATGAGTAAAAAGATTTATTACAAGCTTAAGCTTTATTTCTACAAGAATCTGACCAACTAACAGTCAAGGGAAATTAGCGGGAGATAAGAGAGGCATTCAAGGTGGATGTAGATCTCTTGTGGGCACAAAGGGACTCGTGATTTATGACACATTTGATCCGTCCCTCAGGCTCAGCTTGGTCATCTTCTACAACAACAAGCAAACCACATTATATGTGAACATACTGTTTGAACCAAGCCTATGTCAGAAACCATGGAAGAATTAAACCCAAAACAGGATAAATAGGAGGCAGGAACGAGGAAGAACTCTATAATGAAGAACAATCAAGAATATTGAAAAACAAGAGCCCAAAAAGAAAATACAACTCTAAAAGTCTTGGTTGGCATTGGAAGTATATAAAAGACATGCTTGAATAGAAGTATTCAATGACTAAAATGGATGAATGGGCTGAATCCAGAATCAGAAGATTCCTAAGCAAGAAGGCCTCTACCTGATGTTCATTTGTTTCAGCTTGGCCAGCCACATACTAATCTAGTAATTCCTGTCAAAATCTGAGCCAGCCCAGTCAAACATCAGCTTCATGGAACAGATTTCTCCTGTAAAACTGATGTAGGCACTACATCAAACCTGACATAGCCAACGTTGGATTAAGATGACTGATGATCAGTACTGTAATGGAGCCAAAACTCACAGGGATAAAGCACTGGGACTTGTTTATTATCAGTAATGTTGGCATCTGTTGCCTCTGAATTTAGCTGCAATCTTCACATGTCAGGGAGTGCACTACAATATATTGTAGCTGGGAGGAAAAGAGGTGGAATTTTCCCAGCTGCACTATACTGTGATTCACTAACCCTCTGATAATGTAAGGGCCATCCTACAGTTAGGGTGTTGGATCAAGACTGGAGAAACTCATGTTAAAGCCCACATTCAGCCATGAAAGCTGTTTGCACATCTTTGGACCAGTCACTAGCGGAAAATTGTCTTGAGATTTATTTTACAGATAAGCTGGAACAAAATATTTGGGGATGACTTTGATCTAGGCAAGTTCAATTTGCCTTAGAAAACATCTGTTCTTGGTGGAGATGAATTCCTGGGCAATGTGAGAAGGAAACGTGGCATAGGAACTTCCAAAACTATCCTTTCCCAGTTCTCTGGGGGGGGAAAAACACCACTCTGATAATTGAATTGGTTCTGGATCCACAACCTCCTTTGTATGTCAGCTCCTGTAAGCAGAGTGACAGATACGGATTCTTTGCAGATGCAATAAAATACACAGAAGGAGTGGGCGTTGCAACTGGAAAGTTCAGCCTGTGTCAAGACATAAAAATGCTACATGTCTACAACAGTACTTTCAGGGGATGTCCTCTTTTCCATGGTAACTCCCAGTTAACTGAATTTTTGACTGGGCTCACACAACACCCTCAGCCACATATTAGCAATCGCTTTTAACCTAGCATCTCATGGGAACTCAACTATTGTTTTAAGAGTCCTGAAGCCTAAAAATGTATGAAGGTTCCAAAGGCAAGTGTTTTAGGAGCGGGAGAATGTTGCTATCCTCAAATGCAAGAACTGAGGGGTGGGAACTCTTGGAAGAGGTAGAAGTGAGGCCATCTATTCATGCAACTCAACAGCTGAAATTTGGAGATGCATTCTGTAACTCTTGCAGATAGCTATTAAACACGGATGAGTAAAGTTCAGTCTCCTCCTGCAGGTCAAACTGGACACTCCATAGTGAAAACAATCCATATTGTTTTCTTGGCAGCTACCCAAAATGCTTTGCCCTTGCTTTCTACCAGGATATTCTTGTACTGACCTCCTACAGCCCTGATTTTTCTTGGAATCTCCATCCACACTAACCAGCCCAACCCACTTTTAGAGTCTGAAGACAATGTCTGCCAGGAGCTGGCAGCTGCTGAGACAAAATGTATTAAGCCATTCCCAAATGTATGGGACTTTTTTTTTTTTCTTGGCTGGCTTTTTCTGTAACACCCAGCAGCTGAAAAAGAAACAGTTTTCAAATCCTTCTATTCCCCCCGCCCCTTAACTTTTTTGGATGATTTATTATCACAGTTATTTAGGACGAAGTTCTATTACATCAAGAAAGTGAATTGCTTATAAGACATGTTGGAGATCCCTCTGTGATTTATCAACTCCTCTGTCAAGAAAGGAGAATTTGGGGAGAATAGGACACCTTTTAAATCCTTCATTCTGTTTTTGAATAATTTACCCTCTTTGTATTTTTCTGAATAATTTTGGCAATAGATTCTTATTTATTTAATTTAAAAAAAGAGCCAAACTGAAAACCACCTTTTGATGACTTTGAAACAATCATTGTTATTTTTGTGCTAGGCCAAACGGGAAGAAAAATCAAAAGCAGCATCCTCCTTCTTCAGGTTTTTTTTTTCTCCTTTACAATATCTACTCTGTCCTTTTTTACTCCTGTATATTCCATCTGGCGTCACAGGCCTTACTGTAAGTTGTCTCAACTAGCTTTGTTCCGGGAGCAACACCCATCTTTGTGGAATGAAAAGAACAGCTGATCTCATGTGAAGACCAGCTCTGTCAACCAACATTTTTTAAAAATAATTTTTATTCTTTAAAAACCAAAAATACAAAAGTCTCATTTCCATTAACAGTAATTGTGTCATTGTATATACATGTGTCTCATTTTGTAACTATACATCATTTTTATCTTTATTCTTCACCCATTCGTACCACCTCTCCCATATCGCATAATATTCTTGATCATCTTTGCCTTTTAATTCCATAATGAATTTGTCTAGTTCAGCACAATCCATTATTTTTTGAATTAGAACTTCGTCTGGTGGTGGTTTATCACTCTTCCAATTTTGTGCAAAAGTGATTCTTGCTGCGGTTAAGATGTGTGCAATAAGGTATCTTTTATCTTTACTCAAATTCCCTTTAATCATACCTAATAAAAATGTTTCTGGTTCCAATTTCAATCTATAATTTGTAATCTCAAAAAGCCATCTCTGTACTTTCTTCCAATATTTTTTAACCTCGATACATTGCCACCACATATGGAAAAACGTTCCTTTCTTTTGTTTGCACTTCCAGTATTCTGGTTTCATATTTGGATACATTTTTGCCAGTCTAGCTGGTGCTAAGTGCCATCTACAGAACATTTTATATTGGTTTTCCTTAAATGCCGTTGACAAAGTCAGCTTCCAGTTCTCAGTCCAAGTCTTTTTCCACTCATCCAAATTTATGTTATGACCTACATTTTTTGCCCAGACAACCATTGATCCCCAACAACCAACATTTAACTGTCCTGTGATAGCAAAACAAATATATCTACATAAGATAGCAATAGCACATAGACTTATATACTGCTTTACAGTGCTTTACAGCCCTCTCTCTCCAAATGGTTTTACAGAGTCAGCCTATTGCCTCCAACAATCTGGGTCCTCATTTTACCCACCTCAGAAGGATGGAAGGCTGAGTCAACCTTGAGCCTAATGAGATTTGAACTGCCAAATTGCAAGCAGCCAGCAGTCAGCAGAAGTACTGCACTCTAACCACTGCGAGGCTCATAAGATGACCACATAAGCCAAATATGGTTGATGAATAAATTGTCACCATCTAGTTTAGAGCCTTTATATTAGTTTTCATTTAATTTGATGAAAGGGAATTTATTTTGGACATTTCTTTTAATGATCAATATTCCAGAAAAAAAAAATACAGAGAGTCTTGATTTACAACCATTCATTTAGTGACCATTTGAAGTTACAACAGCACTGAAAAAAGTGACCTGTGATCATTTTTCACACTTACGGGTGTTAGAGTATCGTCATGGTCACATGATCAAAATTCAGACTCTTGGCAACTGGCATTTATTTATTATGGTTACAGTGTTCTGGGGTCATGTCATCCCTTTTTGCAACCTTCGGACAAGCAAAGCCAATGGGGAAGTCAGAGTCACTGAACAATTGTCTTACTAACTTAGCCACTGCAGTGATTCACTTAACAGCTGTGGCAAGAAAGGTCATAAAACAAGACAAAACTCACTCAAAGAACTACCTTGCTTAGCAACATAAATTTTTGCTCAATTGTGCTTGTAAATCGAGGTCTAGCTGTAGATCAGGGGTGTCCAACCTTGGCAACTTTAAGCCTGGAGGACTTCAACTCCCAGAATTCCCCAGCCAGCTTAGCTGGCTGGGGAATTCTGGGAGTTGAAGTCCTCCAGGCTTAAAGTTGCCAAGGTTGGACACCCCTGCTGTAGATAGAAGGTAATTTACTTGCTTTTAGGGGGCAAAGCATATGTTCATGGACCTACAAAATCTTCTTTTGCTATATAAGCATGTCACTAGCAACCAGCAATGACTTCCCGTGATTCATTTCAGTCCACAAAGAAGTGATCCATGAGGGAATTCTTCCCATTGGGCTTTTTCCAATAGCAATGCTACTATTGACACCAGTGGTGGGATTCAAATATTGTTGCCACCGGTTCGGTGAGAGGGGCTTGGTAGGCATGCTTTGTGCGCATACACACACTTTGCATGCATGCGTGCTTCAAACATACACTTTGCATAGGCGCAGAAGTATTCTAACTCATCTCCTGCAAGCCTGCATGATCCCGGTCAATTCAACAGCTGCTGCTTCAAATTCAGCAGATAAAAGTGAGTATGGGAGCCCAGACAGGCGAGTGGGCCCAACAGCAGAGCCATTAGAGCAGTGGAGAGAACTGGTTCAGTCTCCGTTGCTCATCGCTCCTACTGGCTCTCCAGAACTGGGCAGAACCGGTCGAATACCACCACTGATTGACGCCAAGAAATCTCTGCCTTTAAGAAATCAGTGGAGATTTCACCTGGGACAAGTTCAAAGGAACTTCTTTGCTCTCAAATTTCCAAAAGCCCATTTTTACCTTATTTAAACACATGTAAAGCTGGAAGAGAAAGAGAAGATTTATTAGATAGATCAGAAGGGCTGTTGTGCCATCTTCAGCTCCATTTTGCACAACTCCCCCAATCACTGGAAATTAAGGGAAATATTATTATCTGAGATGGATTGGTCCTCTTTTAGAAATATGTCCGGGCTCCATAAAACTGTCCTTTGTAGAAAAACTGGAGTTTGTTCCGTTAAATTGGTTAAATTGGTAATAAAAGATTCTGAAATTCTGTTTTCTTGTCATCTTGAATAACACTCCTTGGACCCACTTCAGAAGAAACGGGATAGTGTTTGAAAAGCAGTATGTACAAAACATTTCTGTGGTTGTGTGTGCATGCCCATATAGCACACTAACAAGGTCTTAGTAAACTGTGGAAGGAAATGTGCACCGTATAATTCACATGTACTTTGTAAGTTTCCCTCTAGAAAAGAATCATTGCTTACTCTGAGAAGGAATGAAAAACAGCATGCTGCTGAAAGCCTGTGATGATGATCTGTTTGATATAAGTAGTCCTTGATTTACAATACTTCATTTAAGGACTGTTCAAAGTTATGACAGCACTGAAAAAAAAGTGACTTATGACTGTTTTTCACACTTATAACCATTACAGCATCCCCATGGTCACGTGATCAGGATTTAGACATTTGGCAATTAGCTCATATTTGTGACAGTTGCAGTGTCCTAGGGTCATGTAATCACGAGCCATGGTGGCACAGTGGTTAGCGTGCAGTATTTCAGGCTAACTCTGATCATTGCCAGGAGTTTGATCCTGACTGACTCAAGGTCAGCCTTTCTTCCTTCCGAGGTGGGTAAAATGAGGACTCAGATTGTTGGGGGCAATAAGCTGACTCTGTAAACTGCTTAGAGAGGGATGTAAAGCATTATAAAGTGGTATATAAGTCTAAGTGCTTTGTACTGCTATCTTTTATGACCTTCTGACAAGCAAAGTCAATGAGGAAACTAGATTCACTTAACAACCATGTCACTAATTGAACAACTGTACCAATTCACTTAGCAACTATGGCAAGAAAGGTCATAAAAGACGGCAAAACTCACTTAACAATTGTCTCGCTTAACAACAGTAACCTTGAACTCCTTGAAGGTTATAAATCAGAGGCTCCCAACCTTTTGGTCATCCATGGTTAAAGTGAAAGAGAGGTTTGGAGAGAGGTTTTCCTACAGACCGGAGGGGCCGTGGTTTCACCCGCTACTTGCATCCCATGGATGGGGCTTTGCTTGTTTACGTGGCCTGGTTTCTGGCATGCCGTGGAGCAGTGTTGGCCCATGGACTGGGGGTTGTGGACAGTGGTGGGATTCAACATAGCAAGAAAGCTTACCTTTTACTGCAGCCCCAGTGAGTAAAAACAGCAGAGGTGTGGACATCCGCGCTGCCGTGCCGATCAGCTGGGCTTCAAACAAAGGAAATATAGGACAGAATTGCTCAGGAGGTGGTGGGAACGGCCAAATGATCGCTGGAACTACCGGTTCACTCAAACCGGTCCGTACCAGCTGAATCCCACTCCTGGTTGTGGATTAACTCAAGGGCTATCTATACAGAAAGAGCAGAAGGAATACACTCTATCTACAAGGCTTTTTATTCTTAAACAGATAGCAACAGATTGTGTGACTGCAGGCAAAGATGATGGAAAAGCAGGAATGTTTTTAAGATGAAACACATCAAGATCAGTGTGGGTGACATTCCAGAGGGTTTTTTTTTTCTAAGTAAGCTTTTCTTTTAGCTATTTACTTGACCATTAAGTTAGACTCGCAGCTGCCTTTTATCGGCTGTGTTAATGCCTGTGTTTCACTGCTTCAGGTCAATATGAAACCAGGCTAATGACTAAACAAACAGTAAAATGTAAAAAGCTTTCAGAGTCATAGCATTATTACAATACGCTGTTTTAAGGTCTCCATTATTCATCAGTTGCAAGACTCTTTCTCCTACATTGACTTTCTTACTTCTCCTGAGTGTTTCCATGCATTTGTTTGTTTAAAGGCATCTCTTGGTATTTACAGAACCTAAAGTGTCACGGGGTGGGGGGAACAGAGAGAAGGAAAAAAAATGATTGGGTCACTAAACTCTTTCTTAAGAAATCACCAAGCTGCCTCTACCCTATGCAAGCTGCCTTGTTTAAGCTGGCTTCCAAGACCATTTGCAGAATTAATGCAGTCTGCTCATTGCACTTCCTGAGCCTTCATGTTAAAGCCCACAATTCTGGGGATCTTATAAATGATTGAGTTATTTTAAAACCGCTGGATGGCTTTGCAGTTCCTTCTTTCACACTGGATTAATTACGTAATAATACTGACTTGTTCATCATCAATGTTACAGCTTTCAAAAACAACATCCAGGTTTGACAATAGTGTAGTTCCCCGAATCTCATGAAATGAATAGTGCCGCACCCAAAGCATCATCAAATCTTCAGTGCACCTTTGTTTTTTTCTACTTCTCTCCACCCCAGGTGTTTTATGCAGAAAGATGTAATGCAAAAGCTGTCCAGATGTTATTTGTATCAGAGTGGGGATTTTAATCAAGCTATCTGCGGTTGCAAATGTTGATTGTTTAATGGGTTATTGTGCAATCCACACTATGTGGACCCCAGTGGCCTTATGTGTATGTTTTCAGCAGTATCTCAACATTGTTTTTTCTAGATTACAGTAGCCCATAAAAACTATTATGGGCAGCTAGGGGAAATAAACAAGCAAAAATCAGACAAGCAAAATACGACATTTGAATTAACTAGGAATATCATATTTGAGCTGCAAATTTCCGAAGAACCACAGGATGGCAATAAAGAGTTACACTTCTCCGTACCTCTTTGATGCCATCATGTGGTTGTATGGATTTTTTTCAGCCCAGATAAGCTATTTTTACAATAACACATGTGTTACTCTTGCCAATGACCCTGTGTTGATTGTTTTTTTGCAAAATTTGTACAAAATTAAAGGAAGTATAGCCCAAATGATGGCAACAGATTCAGAGACCAAATTCTGCTGGTGCACTGGCAGGGGAATTTTAGAAATTAAGTTCTTTTGCAAAGTTTTACATTCAAGAAAACTAAAAACTTCGTTAGCAGATGTGATTCTGAACATACGACAAGCAGAGAGCAAAAGGAATAATGAATAATTATGGAACAAAAACTTCCATTGGGACTTCCGGTTTGCAAGCTTTCGGCGGCAGGGATTCGCGACCGCGCGATCCCTGCTGCGTTCGCCAAGGTTCCCCCAATCCATTTGGATCTGGGGATATAGCTGCCCGTAGAGGCAGCTGAAGACAGGGGGATCCGGCAAGGGGTTTGGGGTGCGCAAACCCCTCCCCAGCCGGCTAAACCCCATTTCGAGCGGAGGAACGGCGGTCAGCAATGGCCGCCACAAGCTGCAGCCGGACAAGCAGTGCAGGAGGAGAAAGCTGGAAGAACAGTGAAAGTTGCTTCTAACCGGGACAAGGCGGGAGAAAGTGACCTGGAACCTTGAAGGCTGCTAAGTATATATTGTTCCTTGTTAGAGTTACAAGCTGCGAATACTCTAAAGGGAAAGTTTTTCTTTGTTCTACTCTCCTTCCTAAAGTGACAGCGGGAAAAAAAAAACCTTTTTGGCTGTGAGTGGGAAGGAGAGTGAAAAAAATTAGAGCAAAATTTGAAAATAAGGAGAAGATTGCCTAGAATTGCAAAGAGTTGTTAAACATTAAAAAACTTCCAAAAATATATTTGAAAAGGATTTGTGATTACTTTAACCTCAGAAAAAGAAAGTGAAGAAGAAAGAAGGTATCTAAAAGAAATAGTCTGTTTGGATTGTTTGGTGATTTTGGAACCTTTGGAAATTACTTCTGATTAAAATATCTGGGTGGTTGTTTGGAAAAACTTTTTCTCTACACAATGGCATCATCTATGGATGGATTGAAACTTATATATCAAAAATATGAAAAGAGAAAAACAAGGAGGGAAAGATGGTCTTGGCACTATTTTTCAATACTTAGAAATGGCAGTTTATACTTATGTGAAGCAGAATGAGGATGATGGGGACAAAGAAGAAGAAGAAGCCATCTTTGATGAACAAATGACTTTGATTGGAGAAGGGAAAAAGCAAGAGAAAAGGAAAAAGTCTTTAAGATCTGGAAAAACAGCCCAAAAAGAGAAGAATAAGGTGAAAAGGGGACATTATGTTAAGAAACAACAGAAAGGGGAAAGCAGAATAAAAGGGAGGTGGAGAGACAAGGGGTTAAAGAGGACAAGGAGAAGAAGAAGCAAGAGAGAAAGGAAGGGATGAGAAGCCCTAATGGTGGGGAGCAAGATGTTAAGAAGCAAAAGTTTTTAGAGATAATGGATAAATCTTATTGTTAAAGGGATTCTAGAAAGGTACATAAGACTGCATTTTTATACCTGTATTTAGAAGTAATCATAGAAAATTAGAAATAATGCAACTTAAAATGTGATAAAATATTTAACATAAATTAGTGAAAATTTTTGTTAAGAAAAAAGGAGTACTGTAATGAAATATGATTCAAGATTGTGATGTGGGGGGGTAATAATTTTTGGAAAGTATAAGTGTTCCCACAAAGGCATGATATTTAATTGAAATGGATAAAATGTTTAAGATATAAATGATTGTTAATATTAATGATTAGAATATGGTATATTAGTGAATTTTTTTGTGAAATGAGATTTGAAGTAGAAGGAGGAGGAACATTTTAATGAAATATTGAGCTATAATATGTGATGTGGGGGGATTATTATGGAAAATAGGGCTCCCATAAAAGTATGTGATTTAATTGAAAAGCAATGAGTTAAACATTTAAGATATGAATGAATATCAATACTAATGAATAGATTTGTATTATTTTTGATAATATAGTATAATTTTAGAATGTACCAGACAGAATCCCAACGTATGTCACGTGTTTTATATTAAGTATTATAAATATAGGGGAAAGAGATAAAGGCATCATACTCCATATAGTGTACAGGAGAAGTCTTTTCTTCTTTTTTTAAAGAGGAAAAATAAATGGTTGGCTGGAATAGAACAGACAAAGAATAATAAATATTATGATACGAATTGAGAGGAGATAAATAAAATAAAATAAAACTGAGAAAATTTAAAGGAGAGGAGAAGTCATATAGAAAATTGAAAATGTTAATAAGATATGAAATGGTATGTAAAATGAATATGAATTTGAATTTGTGTCTGTACCAAGAGTTTTAACCGGGACTAAGCAACTTTCAGAAAAGAGATTTTTATGCTTTTATGTTTTGTGTTTATGTGTATTTATGTATTGTTTGTCTTGAAAATAAAATTTGTTTTTTTTAAAAAAAAACTTCCATTGAAAGGAAAAAAATATAACATAGTTGTCTTGGATGCAAAATGATGAATCAGTGAAAGCTAAGAGACCTTCATTGGGTTTGAAGCAAAAAGTACATTCTAAACAATGAGTACAAGAATGAGAGAAACAAACAGAAAGTTGCCATTTTTCCCCCTTAAACACAGAATCCTATTTAATTAACAATACATCAGATGAGACATAAACACAAAGGATCAGTGTCTGATGACAATTTCCCCTTCTCTATCTCTCTCCATAACAGGTTCAAAAATGCAAAGAGATGAAGACATTTTCAACATTTTGTAATTTTAATAACATGCATAGTATTTGTAAATGCATTGCTACTTTTGCTTCAGTAACTACCATATGAACATGGCAAAGCAAGCATGAACTGTAATGGAATTTTATGGATTTTCTATTCCATCTTCACAAACTATCTCCAGAGATAAGACTTTGACATTATTTTTACATAGCCACGAAGACATGGTTCTGCCAAAAGGCCTGGGGACCTCAGAATGATATGGAGCCCATCAAGTTGCTGATTTGATTGCTGTCACCAAACAGGTAATGGCGGGGGGGTGTTATTGATTTTGTGTACTGGGGTTTATATTTATAAGCTGCTTAGAGTCACTACAATTGGGAGGCCACATGGATTTTCTTAATAAAATAAAAATAGGCTACTGACCAGTATTTTACAAAATGGTGGGAGGAAGAGAAGAATGAATATTTGTTAAAAGGCCATTCTTGATTAAAAAGAAACCCAAATGCCTTCTTATCCTAAGTACAAGAAGCTGGTCAGAATATATTGGCTGCAACATTGAGAGCAACATGGTAATGTACAACAACAGTTGAAATCTTGGCATGCTAACAAGATTGTATGCATCATATCTCTTCATTGA
The DNA here is from genome assembly GCF_049901735.1 of Notechis scutatus. Lineage (NCBI taxonomy): Eukaryota > Metazoa > Chordata > Lepidosauria > Squamata > Elapidae > Notechis > Notechis scutatus. Next base: position 204,313,752 of record NC_142009.1, on the reverse strand, counting down.
ATAGACAGTGTTAAAGGCCTGTTGGTCAAACGACATCATCATCCTCTAACTGTTCATCAGCTTTCAACAATGTGCCTATAAGAAATCCAACATTAGTCTTTATGTAATCAATCCAAAATCAAGCCAGTCAGTCAGCTTCTTGCTCATCTGATTGATCCACTGCTTTGCCTGCCAACCTTCTCTTCTATTTTCATAGCCCCCTCAGATGGGTCTACTCCTGAGAAACAGCAGGATGAAGACACCGACAAGGGCAGTTTGGAAAAGCCAAGACCTTGCCCAAGGTGCTGCCTCCAACATTTCAACATAGGGTTTAGACCAGGGGCGTCAAACTCATGTTGTTATAGCAGCATCACATGACATATCACAACTTTCCCCCCCTTTGCTAAACTGGGCAATGCATCTGGCCTGTGGGCCACAAGTTTGACAGTTCTGGTTTAGACCCTGAAGCAAGGATACAGCAACTGAATCTGCAAGAATTTTACCACCTCCTCATCAAGTTGTCTCCCATAGCATTTCAGAAGGCAGTTAAAATGGACCTCTTCATTTTAATTCTTTGCTGTGGATGCTTTAATTTTACATCCTTATTGATGTTTGTTCTTGTTGTAAAATGCCAGAAACCCTTGGTGATCCGGACAATCTGATAAGAAAATACATAAATGAATTCCTGAAAAATAGAGAAATTTAAAAAAAAGGCCAGATTTCCAGGATGAGTGCCCTATTGCCATTATCAGATTACCTGATATTTTGGAGAAGCTAGCAAGCACAATTCAATCTTAGGATCAACTAAGACAGGAGTTGGCAACCTTAAACACTCAAAGAACCATTTGAACCCATTTCCCACAGAAAAAAGAACACCCGGAGCCACAAAATCCTTTCCGTGCCTAATTATTTCCCTGAGCAGCAACAAAACTAGCATATGTAGTTGAATTAAATGTTCTATTTTCTTCTAAAACTTTTCTTGGATTTAGCCATGGTTGGCCTACCGGAGGTCATAAAGCTCAATAAATCACAAGCCAGGAGGGCGGAGCTGGCGTCACGACAATACGGCATGCGATCTTGGAGGTCTGAGATCACTGCCGATATCTTTGCTCCTGGACGGTCCTATTGGATCTAAACCATCCCGAAGAGATGGTGAAAGTGAAGAGTGCATCCTGTTGATCCCAGGGATACCGCAAATTCCCTGGTAGATCCAGGAGAAGCTCTTCTTGCCAGCGGCAAAGAGGCAGCCATTAAAGCTGCTGAAGTTGGGACAGCTCCGAAACGGAAGAGAGCAGAAAGACAGAGTGTGCCAGTTTGGTGAGAACTTTTTTTTTATTCTAAGATCTGAAAGGACACCCTAAGGAAAAGAAAGAATCTGTAAAAGTTTTGACAGAAGTGATTAAGCAGTGATTTTAAACAGGAATGTCAAAGTAATGTTTTGTTGTTGTTTTTTTCTCATTGCTGGATTTTCTATATACGATCTTGTATTTTGAAACTGGACTGGTTTTTTCATTCATATCTATTTTTTCTTCTCCTTTTTGATTTTGTAATATTTTAGGCTAGAGGCTCCCTTTAGTTAATTCATTTTTTTAAAATATCTTTTTTTTAAATTAATTCTCATTATATCCTGCTTGGAAAAGGAGGGGGAAAGTGAGAGCAAAGAAACTTTGTAACACTGCCAACTAAAGGCTTGAAAATATTCTTTTCCCTGCGACCAGACAAAGCTGAGAAAGAAAGAACTGAGACTCTTTTTCGAGGACATTGCTATTTGATAAGATAGAGGGAAGAGCATGAGAGAGTATTATTGTAGGTGCTCTTCTGGGTTTCTATCAACAGCTGGAGTCTGGTGTTGAAATGTAGGGGGAAAAAAGGTGATAAGTTTTTGGAGAAGAGAGTTATAATAAGAGCCTTGGATAATTAAACAAAGTGCAGTGTGCCCTTTTTACTTTTCCTAAGTTGTGCTATCACTCCTCACCAGCTTTATTGTTTTTTTTTAATCTTTTTTTTTTTTTTTTTGTAATAACTATTTGGGTTTTTGGCTTTGTTGGAGCTTGTCTTTGTTTTTCTTTCTTTCTTTTTTTCTTTTTGGAAGTCCAATCTCTACGTCTGCTTTTTATTTTAAAGGGAAAGCCTTAAAAGCCTTTCCCACCCCTTTCCTGGTATTTTTGTTTTTTCATCTATCTTTCTGGTTTATTCTTATGCACTTTTTTCTATTTGAGACCTTTCAATTGGATTAAGATGTTGAAGAACCTGAAGAATTTTTCCTTTTTTCTTTTTTTTTCTTTTTTTTAAGCTCTTTTTCTTTATCTTACTATTGATTGGATTAAGGTATACAAGAACCTGAAGAAATTTTGTCCTCTCTCTTCCTCCCCACTTTTTTTATTATTATTATTGGGCTTCTTTTTTTCTACTATTTTTATTTTGAACTATAATTGGTTACTTCACAATTGGATTAAGGTATAGAAGAACCTGAAGATTTTGAATTTTCTTAAAATGAGTAGGAAATTTACAGCTCCTGGTTCTTCAACTTCTACTTCTTCCTCTCTACCATCTGGAGGACAACATTCAATATAGACAATGTTAAAGCAAGAAAAAGAACAAGAAAAAGTGACTCTGCAGATGATTATGCAAGGAATTCAAAATATTCAAGCAAGATCAGAGAATATTGAAAAGAGAATAGAGAACATCAAACAAAGAACAGAGAACATTGAACAAAGAACTGAGAACATTGAACAAAGAACAGGGAAAACCGATAAAAAAGTGGAGAACATCCAACAAATGATGTTGAAGTATGACGAGAGATTCCAAAAAATTGAAGAAGAAGATAAACAAAGAGACAAGAAGATTGGAGATATTGATAATAGATTAATGGTGGTTGAACATGATAAAAGTGGTATGTTGAGATGGGAGATGGATAGATCAGAATTCTATCTTAGATTCCAAAATGTAGAGGAAGAAAAAGGACAAAACCTAACTGAGATAATGATAGAAATACTGGCTGAAGCTTTGGAAATAACTCAAGAGAAGATGATGGATGGAATAGATGAGTTTTCACAAGATATGCGATGAGAAATAGCTTACCAAGAGAAGTTCACATTAGATTTACAAAGAAAGCCATTAAAACGCAAATATTGCAAATGGCAAAAGAGAAAACATTGAAATACAAAGACAAGGAGATTGTGGTCTTGAAACAAATACCCAGAAGAGTGAGGGAGATGAGAAGAGAATACCGATTCCTGACTAAAATGCTACTTAAAAAAGAGGTGAATTATAGATGGCTGATTCCAGAAGGTTTAATGTTCACATGGCAAGAACAGAGACACAGAATTGACTCAATTGAGAAAGCGGAATTATTTTATACATAATTTTTTGGAAGGAAAGAGGAAGAGGCAGAAAAAGAGATCTCATTAATTGAATTCCAAGAGGACTGCCAAACGGTGACTGAAAAAGAAGAAGGCGCAGTAGGTGGAAAGGTGGAAGCCAAAGAACAACATGAATTAAGATCTACGAGAGCTGCTAAACCTAACTATAAAACATAACCATGGAAGAGAAAAAAAATGATTACAATTAATATAAATGGACTTAACTCAGCCATTAAAAGAAGGAAAACCTTTCATAAATTGGAGAAATTAAAATTTGATATAATCTGTCTATAAGAAGTACATATTAAAAAACAATATGAACAATTGTTGGTACAGCCAAAATTAGGGGAAATATTTACTTCCTTGACACAATGTAAGAAAAGAGGAATGGTTTTATATATTAAAGAGACCACCCCAGCAAAATTGATCTATACTGATGATGATGAAAGAATACTAATGGTGGAAATAATGGACAATAATATGAAAACACTCCTGATTGCAATTTATGCTCCAAATGACAAACAAGAAGAATTCTACAAAAAACTACATATGAAAATAATTGAACTGGACTATGCTAATATAGTTATGATGGGAGATTTTAATGGAATTGTAGACAACAAATTGGACTATACAGCACAGAAAACAACAAAGCAAAACAGAAAGACTCTCCCTAAAAATCTTTTTTTAAAATGGTAGATGAAATAAACTTAAAAGATACATGGAGAGAAAGAAATGCTAAAACTAAACAATACACCTTCTATTCAAATAGACACTTATCATGGTCCAGAATAGATATGATATGGATGTCAACAGAATTAATATCTAACATTCAAGAAATAAATATTGAAACAAGTACTTGGGCAGATCACAATCCAATGACAATTAAATGGAAAGGACAAAAAAGAAGATCTAGATGGACATTAAATAATACTATTTTAAAGGAAAAAGACTTCACACAGTGGATGGAGAAAGAATTGGCCTTTTTCTTTAGAGAAAACAAAAAAGAAGATACATCAATTCAGAATGTATGGGATACAATGAAGGCATATGTTAGAGGCTTGATAATAGACTATACAAGGAAAAGGAATACTATGAAAAGGCAAGCTTCTAAGGCCCTAGAGGATGAGCATAAAAGACTTGAAAAAGAGCTACAGAAAATGCCACAGAAAAAGGACATCAAGCTAAAAATGGATATAATTATTTACAAAATGGGTCAAATAGAAAAAGAAGAATTAGCACAGAAAATTAGAGGTGCTAAACAGAACTACTTTGAAGATGCAAACGAACCAGGTAGATGGTTAGCATACAAATTGAGAAAGGAGAAAGAATCAAGGAAAATATTGCAATTAATAGATGACCAAGGCCAAGTTTGCCATGGTAGCAAAGAGAAGAAGGAAATCATTTGAGACTTCTATGGGAAATTATATATGCAAGAGAATATTGATGAGGAAAGAGTTAAGCAGTTCTTACGGAATGCTAATTTACCTCAGATACCTAAAGAGACTGAAAAAAATGTTAGAAAGCAATATAACGATGATGGAGTTAACTGAAGCACTCAAGAAGCAAAATAATGGAAAGGCACCAGGCCCAGATGGACTTCCGGCAGAATTTTATAAAACATTACAAGAATCGTTGAATCTTCCATTGCTAGAAGTTATGAATGAAGTTATGTTAAAGAAGAAGATACCTAAATCATGGTCAGAAGCCTATATTACACTTATTCCAAAAGAGGAGGCCGACCCATTACAAATTAAGAACTATAGACCCATTTCTCTACTAAATGCAGATTACAAAATTTTTGCTTCAATATTGGCAGAAAGACTTAAAAAATATTTAAATAATTTTATCCATCCTGATCAAAATGGATTTCTGCCAAAGAGCCGGCACACTGTATGTACACCTATGGAAGATAGCTTGATGTTTTTATGTTTTGTTTGTTTATGTTTGTTTTTAAAAACCAATAAAATTAAAAAAATAAAAATAAATCACAAGCCAGCAGGTGTCACACATTAGCGGTTGTGACATATATTTTGAGCAACAGGGAGGGATGAAAGAGCCACATGTGGCTCCAGAGCCAACAGATTGCTGACCCCTGAACTAAGAATACTTTGAGATAAAAGACTGAATTCTGGGACAACATTTGTGATCCTTATCTGGATCGTTGTGTCCCTTGAAACCAATCCTTCTCTGATAAAGTGGCCTTATCTCTGCAAGAACTTTGATCACACTACAAGGATATTCCAACCTTTATGCTATGAACCCTTGACTTGGACTGCACTCTTCTGTAGTAACATAGCTGAAGGCACGTAGTGCCAGAGTAGAACATTTCCAAAGTTCAACATGGGTTTTCAAAGAGACTCCAACAAAGATACGATAATATCTGTTAGTTTTGCTATCTCGGAAAAATGATTAGGTAACACAATACATTGCAGCTGGGCATAGATGCTTTGCTAAATCATGGTTTGTCTACTGAATAAACCATAGCTGGTAAGTTCATTGAGCTATAAACCAGGTGTGGATGACCTGAGGCTAAGCTCACATGGGACTCTTGGAAACCTTGCACACTGTTCCAAAAGGCTGCCAAAAGGGTTTCATGTAGACACTTTAAAGGATATTTAAATCCTGATGAGAGAGTACTCTAAGCCTTTGTATTATAGTTTCATGGCATATCCTGCGAGTAAAATAAACAATGATTTACAGTTGGTTTTCTCCCCACTAGCATTTGCAGGGTGGCTACCAGCATGTTATTCAATAGCCAAGTGTGATCCATGCAGAAAAGGTGTAGCCTTCTTCCATGAATTCTGGTATAGAAACCATAATGGCTGGATTTATGGCTCGGCAAAATGTACTCCAGGGCGCACTATTTTCTCTTGGAAGAACTTTTGCACAAAACTACAGCAGGCATTTTGTGCCTTCATTCTTTGGGTGGGGCAGCCCTGAAGTGCCCTTTATCTGTCAGCCAAATAGACCTTTTGCCATCATTTCTTTGTAACCAAAGCTACAAAGCCTTTTGGAAGGCTAAAATAAATGAAGATGTGGAATAGCAGTGCAAGTTTCCCAGAAATTTATCTTGGGAGCCGTTTGAGTAAAGAATAATCAAGTCAAACTGTGCTAATAGCATGGTTTTTTTTTTCTTCTTCTTCATCTGATACAGATAATTTCCACGCAGTTGAAGGGGAAAGTGCATTAGAGTTAAGACCATCAAACTCATTCCACCTTTGTTCTATTTAAACTAATTAGTCGCAGAGATGAAACACATATTTCTCAGGTTCCAGATAATCTTAAACAAAACACTCCATTGCTAATTTTTATTCTGCTCCTATCTGCACACAGATTAAAGAAAGCCCACAGTTAGTTTTGTCTGCCATTCTTTTCGGAGGAATGAAAGCAGGCTGCAGAAGAAAATAAGGGAGGAGGAGGAGATCAAATCTAGTGGCAAGGTTTTGCGGTGCACTGTGTTTGCTCATCGTTACTTGATCGGCTGCAAATGAGCATGTATAAAACAGTCCACCTACTGTTCCAGTTGCTACGATATGATGCAGTTCCACTGAATGATCCTGTTAGCCTAACCTTCAATTTACTGGGATTTGAACTCTGAATTACAGCTTACTAACATAGTTTAACAGCTGGTACAAGGGCTCCTTTTGAATTTTTAATCACATGAATTAAAGATGGCTAGAGATGCTTTTTTCCCCCTTTCTCCAGGCTTCCACTCCTGGTGATCCAGTATGCAGGAAGACAACTATAGGTAGCCCCGAGGGAATGAAGAGCAGACAAAAAGGTACCAGAGTTTATGCTTGACAAATTAAGAACCTGAGCATCAATTCTTCATAAGGGAAGAAAAGAATGATAACATTCGTTCATAAGACATTCTTTTAAAAGACAGTAAAATACCATTTAAAGAAAGCACTTAAACTCAAATATATAGTTATGTACATTTTAATAATGACATAAATTAAAACATATCCTTTGACCTACACAAACCCACTGACATTAAATCGTGTCAATATTATATTACTTCTTTCTCCTTAGCCTTGCTTTCTGGAAGATGCTGAAATCAAACCTGAATATCTACATCTTGCTGGAATGATTTCCAGTATAGATTTTGGGATAGTATTCTTTTTTTAAAAATTTGGGGAAAGGGGTGGGTTTAATCATTCATTGGTCCCAATTCAAAATGCTCCTGTCTCGGTTATCTTATTACATTTAGGAAGAGGGTTAAGGTCACAGCTTTGGGGAAAAGTTATCCAGCTCTGTTTGGAAGGGAGAACCTGCCCACCATACAAATCAGGCTGTTTGTCATGTTAAAAAAAACACAACCCTCAGACATTTAAAAAAAAAAAGGGGGGAGAACCAGGCAGCAGGAAGCTGCAAACATGTTGCTTCTTAATTATGCGGTGTTTTCTCTCTAATGGATTGCCCTCCCCAAATACTCCAAGTACATCAACTGGCATGTGGCCTGTCCGCCTGACAGCAAAGCAGGAGCAAGTGTGCAGCTGTTCACTCTGACACACAGGTGTTTGATTTTTGGACTCGTTAGCTAGACAGATTTTTTAGGAGCGTACAGGGGAATCATCCGCAGTGATGGCACAGAGAGTGAGTTGTCCAAGTCCATTGGAGATAATTATTATGTAAATCCCGCTTCCTGTTTCAAGGCTTAGTGTTCGCACTGGAGCCACGGCTGGCCTTCGCCTTGCCAGCTCCGAGGCCTGACTCTGATTTGAGCTTTGGAGCACTTTTACAACCAATACATCTGAAAAGCCGGAGGGCTGTATTATTAGATCCGGTGTGGTCGAGATGAAGCAGCCAAGTTAAATGGCCTGGTCAACAGGGATTGGAGACATCGCTGGGTGCTAATCTTTTAGGAAGACATTTTGGTGGCCATCCAGATATAAAACAGATTGGATTTTTTTTCCATAATAAAACAAATAATAAAATAAAACAAATAATAAAACAATAACATAAAATAAAATAAAAATAGGAACATATCTTTCACCTTCTGAAATGTTTGGGGTACTTTCTTTTTTTTACCCTTCTATGAATCACATTGCAGCTTGGCTGTGCCAATGGAGCTGTTAAGTATGGTCGGTGGGTCCCATGGATAGATGAGACTTGAGTAGTGAAGAACAGCTCTTTATTAAGCAGATAGATTTTGAGACAAAAACCCTAGCTGTGGCTGCTCTTTTTAGAGAGCTGGCCGCGGCTAGGCAGCCAATGACAGATTTTTGAGCTTGCCGCGCTTGGTTTTACCCAATCGCGGCAAACCCCATACGAGCCAATCAAGAGTGTTTACAACGTCCAATCACAGCCCAGCTCTTCCGGACCAATAGGAATGCAGGTCCTCAAGCTTGCTTAGTATGGAACACCCGTCCCCTCTTGGTTCCGTCCGAGGGGTGGGGTAACGTAGTCACGTAAGTAGGCGGGCCTTCGGACCTGCCTACTTGACTTGCGCGGTTCATAATGTCTCTGGTTGTCGTCAGGTTCGGACGGGCTCCGCGTCGCTCTCAAGCTTCTCGATGGAACCGCCTGGAAGGGTGAGCCGGGCCTATAGCTGCGACTCCCACCTGGTGTATCCGGGTCGGTCGAGTTGTTCGCTCTGTCGCTCCTGCCTGGAGTCTCTTGGCATCTGCTGCAAGCGGCGACCCAGGTTTCAATTTGTTTGTCCATGCCTGGCCACCAAGCATAGCTCCTGGCCAGGGCTTTCATGCATACAATGCCTGGGTGTCCGTCATGCAGCATATCTAAAACTGTTTTCTGTAACGTTTCCGGTATTACCTCCCGGTCTCCCCAAAGGACACACCCCCTTTGTGAAAAAAGTTCAGAGTTCATTTTTCTCATTTTCTGGCCAACCCCTCTCCACCCAGCTGAGAACTCGCGCCAAGCGTTTGTCCCTTCTTGTTTCGCGGGCAATGTTTTGCACGGTCAATGGCGGCGTGGATACTGTTTCTATTTGTAAAATTGATAATGTGGGTGCTGGGTCATCAAGCACGTCTGGTAGGGGGGATCGGCTCAAAGCATCGGCATGCGAGATAGTTTTGCCAGGTCGATGTATTAATTGGTAATTATAAGCGGCAAGAAATTCAGACCATCTTGTCATTCTAGGTGACAGGATGTGTGGAGTGGGTTTGTTACCAGCCAAAATGCCAAGTAGGGGTTTGTGGTCCGTAATAATTGAAAATGTCCTACCATAAATGTATTCGTGGAATCTTTTTACTGCGGAGACGATGGCGAGGGCTAAGATTAAAGGAGATTGGGGACCCCTTGTACTTGCCTAAGGTGTCATCGAAGACCTCTTGGAAGTCCCTTACAAGCGTCACTTCCCAGTCTTCTGTGTGGTTAATGCCTGCCATCTCGATCCCCAGCGGTGTGAACCATTGCAACCCGAGTAGGCTGGGGCAGTCCTTATCAACGATTGTGAGTGGTAAAATGTTGGTACAGTTTTTGAAAGAGATCTTGAAGTGTCCAATGCCAGCTACTGGGATACGGTTCCCTTGATAATCTCTCAAAATCAATTTCTGGTTGCTTAGTTCTTGGCGGCGTATGCTGGGTATTAAATGCTTTATGGTCAGCCAGGAGACCATAGAGAGGTAGGAGCCAGAATCTACTTCCATGGTGCATGGTTGGTTTTTGATACCGACCTCAATGCATATCTTCCGTGCGTCTATTGGTGACGCGTGGCCGATGATAACTGTTTGGTGCGTTTCTTCTCTTCGTGGTGCATCGTTGAACTTCTTGGTTCGGCTGTCCTGGCTCCATCGGCTGTCAGTCTGGCGGTCCCGGTTTTTGGTGGGGGTGCCATCTTGTCTTCTTGGGCCATTTCCCCGACGCCGGGGGCTAAAATTTCTTTTATTGCAGCATACTTTAGCGATATGCCCTCGTTTCTCGCAAAAACGGCAAACAGCGTCCAGGAACTTGCATTTGGAACGCGGGTGGTTTCCTCCGCAGCCGGCACTTTGGTACCCCGACTTACGACCTCGCCGGTCTCGCCGGTCGCGTTCCGACTGAAGTCTGTGAATTTCTTCTTCTTCGCTGTCTGAAGGGGATTCGATGTCGCCATGGTGGGTGGAGGCTGCGAGTGTTTCTGGTGTGGTAGTTGCCTTGCTGGTTGATTGGCGCTCGGTTCTGTTTGAACGTCGCATTCGCGCTGCTGATTTACGGGTGGCTTCGGCTGCGGTGGCTTCAGCTATGGCGTTGATGAGGGAGATGTCACCCTTGGCCATCAATGTGCTTTGGAGTGCTGGGTCTTTTAGGCCGAGGACGACCCAGTCACGCATGGCCTCGTCTAAGTTAGCAAATCCGCACAAGCCCCCAAGGTCCCTTAGGTCGGCTACGAACTCACCGATGCTCTCACCCTCGCGCTGATCTCGTTGATAGAAATCATGCCTTCGGATAAGAGTTGGTACAGCCGGAGCATAGTGGTTTCGGAGGATGGGAGATAGGTTGTCCCAATCCATTGTCTTGACATCTGCAAGCTTCGCTAGTGCCTTGGCCATTTTGAAAACGGAGGGCTCTCAGTGCGTTAAAAATACCGCTCGCTTCTTGCTGCCGGTAGCGTCTTTTAAGTTGTTGGATTCCAAAAACATTTGGAAGCGATCAATGTAGGACTCCCAGTCCTCGCTGGCTGGGTTGAATGGTGCGGGTGGCGTGGCGTTGCTGGCCATTTCGCTGGTCATCTCTGCGCTATTTGCCATGTGCTGGTCAGTCTTGTTGTCTCAGAATCCCACCCTTGTCGCCAGTGTTAAGTATGGCCAGTGGGTCCCATGGATAGATGAGGCTCGAGTAGTGAAGAACAGCTCTTTATTAAGCATATAGATTCTGAGACAAAAACCCTAGCCGCGGCAGCCAATGACAGATTTTTGAGCTTGCCGCGCTTGGTTTTACCCAATCGCGGCAAACCCCATACAAGCCAATCAAGAGTGTTTACAACATCCAATCACGGCCCGGCTCTTCCGGACCAATAGGAATGCAGGTCCTCAAGCCTGCTTAGTGTGGAACAGGAGCCATGTGTGAACAGTCACTGTCTGAGGGAGTCACTAAATGAGGACTATCTGCAATATTTTGGGTATAGAAGACTGTATTAACTTTCCAATAATCACTACTAGAAAACATTGTGATATACTTTAGAATGGAATATATTTGCAAAGTGTATCCTTTTTCCCCTAATGTTTAATTTACTAACCAACACTTATGTATTGTTTCTCAGACTTAAAAGTAGTGTGGTCAAAATATCTATCTGTCCTTTAAAAATAGTAGTAGTAGTAGTAGTAGTAGTAGTAGTAGTAGTAGTAGTAGTAATAATAATAATAATAATAATAATAATAATAATAATAATAATAATAATAATAAATCTGTTTCTTTTCTTTTGTAATACTTCCTCTTGATTTAAAAGAAAGAAGTGGAAAGCTCCATCTTCTCTTCTCTAATTTAGAAAATCAGAGAAATGTGCAGTGTAAAAATGTTTTCCTACCGGTTCGGTGTGAACGCGTGTGCAGCATTTGCGACTCACTTTCTGTATGTAGAACAGCTGATGCATGGCAATTGGCTGTGACGCATGAAGCAGCTGAGATTGAAAAGCAAGAGATAAAGGTCATATAGAACCTGGGCAGGTGAGAGGAACCAGCAACTGATCGTCAGAGAGAACCAGTTCGCTCACAGATGATCCTCGGAGCTAGCGGTTTGGCTGAACTGGGTCAAACCAGTAGCATACCACCACTAGTAGAGTGTTACACTGAGAACTGAGAAGAACTTCTGCCAAACATTCCGATTGTTAGCCACAAGTTTGACAACTATAATTGGTTTGAGACCTATAGAGCATCTAGGGCAGATTTCTTGAACAGAAGACCGCCCCCCCTCCCCAATTCAAAGCTAAATAGTCCTCTGAGGAAATGAATGCTTGACTATGATGCACAGATTGAGGTGAAGTGTGATTAATTTCAGCTGTACGAAGAAATCAATCCATTTCTCTTTCACTCCTGTCAGTCCAAATCCTTCTATCACATCTGTTACCTTAACTTCACAGCAGCTTTCTTTACAGTGCTTCCTAACCTCTCCTTTTCCTGCTGTCTGGATGATCACTTTTCAGCTTGTGGTACATCGTGCTACTGCCGAGTAAATGGTGTTAAGTGTTTGAGTTTGGCACAAAGCATCTCATTTACCTGCGCTCACTCTCTGGCAGGATGAAGGGTTTTCCACAACCCTTGTGCTCCCTTCCTTTTCTTAAGTAACAGCAACTGACATGCTTTGTAACACACAGTGATGTGCCTCTGTCTTGGGTCAAGGAGGAAAATACATTTTTGTTTTCCTTTTTTGCACAAACACAGGGCAATCACAGGAGTAAACTTGACTTACTGCTACACAGGCTATCATCGAATGCCACTGAATTTTGCTACGAAATGAGCAGCCGCAGGAGGAAAGATATAGAAACAGAGCACATTCAAGGAGAATTGTGTGAATAGGGGTCAACCTGTTTCCAAATTCCTGAAAGCAGAGAAGAAGAAATGGATAGAAAATCATCAAGGAGAAAACCTAAAGGTGCTTTTTCAAGAGGCAACTGGACTTTCTGCTTTTTCTTTGAAGACGTTTTACTTCTCATTCAAGAAAGAGAAGCGAAATGTCTTCAAAGAAAAAACAGAAAGTCCAGTTGCCTCTTGAAAAAGCACCTTTGGGACAATCATGACCTGGATCACTGACAAATCAAGGAGAGAAGCAACCTAGAAATGAGAAAGTTCCTGACAGAACAATTAATCAGTGGAATGGCTTGTCTTTAGTTGTGTCTGTTCTATCACTGGGTGTTTGAAAGAAGAGATTGGACAGCCATTTGTCTGAAATGGTATAAGGCAGAGGTCTCCAAACTTGGCAACTTTAAGACTTATGGACTTCAACTCTGGGAGTTGAAGTCCACAAGTTTTAAAGGTGCCAAGTTTGGGGCCCTTGGTACAGGGTCAGAGTTCCCAAGGTCCCTTCCAACTCTGATATTCTGTAAATTCTGCCAGTGTGTAAGCAATGAGGAACACAGAGTCCCATTACTCAGCAGGGCTGATGTATTTCCTCTCAGTTGTGATATATCACTCACACACACACACACACACACACACACACACACACACACGAGTGGTCTTCCATTTTACAGCAGTGAAATTCTGCAGAACTTACCAGTGGTCAATTTCCCCAGTGAAGGAAGTTTTATTTCTCCCATCCTCCTGGCTGCTTAGCTTCCTTCATTTTAGCAGTTCCTTTGAAGAGATTTTATTTAGCAAAAATAAAAGCTGCCCACTCTTGTAGTAGCACAGTACCCTTAACAAATGCAATAAAATAATTGTTTTTATTGTTTTACATGCAATAAAAACAATTATAAACAATAAAAAAACACAAAACCAATAAAATATTGTGACACTAAGCATGTTTATAATCACCTCCTAAAATGTAATAAAAAGAAAAGCAGGCTTAATTTAGCAATGGTCAAATTGGCAAAAAATCAACATGTTCCTTCTTTCATTTTGGCAGAGGACAAGTGGATGTACAAATATCCTGAGTTCTTGGGATTTTTAACCCCCTTTCTTTGCCTTTTGTGTGGAGATGTGACTTGATTTTGGTTATTCCAGAGAAGGGAAAAGAATCATGATGGTTTTCAAAGTACCTTTATGTTGAATTCCTGACAATTCCAAAAGTAACCATTTGGTTTATTACTGTCTCCATTCCCCAATCATAGTTAAAAACATTTATGAAAAACACCCATTGGATGACATGACCATGATTTTATCTTCACACTTCTCAACAAGATGGTTAAACAGACACAATTGAGATGGTGTACCAAGACAGTTTCCCTCTGTTAAACATGTTTTTTTCTTTCTTTTAGAAATGACCAAGGGAACAGAAAATGCACTGAGGACTCCAAGAAAGTGGTAACAGTGTATTTTCATTCTGTTTGGAATATGGAGCAAGAGTAATAATGTTTTACTAGTCTGGAGTTAGTGCCAGTAGAAGACAATATGCAGTAAAACTTGTAGTTTGGGTGAAGCATCAATTAGATGCAGCTTTTGGAGGCTCTTGTTGGTCAGTTGGTCTCACAGGAGAAGAGGGACAGTGTCAAGTAGCAATTGTTTCATTTTGTTGTTTTTTAAAAATATGTGAAGCAAGGTCAGGCAAGGAGACTGTGCAATGGAGAGATCAGTACCAGAAAACTAGTTTGCTCTGCCACCTTATAATATGAGTTCAGAAGAAAAACAGAAACAGAAATTAAATCCTTTTGAAATGTAAAGGACAGGAAACTGGAGAAGTTTTAGACTGCTAGAGTGGATTGTGCGGTTAAAGCTCATCCACTTTCACCCCTTCATCATTTTATAACTAAAGTAAAGACAAGAATACACTCTGAGTTGTGATAATTTGACACTCCACACAAAATCAAATTGGAGAGAAGTAATGATTTTGTCATAGTAGTATTATAAATTATGTTTATTTTATTATTTTTTTTTTTTTTTCATTTTAAATATAAATTATTAATATAAAAAAAAACCCCCCCTTACCCCCCCCCCCCCCCCCCCCCCCAAAAAATAAATTTCCCCCCCCCCCCCTTTATAAAGCATCATACAGAGTGAACAAAAAGTACAGTCACCATGTGCTTTACTGCTCAATTATTTTTCTCTAACAGAAAACTCTGCTTAGAACAAAAGCGCATAGAGTATATACCATAGATCCAAACTTGTAAATACTGACCTGTACTGGCTAAATAGTACTGTAGTTGTTTAATAGAACTATATTCCAGCAATGAATTCCAACAAGTGGTACAAACTTACATCTAAATTTAGATCAAAACTAGAAGGAAGATATGTTCAAAATGTATTGTTTCTTTGGGTTTGATTATTAGGCATGCTGAGAATGGTTAAATCATGGTTTTGCCTTTGTGTATAGCCACCTTGAGCTTTTCTTGAGAAAAGTGGCCATCCACTCAGACATAGTGCAGCTGTAGTGTTTGGATATTGACATATGCTTCAGGTAGAGAATTGATGGCCTGGGTGTACTAGAAGCAATAAGTGTATCACAAAAAGCTTTGAAAATAATATTATAAGTTCACTGGAGCAGATATTTTCACCATTCTTGCGAAGGCAGGTTCAATGTCAGCCCCAATATTATTTTCAAAGCTTTTTGTGATAAACTAATTGCTTCCAATCACACCCAGGCCATCAACTCTCTCCCTGAAGCATATGCCAATTTCCAAACATTGCAGCTGCACTGTCTTGCTTAGGAAGACCATTCTTCAAGGTTGAAATGAGGGGTCCTTGGTGCTTGTCTGAACTTAATTGTTTTCTTGCAGACATTTATTACCCAAACTAGTTAATATCGTAAGTGCTAGTGGATAACCATTTGTCTGAAATGGTATAGGGTTTCCTTCCTGAACTGAAGGTTGGACTAGAAGACCTCCAAGTTCCCTTCCAAGTATGTTATTCTGTTAATATCTGGATACTGTGCAAAAGAGACCATCAACAAGCCAAAAAGGGAATTAAAAGACCACACACCCCCAACAGCAATAAGAATCCAGATGACTATCAATTATTTCCAGAATTAACAACAAACCAACAACCAAGAAGTAAACAGTAGCCCAATCAAGCAACTGCCAAATTAGCTAACATTAAACAGCCCAACCAAAGAACATGCAAGACCACTCCTACCAACCCTGACAGGGCAGGCATTAGAATATAAACTGAGAGCAAACCCCATTTCTTACTAGCACTAATGGAGTTACCTACTTTGGGTAATGAAATGTCTGCAAGACAACAACCAAACTCAGAGAGCACCAAGGACCCCTCAGGCCATTCCTATTTCTAAATTGGGAGAAAATACTTGCTGGACTCACTTTGTATAATGCAACCTTCATTGATCTTAATCCTCTGTTGGCAATGCTTGCCATGCCAATGGAGGATCATATGGAAAGCCTCAGCATGATGTAAGCACATGGTGTTGAACAGCAAGGTAAAACTTTGCTGAATCATTTAGTGGTAATAAATAACACCCGAATGTTCATTTACAGGAACATGTTTTGCTCCCTAAAGAGCTTCAGATCATGTTCAGATCAAAATTTGAGATTATTTTCCTCATTGGGATGCTTATAGGTGAGGCTCCATCTTCATTTGCCGTGGTGGTGTAATGGTTAGAGTGCAGTGCTGCAAGCTACTTCTGCTGACTGCTGGCTGCCTGCAGTTTGGCAGTTCAAATTTTACCAGGCTCAAGGTTGACTCAGCCTTTCATCCTTCCAAAGTGGGTAAAATGAGGGCCCAGATTGTTGGGGGCAATATGCTGACTGCTTAAAGAAGGCTGTAAAACAGTATATAAGTCTAAGTACTATTGCTATTTGCAACCCTTGTGGCTTCTAACCAGATAATAAATCCATTGAAAGGAATTGTGCACATTGTTTTTAAAAGTAACAGTGTTACAATACCCCATAATCTATACTTCAGTAATACAAGGACCAGAATAAGTAATTTCAAGCTTATGTTCCATAGATTCATTATATCAAACATGTTGGACCACTGAAATTTAAATATAACTGAAATTTTAAAAGCCCAGAAAACATTCCATCAATGCATTTTGAATTTCTAAATAAGGACATTTTATAGAACTATAAAACTTAGAATTCATGTAGTACTGCATGCAGCCCTATTGCTTTCCGCTAATCTCATGAAAAAACAAAGATTATAAAAAGGATTCTGATGAACACAAGAACAACATATGCATTACCTGATGCATGATGTTATTTTTCCAACCGTGACCATATGGCTATCATTGGAGAATTCATGACTAGACTTTGGAAACCTTTATTTTGTTCATATAGCACATTTATACGGCCACCCATTTTAACCAAATAACTTTCAGTGGTTAACAAAAACATAAATGGATAAAATATAAAAATAATAAGGCATCACACTTTAAAAAAAAAGAAAACAGGCTCCTGGCAATTCCATCTTACAACACAGAACAGACATATTATCAGGCACCCAGCAACATCCTGGTCTCCAAGAAAAAGTCAGATCTTGTTACTATACCATGAAATGGTATGCAAGAGTACCAATATTGGAGCTGAAACCCAGACACTTTATTACTAGTAAACCAATAAAGTCCTTGACCTTATTATGTCTGGCTAGTATAACTATCCTATTTTTCTTTTTTTACAGAAATCAGGAAAAAAAAGTGCAAGCATATTTAAAATATAGGGATAACCATGCTCATCTATATAGGAAAAATTCTAAATTCTGTAGCTTTTAGGTATTAGACCACACAAATGTATACAAGAGGATGTATAAAGTTACCAGTTTTATAGGAGATCAGGTTTAAAATTAAAAAAAAAATCAAAATATTAAGGTGTATGTTTAAAATCAAAGTTTTGTAGTTTCAAGTCAGTCCAAAGGTCTTATTCTTTATGAACTTGAGAAGCAGTTTCTTCTGTTCAGTTTTCTCCAACTTGTCTTTCCAATTTGTTGAGCCAGAAAATTTCCAGACTATTTTAGTCACTAATAAGCCTATCATTTCCCCCCCCAAAATGACATTTAGTTAATCAAGCAAATTAATTAGGAATTATAAAGCCTTAAGATCTTTATATTTGCATCAATATATTTTTGCTTATTAGAAGATAGTTGTTATAGTTCTCCTTTCCTCCAAAAAGTCAAGGTTTCATACACTGGGATGAAATAATTTGACCTTCCCCAAGTAATCCAGAAACTCTGCAAAATAATTTCATTTATGGATTATTACCCTGAAACTGGACCTTACTAGCAACACTTTAATCATCACTCCTCCCTACCACCTTCAAGAAAAACAGAACATTTTCCCCACTCTGGCAGAACATCAGAACACTCAACACAAGGCAAAAGACACAGTAGGGCAAAGAGTTGTGAGTATCCACAGACTAAACTGAAATCAACTTATCTTGAGGTTTTTTTTTCCTAAAAGTAAATGTTTGATATTTACATAAACACACAAAAAGGAGTTCCAAGAAATTTGAAATCTCTACCACCTTCCAATACTGCTAGTTTATAGTTTCCAGAGGGCTCTTGTCCACAGCTGTTGTGCAGCAATGATTCATCTTTTCTCTACTTCCAGCTAGTGAGAACATTGCAGGCACCTGGTGTTCTAAACAATCCATGAGAAATAAGGCCAAGGATCCTTAACACTTCATTTTCCATGAAGTGGAAGTAAGGGGGGTGGAGTAAGGGTAAGGTTAGGGAATGGACTCAGGTTGCCACCACAACCTCTCTGTATTATTAATTCATCCATCATGATAAGCCATATTGCGGTTTGTTGGGAGCTGAGAGTTGGCTTAGGATAATACGGAATGATGCTCATTTTAAGCCATGTGATTTATTTTTAAGCCACACTGAAGCAAATTATGATTATGGGATCCATAGTGGCCTCTGAGGTTCATTGTTTTCTTGAAGATGTTTCATCACTCAGCCACATAATATCAATGTACTGATGTTACCCAGCTAGGTCATGAAATGTCTGCAGGAAAACAACCAAGCTCAGAGAACACCGACGACTCCACACTTCAACCCCAAGCTACAAATATTATCTTCTATTGGCAAACCATGATTGGGTAAAATATATAAACTAGTCACTATCACCAAACAAGGGCCCCCTGATGTGTTGATCTACCATCCCCAGTACTTCTGGCCAAAATGACTTGGTTAGGTTGGAAAATATAAACCAACACATCTGGAGGGCACCAGAAGGCTACATTAACCACAGCTTGAATAGCAATCCAACAAGTGCCTTCCCTTTGCTTGAAAAGAAAAAAAAAAGGGGTGGGGGGGGGGGACTTGCAATCTGCTGGGGTTCTTTTTTTTAATTACTCAGCTGTGAAAGAACTTGGTTGCAAAATGAAAGGTATCAACCCCAGAGCTGTAGTTGCATGCCTTATATGATTTATAGTGGAACCTGTTTGAACACAGCTGTGCCTGCACTGTTTGCTTATAAAATATGGCAGCCCAGGGTACCGTATTATGCTGATTAAACTGAATTAAGTCCCAGTGTTGATTTGCAAGTCAAAGCAAACAAGACTAGTTATAAAAAAAAAAAAGGGGGGGGGAGAAACCACATTGTCAAACATCCTCAATTGTTACAGAAGTAGGCTACTGTTGCATCAAGAGAAGAATCTGTTGCATCTTTTCCGAAGGATCTTAACAGTGAGCTGATGAACGGATTCTTAATTGTCAAGAGCTCAGATTTAACGGTGTTGGTGATTGGGAAATAATGTTAAGGTGGGGATATTATATTACCTTTATATCATACAGAAGCTTTATTGCTCATCTCAGAAATATGTCTTTAATATTTTTTTTTAATAATTAAACTTATCAAAGTATGAAACACAAATGAAAATAGTGAGGAAATGGGGGAGGGGAAAAAGGAGAAAGGAAGAAATGCAGGGGAAGAGCGGGGGAAATATTCAACTGCGTACTTAATATGTGCTAGCCTTTTCTATAATAACCAACTTACCTAATCAGCAAAACCCAAAGTCTCGATGTTTCATTTTGTTCCCATCTCAAAATGAAGAAACATGCCTTTCAAAGCCCTCCTTATTGCTGATTGTACTGTATAAGTTGTAAATATGAGCTGTGAACTAATAGGAAAAAAAAAAAGAGATCACGGTCTCACTTCAATTGTACACTAGCTTAATATGCAGAATGTAAAGTACATTAACCTTTTTATGGTTTATGGATATTGACTGGTTTAAGACATTGCAGTAAGCCGTACACAGTTCTGCTTTAATTGTTTTATGGTTAGGACAATATGTGAACCTGGGCAATGGTGGCTTCTTTAATCAAATTTATTTAACTGAACCACAATATATTATTATTTCCTAATGGTTAGAGCAAGTGATATAAAAAAAATTAGTGTAGATTAAAGGACAATTGTTTTGTGATAAATGTAAATCCCATAGAAAAGGTATTTGATTGAATCTCTAACAAATCTAAACATGGGTGTAAAATTGGTCCCTCATAATCCTTGAGTATTATTTCCCATCAGTGGCCAGGCTCATGTAACATCCCATGTCATGGTTTCTTGAACAGATATTTCTTGAATGACCACAGTTGAATACAATTATACATGTTCAGCTATAAAACACGGGTAAAGGAGCTTAGTTCTCAAATCCTTTGATAAGTCACCCAAAATCCTTATGAAAGGGTCCATGAAGTATTGATTTGTCATGTGACAGGAACAAAGAAAGAAACATTCCCCTGGGGAAAATGGTTGGGCTCCATCCTGTTCCTTTTCTGAAAGGCTCTAAAAATGTAGCTTTGTCAGCAGGCTCTGGGACCATGAATGG
The DNA here is from genome assembly GCF_049901735.1 of Notechis scutatus. Classification (NCBI taxonomy): domain Eukaryota; kingdom Metazoa; phylum Chordata; class Lepidosauria; order Squamata; family Elapidae; genus Notechis; species Notechis scutatus. The sequence continues at coordinate 204,293,097 of NC_142009.1, read as the reverse complement.
AGGTAGAGCTGATCAAGTGGCTGGTTTCATTATGTTTTTGCTGCCATGGGGAGGGGTGGGATTTGTATTAATATGTGGTGGGTTTTAAATGTTGTAAGCTATCTGGAGTCCCCTATGTGTGACTTGGGTGGCTATGTAAATTTGTTTATAAATAAATAATTTGTATCCTCCATTTATTTTGGCCAGATCAAGGCAACATGCATACTTTATGTTCTCACCTGCTCTTTTTCCATGCCAAGAACTCTGTGAGGTGGATTGGGAAAGGGTCACTTGTCCAAAGGTACCCACCAGCATTGATGCCAATTGGGGAACTAGAATTCACAGCCTCCCAGTTTCTAGATCAGTATCTCAGCCACTCCATAAAACTGGCTCCTAGAATTATCCAGGAGGGAGGGAGGGAGAGAGGGAGAGACACACACACACACACACACACACACACACACACACACACACACAGGTGAAGATCTGAAAGACCTGGTTAGGGACATACGATCATGGAGAACTCAATCCATATAGTTGCTAAGAGCTAGCAAAAAGTTGATGGCACAAGATCAATTTCATATTGCTTTTCCTAATTTCAACCATTTGGTTGTCCATTACCGTTACTACTCCAAGAACAAGCATGACTCGCAGTCTGAAAAATAATTTTGCACCCCCATCAGAAATCAGAGTGTACAAGCCACAAAGAAAGGGTTTGGGTTTGTACATTATTCAAAAATTGACAACTCACACTATAGTTTTACCTAGCCTTGGTAATACATATAATCCTGACCTAGATGGAATGAAAGCTTGGTAGAAGATAATTTCCTGTTCTGGAAACAGTTAATTCTCTAGAACACAATTAGGCAGTCTAATGGCTTAATACAGTTTTGGACTATGCTTCCCATTAACTCCAGACAAGCTGATGTAGGCAATTGCCTTTATCACATAGGGTGGCTTTTAACAGGCTCTTCAGTTCTGAGCTGCAAGCTTATATGCCATTTTATTACATCTTGAAACTACATGGATTTGTTTTAGGTCCCTGCTATCTGGGTGCCAGGAAAAGAAGAACAGAGTGCTTAAGAGAAATGCAAGTGACAGGTTGATGCTCAATAATTTAAAACACAAAGCAACTTGAGAGCATGCCCATGAATCTCAGCTCACTCATCTTCTCTGTTCTTCAATTTGCATGACAGTCCTACTAACCTGCAAAGCAAAGGTAGGCTTGTCAAGCTTTCAAAATTTAGCATACTAAAAAGGTCAGTATAGTATAGCACAAGGGAATATGTAAGTCATTACAACTTTGATAACTTATTTGTAAGGAAAATGAGAGTGAGCGAGAGAGACAGAGCATTTATTGTAGAGGTTAAAACACCAGGCTAGAAAGCAGGAGAGCATGAATTTTAGTCCCAACATGGGCACAAAGCCAACTTGGTGACCCTGGACTTGTCACTTTTAGTCCTAAGAAGCAGGTAATAGCAAACCACTTCTGAAAATTCTTGCCAAGAAAACTGCAGGGAATAACTAGCCCAGGAAGTTTCCAGGAATCAACACATCCTTGAAGACATGCATCTGTGCATGCACGCACACACTTACACACGAAGAATGAGAACATATTATTATAAAAATACACTCTTAAGCTAATTGTGCTAAGAGCAAGTTCCCATGTCCTTGTTTAAAATGACAAAAATATTTCTGTACTTCTTCATGAAAAAAGAATGTGAAACTGGAAGGTTCCCAAATGGTTATCCTCTGTCAAGAAAAACATAACAAAATATGTACATTGTTGGGAAATAATGGAAGGCTGGTGGGTGAGAGCGAGTCTTATATGTATCTCTTTCCCCCCCTATGATGTGAATGTCAATCAAGGCTCTCATAGAATGATATGATAAGATTTAGAATCAAGGAATGCTTTTTCCATGCACTAGTATCACCTTGAAAATCCAGAATGATGGAGATGGGGTTTAATTGCTTATTTCTAAATGTACTGTGTGAAGAAGAGGCATGATATTTGGTAGTAGGTGAGGGGAGAAATAGTGGAGATATTTTAGAAAATAAAGACACAAATAAATTCCCAATTTTCACTGAGCTTCTTCTAAAGTTGGAGTCCTTTCCATGCTCCTCAGTTGAAGCTCTGTACTTTAAAGTTTGCCTTAGACACTAAAAATCCAGCTGGTATAGAGCTGCATGAGTTCTCCAAGCTATGTATATATGAATGGAGGTGCACATAATGTGTTTGTATAATGTCATCTACAATTAATACAATGTTGAGGCATTGTAGCTGAGGAATACATGTTCCTCCAGAAATAGCAGAAGTCAAAGTCCCACCCTAGGTAATGAGAGAGTTAATTATAATTTCTTTTATTTATTATCTTTTTCTGAGCAAATACAATAGAAATGGGGCCTAAATTTTGTTTCCAGCTAAGCCACAGAAGGGTTGCTTGAGCAATCTTTTCAAAAAGGGAAAAACCCAATATGGTGCACTAATTATTCCTTCATTTTGCAAAATGTCAAACTCCCTGTGATGCTTTTAATTTCTATGGGTGTCCCAAACTAGAGAGCTGTCTAGATGTTCTTTTAATCGAACGGTACACTCTATGGTACATGTAGATTTAAACATGTGCAGAAATAATAATTAAAGTATTGTAGTTTTTAAAAAATCATCTCTGAATCTTATTATTAAATGCACTACAAATCTCTCTAAATCTTCAAAAACTCAACAGGTAATCTTCCCTTTCTCCTCAATTTTTAATACCATTCTTTTGTGGTGATTACAGATCCAAAAGTAGAGAATACAAGGGTATGGCCATTGATTTTCTTAAAAATTGGATACTTCAGTCCTATATTTACTTACTCAGAAGCAAGTGAATTGAATTTCTGTTTAAAAAGCACGTATCTCCTTTCTTATTTAGCCTTAATGGCAGAGTGACTGCCTCTGATGGCCATCTGCTTAGTGAGAAGGAGGCTTCCTTGTGCAGCTGGTTGACCATTGTGAGAACAGACTGTGAGACTAAATGGACCAGGGGTCCAATTCAGCAGGAAACCGCTTATCAGAATGTACTATGAAGCACTTGAACTTGTGCTCAAATCATGGTTTGTTACCCAATATTTTATTGACTACATCAGCATAGGCTGGGTTAACCTAAAATCACAGTTTCCAAAAGGCACAGCCTGGGTTCCTATAATAGCTGGAGGCAAAATCAAACAAAGCACTGGGTCACTTCTATGTATTTGGACTTCATCCCATAAAATTCTTAGCAGTGCTGGCTGAGAAATTAAAGCCCACACATCCAAAAGGCCTTTAGGTTGAGGAGAGCTGGTTTAGCATGATGCATGAACCCAATCAGCAAGTTCAACAGCATAATTAGGGGTAAGCCTGCTGAGTCAGATATGTTTATATTGGCTAATAAGATATACTAGCACTCTATTGGTTCCAAATGTGTTGCAACCACACCTTCTAGAATTTCCAGGCTCTGTGGCGAATATCCACGTGGGCCAGGATTTCTGCAGCTATGATCTGGACTGCAAGGAATTGCAAGGACTCTCCTATACTTCCTGGTGAAAGTTGATTCCACAGATCCTTATCCTATTGACAGACAATGAGAATGAACAGCTGGAAAGCAAATAATCTGAATTTATATCCACACACACAAAGTAGTACGTGCAAAGGTTATGCCAAGAGCCTTCGTTTTGGGGTCCTGCACATCATCTTGTCCAGTGGTAGGATTCAAATAATTTAACAACTGGTTCTCTGCCCTAATGATTTCTTCCAATAACTGGTTGGCCAAACTGCTCTGAAAGCTAACAACCGGTTCTCCCGAACTGGTGTGAACTGGCTGAAACCCACCACTAATCTTGTCCTGGCAAAGAATCAGGTGATACCCTGGGGAGAACATGCAAATGATTGATCTTTTGCTTTTTTGAAAAAAGAAATATTAGAAATGGAGTTAGGAGACTGCCTTTGTCTACTAAGGGTAGCGATCTGGTAATTGTAGCACTAGGTTGTTTTTTTTTAGTACCAATTTTTTACCTAGTTTAATGAAGGTGAATTTAATTTTGAAATTTCTTTCAGAAGAAAAAAAATAATTTTCGTGAAATTCCCTTCAAGCATATATTTTCCCAGGAGCTATGTAAATGTCTTCTCTTCCATCCCACAAGGATTTCGCTCACAGTCTGTCATCTTTCAGGGTCCCGATGCTTCACTCTCATCCCAAGGGAAGACATCCAGAAGGAATTCATCCCAGGATGCTTGTTCTCTTTGGAATATTGGAGTAGCCAAACAAAGAGAAAGGAAAAAAAAACAACAATTCAGCACTTCCAGCAGTAGTCCTTCTCCCACCACCAACCTGAAAGTAAGCTAAAAAAAAAAAAAAAATCCTTCACTAAGAGAACTTTGAAAGAAAATTGCAAACGTGCGTGTGGAGAGGCACGTTCCAAAAATAAGGCAGGGCCAGGATAAAGTCCAAATCAATATCAAATCCAATCCAGCTAATATGATTAAAAGCCATGTGTAATGCATTCACTCACATTCAAAATTACAGTTTGGCAGCAACTTTGAAGGGATTCTGGCACTGCGCTCAAGGTTTGGGGAAGCTGCATTCATTCCTGTAATCTAAGATTGTTTAGTTGTGTATTAGGTGCAGGGGATAATGTCCACAGGCAGACATCCTGCAATGATTATAATGCTTTGAATGGGAAGCATGCCTATACAACACATCTACCTGAAATAAAATGTGGGACTTTCTGGGTCTTGGTCCCACACATCTACAAAGGGATTAATTTAATTAATTCAGTTCAGGCATCACCTGATGCCAATCAAGTCTGGATGTGCACAAGAAAAGTGGCAGCATAAAAACAGAATAGCAATAGCAGTTAAATACAGCTTCACCATGTTTTACATCCCTCTCTAAGTGATTTACAGAGTCAGCATATTGCCCCCAACAATCTGGGTCCCCATTTGACCAACCTTGGAAGAATAGAAAGCTGAGCCAACCTTGATTCAAACCGCCAAATTGCAGGCAGCTGGCAGTCAGTAGAAGTAGCCTGCAGTACTGCATTCTAACCACTGCACCACGGAGGCTCTTAGAATACAATAATTTTAAAAGAATAACAGACCCAATAGTGAATTTGGTCAACCATATCTACCCACAATCCACCAGGAGACCCAAGTAGCCCAACCCAAGACCTGGAGAATTCCAACATATTGATATCAGGAAGAATCTCATTCCAGAAGGCAGGTGTTGCAACTCTGGAGTTTTGATAGATGACATTATTTAATTGAGACCCCAGAGTAGGCAACTCTGTCAGATTGAACTGGCCAGGCTGATAACATGGGAGATAGATAATCTCTCACATAACCAGGCCCTATTCCATGTAGGCCTCTATAGGCTATAACCAGCACCTTGAATTGCACCAGAAAGCAAACTCCAAACCAATACAGCTCACAAAGCAGAAATATCACACAGGAACATTGAATAATACTCATTACAGCTTGGACTGCTGTATTCTGGACTAGGTGAAAGTTTTTTTTTTTTTTTTAACAAATTTTATTGATTTTCAAAAACAAACACAAACAAATAAAACATAAAAACAAAACATCTTTTTTGAAAGCAGCTTGATCCCGGGTTACATCTCTTCGTACAGACAAAAATTCAAATTCATGCTCATTTTATATACCATTCCATATCTTATTGCCATTCTCCATTTTCTATATAGCTTCTCCCCTCTTTTAACTTTCTTAGTTTTATTTTATTTATCTCATCTCAGTTCAGATCATTATGCTTATATTCTTTGTCTGTCCTGTTTCCAGCTGTCTATTATCTTTTCTCTTTAAACAAAATTTCTCCTGTAATCACTGATTGGAGTATGACGCCTTTATCTCTTTCCCCTAAATTTATAACACTTAGTATAGTACATGACTTCCATTTGGATTCTGCTTAGTACATTCTAAAGTTACACACTATATTTTAAAAAGAGAAAAAATTATAAATATATAATATAATTAAAACAACAATCCATACCAATTCAAATCTATCATTAATATTAATATTCATTTAAATCTTAAACATTTTACACATTACTTTTCAATTAAGTATCATATTTCTATGGGAACACTTATAAACTTTCCATAATTATTTCCCCCCCCCACTTCACTTATATTTTTAAACATTGTGTCATTAAAATATTCCCATTCCTTCCTAATTCAATTCTCTCATTTATTCCTTTTCCTTCCTTTTGTTCACAAAAGTTTCACTGAATTACACTGAGTATTTTATCCCACTTTTTAATCACATGTTGTTTCCAATTTTCTAACATTATTTCTAATACAAATATAACAATACAATTTTATGTACCTTTGCAGAATCACTTTTTCAGTTAAGTTTTTACCCATTATCTCTAAATAAGTCTTGTTTCTTTACATCTTGCTCCACACCTTTGAAGCTTCTCATCCCTTCCTTCCTCCCCCTCCCAAGGGGAGCCCCATATAGACCAGATTGTAATAGTTGAGCCATGATGTTACTATGGTGTGAATGAGGGTCTGAAGAGCCTCTTGATGCAGGAAAGGATGTAACCTAACACACCAGAGGAAATTACCACAGTTGCCATCTCAAGAGTGTCCTCAGATTGAGCATCACTTTTGAATGGAGAAGTGCAATCCCATCCAAGGTTAAAGATGGAATATGCCCAGATCTAATTGGCCCCAACAGCCATACTCATTCTAGGTTAGTAGACTGAATCAGAGATTGCCCAACCACCAGGTACTAGGGTGTAACTCAACAACTTTACTTTGCCAGACTGAGATTGAAAGATATAATTGGATGTCATCAGCATGGAACTCCTAACTGTATACGCAACTGCTGGAGTCTTAGGTTCCACCAGTCCTCATCATTGGCCATGAAATTGCTCTGAGTTATAGATTGCCAGGATCCAGAGTGTCACATCTGGAAGCCCCTACCTCTGCATTTATGCAGTTCACGTAAGTTTTTATCACATGAATTGTCAGATGTTGTGGTGCTGTTTAATAAATAAGTGGTGGTGTAAATCATATTGCTGCTGCTCCTCTTACGATAAGATAGTGTTTTGTTTATATGCAGGGGTGGGATTCTATCAGTCTGGACCAGTTTGGGTGAAGCTCTTGCTCTGAAGATCAGCTAGCAGTGAACCGGTTCGCTGTGACGAGCATGTGGGCCTGCCCCTCCAACCCTGCTCTTTCCTGTATTTTATTTCCTTTTGTTAGACCACAGCTGATTCGCACGGCAGAGCAGTTTGCCCCGCCTCAGCTATTTTCTTCACAGAGACTGCAGTAGAAGGTAAGTATTAGAGCTTTTTAAAATGCGGAGAGTGTGTGCAGAGTACACATTTGGCATGTGCATGCATGAAGCACATGTGATCGCACCAAGCGCGCAATCACTGAACTAGTTGTTATATCGGTGGAATCCCACACCTGGTTATATGGGATATTGTTGTTCAGATGTTTAAATTATGGTATGGTCCTTTTGTTATAAATTGGAAGCCTCGCAGATGCATTTTGGAGTTTGGCAGCCTCTAAATCCAATCATTTAAGTAGTCTCTATTGCCTTTCAACCTTACGTTGGATTTTTTTTGCAGTGCGCCAACTCACATCAGCTAACTCCAGTTAGTTAGCTAAATATGATGGGATCAGGACTCCTACCGACTCCTAGAAGCAAATCAAGGGGGAGTGGCACCCTTCCCCAAGAAGTGGTGTTGAACTTTTTTGTCTTCCTGGGAGGTTTTCGGGGATTCCTGTTTCACACTGTGGAACAGCAACTAGGGCCTGGTGATAATGGAAGTGGCTAAGCAAACATGCTATTTGGTTACCAGCAGATACTGCTTGGTACCACCGGTTATTCCTAGCTCAGAAGAGATACTCATCCCCATCAGCCATGCACAACACATCGGAGCTCTGTAGATGCTACATTCCCTGCCTGCATGCCTTGCAAGGATTTGCAATGCTCTTCCCTCCTCCCCTCCCCCTATTTAAGTTTGCTCCTAATAGGGACCAGTGCATGGGAAAAGTCCACTAGAATTTCACAGAATCAAGCTTGGCTATTTTGCCTCTAGCATTATCTGGACTTTTAGAAGGGAAAAAAAAAACCACCTATAGCTAACCAAATTCTGGCTTCTGGGTATACGTGGAGAAGAAGAAGTGCATGTACAAGGAGCTTGCAAAGTCGCTTTTCTCAGACAGCATCTTGGGTTTAGGTTTGTCATCCTGCTGGCCTACCTAGCATCTAAAGTGTAGAAGGTCAGAGGACAATGTAATAATTGGGCACTGCACAGGATGCCTCTTAATTGCTTTCTGCCCTCCTCCCCTTCCTTGTTGTCCAGGCCTGGCAACATTTCTTCTCTTTTGTTTTGCTTTTGTAGCCTTGGTGCCTCTGCTCTTGCTACCTCTTCGTATGTTCTCCCTGCTCCCTATCCACGAGAGACAATCTGTGCATGCATGCAGTAGGTGAACTTTAGATAAATAAGTAAACACATGAAACAGCTTCCAGATAATTGAAAGTGAGCGAAGGAGGGAAGCAGAAAAGAAAAAGAATTTCTCCAGGGAATGCTGGTTGATGTGGCAGGTATGATTAAAATCCATATGATTTATGACTAGGTGTATTACAAACGTGGCATCCCTTCAGGTTTTGTTTGTTTTACAGCATTTGACAATAAAGTTTCAATTTTCCTCCCTGTTTTCCTCCCACATCCCTCTCAATGCAGGTTTTGCTCAAGGATGGGCCACTCAGGAATTCCTAGTGCCTGACTGAGCAGTAATTTAGCAAACTCTCTGGTGCTCTTTTCTCTGTCAGTATTAACATGTCAATTTGTTTTAATAGTCTGGGCATGCTCAGTGGGCATGCCTTTTCTCTGTAGGTATCCCAGGAGCCTACCCTGTGGTGCAGAAGTGTGTAAAAGCTTGTCTCCTGTTACCGAGAACTCGGCGAGTTGATTTTCATTGTGGCCCAACTGCATTTGCTGAAAAGCATAGGAGAAAAGGTGAGGGAAAAGAATACTGTGGCAAATGAAAAGCTTAATATGTTAAATAGGTGGCTTACACATGTGTATTTCTTAAGGTTCAAAATTTACATTTTAACTATTGTACTAACACAATGGTTTCTGAACAAAAGCTGCTGCCCCTGTTTGATTTACATACAGTAGGTTCCATTCTATGTTGGTAATAATTCTTAATCATGTTTATTTAAATAAATTGTACACCCATGTGCATTTGTTAATGTGTTTTTGTTCTACCCGTTAAAGCTTTCATTTTAAAACAGACATGCATGTGCAGTTGTGCATATGTACACACTTTCATATTTCATGATACAGAAGATTTTTTTTAACCTGGTCAAGAATAAGTAGCCTCTTTTGTATGTCCTAATGAGATAATAAGTGGCATTGTACTCTCTGGAACACATGTTTGAGTCAACATGTGATGGACCATGCTACATATTAAAAAAATAATCCCATTGTGTGAATATACTGCTGTAGCAATAGCACTTAGACTTATATACCACTTCACAGTGCTTTACAGCCCTCTCTAAGCAGTTTACAGAATCAGCCTTTTGCCCCCACCAATCTGGGTCCTCATTTTACTGACCCTGGAAAGATGAAAGGCTGAGTCAACCTTGAGCCAGTGAGGATCAAACTCCTGGAGTAAACAGTGAGTTGCATTCTAACCACTGTGCCACCATGGCTATCAACATTACTCTGTAGATTTCAGCCATAGTAGGGCCTTGGCTTATCATGTTGAAAAAAAATCTTGAGAGAGAGAGAGAGAGATATGTGTGTGTGTGTGTGTGTGTGTGTGTGTGTGTATGTATATATGTGTGTGTGTGTGTGTGTGTATGTATGTATGTATGTATGTATGTATGTATGTATGTATGTATGTATGTAAGTATGTATGTAAGGTCAGCACTGGTATTGGGACAAATGAGAATTAAGTTTAAGGAGGAATGTTTCAGTGCTGGGATATAATCCCAAAAGGCTGGGAAGGATGTTGTTAGGAATGTTAAGCTTAAGAGGGGGACACTCATAGCATTGACCATATATGGCATAATTGTTTCAATAAAATGTGGAATCCATAAAACATTACTTTAAAAATGACACTCCCAATAGTAGCACTTTTGTTTAACACATTTTTTGCTTTCTGGCTAACCTCTGACACCCAAAAGATTTAGAATCGCATACGTGAGGTGCAGAGTGCCAGAACATCCTGTGCTATGTGGGATAATGCACAAAGCATGCCATTCACATGGCCCACGGTTTCAATAGGGTTACACACTCACACAGAAACATGCATGCAGTACATTGGTATCTCTCTCCTCTGGCCTGACTCACCCTCTCTGGGTATCTTTAAATATGCACATATTTAAATAGGTTCCATTTAAATCTATGCTGATGTAGCTCTAAAGACAAAAAGGTTGCCTTTAAGAAGACAGTAAGCAATGATGAAGACATACCTTGCAATTCAGCATCATCATCAGACCAAAAAATGAGCATACTTTCCTCATTGTCAGGGCATATTGAAACTCTGCCTTGACTCAGATATTGGACCACCTGCCAGAACTCTGAAGCTGGGGATTCACACATGAAGATGGTCCTATATTTGAGTAATAGAGAAGATCTTAGAAGCTCTTGATCTGTTCTGAATATTTGGTGTCTAATATCCTGTTTTCTCTATGCTTTGCCAGCATTTGGACAACATTCCGAAGAGCTGTGGTGGTGCAGTGGTTAGCATGCAGTATTGCAAACTAATTCTGCCAACTGTCTGCAGTTTGAATCTCACCAGGCTCGAGGTTGACACAGCCTTCCATCCTTCTGAGGTTGGTAAGTGAGGAACCAGATTGTTGGGGGCAACATGCTGACTTCGTAAACCTCTTCAGAGTGGGGTGTAAAGCACTGTGAATCAGTATATAAATTTAAGTGCTAGTGCTATTCTCTATGTTTTATCTATGCTTTGCCAGCATTTGTCTGCAATGGTGTAGGGTCTTCCATTGAGCAGGGGGTTGGACTATAAAACCTCCAAGGTGCCTTCCAACTCTGTTATTCTTTTATTCTTATTCTGTCAGGAGTTCCTTTGCAGAAGATAAATATGCTCCAAGAGATCATAAGTAAAATGCCTGCCGATTTTTAATACAATCATATAGGTTAAAAAAAAAAAAGACACACCTATAATCCCATCTAATCATTGGGAAACAGGCCATAGCACTTGTAAGACATTTTGTGACATTCCATTTGGATATTTGGGCGAATCCATAAAAGCGCTAAATTATGCATACTAGGTGCAGCTGTAATTAGTGATATTCACACATACAAATAGACTGCCACAGCCCTCACTAATATACACCTGTTACTAGATAATAATTTAAATGAATATATTTACGGTATCTTAAAACTTTAATAATATATAACTTGTTTTTAACTTGATGTGCATTTTTTCCCATTAATTCAACAATCCCTGTGTTAGGTTGGACAAGACTGTGTTATAGAATACTCATCTGATTTTTTTTTCTTAATTTCCTAAGAAAAATATTTTTTGTACAATTTCTAACAATTTTAATACAAATTTCCCTGATATGATTGTGTTACATAACTTTTTCCTGGGTGTACTTTTTAAAAAAAAACACATAAAACTTCACAATGTAAAGCAATCTCTTTTAACACCCAAACTCTGCAAATAGATACATTCTTTTTCTAATTGTTTCTCACAACAAATGGTTTGTGCAATGTTTGGTCCAAGACATAGAAACTCCAAAGACTTTCTTGGGTGGAGTTTAATTTGTATAGATCCTGCATATTGTTTTTGCATTTCTAATTACCTGAAGAAAAAAATTGTCTGATATTCTGATCATTCTACTGTTTCAACTGGCCATTTCCTCAGTTTCTCAAGTTGTGAGACGATAGACAGCCATGCCCAGCATCTTTCATTCATTGCCAAGCTTCATCAACTGTATCTGAACAATGAGTCTCCAATGAAATTTGCAATTATTTCTAGTTTCTTCTTAATTTTAAACCATAGGCGTAAATGTACATAGACTAGGCAGTTCGAACTACACACTATATGGACGGGAGTTTTCTCAGGGTGGATCATTTCACATTATTATTATTAGTATTTCCGGAAGGGTCAAAGTGACATGAAAGGCTCAGGTGGTTAAAAAATTCAGGCATCTATCTTGCCCTTTTAAATGCAACCATATAATCAGATTTCAAGTCATCTTGCCTGCCTCAGTTACAGCTTTATGGAGATTAATTAGTTTTCAGCCCCCAGTCACATGATGGTTTCTGACGGCTTTTTAGCTACATTTGCTGTCTGATTGCAACTTAGAAGATGGCCTTGCCCCATAGGACAGATTAGTTGTTAGTATTGGTTGTCTTCTTCATTTGATTTCAAGGTAAGTACTTATAGACAGACTTCCTTTGTTTTGTTGTTAATTAGCTATTAAGTTTTTTTTTCCCCTGCTGGAATAACTGAAGAAGTGTAAGAAAAAATAAGAGTGCACAATAATGTCATACTTAGAAGTAACTTCTATAGTATTACTTACTTACCTGTGCTTATGATCTTGAAAAAGACTCAAAGCTCTTCACTAAATTACACATGCATGCACGGCTTTTATATATTCTTTCCTTGCATAATCACCTCATTATTCTGTCTTTCTGTAGCACACACAAAATCCTATTGGTTGCTTAGCTGTCAAGCAAATGTGACTTGGAGCGAAAGATTAATTTTTAATTTGATAGATTTATTATTAACATGCTTAGTTTCACTGAAGCTAAACTAATATTGAATATCAAACCTCTCTGTCAAATAACATGTTTTATATCTCCATCTGCCAAAAAAGGAAATACTTTTTTTAAAAAAAATCAAGCAATTATGTCTTCTGCTGTATGTATTACAAGGAAGAGAACATGTAGAAAATCCAGTCATTTAAAAATAGCACTCTGAGCAATGCTGAGTTCGGAATCCAAATTTTCCTTGAAGAGATCAATTGTGTGTTTAATGGAAGAGTCCTTATCTTAAAAAAGATACACTTTGCATTCACTAGGCAGGCCCAGCTCTTCCAATCACCCCAGAGGTGATTGACTATATCTCCTGCCAACAGCTCATAATGCATTATTTCATTAGAAAGGAAGTAATGACTACTTCTAAAAGTTCGTGCATAGCTGGAAAAGTATTTCAGACTAGTTCAGTGTGATTCTTTCTCCCATATTGGCATCTTGATTGCTTCTATGGTAGCATCCTATGCTTTGGGAGGTCTGGGAAGTGAAGTTCTTCAGGATATCTGTCCAAAATAGAGGCATCAATGTTATATATCTCAGCAATGTTTTCAGATCAAACCTCATTGGCCATTCATAGTTACATCCTGGGCTCTGGGGTTTTGTAGTTTCCAAGATTGTTGGTTATTAATGATATAATCTCACATTTCAGACATCAGGGGGACAGTAGCATCCATATCAAAATGGAATGGCCTTAAAATGACAGCAGGTGCATCATGACATAATTGTTTCGAGTATGCAACTTAGTACTTGTATCACAATGTCTGATGCAAGTACCTACGCCACATCCTTTCTGTCATAAAGTGTCATGCCCCTGGTGGAGACTGACTGTAAGGGAGAGGAGGAACAGCCGATAGGGAGTGGAAGTATGGCTTCGGACATTGTGGAGGAGGCTGGGGAAGGGCAGAGGCTAGCTGAGCAGTCAGAGGAGGACCCGGCTCATCTCCTATCCATCCTAGGGCAAGCAGGGAGGAGAGGATAAGGCAGAGATGTGGTCTATTCGGGAGGAGAGGGCCTTGATCCTCTTCATGGGCTGCAAATGTGACAAGTGAATAAGAGTTTGGACCTGCGTACTGGCAAACACTGGAAACAAAGTGTGTAAATATCTCTAGTTTATAGTTCCTCTCTGAGTTTGGCGTCCTTCCCAGTGTGTGTTATCTGTGGACATCCTCCAGCCCTTATCTTGCCTGGTTTGTGTTGCTTTTTTTCCCTTCTTCGTGTAACTGTTTGTGCGGGAGTTTTTTTTTTTCCTTCCATCAAAGATATTCAGAGCTTGGAAGCAAAGTGAAGGAATAAAAGGGGCTTCACCTGTTTTCTGTGACTGTGTTGTGTTGTATCCCACCCTGTGCATCACAACAATGCACATGTTGTCATTTCCCTCTCATGGATATGGAGGACAGGACAGAATAAAGAGAGAAAGAAAGAGGTTTTCTATGAAATTCTGTCCAGATCCTGATAAGGAACAGCAAGAGGCAAGGATATCTGCAGAGATAGCCAAAAACTCAAGATGATAGCTGCAACTATGTGATTAAAGGTCACCCTCTTAAAAGGGCCAATGCACATGAAAAATGGGGGCAGACTTTGATATGTGGTTGCAACTGTATGGATCTCCTCTGTAGATGCCCTAGCTGAAAGAATATAAAACAGATAAGTAAAGAAGAGTTGAAGAATGTTTTGAAATTACTTCAACTTTGCTATTGTTTTTGTAGCAAGAGTTGCAGATTCTCTTATTGAGATTATAGTCAATCTGATTTTGGTCATCATAATTAAGTTTAATAGTGTGAATACATGAATTAGAATATAATAGACCTGAAAGGGACCTCAGAGATCTTCTAGTCCAGCCTCCTGCTTAAACACAAGAACCTATACTATTTCAGATAAGTGTCTGTCTAGTTTCTTAGGTACTTTACATAATCCACATCCCTCTCTATAAAGTCAGTTTTCTGAATTGTCTTAGACCAAATCAAGTAGGCTTGATGTGACGCTGGAAATTGAGATATGAAAACAGTTTACTTCAATGAATGTGAAGCTTTGCATGAAACAATGTGGCATTTTAGCATCAAATATCAGCAACTTATTGACAAAGTTGTGGGAGTCCTGTTTTAAGTACATCTGTATCTGAGAATAAGTGTGAGGCATAGATTAAGGTATTGAATTTTGGATCAGAGAGGTTTGGGTTCAAAATTACCTTTTGGGATAAATCATGTACCCTCTCAATCTTGTGTACCTCACGAAGTGGCCATTAAGGACATAGAATGGAGAATCCTGGAGTAAAGGTGGAATGCACATCTCAATGACCTTACTCTACCCATTTTTGGTAATATAAATAGCCACATAATTGTACAAGCTGTCACATATTTCAATTTGCAGCACTAAGAAGCAATTGTTACTTATCGTATATTTTGTTTACCTATAGACTTACATGTAAGAATACCTGACATTGAATAAAATGCTGAATTTGAAGCCAAATCCTCTCCTTTAGGTAATTAGCAAATGCATACTTTTTCTTGCTTTCATCAGAAGTATCAATTAGGGTTTTTGCCTGTTACAAAAACTTGTTAAACTTGCATTATTCTCACTATTATCATCACTGTGATTATCTTACATGTGGTTTCTTGTTGAACCTGTACAATGATATATATCCTGTATAATTTATCATAATTGGGTTTTGGATTTCCGATGTAAAGTATGTGAAGCGGTTCTGGGACAAGGCATTGCAGTTTTCCAGCTTCTTCAACTCTCAGGTGCTCACAAACCTTTCATCCACGTTCAGAAATCAAAACAATCTCTTTACTTTTCCCGTAGATTTTTGCTTTTGGCTATAGCCCCAGATTGCTGCAAAGTAGTCATTCCTCCTTGCCTATACATGGAAAAGAACCAAAATAGATGCTAACGTAAGGGATTTAGATGAGCATATGCCAAGGAAACTGTGGCATCTATATACCAAGCACGGGGCAGAGCTGAAATGAACAGACTAGCACACAAAAGATTATGGACCTGAAAAGGAAACCTAGTTTTGCTGAAAATGTCAGTTAGGGATATGTTAATGGTTATTCCTTGGCTCTGCACTGCAATATTCTCAGCACAGTCTGTTCTGGTACTTCTGTTATTTGGCTTAACTGGTTATAAGAAACATAGTACTATCTCATCTATATTTTTGCGTTCCCTTTTTACAACACAAGGGAAACCACACAAAGTTCAAATATTTCTAGCTGTTGATGGGTCCCTTAAAAGGAAAGAGATTACCTCAAAATCAGGGGACACTTTTTCAGCTGTACTTTGAATTCTAGGATGTTATTAAATTAAACAAATCTCAGAGAAGGAATTCAGACTGGAATGAGGTAGAGTAAGTTCCAAGAATCCAAAGTTCCTGTAAATCAAATGAAGACACATTTTGTATAGTGCTGGTGAAACTCTTTTCACCCATAATCTAAGTAACACTGTTAAGTTTGGGAAATGTTACAGCATAATTTAAAAAATAACCCCATCATAAGTAAATAATCCACCAAAGGGGGGGTTACCATACATAAAAGATGAATTTGTGTGACAAATGTAGCTAGAAATGTACAGAAAACATATGGTTATATCCAGGTTGACTGGATTAATTAATTCCTACTGAAAACAACAAAAGGTAAGCAAGGTCCTATGTTCAACTCACTACAATGCAGTTTCAGTTTACAGATGCACTCATGAGAGACACATCCATCATTTTATATCCTAATTCTCATGAATGAAGGGAATTGTAATCATATCATATTTCACTTAACAATTTTACCTTAGCAAATTCAAAGATCCTGTATGTGAAGAAAGCTAATCTTGTCATTTGTCCTATGTGAATTGGTCAAGCATTCATAAAGGTAAAGGTTCCCCTCACACATACGTGCTAGTCATTTCCAGCTCTAGGGGGAGGTGCTTATCTCCATTACAAAGTCAAAGAGCCAATGCTGTCTCCGTGGTCATGTGGCCAGCATGACTAGATGCCAAAGGTTCATGGAACGCTGTTTGCCTTCCCACTAAAGTGGTCCCTATTTTTCTACTTGCATTTTTACATGCTTTCGAACTGTTAGGTTGGCAGAAGCTGGGACAAGTAATGGGAGCTTACTCTGTTATGCGGTACTAGGGATTTAAACCACCGAACCGCCAACCTTTCAGATCGACAAGCTCAGTTCTTAGCCACTGAGCCACTGTGTCCCTCAAGCATTCATACCTTTGTTCAAAATCTAGTCCTACGAATGAAATGACTGGAAAAGTAGACAGGTGATGCAATGCCAAAAAGCTTGAAAGAAAAGCACCTTAGCAGACTGCAGATGGAGAACACTCTTTCACCTGGCTAAAAAAAAATACCCCATAGAAATACCAGTCCAGCAAAGACTTTACCAGCAATGTGAAGACTAACCAGTGGGACCAACACCAATGTTAGACCCAACAACTTCTTCAAATATCTGACCTATTATTCGTTAGTGTTTCCTAGCATATTCATATCACCAGTCCTAAGTACAATATGAGTGCCATTTTTCAGGGAGAGGGTATAGGGAACTGAGAACTTCAGAAAGGATACCTCTGTCATCTGGTGGTCCGAGACTCTACTGTGGCACAATTTTAAAGCCCTGGCTCCAATCTTCCCTTTCACTTCTTGAACAATCTTTTGAAGAAAAAAAAAAAGGCTTGCGGTTAGATCTGTTACTAGCCAGACTCAAAATTAGGCTGGGTTGATCATGTGCTCCCTGCCGCAGATTCTAATATTCTGAGTCTTTAGTCATCTCAGTGGAGAATGAGGAGTCTTTAGGACATCAGAAGTCAAGTTCTTGGCTATTTTCAACATTTATATATAGGAGAATTACAAACTTTAAGGGTTAGATTAGGCAGTGCTGCAGATAGGTATCTAACATAGAATGTTGCTCAAATACACAGCCTGTTCAGTCTCCTTTTTTTTTTTAACATGGATCTAACTCTTAGTTTGACAAAAAGTATAACACAGCCAAAGCACAATTACTTCTTACTTACAGGAATGCCTGTATCAGTAATGATTCTCCCTAATATGAAAAACGATATTTCTGAAGTAGGTTACAAGAAATTTTAAAGAAAAAGAACTCCTAGTTTAGAAGCAATCTAATCAGAATTCTTGAAAATCTCACTATAAGTTCCTTATTCAATACTCTAACATGATGGGGCTTCCAGTTTGAGCTTCTTCGGTTACAGACTGAAATCTGCAATCGTGCACAGTTTCGATTTGTGCTTGGTGCTGGAGCACCCCGAGCCAGCTAGTGTCAGGGCTAAGCCACCCCGTAGAGGTGGTGAAGAGGGAGGAGACTGCCAGCAGGGTTGAGGAGAGTCACATCTCTCCTCCCCAGCTGGCCATTACTCCCTTTCCCAAAGACGGTTGCAGCGGTGGTCAGAAATGGCCACCTCAAAGAAGAACTTGACCGGAAAAGAATGTGCAGGAGGAAGATAAGAAGAGAAAGTTTTGGCTGACCGGGTCGAACTGAATAAGTAACAATATGACGTACCCTGGCATTTGAATTATAAAGAACAACATTGTTCCCAAAGAAGACTTTGAAGCAACAAATGAGAGAGAGGAGGGAAAGGATTTGGTTTTTGTTCTTCTCTTCCCTATATTGACAACTAAGAAATTTAAGCAAGAAATTGGCAAAAATCCACTTTGACATTAACAGGTATTTAAGCTGAAAATAAAATGTCAAAGGGATAATGAAGATTTCTGGATTCTCAAAAACTTTTAAAAGAAGGAAAAAACCAAAAGGGTGGGATCTGGAAAAGTGAAGGAGACCACCTGGAAGTGAAAGGAATTGACAGTGAAACTTTAACAAGATTCCTAAAAGATACTTAACTGAAACTTTGTAACAAGATAAGAGAACCCCAGGTAGAGAAAGTGGAAAAAAGAAGCAAGAAGAAACAGCTTTGGATTATTTGGATTACTTGGTGATTTTTGGATTTTTGGCTATTGGATCTAAAGGACTAAAATTAATCAGGTGGTTGTTTAAAAGTTTTTAAAATGGTATCACTCTTGGAAGAATTGAGAACGGAACTTAAAAAACAGAAGGAAGATGCACAAGAAGGGAGAGGTTCTTTTGGCTTCGTATTTCAATTTTTAGAAATGGAGATCCTGAACTATGAGAAACAACTAGAAATGCCCATAGAACAAACAAGAAGGGCAGGACAAAGAAGAAGCCATTTTCAATGACCAAGTATTTCTATGTGGGGAAAAGAAAGGAAAGGGGGAAAGAGAGTGAAAAATTTAAGATCTGAAAAAACAACTAAAAAAAGAATAGTTTCAAAAGTAATTGCAACATTAGGAAGAAACAGAAGAGAGGATTACAGAAGAGAGAATCAGAATTAGAGAGAGAGGGGGTCAAAAAGGGAAGGGAGAAGAAGAGGGGGAAGATAGAAAAGAAAAGAAATTATAAAGGACAGAATCAGGACATAGAGAAGCAGGGAAAACGTACAAGACACAGAGATAATGGGTGAAAACTTAATTGAAAGGGGGATTCTGCAAGGGTACATAAGATAGTATTGTTATATTAGAAATAGAAATGAACTTTGAAAATATGAAACAAGTATTATTAAAATGATAGATAAAATACTCATTGTAATGTAATGGAATGTTTAATAAATAAATGAAATAAAGAGAATGAGAGAATGAAATTAGGAAAGGAGGGGAACATTTTAATTATTATCAATGTGTTATAAAAATTTAAGTGAAGAGCAATATAAAAGAAACATGAAAAAATTATGGAAATGTTACAAGTGTTCCTTGCCAGGCAAACACCTGGCCACAAACAGATCCCCCCTGATACCTCCAGCTCAAACACATCCCAACCAGGCACCCAGATGAAACCCAGCTTCCTAACTAATGATAGCCGTCCATTTACCCGAAGCCAAGCTGCACTAAAGACCTCCAATAAAGTAACACAATGCTGCCAGCCAATCAAGATACAAAAAGAGCCAAAAAACAGACAGAAGATATTAGAGACACCAATCAAGCAGAACACAGCAAACTCCGAGACCAATAAACACAGACCAAGATTCCCAACCAATCAGGATGAAGAAAAAACCATTCTGGCACAGCAATAGGCTGCCTCAAATTTAAATCTGAAACCACTGTAAAAGTCTGACTCACAAACGGACACAATACAGAAGCCTGATGATGGCAGATGAGATTCTGCTGAAACGTTGCTACAACTTTAAAAGCACAACTATAATGACGTGGGAAAATACCCGAACAAAGCTGAAGGCCATGGAAGTTATGTGTTATATTGAATGTTATAATTGTAAAGGCATAAATTGAAGTTTAAATAAGAGCTGAATGGATAAAAATTAAAAGATACAAAGGTGTCATACTCCAATTAATGACTACAGGGAAAATTTTTGTTTAATGAGAAAAGAAAATATGAAATTGAAACAGGACAGACAAAAGTATAAATATAATGATTAGAAAGATATTGAAACTTAGAAAAAGATATATATAATTGAATTTAGGAAGGAATGAGACAATTAAAAGTAAGATTGAGAAAACTAAGGGAAAGGGAAAATTATTGAGAAAATGTTAAAATAGTAATAAGATATGGAATAGAACACAAAGATGAATATGAAATTGAATTTGTGTCTGTATGGAGAAGTGATAACCCGGGACCATGCTATTCTCAAAAAAAGAAATTTTACTTGTATTATGTTTTGTGAAAACTCAAATAAATTTTTTATAAAAAAAATACTCTAACATGACTGAAATTAGACTCCATTTCTCTTGGCGCCTAATTAAGATTTTGCCATTTTAAATTTTGGCGAAAGCAAATCTATTGGGGGAATTGTCTGATTTCATTTTACCTTGCTAGATATGTTCTCTGCCACCCTAGGAAAACAAATTCATGACAATTTGGAGTATTGTATCTTACCTTGTCAACACTCTCTGTTTTGGTACATGATAAAACTCTGGCTGAATCAAAGCAGAGAATTTGGGATTTGGATATCCCAAGTGATGGAGCCAATATTTCCCATCCCTTGTATAGCCCAACTGCACTATTCTTCTTAGATAATTCATTGACATCTGGACCTCATAAGAGACTGTTTACTTGACCTGAATTGGTGGGGTGGTGGGATTAGATTTATTCTAATCAGTAAATTAAAAAAAAAATCTAACTTTTGTTTATACCTATTAGGGACTACTCATATGGTCAAACTGTACTTGTACTGTATGTGGGATAGACCTTGGAAAACTGGGTCCAGTGACATTGTCTAGGGAATGGTCAGATAAGAGACAGCATAGCCTGTAGCTGTATAGTGGGTGGGATAAGAGGCTCAGAAAGGACCTTCCCTAGTTTCTTGGGAGGGGAGAGAAAGAGTTGAACTTTCAGACTTGCAAGTTCTGTCAATGTAGTTTTAGAATTAGCTCGTCTGATTGTGTCTCCTAACTGGAATTACCTAGTAAGGCTGACAAAAACTAAGTGTGTCATTGATAACAGATCCAGTATATATTATCTCTTGCAGTCTACCAAAAAAGTCAGCCCAGTATGAAAGTCAGAAGCACAAGTATTTATGATTATTAGTACAATATTGAAGCATCCTGAACCAATTACGGATCCAATTACCATGTCATTATTATCTTCTGAATAGAGCTTGATTTGTCAGTGATAAATATGAAGCAATTAAACCACCTTTACATAATAAAACACTGCAGGTGTTTATTCTTAAAGCTTTATGGGTAGCAACAACCAATAGATTTAATTAAAAATCCCCTGCAATAAATGGGAGAATTTCATTAAATTGTTCTAACATTAGTGGATCTTTGTAGTCAACGCGGCTGAAGATTCCATTGCTTAAAATCTGCACTGAGTGACCAAACAGTGTGACACTAATGTCCTAATTTTTTCCAATAATTAACAAGTCTCTTTTAAAATAACACTTGATTGGCTGGTAAAATTATTGCTTTGCTCTAGGAACAAATGGCTTAAAGAAAAATAATGCCTTTTTGGTATGGAAAAATATGCAGATTAAGGCATTTCATCTGAAATGTCCCTTTAAAATTCATGGTTATATTTTTGGGTAAAGAAGAGTCTATCAGCTAAAATCATTTTTATAAGTTTAAGAACATAATAAACACGCATTACTCAGAGCTTCCTGGCAGACAAACTTGATGTCACCTTTATTGTGTGAATGGAACAGTTAAGTTGAGGAGGGAAAATTTGATCTTTTTCTCACTATTGTGGTTCAAAAGAAAATCTCTCTCTCCATCCCCCTTCCCCCCCAGCTGTCATCCCAAGCTGTTGCCATTTACACTGGAAAGAAAATCATTCAAAGCTTCCCTAAAAATACAAATTGCAACCTGGGAGGAAATTCAGTTTTAAATTCCCCAATCTTGAAAAGATGCTTGGGGTTCTCCTACTATTTATGGATGGAACACACACAAAAAATGGCATGTTAATGCATACCCTTCTACTTTGGATTTAAATTTCTATTTTAGTATTAAATTATTGAATCTGAGTGTATCATTCTAGATTTTTGAGTGTTTCTTCCCCAATTGTGTAAACACATAAGAAAAAAAAATTGAATATGGCCCTTTGGCCTTCAGACATGCTGTTCATCCTGATAGCTTTGGGTAGATTGTTGAAAAAGAATTCTAAATCTTGGTACACAGCTGTCCATATTTTCTAAATGGCATATGGCAAGTTGTTGTCACTTAACAACTGGTTGTTATGACTGAAGTTACAGTGGCCATAGAGTGGGTGCCTTACAGCCCACAAAGTACCCTGATTGTTATAAATGGTCACATAACTCCTCATAGTCACGTGATTGCATATCAGGTAAGTTAGCTTTATGACTGTAGGTGGCATTGCACAGTCAGGTGACTTTAAATCATGATTTTTTTAAAAAATGGTGCTTTTCAGCATTTTTGCTAGTTTCCACCTAAAGTCAACAAATATGAATGGGTTCACTTAATGACTGTTCAGTTGGTTTAAGGATGGACACTTTCACTTAACAATCACTGCAAAAAAGGACATCAAATTACTTCTGACCACATGGGCACCTTTATTTATAATCGCAAGGGCTTATGACCACAGTTCTGAGCTCAATTACATTCACAAGTCTAGGACTACCTGTACATAACATACAGTGCTTAGACTGTCCAAAGAATATTTTTGAGACATTGCTCAAACTGTGATTCAAACATGAAGCTCATGAAACAATCATTCATGAAGCAATCTGCACAAGATTGATATCACAGTAAAATAAAATTCCATTGCCCATAGAGTCATGGCTTCCCGACCTCTTGGAAGGGATGAAAAAATAAGTTAACTAACTAACTAAATAACGTGTGTGTGTGTGTGTGTGTGTGTGTGTGTATGTATGTATGTATGTTTTCTTAAGTTTTCGTGGGTATTTATATATAAGGTATTCATCTTTGTTCGGGTATTTTCCCACGTCATTATAGTTGTGCTTTTAAAGTTGTAGCAACATTTCAAAAGTTTCTTTTATTGGGACTTGAGTGAATAGTGAAACCAGCAGATAAAGGTAATGCCACAGTAGTAATGGATAGAAAAGACTACAGAGCAAAATTGACAGACCTACTCCAAGACTCCACATACAAACCCATAAACACGGACCCAACCACATATCTGGAAAAAATAACCAAGAAGAAAATTATAACCAGCCACATGAGCAAAGAGATCCAACAGATGATCATCCCAAGAGAAAAATCTTCCAGATGCCCCAAACTATATGGCCTCCCAAAAATACACAAAGAAGGCATACCTCTCAGACCCATAGTCAGCTCCAGAGGAGCACCACTACAAAACCTAGCTAAACGCTTAGCGAAGCAGCTACAGCCCCATGCTGAAGCAGCAGCTTCACATGTACAAAACTCATACCACCTCTTGGAAATGATCAAAGATCTACACGTGGAACAAGAAGATCTGCTTGTAAGTTTCGACGTGGTTTCACTATTCACTCAAGTCCCAATAAAAGAAACCCTTGAAATCATCAAAAATAAATACCAACGAGCTAAACACCTCATGGAACTAGCAGAACACTGCTTAACCAACACATATTTCATATACAAAGGACAAAGATACAAGCAAATTGAAGGAGCCCCTATGGGATCACCACTGTCACCTGTCATTGCAAACCTGTTCATGGAGGAATTCGAATCCAGAGCCCTAGCTAATGTCACCCCCAAACCCAAACTATGGTTAAGATACATCGATGACACATTTGTGATTTGGCCCCATGGAAAAGAAAACCTAAACGATTTCCTAACACACCTAAACAGCACATACCCCAAAATCAAATTCACCATGGAAATGGAAACAAACAAACAACTACCATTCCTAGATGTACTAATCTACAAAAAAACAGATGGCACACTAGGACACACCATATACCAGAAGAAAACACACACCAACCGCTACCTCAACGCCCAATCCTACCACCACCCAGCACAGATAAACTCCGTGGCCAAAACACTAATTGCCAGAACCAAACACCTGGCAGACAAGACACACATAATGACTGAACTATGCACCCTGACTAAAATATTGACAGCCAACGGCTTCCACAAAAGCAAAATCACTGGCTTGATCCACAAAAACACACTGAGACATAATGGAGACCTAAAAGATGAACAGACCTATGGAACAGCTGTCCTGCCCTACATAAGAGGTACTACAGACAAAATCAGCAAGATACTACACAGTCATCACATCAAGACTGCCTTCAAAACAGACAGAAAAATAGCAGCCATCCTAAGAAACCCCAAAGATAAAATTGACCTGGAAAACCAAGGCATATATGAAGTCCCCTGCATATCATGTCCTGCCACATACATTGGACAGACCAATAGAAGAATAAGTACCCACCTGGATGAACACAAAAATGCAGTAAAAAAGCTGGAACACACTTCCTCACTAGTCCAACACATGAAAGCCACAGGTCAATGGCACCAAAACCCTAGCCACTATAGAAAACCCCAGCTACAGAATTATCAGAGAAGCCATAGAGATTGAAAAAAGACCTGAAAGCATGAATAGAAGAGATGATTCCATCAGACTGTCAATTATTTGGAAGCCTGCACTCTCAAACAAAAAAATCTCCACACCACAAGCCAGGCAAACACCTGGGCACAAAGAGACTCCCCCGATACGTCCAGCTCAAACACACCCCAACCAGGCACCCAGATGAAACCTAGCTTCCTAATAAATGATAGCCATCCATTTACTCGGAGCCAAGCTGCACTAAAAGCCTCCAATACAGCAAATACAATGTTGCCAGCCAATCAAGACAAAAAAAGCCAGAAAACAGACAGAAGATATTAGAAACACTAATCAAGCAGAACACAGCAAACTCCAAGACCAATAAACGCAGGCCAAGACTCCCAGCCAATCAGGATGAAGAAAAAACCATTCTGGCACAGCAATAGGCTAGCCCCAAATTTAAAACTGAAATGGCTGTGAAAGTCAGACAACCGAGAGGAACAGCCTGAGATGAATCAGGAGGAAGGCATGTTGGAGCAGCCCCTGACAGGGAGTGAAGAGGAGGAGTCTTGGCTCGACCCCAAGCAGCGTCGTAGGGAGAAACATGAGCAGCAACGTAGATGGCGTGGGAGGGTCAGAGAGTGAGCTGAGTCTCCGAGCCACACCCCACAGGGGATAAAAGTGGGTGTGCTTTCTCCTTAAACTTTGTACGGGACAAAGTTTAACTTACTTTAGACTTTATTTGTGACTAGGTTGGAAGAACGATTGTTTTGTGGATTGCCTTGTGCTTTGTGAAGTAAAAGACCCATTTCCCTCTTTGTGAGTAAGACCTTGATTTACAATTGCTGCCAGCTTGGACTTGGCAGGCAGGATGTAGTGGGATGCCAAGAATGTTATCAGTTACAGAGGATTTGCTCTGCGAAGTTCGAGCCAGCTTGCCTGTCTATGTTTGTGTGTGTGTATAATCCCTTACCTTTTGGGGGAAAGGGAAGGGGAGACAGAACATATGTATGTATGTATGTATGTATGTATGTATGTATGTGTGTGTGTGTATATATATGTATGTATGTATATATATATATATATATATATATATATATATATATATATATATATATATATATATATATATATATATATATATATATATATATATATATGGAGGGTGGGAGGGGGAGGGAGGAGGAGGGAGGGAGAGAGAGAAAGGTTGGCAGTTCGGTAGTTTGAATCCATAGCACTGCATAATGGAGTGAGCTCCCGTTATTTGTCCCAGCTTCTGCCAACTTAGGAGTTCGAAAGCATGTAAAAATGCAAGTAGAAAAATAAGGACCACTTTAGTGGGAATATAACAGCATTCTGCGTGCCTTCGGCGTTTTGTCATGCCAGCCACATGACCACAGAGACATCTTCAGACAGCGCTGGCTCTTTAGCTTTGTAATGGAGATGAGCACCACCCCCTAGAGCTAAAAACGACTAACAACGTATGTATGTGTTTACCTATATATGTAAAATGTAAAATGTAAAATGTAAAATGTAAAATGTAAAATGTAAAATGTAAAATGTAAAATGTAAAATGTAAAATGTAAAATGTAAAATGTAAAATGTATGTATGCATGTATCTCCACTTAAATGAACTAAGTTATCCAATTTCTCTGTTATGGTCCATTAGATTTTAAAATCTTTAGAAAATGAAATAAAAATAGATGACTCCAAACCAATCCAAATTAGACATAATATGTATCTGAGCAGAAGCACATGAGCATTTTTCACTGAGTGTTTCTGATGACTGTGGAATATAAGAAAAATGTTTCTTTAATCCACTCCCCAACTGAATGTTTTCCTTAGATTACAATTTCCCTGGCTATGTTTTAAAGAAGAAAACAACTCATGGAAAACCTATACACCCATACTTTGGTGCTGACATAAAGCTTTGCATGGTTGCATTTGCTGATATTCTGAAAGATTTATGCACATGTTATTGTATTTGGTCATCTGAAGTTTTGATTCTAGTCCCTGTGGTATTTTTTTTTTTATTTGAAACTTCCAAGTAGATAATCCTAGAATGAAACTGCTTGAATCAAGAACATTCAAATACCGAAGCGGGAGTAACTCAGACATGGCTCCACAAATACTTGTTTTATCATAAAATGCTATTTTGCTCATCATGTTGCCGAACATACCTTTGTACCTGTGTATTATGCAGCCAATTAGAATAGAATTTAAATGCAATCTGTACAGCAGCTGCTAAAAATCTGTTCCCTAACATACTTTAATCTGTGTACTGAAATGAGGTTATGCATTCAGAAAAGGCATTTTACCTTTTAAATGTAAAGCAGAAACCAGGGAAATGTATCCATTGATTCAGTGAGAATCTGTTTATACAGAAGAATATCATTATTTCAAAACTGTTAGTAATTATGCAAAAGGAGCGCAAAATCATGCTTTAATGATTTTAGTGAGAGACAGTTTGATGTAGGGGTTTAAGTCACCAGACAATAAAGCAAGAGACTGTGAGTTCTAGTCCTGCCTTAGGCACAAATCCACCTTATGCCAGACACTCTATCTCAGCCCTAGGAATGAGGCAATGGCAAACCACATCCAAAATTTTGTCAAGGACATTGCAGGGATTAATCAGAATTCAACACTGAGTCAAAGATTTTTGCAGTTGGAGACCTGAATTTCCACAAACTTTTGTCTTTTATGGCTAGTGGCACAAGAGCTTGCAAAGAGGATTTTCTGATTCAGCATGCACTTTCTTGAATAAGAAAACAAAACAAAACAAAATGCAGCTTTATTTATGTAGATATTATAAGGAAATTAAATCTACTTAACACACACACATATACAAAAACACAGGAAACTCGAACTTGTTTCCAGCTAACACTTAATTCAAACTATGTGAAGCAAGAACCAGGGGGATAAATTCATGAAATACAATTAAATGTATTTACCATAAGTGGCTTGGTTGGAAACACCTATTCCTTTTATGGATAAAATAAAACCTGCCTCCTGCAAATGCCAAAATAAGTTAAAAGGAGATGCTTTTAACAAGGTTATTACTTAAGCAGTGACAGGTTTACAGATTTTAGCACCACTGGGTTTTCACAGGAGCCGCAGCAAGTGCTAAAATAACACACACCTTCAGGTTCATTAAATTCACCCACATGATGAAAAAATTGATATTTTGCTATATTACTTTTGTGCCTCTAAGAACTGTCTATAAATAAGGCAGACTAATAACAACTGTTTTAGGTGCTCGAAATAATAACAAAAATGCTTCTGAGCTTATCTGTTCCAAAAGAAAAACAACAAGATTTATAAGCAGAATATTATTTCTGCAACATTCGATTGAACTGCGACCAGCTACTATCACTGATTAACCCACAGACTGATTGATCACAGAAATGTTGTGGAAAAGGGGAAAACACAGAACCATTAAGTGATTGTTGTAAAAGACAGGGGTTCTATTATTTCTTAGTGTCTCAGATAACAACAACCTGCTTCAAGTAAATTAACAGAAAGTGCAGTAGTTAATCACGTAAGCAGTGGCCTTCTATGCATAAATAGTAACTCCATGATCACTGATATTCTTATAACTCAGCATTGCCCTGTTAGCCAACTCATGTATTCTGTTCGGGCAAGGGCCATTGCTGGTGGAAGGAGGGAAAAAAAAGCAGATTTTCTAATAAATCAATAGAGCTTGGCCTTTGGAGACCCAGAAGACATATGGATGGTAATAGAGTATCTCAGGTTGTCTTGCGAACGATTCCATCTGGATGAAGGCTTGGTGTTATTCACAGCCTTCTTCTCCCTTAAAACACCTTCAATCTTATCCACAGCCTTGATCTCAAATGTCAGACCACCTGGGATATGCAGCTGTCTGCCTGAATAGGTTGTGTATGGGGGGGCTGGCTGGGACTAGCCTGTGCCTCCTCATCAAGCACAGATATTGTCTGTGACAAGCAGGAGTTGCTAGGTATATGGCAATAGTGACAGGCATATCAAGGGCAGGCAAAAGTGCAAGACTCTGCACACAATACCTCTGTGTGCGTATGTGTAAATACATAACAATACTAGAAGTGATAGGTCCCTTGTAAGCACAGTGACATGCAATAGATTTTTTTTTTCTTTTTTGGTCGCTGCTTTTGTGCACACTGGCATTTCGAAGACTCTTGAGTTGTCAGCAAATATTTTATTTCTGTAACCGAAGGAGACTTTTCACCTATTTATCTATCTCAGCTTTCTTGAGTGGTGGAGGGGAAGAAGAAAAAGACAGAGAGACAGGCAATTAGGTCTAGTTTTAGATGTTTTGCAAACAAATGGTTTATTCTACCACTTAACAATAAGTACCCCAACTAGATGTAGACATTTAAGTCACAACTGGCTGTTGGGTTTAGTTTCAAGTTAAAAAAAAAAAAAAGTACCAGTAGTTTTCCTTGCATATACATACGTTTATACTTGTTTGCTTGACTGTAGCTCCATGAAATAAGTTATCTTAGCTTCCAGGCAGTACAGTATACAGGACAGGGCTGTCAAACTCTCAGCCTGTGGGCCGGATGCATCATGTGCTGGCCACGCCCATGCCTGGTTTAGCAAAGGGGGGGGGGGAGTCCTGATATGTCACATGATGTTGCTGTGACGATGTGAGTTTGACACCCCTGATATAAGACAATATGGTAAAGCTGCCTTGAAGCTCATTGAGCTGGAGGCATGTTCCTTTATGACTGGGAGAAGTAGAGAAGAAAGCAGAAGGACACTGATTGAGGGTCCATGGGGAAAACAGAGTAGCCTCTCCAGGAAAAAATGGTTCAAGCTGAATGATGTTTCTCAATAGCTCCTAAGGAGTTCTTCAATATCACTGAATTTCTGAATTCAAAAAAATCATGAGGTGCAATATTAGACACGTAGTAGAACAATGGTCCTTGCTGGCCGAAAACATTGGAAAGTGAGCACCTGGCTCTTTTTTCCCAAAAAAGTTCACATTGGTATTGAGTTTTATAACAGGTCTTGTCAGACCAGGCCCATGGTGAGCTGGTTCCTGTAACTGTTTTTCTGTGGTTTTTAATTGACTGCACCCCAGCTTCCTTATGCCAGTCTTTGATTGTCATAAAGGTTTGGTTGCCAACTGTTTATAAAGCTTATAGAGGTTTTCTGCACAGTGATACTACTATACAGTTCAAAAGTATACAGACTTTATTTTATCATCTAAGCCAGTTCATATAAAACCTTGAAAAAAGGAACTTGTATTCAAAGATGTGCCTCCACATATGGAACTGTTAAATGAGCAGTATCACAACAAGCATACTCTATGCAATTTGTCCTCCTTCCCTTCCCAATCTAGAATTTACTATTTTCTAGAAAAATGACTCTTTTCTCTGGCTTTCCTTCCTTCCTTCCTTCCTTCCTTCCTTCCTTCCTTCCTTCCTTCCTTCCTTCCTTCCTTCCTTCCTTCCTTCCTTCCTTCCTTCCTTCCTTCCTTTCTCTTTGCTAAGTTATTTGGCACACCATTATTTGCTTTAAATAAAAAATGTGTAAAAAGCTACATACTATGCTCACCGCTCTGTAAAATTTCCCTGAGCACATTACTGCTCCATTTAACAAAGTTTGCCTTAGTAAAGATTGCTGGACTTGCTGTGTGTGTTATTCTAAAAGGTACACTTGAAGAAAAGTGAAACCGAAGCCTTCATTTTATTTTTTTCAAGGTTCTGGTATCTTCTTCCCCAATTCATACACTCAAGTAAATTCCTATTCCAATTTTCATGGGTATGATTCCCTAGAAATAATTCTGAAAGTCTCATTATCTAGAAACTGATATAATATCTTGGGATCATTCTATTGAGCAAGGAAATTCTTTTTACAGTTTCTTTCTACCTCCGAAGCAAAGAGCTAAACTTAAAAGAACGAGAAAGAGATAAAAAAAAAGGAGAGGTTGACTTTGTATGATGAAAACCCAAGGAAGAAATAAGGCTGTCTGGAATGAGGTTTCCCCTGCCAAAAAGCTCATTGAAAGCTTTCGTGCATTGCCAAAACAGCTTCAAGCTGGTGCAGTTTGCAAAGTGGGAAGAAAAGGAATTGAAGAAGCAAAAATAAATATTAAAGCATGTAAGAATTAAGTATTACCTACTTAAATAGCAATTATGCTGCCGAAAACAAGATCATCACACCTGTACAAGAAAAGACATGCTTGCTCCCAACATCTGTTTGGATCCACCTGCCAGGCACCTGTTTTCCTCGTTCAATGCTATTTGATTGCTGGAGTTGTAGAGGCTCTTGTGAGGTAATGAGTGATTTTACATTATGCATGATTGAAAACAGGTGTTGTAATGCTGTAGGATTTGAAGCATGAATAATTCAGTTTGTTTCAAGTAAGTTATTTAAAAGTATGCAAGGCAATTTATTTATTTATTTATTTATTGAGCCACAAGTACGTTCTTCTCTAATGTCTTCCTGGGCGCCCCCACCCCCCCTTTCATTTTCAGTCTCTTCCATCTCTAACCTTCCTTCTTCAGTCAGATTATCCTTAACTGTACAGCTTCATGGAGGGAAACAGGCTGTGAAAGATTCAGTGGCCTATAGAGGGAAGGGAGGAAGGAAGGAAGGAAGGAAGGAAGGAAGGAAGGAAGGAAGGAAGGAAGGAAGGAAGGAAGGAAGGAAGGAAGGAAGGAAGGAAGGAAGGAAGGAAGGAAAGGAAAGGAAAGGAAAGGAAAGAAGGAAAGGAAAGGAAAGGAAAGGAAAGGAAAGGAAAGGAAAGGAAAGGAAAGGAAAGGAAAGGAAAGGAAAGGAAAGGAAAGGAAAGGAAAGGAAAGGAAAGGAAAGGAAAGGAAAGGAAAGGAAAGGAAAGGAAAGGAAAGGAAAGAGTCTGAGAAAAGGGTTGTTTTTCCAGAAAGTAGTAAACTCTGGATTGTTTAATGGACTGTTCTGTTGAAAGGGTCAAAAGATTACTTGTGCTCCACAGTAAAGTCACTGAATTTGGGGGCAAGTTTTATTTATGTTTAGTTACTTCCATATTTTTTCCCTCTTAGATACTTTATAAGATGTGGCAATTTAGAAGTTTATGTAATCCCTCAATTATGACTAGAATCTCCATTGCTAAGTGAGGCTATTAAGTAAGTTCTGCCCGATTTTATGATCTTTTTGAACACAGTTGTTAAGTGAATCATATGGCTGTTAAGCAAATTGGTCTTCTTGCATTGTCTTCACTTGTCAGGAGCCAGTTGGGAAGGTCATAAATGGTGATCACATGACCCTGTAACAGTTGCAAATACACGCTGGTTGTAACTCATCTGAATTTTGATCATGTGACTTTGGAGATGCTTCAATGGTCATAAATGCAAGGATTGATTGTAAATCACTTTTTTCAGAATTGCACACACACACACACACACACACAAACACACACACACACACACACACACACACACACACACACACACACATATATATATATATATATATATATATATATATATATATATATATATATGGATATGGATTGGTTATTCGGTTTTCTCTCCGTAAGATTGGAGTATCTAGCAACGTTTGATGAGTCTCATTCATCATCTTCAGGCTTTGTCTTCAGCTCTGTGCTGTGAAGCACAGAGCTGAAGACAGAAGCCTGAAGATGATGAATGAGACTTCATCGAAACGCTGCCTCAGATACTTCCAATCTTATGTGGGAGAAAACCCAATAACCAAAGATCCACATACAAATACCCGCGAGAACCTCAGAAAATATATACATATATATATAGTATTCAGCTTTGTTGGGTATTTTCCCACATCATTATAGTTGTGCTTTTAAAGTTGTAGCAATGTTTCGGCAGAATCTCATCTGCCATCATCAGGCTTGATGCTCAAGAAGCCTGATGATGGCAGATGAGATTCTGCTGAAACGTTGCTACAACTTTAAAAGCACAACTATATGACGTGGGAAAATACCCGAACAAAGCTGAATACCATACATGTAAGTACCCGCAAAAACTTAAGGATATATATATATATATATGTGTGTGTGGCCGGGCATGATGCACAGGGGACTTCGTATATGCCTTGGTTTTCCAGGTCAATTTTATCTTTGGGGTTTCATGCCCGGCCACATACATTGGACAGACCAATAGAAGAATAAGTACCCGCCTGGATGAACACAAAAATGCAGTCAAAAAGCTGGAACACACTTCCTCACTAGTCCAACACATGGAAGCCACAGGTCATAGCATCAACTTCAATGGCACCAAAACCCTAGCCACTATAGAAAACCCCAGCCACAGAATTATCAGAGAAGCCATAGAGATTGAAAAAAGACCTGAAAGCATGAATAGAAGAGATGATTCCACCAGACTATCAATCATTTGGAAGCCTGCACTCACAAACAAAAAAATCTCCACACCACAAGCCAGGCAAACACCTGGGCACAAACAGATCCCCTCTGATACCTCCAGCTCAAACACACCCCAACCAGGCACCCAGATGAAACGTAGCTTCCTAACTAATGATAGCCGTCCATTTACTCAGAGCCAAGCTGCACTAAAGGCCTCCAATAAAGGAACACAATGTTGCCAGCCAATCAAGACACAAAAAGAGCCAAAAAACAGACAGAAGATATTAGAAACACCAATCAAGCAGAACACAGCAACCTCCAAGACCAATAAACATAGACCAAGGCTCCCAACCAATCAGGATGAAGAAAAAACCATTCTGGCACAGCAATAGGCTAGCCCCAAATTTAAAATTGAAACCACTGTAACAGACTCACAGACGAACACAATACAGAAGCCTGATGATGGCAGATGAGATTCTGCCGAAATGTTGCTACAACTTTAAAAGCACAACTACAATGACGTGGGAAAATATCCGAACAAAGCTGAATAATATATATATATATATATATATATGTTTTCTTAAGTTTTCGCGGGTACTTACATGTATGGTGTTCGGCTTGGTTCGGGTATTTTCCCACGTCATTGTAGTTGTTCTTTTAAAGTTGTAGCAACGTTTCAGCAGAATATATATACACACACACACACACACACACACACACATACATACACACACACACACACACACACACATATACATACATACATACATACATACTGCTTTCTGCAGAGACTCTGGGAAAACATCAGTAAGCCACTGTCAGTCAAAATTCATATTAGTGGTCTGCAGGATTTAAAATTAAGAGTTTGGTGGTCCCTGAGGTCCAAAAGGTTGGTGACCCCTGATTTAGACAAGGGATTGAAGAGAAACTCATCAAACTTCCAAATGACTCCAAGCTGGCAGGAATAGCCAACACTCCAGAGGAAAAGCTCAAGATACAAAAGAATCTATCTAAACAAAAAATGAAATTCAATGGTAAGAAAAGCAAAATTCTACATTTAGGAAAGAAAATCGAAACCAAAACCAAAGAAAAACCAAAACTAAATACAGAATAGGTGCTACCTTTCTCAATACTAGCAATTATGACAGGGATCCTGGGGTCCTGGTGGACAATCACTTGAATAGGATCCAGTAGTGTGCTGAAACTGCAAAAAAAAAAAAAAAAAGCCAACGCAATTCCAGGCTGCATTAAAAGAGGGACCAAATAAAGATCACATGAAATTTTAATACCAGTTTATAATGCCTTGGTAAGGCCAGTAGGCCACACTTGGAATATTGTATCCAGGGTTGGTCGCCACAATATATAAAGAATGTTGAGGCTCTAGTAAGAGTGCAGAGAAGAGCCACAAAGATGATCTAATGCTAAAAGCTAAAACGTATAAAGAAAAAAGAACAGTTTATCTAGTTTAATGG
The DNA here is from genome assembly GCF_049901735.1 of Notechis scutatus. Classification (NCBI taxonomy): domain Eukaryota; kingdom Metazoa; phylum Chordata; class Lepidosauria; order Squamata; family Elapidae; genus Notechis; species Notechis scutatus. Next base: position 204,258,568 of record NC_142009.1, on the reverse strand, counting down.
GGAAAAAAAGGACTAAGGGTGATACGATAGCAGTGTTCCAATATTGTATCTAAGGGGTCAACCTATTCTCCAAAGCACCTGAAGGCAGGACAAGAAGCAATGGGTGGGATCTAATCAAGGAGAGAACTAATCTAGAACTAAATAAAAAATTCCTGACAGAACTATTAACCAGTGGAACAGCTGGCCTCCAGAAATTGTAGGTGTTCCAACATTAGAGGTTTTTTGTTTTTTTAAAGAAATTGGACAACCACTTGTCTGAAATGATAGAGGGTTTCCTCCTTGAGCAGAAGGTTAGACCAGAAGACTTTCAAAGTCCCTTCCAACTCTGTTTTTCTGAATTCAGCTTCCTCTTTTTTCCAGACTGGAAACATAGAGTCTCTTAATACATATGATACTTAACTTGCAAGAAACTGTACAATTAGTTTCACCATCCTACTGAGAGTTACTAGTTTCAAATGAGTGATATGCAAAATAAAACTATCAATCAGTGTGCCAATTTGCATGTATAACACTGGTGGGTTTTTTTCCCTAGAAAATACACATCAGGAAATATAGTCACAGGTTTAGGTTTAGGGTGGGGATAGGAATAGAATTACTGAGAATAAACAGTATATTTTTGCAAATTCCTACTGCAAAGCCATCTACAATGCTGCCCAGCAGGTCATATAACTATTAAATAATACTGGAGATAAGTATAATCTTTCAGGACTCCAGGAAATTCCCAATCAGATAATGCTTGTTCCTTCTGAAAGTAGCTAGGTTGATAAGAATGGAACAATCAGAAAGGGGCTCCTCCAAACTCCAACTTCTTCAGATGTTCATCAATGGACTCAAAAGATGTTGAGAGATCCACAAGCATCAATGTAATTGTACTCTTCTCCTCCTCCTTCCCTCCCTCCCTCTTTCTCTGAACAAAATATCTGTCAGGTTAACCAAGAATATCTTGATGCTAAATATGAAACTGAAACCAAACTTGAATAATTTTGCCTTTAATTGTCCTCATAAACCAAGCCAAACTAGGAAGGTGGGGTTGACAGGCAACTGATTCAAAGTTTTGGTCAGTTTTCTTCAATGATAAGTAATGAAATTGATTGAAACAAATTGTGATGACCCGGGGCATGGCACAAAGGCAACACATAAGTAAGTCACATAGGTAAGAAGAGTCCCTTTAATACCTCCAATTTCGTCCCCAATGTCCAGGTTACCTTCAGCTGGAGAAAAATACTCTTCCAAGAACAGTCTTTAAATGGAGGAAATTCAGTCCAAAAACAAAGTGCATACAAACTGTAAATAAAAATCCACACAAACCACGCTGTTGTAATTAACTTGGCAGGGCAGGACAAGGAATTCCAGACTTGAAAGGCCAACAAAACACACACACAATTGGGACGATGCCAGGAACCCAGATAAGCCTCGACAATAGCAGATAACCCACTTTTTGCTTCCAACAAGTTGCTGTGCACAATCTCCCTTTTTAAACACTATGTTCCCAGCTGCAGCTAATGAATAGAATCAGGGCCCTTTCCTCCCCCATAAGACATGCAACTCACATTGCTCCCTTCTCCATTCCTCCCTGCGTGCCCTAGGATGAAGAGGGGGTGGGCCTGGATCTTTCTCTGAATTCCCTGTGACTTGCTCTACCTCTTCCCTGCTCTGCCCAGCCGGACTTTTCCCTTCCCCAGTTTCTTCCACAGCCAATGGAGGCACACACCCACTCCCTGTCAGCTGCTTGGCCTCTCCCTTGGAATCAAATTCTGACAAATAGTATTGGAGGTTTGATTCTGTTTGGCCCAAAATGGCATCATATTTAGTATAATTATTATGCTGATGATATTCAAGTCAACTTATTTTTGTGTGCCTTTATGCAAATGGATGATCAGTGATTATTGAAAATGTTGCTAATATTTCTTCATGAATGTCCTCTCACCATCTACCATGTTCTGAACTGACAAATACCCAGGAAGATACTGGAAAAGATAATAAAAAAACAGATCTGCCAACATCTAGAAACAAGTAAAGTAATAACTAGCAGTCAGCACGGTTTTGTTAAAAACAGATCATGCCAAACCAATCTTATTTCATTCTTCAACACAGTGACTAAATTAGTAGACCAGCAAAATACTGTGGACATAATATATTTAGATTTCAGCAAGGCATTCGATAAAGTAGACCACAACCTACTTCTTAGTAAGCTAGAAAAAAGTGGAATAAATAGCACCACAACTAGATGGATTCACAACTGGCTGGCAAACCGTACTCAACGAGTAGTCCTTAATGGGTCTAAGTGTACATGGAGGGAAGAAAGCTGTGGGGTGCCACAAGGTTCCGTCTTAGGCCCAGTACTCTTCAATATCTTCATTAACAACTTAGATGAGGGAATAGAAGGGGAACTTACCAAATTTGCAGATGATACTAAGCTGGCAGGAATAGCTAACACCCAAGAAGATAGGCTCAAGATCCAGATGAATCTTGACAGACTAGAACACTGGGCCATATCTAATAAAATGAAATTCAATATAGAGAAAAGTAAAGTCCTACACTTAGGCAAGAAAAACCAAAAGTACACATATGGACTGGGTGAAACCAGGCTCAATAGCAGTAACTATGAGAGGGATCTTGGAGTCTTAGTGGACAACCAGCTAAATATGAGCCAGCAGTATGCAGCAGCCACCAAAAAAGCTAATGCAATCCTAAGTTGTATTAACAGAGGGATACAGTCAAGATCAAGGGAAGTACTAATACCACTCTATAAAGCCTTAGTAAGACCACACCTAGAGTACTGCATCCAGTTTTGTTCACCACATTATAAAAAAGATTTTGAGACTCTAGAAAAAGTACAGAGAAGAGCAACCAGGATGATTAGGGGACTGGAGGCTAAAACATACAACGAACGGTTGCAGGAACTGGGCTTGGCTAGTCTAGTAAAGAGAAGGACCAGGGGAGACATGATAGCGGTCTTCCAATATTTGAGGGGCTGCCATAGGGAGGAAGAGGTCAAACTATTTTCTAAAGCTCCTGTAGGCCAGACAAGGAATAATGGATAGAAACTAAACAAGGAGAGATTTAACCTGGAAACAAGGAGAAACTTTCTAACAGTGAGAACAATCAACCAATGGAACAGCTTGCCCTCAGAAGTCATGGGACCACCTTCAGTTGAGACCTTCAAGAAGAGATTGGACTGCCATTTGTCAGAAATGGTGTAGGGTCTCCCGCTTGGGCGGGGGGTTAGACTAGATGACTTACAAGGTCCCTTCCAACTCTGATTATCTGTATCTGTATTCAAATCACACAATACCAAGTTTCCAACTAATTTAGTGAAGGGATTGTATCTCAAGCAACTATGAAGGAAGATAGAATAGCTGAATTCCACTCTGTTACACACAAGTTTCCAAATAAATACAGAGAAAGTGAGATATTGCCCATTTTACTCAGCATAAAGTGCTGATGATTCCAGCTGGAGCTGAAAAGTGGTACTTGATGGAATAAGAAGTTTGATGGCTCCTCTAACCTGCTGTTTTCCAATCTGTATCCCTGGTCATTTCCATTCTTTTATTACAATGCACTTCAACTCATTCACCCATCCATTTGGTGAATATTTCCTATAACATATCCTGTATTCTCAAAGTGTTTATTTCTGTTGAGATTTTACTCTGTTCTTCCCTTCTTTCCACACTATCCTATCCATCCTGAGGCTGGTGTACAATCATAGTAATGCTAACTAGACAGGTGGGAAGAGGCTCACAAAAGAGTTTGGGGAGGAAGAAGAGATACAAAGTGTCTGTACAAATGTGGTTTAAGTTAATTCAGATTGGCTCAACAATCTCCACCACCCCCACCCTGGTTTAGAGATAGAAACAGAACTTTGCTTAAACTGGGAGGAACTGGTTGTTCAATATAATGACAAACACAACATTTTCTTGATCATCACTTTCTAACCTTCTAATTTTTTTTCTGAAACACTGCTATAATTATTACAAAATCCACATTTTATGTGGAAGCATGATTGTAGCTCTTTCCCTATAGGTGCCTTCATAGAATTAGCACAGCCTGAACCTCACCACAGTAACTCAAAAGAAGGTCTTGCATATGTTTTCTTTAAAGCCTAATCAGTGTGGATTCCTTTCAGAGTTCCCACATGCATAAGAACTCCTGTGCACTAAACCACTACAAAAGAAAAAATGGGGGATCTGAGGTTATGACAGACTGAGGAGCAGGACTGAAACTTGTTTGTACACCGATGCATCATCATTCAGTATCGTCTTTGAAGTGTTATTATGCTATTGCTTTCTTTGCAATTGTCTGCTCTTAAAGTTGCTTGTCTTAAAATATCAGAAGTGCTTAGAAGAGCAAATTATCTGTGCTGGGAATCTGTACTCTTGGGCCTCTCTCTGTCCCAGAGCCAAGGTATCTCTGAACATCATTTGCCAGGTACCTGTAATTTGATTTCTAGAACAGTAGTGCACTTCTTGTTATTCACAGCTGTAATCATGTTGAAGCTGTCAAATGTTGTCTCCACATTTTCAATTTACTTCTCAAACTAAACCCCTCATTCCTTTGTGCGCTGAGGCTGCTGTGGCCTGGAACTCATCTAGTCGTTTAGTAACATCTTCCAGATTTATTTTAAACTGATTAGATGCTGCTGAAGAATCAAATTCTCTCCCCTGGATAGTACAAAGCCTTTTAGTCAACAGACCTGGCTCCCAGCCACTGGCCATGGGAAGATGCTGAGTTACATTTTTTGACAGCCCAACTTTAATCCTGGCCCTCCTCTGGGGAAAAACAAAACAAGATAAAATATACCATGGTGTAACCAAATGGATGGCACAATTAAGGACAAAGGAGGACTTAGGAGTGAAAGGAAGAATGCAGACTCTTTAATGAAATAACTTTTTGCACTGGCAGTATGGAGGAATCAGTAAAATGTGCCCATTGCTAACACAGCCACTTTTAGATACTTTGAAAACAGTCACCGTCATCAGTCATCCTGAATTACCTTTTTTATTTAATTTTGGTAGCTGTCCATCTCAAACAAGTAATGCTGTGTGATGAACAATCAAAACACAATTAAAAGTAATTGCAGTAGTATGAAACACGATGCTTTTTTGACCACTCTTTTCAAGGATTATTTATTCATGTTTAGTTGCAACAAAGGCACAGACATCAGGTGAAATACATGTTACCAAAGCTCAGCGCCAATGGCTTACTGAAATATTCTATCAAACATCCAGGAGGCAAATTGGATTGCTGATGTCTCCAGATTTCTCCAAGGGAAGGACATTTCTTGAAATGTTTCTCAAGGATGGGACTTTCCTTAGAATCATCAAGAACATTTGTACTGAAAAAGTTCCAGAGAAACACCTCACAGGGAACTGAACTGAAAAAAAATGACATTTATAGTGGGAATGCCCACAAGGTGAATTAGATAGGTGTGCCCACACAATTGCAAGGAACAGCCTTTGAATAGCTAAAGAAGCCTTCCAAACTATTCAGCTGCTTTCATATTGAGAACGAGGGCTTCTCTCATACCAAACTTTAAAAGCATTTTTTTTCCTGAATGCTTTGCCGTAGCCCAACCACAGAACACAAGGAAGTTAAAATGGAGGAGGGGGAGGAGGAGAAACAAGAAAGAAGGAAGAGGGAAAGGCAGGAGGGGGAGGAGAAGGAGAAGCTTCTTCCCAATTGATCAAATCTGTAGTTAAGTATTTTATAGTAGAAAATAATGTTGGCAATTCTGTATTACAGAGCTGGGAAGATTCAAAAGAATCCTAATGTTTGCAAACAAAAGTATGAGAGGGTGTTTCTTCTATATCTTGTTTGCATGGTGTAGTAAATATGTCTAGCATATTTTGGTAAAGGTCAGTAAAATGAGGACCCAGGTTGCTCGGGGCAATATGCTGACTGTATAAACTGCTTAGAGAGGGCTGTAAAGTTGTATGTAAGTCTAAGTACTATTGCTATTGTTTTTTCAGTTGTATGCCTTACACAGGATACAAACAGGGGGCATGGCTCTCATTCTTTTTTCTTTTCCCTTACCACCTGATGCAGTGCATAGCAGAAAAAAAAATGCAGTCTTTAAATTGCACAATACACAATTTCCCATTGTCCTTTTATATATCCAAAATACAAAAATTATGTAGGTAGGGTTTTCTCCCCCATCCTTATGTATACATGTATGTGTGCATGTATTTTCCTGGTCAACAAACAATAAATTAAACATGAATTGCCATCTCAATAGTCTTATGCTGCTATTATTTCATTTCAATGATCAATTTTCATTTGGATTTTCCTTCTATATGAGCGTTTACATTTAAATAGTTCTGAAACAACTTGTACAGCAGTGGGAGAAATGTAAAAGCAGACACCATTCATATAGCAAACTATACACAAAAGAATCGACCATATACAATAAAATATAACCATAAATAATATAAAATAAAATCGCATTGGAAAGCTGTCAGCCTTGAGCAAGAATCCAAAAGGGAAAAGCAACAAAACTAAACATCTAGCAGGAGGGTTGAAATTATCTCTTAAACTGGTCCAACAGGACTTCGTGAAAAGTTGTAAATCTATATTGAGACTCAGCACACTGCTTGATGTCAATCTGGATGGACATCTCCTATTCAGAAACCTATCCTAAGGATGACTAAATTTGCCCCTCTCAATTCAACCTATTCTTATGAAGTTCCAGTAGTAGTGTGTGGAATAGAACCTTGTGTCTCATTGAAGTCTATTGTTTTTCACACAGCCATCTGTTATGGGCAGGGAGAGAATTACAAGAAAACAAAGTTCATTTCCCACCACCATTCCACTGTTGTGGCCAATTGGCTGTCACAAGAGCTAGCAGCAAAGTCAGATGAGGAGGAGGTTGAGGGAGACCTGGGCCAGTTTCTGATTAGGAAAGAGCATCAGAGATAAAGGAAGAGCTGGGCCTTCCCTCCTCCCTCAGGTGGAGAGGGAGCTGTCTTTGGGGCCTGAGCTGAGTGAGGGGGAGAAACAAATGGAGTCCATCCCAGAGAGAGGAGAGGAGAGCAAAGGAAAACAATAAGCCAGGTCTCAGGGAAAAGCAGACATAGGTGTTAGCCAGCCCTTCCCGGGCTGTGAAATAAATAGTAGGGGTTTGGGAGTGGCTAGTTATTGCAGACAATCATTTATTTTCTAGTATACAGCAAGCAATTTGGATGTATTGGCTAGAACCAGGTTTGTTGGGACTAATTACATTTGGTTTTTATTTATCCATGTGCATAAAAGTCTTGTTTTGAAAAGGAGTTTGTTTTACTTGTGAGTAAATGGCTTATCATTACTGGTGAAGGCTGGGTACTAGAACAAGAAATAGGATTCCCATCAGACATCTGAGCATTAAAGAGAGGGATTTTTTCTCCAGCACTTTGTAGTAGGTTTTTAGGAGAGAGTTGTGGTGCGACAGCACATATGTACAGATGCATACTCCATGGGTAAACAATCTTTTCAATTTTGAGAGCTTCTCTGGTTCTCAAATTAGGGTGAGAGGCTTGCATGTACCTGAGAAATATTTTGTACCCATAAAAAGCACCCATCCCCACCCCTTCAATATGGAAAGTGGGGAGGCTCTCAAGTTTAAAAAGACTGTCTATTCTTCCACTGGAAGAATGGAATAAGATGTCTAAAATTAAATGCTGTGTGTGTTTTATAAAGCTAATCTTAATGAGAGCAGAATCTGGAATGGCAGGGCCACATCTGCCACTCTTTTCTCTCTCTTTTCTTTGATAGTGAATGTGAAGGACATTCATGAAAACATGAAGGAGAATCATGGTTTGACTCCAATAGGAATAAGTGACGTGGCTTGCCGGGTTTCGTGAAGACCCCACCATTGAGCAAAAGAGAATGGAATCTCTGCTTTGCAATTCAGTGGCTGGCAAAATGGATAAAGAAATGTAAAATGGGTGAGTGGAAATTACTTTTTAACCACTCCAACTTAAGGAGTACTAACTGAATTATTATTATTATTCATAATTATTTCTATCTGATAGAAGAGGATGGCATTTAAAGTTGTGTCATTTAAAGTTAACACAATATCTTTTTTTATTTTCCTTTTCTTAGGTTAAAAGGAGAGACAAGGACACACTGTTTATTCACTATTACTTAATAAAAAGGGAATAAATGGATATGGTACTTAGTAATCACAAAATCTTGCTTCCAGGAATTGAACAGAAAGAATAAAAGATGTCTGTTGTCATGGACCTATAGGTAGAAGTGTCAGGGACAATGTCATTCATAGTTCTACCTCAGCATCTCAAAATACCTTTTACAGTACAACGAGATAACAAAGAAAACAATGTTTTTAAAATCCTTGGACCATAATTCTGTACATTTATAAAATCCTGTGATAATGGAGAGTTTATATCCAAATATAAAATGCACATCTCATAATCCATTGAACAACTTTGTATAACATTAGTTTCTCCATTACTAATAGGTACCAGACTAGTCATATTTATATTGCTATCATTAGGAAAAAATGACAGAATTCTGTAAGAAGAATACGGATATAAATCAGCACCACTGTGGGCTATTAGCAATTAAATAAATATTTGGGGGGCACATTTTTCCAATTTTTGGAGAATTGGCTTTCATTCATTCCTTTCTGACTACCCTCAATATTACAGAACATGGCTGTATTTGGTAACATTTTATCAAGAATATGCTGGTGCTCCATATCTATAATTCCAAGGCATCTCTCTACATTTATAATCTAACATTACAGTAAGCTGCCTGGAGTCAATTGGGCAGCCATGTAAAATTTCATCAATTAATAACAAACAAACAAACATTCATAATTGTAAAGCATCTCTGGAGTTAAAGCCTGAAGCTTATTCCTGGATCCCAGATGGAAGACCTTCCAGACCCTGGGTTGTCAGCTCCTGCTGCTAAATACCAAGTCTATCTATCATAAGGCCACCTTCATTCATGAGTTGGTAGTTGATAAGAGGGCTAATGTGTACTACTGAGACGTGGCTGGGATAGGAGGGTGTTCCACTTTTGAGATATGGCCACCTGGGTATTTGGCGTAGCACCAGTCAAACCCCAGGAGGGGGGTGGAGGGGTGGCAGTAGTCATCCAAAATACTTAGAAAGCATCCAGTGGCAGTGTTCCATAGAATAGATTGTCAGGTGTGAGACCCTAATTGTTAAACGGGGCTATGAGCAGGGTTGGGATTCAAATTTTTTAACAACGAGTTCTGTGGGCATGGCTTAGTTGGTGGGCATGGCTTGGTGGTCATGTGACTGGATGGGCGTGGCCAACTCGACATCACTTACATTTAGGGGTGCTTCTCCTCACCTGGCCTCTTGTGGCTGTGGGGATGCTGCAATGGTCATAAGTGTGAAAAATGGTCATAAGTCACTTTTTTCAGTGCTATTGTAACTTTGAATAGTAACTAAATAAACTGTTGTAAGTCAAGGATTACCTGTACAAAAATACAAAAAGCTTTTCTGCTTGCAAAAAGCTGCCCTAAATACCAATCATTAGATTAAAAATACCTGCAAGCCAAAATTACAAATCAGGCAGGGTGGCCAGAGCACCTTGAGGAATTAAAATAGTTAAAATGCAGTGATAACTATCAAGCAGCCAACTCTTGCTCATAAAGTGAAACCCTTTAGCAAAGAGGTCATTTAAGCTATCCAGAAAGAGCACACTAGGAGAAGCAATCCTTGTCCATTTGCACCACTTAAAGCTGATCTCACTCACCTCACAATATATCCTAAGGAAATCATCCAGATTTAAGGAAAGATTACATGACCCCCAGAAAGGCAGTAAAAAATCAGTGCCAAACTTGCATCCTGCCTCTTGGAAGTACACCTCAAAAGAACAGTACCAAATACCACTAAAGCAGTAAAGGAAGACCCCCTCCTCAGATTAAAAAAAAAGAAATCATGAGGCAGGAAAAAAAATCAAACACAATACAAATAATTAAATCACAACAACAGTAACTGTTGTTTGTTAAACCAATTACCAGAACAAATAGACACAGGAACTAGGCAGATTACTCAACCCAGTTTCTTTTCAGGAACAGCGATTCATGTTTTTCCTTCCAAATAAAGCTGAATAGGGAAAAATATCCCATCAAAACAGGATTAAACATCACCAAGCACAGAATTAAACTTCACCAAAAACCAGTTTTAGACCAAAACTCAGAAAGGGTACGTAAACTCACGTTTGAATGTCAATCTTTCTAGCTAGCCAAGAAACCTTGCTGAATGTCACACATCTTGGTTCCTTGTCATTAAAAGCTTCTTTCCCGCAGCTCTGCTTTGTTATTCAATTATTTCTTCAAAGTGCTAATTGTTGCATCCAGGCTGGAAGAAGTCCAACAGGGGAGTATTTCCTTCCAACAGCAGTGTAAAAAGCTTAAAACAACCCTTTTCCTTTAAAAAGGTCAAGCAAAGTACCAGCAAAGGAGAAAAAACTCCAGAGAAGCTCCGAAGACAGGAGGTTTAGGCGTATTACCAAGAATGTAATAAGGGTTAACGGAGAGGCAGTTTTTGTAAGCAACAACACCAGAATGTTTCCTTTTTGCCTTCCTTACAGGATTAGCCTTGTAAAGTGGAAAAAAAACACAAAAGGAGATTTCTTCCAACAACTGGTTCTCCAAACTGCTTAGAAAGTTAACAACAGGTTCTAGAGAATAGGTGAGAACCGATAGAATCCCACCCCTGGCTATAAGAGAGATTAGTTGGGACTTTTGTAATTGTACCAGCCTTCCTGCTACATAGTAAGCCTCTTTATCTGACCTTCTTGGTTCTGTGGCTAGGTTGGGTGGCAAAAGAACCCTCTAAGGTCATGGCCTTGGGGAATTTTAACTTGTCTTCTTTGGGGTGGGTTAGCTCAGGGCACAACAAATTAACAGTAGTCATACATCTGAAAGGGGTTTGTTGGAGCAATCCCCATGTCAGAGTGTTATGGATTTAGGGAAACATTGCTTTTCTCCCCTGTCATATTCAGGTGACTCCCTGGTGACCCTCCAATTCTCTCGTACTCATCTCCTCAGTGAGGAGACTAGACTTATTAGATTGGTCCTCCCCCCCAAAAAACTGGTCCCAGTTGGATTCCAGAGGGAGCTTGGAGTTGATCTGAAAGGCCTGCTACACTAGCTGAAGCATTGGTGGCCACTGGAGTGAGAGAACTGCTGTGGCATTGACTGGATAGTACTTCAGCAGCCTCTCCAAGCCTGTGGAATCCTCTATGGTTTATAAAAATGCTGAGGGAATTGAAGAGAGTGAAGAGACACCCCAAGCACTGCTGGTGAACAACAAAGACTGAAGATGATTCAACACAAGCTAGGGTTGCTATCAGAACCTACCGCATGGCAATAAGGACAGCAAAATATAATTATTTCTGCACTATTATTATATACTAGCTTGATACTCATGCTTCACTACGAAACTATGTGGTCAGGCTTAGTTTTTTGGGAGGAAAATAAGGGGGAAAATTCTGCCTCTGCCTACCAGCATCCATCGGTATTCATCTAGCTAGCATTCAGTTTGGAAACTGGAACAGTATTTGCTGTGTGAGCAAGAAGGAGACAGCAAGGAGCCTGGGTGTGGCTTAGCTCAACTGTTCTGTACTAAAGCTGCTTGGTGCTGTGAAACTAAAACTGAAACTCTTCTGCTTGTGTTTTGCATTTGGAACAGATTTCTTTTCAGGTGGTGAGGGGGAGTAGAACTTCTTAGCATCAGAGCGTGTTAATAATAATATACGAATACTAATGCTCTGATGGTCATTAAAAAAAAAATCCTTTCTTTGTGAGAAATCCTTTCGCCTCGGAGGCAAAAGGAACATATGTGCTAAATTTCAAGTTTGTAGGCCTTACAATTCTGGAGATTTTGTGATGATGCGTGAGTGGTATTTTGCTTTTATATATATAACAATAATATTAATATAATATAATATAATATAATATAATATAATATAATATAATATAATATAATATAATATAATATAATATAATATAATATAATATAATATAATATAATATAATATAATATAATATAATAAATAAAATATAATATAATATAATATAATATAATATAATATAATATAATATAATATAATATAATATAATATAATATAATATAATATAATATAATATAATATAATATAATATAATAATATAATATAATATATAATATAATATAATATAATATAATATAATATAATATAATATAATATAATATAATATAATATAATATAATATAATAATAAATATAATATAATATAATAAATATAATATAATATAATATAATATAATATAATATAATATAATATAATATAATATAATATAATATAATATAATATAATATAATATAATATAATATAATATAATATAATATAATATAATATAATTCACCTACATGGTTGTTGTGAGGAATATGCTGTGCATCTAGCAGTTAAAGTCACTGAGATTTGCTGTATGCTGGATTCTAGTCTTGGGGCAGGACCATTGGAAGCTATTGGGTTAAGTATTTACATGGTTATCTGGGAAGAATTTGATCCTATTGAACCTGAGTTGTTTTAGCCATGTTTTGTTTAGACCTGTGCTCTTCCTGGCTGATCAAGCTGTCTGAAAGAGAATGTGTGATTGGGATTTGGGTAGTAGATAATTCTTTCTTGAGTGTAGAGATATGTCTTCTAGCTCTTAAAAAGGTGGTGGTATGCCTCCTCTTTATAGGACATCCACTTGGCTCAACTAATCTGGACAGCTCTCTCTTATCCTTGCCAAAGTCATCATCCTTGCCAAACTCCTTAAACACTTATTAGCATCTCCCACCAGGAGGATAGAGCCATGGCATGTAGACAAGCATCTTCCTGGAAGAGAGGATGTGCATATAAGAAGTATCAACAGTTGAGAGCTAACATTGAAGAGAACTTTTGGTCAGATGGGGTATAAATTGGAGATTGCTAAAAAAGAAAAAAGAAAAAGGAGAAAGTTGCATAACCCATAAATAATGGGCACTTCTAGGGGAAAGAGCATGACATAGTGAACTGAGGAGAGTAGAGGCGGCATAGATGAGAAAGGTGTGTAGTAGCTGAAATCAGCAAGCAGCAGATTAATGACTGTTTTTCCAGCAAAAAGGTGACCTGTGAGAGAAAGGGAGGCAGGGTTGCTATTTTTCCCCAGCCTTTTTTTTAGGAAGGGAAAAGAGGAGAGGAGACAAAAAGAGAGATGAGAGATTGCAAAGTAATGAAAGACTAAGCCATCAAAAGAGTCAAGACAGTGTTAGCCAGATCTAGACAATCAGGGAAAAGGAAGAACAGAATTTGCTGAACTGAAGTGAAGTGAAGAATTTGAGTGCTTGGGCAGAGAACAATGTTAAACACCGAAGTCTGATTTAAAGGAATCCAGTTAAAATATGATATATAAACACATCCTTAGAAATATGAAGAGATAAAGTGTAAAAATGACACACATAAAAGCCCCTTGTGTTCTGTTTGTGAACATACAGAATACTTAATCCATATTTGCACAATAAAGCTATTTTTGTACTAAAGTGTGATATTCTGCCTGATATCCATCATCCTTTTAAGAAAATGCTATAAAATGCTTCCTTTGGAGAGGACTCAGAAGCTGCTGTTGGGTTAGCCAGATTAGCGGCTGGAGCATTCAAATCCTGAACTCACTCCATTGATTACCGATATACTTCTGGATCCAGTTCAAAGTGCTTGTTACTTTGTGCTTTTAAAATCCTTTACACTGTGGCAACACCAGGCTATATTAGGTACTGCCTTAGCAAATCAGAATCTGCCTGTCCAATTTGGACATTGAGAGGGCCCCTTGTGGTTTCTCTCTTTCAAGAGATTATAGGCCAGATGATAGATTTGCTCAATAGGGGCCTCACTATTCAGAGTATTTGCCACCCCCGTATATACTTCTGGTTCCAACATTGGTTATTTTTTGCAAACAAGTTAAAGCTATTAAAACTATTTTTTTTAAAAAAAAAAAAATGCTTTTGTCCATAATTGTCTTTGCTGCCTTGTCTGCATCGTTTAACTTATTTTCTATTTTTGTCTACTGAATGCTTTATCTTGTTTTTAACAGCCCAGAGTCCATCAGGATTGTCCACCAGGAGATGTAAATTTCAGAAATAAATACATAAGTTAAAAATTGAACTGAAATTAATACCTGGGCCAATATAATGGCATTTTAGAGTCTGAACACTGTACAAATGAACCCCTTTTCAATGCTCTCTTGAAAGTAAGTGAAGAGGATGTTCTCCTAACTTCTGGGGACAAACTAGTGCATAATAAGGACAATCCTCAAACAAACTTTGTTTCTCTAATTCCCATGGATCTATAGCATCCCTTCATGCCTATCGTGTATAGGTCATAAAGATTCAACTCAGAGAAGATGGTTTTGCAACTATGGTACAAGCTACAAGGATCCAAACCATAAAAAGCTTGTGACCAACACTTTGAATTGTACTTGTAAATATACTGACAACAGCTCAGTGTCCATAATGTGAATATTGTCTTGCTGAAATGACTCCCACCCCCAAACAAGTGAGCACATGCTGCATTCTGCACTAGATAAAATTTCCAGGTAGCTTTCAAAGGCATCCAGAAATGAAAAACATTGCATTCATCCATTCTTGAGATGGTTAAGAATGTAAAGACATGAGTAATTTTTTCCAAAGCAACCTGATCTAAATAAGGCTACAAGTGGCACATTAGCTGAAGCTAGATAGAGGCTTTTCTGGTCATGGCCTTGACCTGCAGCTTGAGCAGTAATCTAAAAAAAAAAAATCATTCAATGTCACAGTTCTACTTTTCCAGTTGAAATACAGCCATATTCAGAGCCACTGTATGAGACAAAATGGAGTGTTGCTAGAATTTAATATTTGCCTTTTCAGACATGAATAGGTGAAGTTTATTCACACTCTCATAGCCTTCAAATACCAGATGAGGACTCTGGCCCTCAAGTGGTGGATAGGTAGGTAAGTGGATGGATGAATGGATGGAGCTGGGTATTTTCAAAATTCAGATGATACCTTACCCAAACTGATGGACCATCCACAGCAGTTTCATTCTGAGGGAAATAATATGAAGGAGAAAACTGAGTCCTGCCATAGCCAGAAGTCTTGACCATTCATCCTCTATCAATGTTCCATCACAAAGGATTTCTAAAGTTCTAAGAAACTGGGTGTTAAGTTTGGGAAATAATGGAGACCAGACATCTGACCAGTGACTTCAACTCTTTAATAACAGTAAATAGTACAGAACAGAGCAATGCTATGGGCAGCAGTAACCCTTTTATAGGGTTGGCTGCTACCCTATTAACCAATGATAAGTGCATCAAGTTCAACTAATAACCAATAAGAAGTGTCCTAAATTTGACCAATCAGGGGCTTGTTATGGACCAATCCTTGTTCGTTGTTTAAGGACCAATCAAGTGTGCAGGCTTCCAAAACCTGCTTTGCATTTAGGCTTAGTTACTTTTATTCATTCACAACACTGGGGTTTCTGTGTAAAGTGTAGCCATCAAACCTCAGACTTCCAAAAGGAAAGCATGTTCAATCCTATTCAAGTAGAACCCAGAGATCCATGTTCTTTCTGTCCAAATCCACACACAGGACCAACCAATGATATTTCCCTCACATGTCAGTCTAAAACCAGACTGGAAGACATGCAAATAATTCACTTCATCCATAACTCTCTGCAATTGTTACTTTGCCAATTTCATAAAAACCTTCCCTAAAAAGACAAGATATCCAACATAGTCAGATCAATAGATGGCTTCTTCAGGATGGAACACACAACAAGACCAAAAACACTCCCTTCCTTAAAGAAGTATTAGCTACCTCTTGAATCTAACTGACCAAATAAGTCAGAAGAGGCATGGATCCAGATAGTATGAGATTTAGTACTTACCCAGACTGATTATAACAATCTAATATCATAACTAACCATTACCAAAACAAGAGACAGATCAATCCTGGATTCCTGCCCCCCCAAAAAAGAGCTTGCATAGTATGATTTGAGAAAGAGGAGTGAAAATAGACCACTATATATTGGTTTCAGTTTTGATACCTAGCAGGCCCTGGAATACTTTCATAATGACTTCTCAATTTTTATTGATTGATAGATACATGCATATATACAAATGCACACACACACACATAATTTCTATGCCCACCCATTTCAAACAAATGTTTCTAGGTGGTGGACAATCATAAAATCAATTAAAACAAAATATTAAAACAAAATTCTAAAAAACAAATATTATTTCTTACCATACATTTCTTTATCCAGTACTTCCTGGATTTCTGTGCTTTTATTAACTGTTCACAATCTAACCTGCTACAATCAGTGCTGATTTTACAGAGAAGCCTGTTCAGATCTTCAGATTCTACATGCTGAAATGAATGGCAGATGATCAAGAGCAAATATGGGTGATTTTACCAACAAGATACATTACAGACAAGTCACAGTGGGTTTTAGGGACATAGAGCCATGGTGCACAGTGGGTAGAATGTAGCACTGCAGTCTACTTTTGCTGACTGCTTACTGCCAGCAGCTCGACAGTTCAATTTAGTTTTAGTTTTAATTTACTTTATTGTCATTGCACCTTGTACAATGAAATCAAACACCATCTTCAGTGTACATCATGACCATGACCATGAAAATAAACATAAACACACATCCTTCACCCTTCACACATTGAACCAGAAACCCCTAACAGCACACCAACACTGCACTATATAGCAGAATTCAAAAGAGCTACTGTCCTGGGATAGAAGCTGTTTTTCAGCCTATTTGTCCTGGTTTTTATTATTCTGTACCATCTGCCAGATGGTAATAGTTCAAAAAATTCTCACTGGCTCAGGGTTGACTCAGCCAACCATCCTTCCGAGGTTGGTAAAATGAGGGCCCAGATTGTTGTGGGCAATATACGGACACTGTAAACCACTTAGAGAAGGCACTGAAGCCTTGTGAAGCAGTACATAAGTCTAAGTGCTATTGGTATTGCTATTTTCCTCCCTATCCTTCCTGAACAGAATAGTGGCCAGCTTAAACAACTGCTGATACAATAAGAGTGAAGTACTAATTATTCACTATTATTATTGTTACAATGCAGGTCCTAACTTGGACATGCACCTTTGCTCAATCTTATTTACTGTTCATCTTCCAACACTGCTCCAGGTCTCTCTTTTACTGCTTCATTTCTTGCATCTATTTACTGTAACAAGGAATGCTCTCAAATAGTGGACAAGGTCAAACCACTGTATAGCCAACCTGTTGAGTTGGACCAATTATCAACAGGAAGAAACCTATTACCATCATGGATTCTTGAGCTAAACACAATCCCATCCTCAAATACGGGGACTGGAATTCCTAGCACAATCAATCAGGGAGAATCTGGTGATAAAGTAGAGAAGCTCAGACAGGCAACTTCCAGGTAGGAGATTCGATTAGACAAAGGTATTACTCCAAGCTTTTCTTTAGACTTCCGTTTCATATTGGTGCATTTGCATCCAGTGATCTATCAGGCAGAACATCTGATATCAGCAATGGTCTCACCTTGGAAACAGCTACCGTATATGCCGGCGTATAAGACGACCCGGCGTATAAGACGACCCCCCAACATTTCCACTCAAAATATAGTTTGTTATATACTCGCCCCTCTTCCGCACGCCTTCCACTTTTGCACTTTTTTTTTTTTGAGGCACTTTTGTGCACCGTGGAAACGAATCCCGTGAAGCCGAAAGGAGCAGCCAGCCTTCTCCCAGCTCCCAAGGAAAGCGAGGCTCGCACCGCCGGGCTCCGCTGAGGTATCCGGCTGGGTCTGTCAGGAGTTGTTACCGCTGGCGCGGCTCCGGCGGCTCCAGTCCGCGTTGCCTCGGGAAGGGAAAGGCAAAAGGAAGAGCCGCGGCGGTGCTTTGCAATGGCAGCAGCGGCTCCTGGTTTTGCCTTTCCCTTCCCGAGGCAACGCGGGACTGGAGCCGCGCGAGCCGCGCCAGCTGTAACAACTCCTGACAGCCCCAGCCGGATACCTCAGCGGAGCTCGGGCGGTGCGAGCCTTGTTTCCTTGGGAGCTGGGAGAAGGCTGGCTGCTCCTTTCGGCTTCACGGGATTCGCTTCCACGGTGCAAAAGTGCCTCAGCCGCGGCAGCCGCAGTGCTTCCCAATTACTATTTGCCGGCGTATAAGACGACCCGGCATATAAGACGACCCCCCCAATTGGAGGCATGTTTTTCAGGGCAAAAAAGTCGTCTTATACGCCGGCAAATACGGTATATTAAATCTAGTAAAGAAATAAAGTAAAATGTATGATAATCATCACTACCCCACACACACACTTTTTGAAATTATGTTGTAGCTACTGAAACACCTGAAACTCTGAAGGATTGATCTTGAAAAATAGGTGGTGGGAAGAACAGAGGCAATGCAGAGCAACATTCAGCAGAAACTTTATTTAAAAATAAAGGTTTGCCGTGACTGCTGCAAGCTAACATGGCGGCCGGCTGACAGGCAACAGCTGATGCCGTTTGACAGCTCCCTTTTATAGTTGGCTGTCAAATGGCATCAGCCAATAGGAGCGTTTCACGTTCCGGCTGGAAACACGGACCTGAGTGAGAACTGCTCAGTGAAGTCTCAGAACGCAATATATCTTGTCTATGTGTTTAGTCCATTTCAGTATATATGACAACCCAGCACATGGATCTAATATATCCAGGCCTGGCATTTATTAATAGTAGTCCAAGGCCTTAGGTTGCACTGCAAATCCCATCACCAAGCAGAGCCAATAGTTAGTGATGATAGAACTTTACTTTGACAGGATCCGATAGCTAGACCCCACCAATGCTGGGGAGTTGGTTTCATAAATTACATCTTGCACCGTAAGTGTAAGTAAAATGTGCGTGTCTGTGTTTCCCCACAGGGCTGATTCTATTTTTGTGATTCCAGTTTTGCATTTCTTTTGAGAGGAGAGCCCTCCTGATTGATTCAACACATGGAAAATACATTTGCAGCAATAAATGCCGTATGAATGTGACTACAGGGACAGTGCCTATAGGCCTATGTGCAGGGATGTGGATGTGTTTGTGTGTGAGTGTGTGTGTGTGTGTGTGTGTTTCAGTGTGATGACACTCTGCTTCTAAAGAACAGACGTCCTCATGGGAGGCGGGGAATTGTTGCCAGTCCCCAAATGATTGACATTTGTTTACTTAGCTCTCCCTTCTTGTAAGTCTGCACACCTATTTCAACCTTGAACAGTTTCCAACTGTGGTATACTGGAACATTTTTTTCCCATTTATTAAGTTCAGTGTTGCCAACCCAAACAAAGAGTAATCAGTGATGATCCAAGCAGACCAAGCTGTCTAGCACTATACAATGTATCTGCATACTAATTTTCAAATTCCCTCACATTTCCAGAGAACTAATGGAATCATTTTCATTCTGTTACAGCAACTCAACAGTTACAGAATCACCATCTGTGTTTTCGTTAACCTGAATCAGATATGAATTCTGTTATTGCAAGGTAGAGCAGCTTGTTTAATGATTCTTAATCTTTTCTTTAATTAAATCATGCAGCCAACCTGAAAAATCTATCTTAATGCAAATTAGGAGCTTTTTTGGCATTCGCTTACAGTAATGCACTAATAAGGTTAATTTATGAAGGTTCTCTTCCAGTCTGTACAGATGATATTTGTTCACTGCATATTTTTAGCATATTGTCTCTTTTTGTGATTTTTTTTTAAATAAAAAAATCCCTAAAATAATAATTAAAGCAGGGAGGGTGTTTGTTAATACAAAAAGAGGGAGGTTCTGTGTATAAGAAATGAAATAGTTTTAAAGATGAAAACAAACAAGCCAATCAGTGTTTGAGTATTGTTTCTGTGTGTTTTTTCCACTGTTCTGACTAACATGGTGATGCAATTGCTGTGATGTTCTTTTCAAGAACTGGAACAAAAATTAAGCTCACAATTTTTGATATTTTCATATATCTCACCTCTCCAGTCTGTTTAAACACAAGGTCATAATAATTGACACAGAACATGTTTTAACGCAGAACATTTTAATGTCTTTAATGTTCTGAGCCACTTGGATACCAGAAAGCTTTCAGTTCCTTCTCAGAGCAACCCCGGTGGTTTCCATCCCATCTCGCACCATCCCATTTTAAACTAATGTTTTAAAAGGTTCTCTGTAATATTCAAAATATTTTCCTACTCTTTTTAAATTTGAGCCTGTCCCTCAGCCCACCAGAGTTCCAATGTTATATCTAGACCTAGAAATACAATTCAAAAGCAGTCAGCGATCCTGTTTTCAATCACATCCTTAGGTCTGCTTCACACAAACTGTAGTAATGGTAGCATAGGTAGTTTTCTTGATTGCAACTTTTAGATTGCAATTACAAGTTAAACTGATCATTGTCCTTTTCATGTCTATTATCTATCTCATCTTTTCTACTCCTTCTCCTATTGGTATCTTATAATTATATTATGTACACTTGTTGTTTGTATGTTTGTATGTTCACTGACTATAGTACCTGGTGATTTGTATGTGTACTGAGAGCTTATGTACCAGAGAGAAATTGTGTGTCCAATCCAGAGGTGGCATTCAGCAGGTTTTGACCTGTTCTGGGGAACCAGTAAAATATCACCGCTGATTTTACAGTATCCTTCCCCTGCCACACCCACCAAGCCACGCCCACAGAACCGGTAGTAAAAAAAATTAAATCCTGCCCCTGGTCCAATCATAATTGGCCATAAAGTATTCTGTTCTGTTTTGTTCTGTTCTGAATGAATTCACCACAAACAATTGATAATGATTGATAGATCTTGCCTCTGCTATGAATTCATGAAGAGGTGTTACTGGCTCCACCATCTACATGACCAAGAATAATAAAGTTTTATATTTCAATGATTCTGCCACAAACTGAAGAAAAAGTACACAATCAAAATCTCCAGGGAGACCATTTTCAAGAGACATTAGATAGATGGCATGTTTTCAAGCCACATTCTCTCCCACGATTCCATTAACCAAGTGCTAGAATCCTGTAACATAATTATTTTGGAGCTAATTTATATTTATATCATTTGGAAGCTGGCTTTTTAAAACACAACCATCACATTTTTTGTTGTTGTTATGATAGTTGTTTCAGATGGGGATCCAGGAATAAACTCATATGCTCCACCAATTCAAAAATATTTTACTACCAGTTCTGTGGGTGTGGCTTGGTGGACGTGGCAGGGGAAGGATACTGTAAAATCTCCATTCCCTCCCCACTTCAGGGGAAAGGTTACTCTAAAATCCCATTCCTTCCCCACCCCACTGACCTGCTTTCCAGCTCTGTTCCCCTGTGCAGGGCAACAAAAGAAGACCCAGCCAATCAGCTGGGACTCAGGAGACAGAGAATAGATGGGGGCAGGGCCAGTCAGAGGTGGTATTTGCCGGTTCTCTGAACTACTCAAAATTTCCACTACCGGTTCTTCAGAACTGGTCATAACCTGCTGAATACCACCTCTGGCCCAAATCTCCCACTATCAACCTGTAACAGATTATGTGGGGATGACATTCAATAACTTACTTCCTTATGTTAAGCATTAAGCATTTCATCATACCGGTTATGAATTTTCTTTTGTTTGTGTTCTAGTAATTGTCCCTTTCATTTCATTGTAGCTAGACTGCTTTGTAGCTTAGACTAGCAGGTTCAGGAACTCAATTGCCAAGAACATACCGGGTACCTAAATATGGAAGAAAATTGTCCAGAGGATTTTTTTTTCCCCCCTTTCTTTCAGAAGAAAGGCCTTTAATTCAGTCTGCCATCCTGCAGAGCATAAAGGCAAAAAAGAAAAAGAAAAAAAAGATCAAACCCAATATAAACATGTGTAACCAATTGTGCAGTTTTATGCAAATAGCTCCAAGGTCCAGGTTGTTAGCCCAAAAAGCAAAGAAAAACATGACAATCACCAGAAATGGGATTAATGTGACATTCTAACGAGACTAGAAAATGGCCTCTTCTAACCTGCAGCTCACAGTGACTAATAGATAAATTTGTGCTACTATCAGAAAGGAAAAACTAATCTGCATTCTAAACAAGCTGGAAAGAAGGGAGAGGACACACAGCTGGAAGTCTTTATTAAAAGGGCACCAAGGCATTTCCTGTGGTTGTAAAGTCAATGAAAAGATAAATAAGTGTGAAGCCTCTATGAACTTAAGGGCAGGAACATCGCCAGCATTTCTGGATCAAACAGGGAAAGCAAATACCTTATAGTAAAACATGATAGAAAGTGGCACTTTAGGATTTGTGGGGGGTTTGGGTGTGTATGAGTCACCATTGACTCCTGGCGATCGCCTGGACAAGCCCTTGCAGTTTTCTTGGCAAGATGTCGGAAGTGATTTTCCTTTGCTTGCTTCCTGGGGCAGAGAGAGAGTGACTGGCCCAAAGTCATCCAGCTGGCTTTATGCTTACGTAAGGATAGAGCTCATGGTCTCCCATTTTCTAGCCTGGTGCCTTAACCCCCACACCAAACTGGCTGTCATTCTAATATTTATTTATCCATAATCTATCATGAGTTTAATCAAGAGAAAAGGATGGATATGGAAGGGGAGCCGATTCTCAGAATTGTGGGTGACATTACTTTCTAGTTACACTTACATTATGCCAAAATTTACACATTTCAGCATAGCCAGACTGGATAGGTGAGACATTTCCTGTGCATTCTTACAGCATGTCTTGCCAATGCATAAGAAAGATACAGTCGTACCAGTCTCATTTTTGAAACTGAAATGGCCCTATTGGTTTAACACTAAATTGTACATACCTTAGGCTGAGGCTGTTGCCAAACAGGTCAATTTCCTTCAAGGTTAAATAAAATGAATTGTTATATTTGTTAAGAGTTCTTATCTACTTCTTGCACTAGTCTGTGAATAGGAAATTGCTCCTTGAAATCAAACTTTTTAGAATTCAAAGCATTATTGACTCCTGTCAGATCGGTTTGCAACCCTATTGAGTGACAAAGTAAGTATAGAGGAAAAGTGTGGCCATCTCTAGTAGACAAGTCAATATTTATCCTGCAAATCAATGCATATTGATACCAACTCACCTACCCATTATTTACCTAAATACATTGTTTGGATACAGAATGAAAACACAGTCAGTAAAGAAATATATTGAGAACAAGTTTGGTGCAGTGGTTAAAACATCAAGATAGAAACCAGGATCTCGTGGTTTCTAGTCCCACCTTAGTCACAAAGCCACTTGGGTGATCTTGGGAAAGTCCTCCTCCTTCAGCCTTAGGAAGATGGCAGTGGCAAAGTACTTTAAAAAATATTGCCAAGAAAACTGAAAGGACTAGACCATGTAGTTGTCAAGAGTCAACACTAATTCAAAAGCATGCACACACGTATACAAAAAGGAAATACATTAGTCTTAAATTTCAAAATGAGGAAAGATGCATATTTAAATAAAATACTTTTCAGAAGAAATTCTAAATGTGGATATCATTATCCAGTATGGATGTCTGCCCCATAAATCCATCCATCCATCTATCCATCCATCCATCCAAATGGCTGGTCATATAATAAACTATAGACATGCAGCTTAGAAGTCTTCAGATACTGTGAACTATTGAAGGCCATTCTGACTAGAACTGGTAGAAGGTTAAGCCAACGATCAGCAGAATACCACTCCCCCTCATAAATCATAGTGATCATAACTAAGGCCCAAAGTCTATATAGGTCCTAAAGTCATAAGGCAAAATAGTCCAGGCATTCTACTTTTAGTATTCCTATTACATGTTAGGCTTTTGTGCAACTCAATGTTACACAGATCTATGCCTCCAATATCCCAAATCCTGTACTCTTTTTTCCAGACCTAATTACATCTGAAGAGGGAGATTCTACAATCCTTCACTTCAATGTAACTTGTCCTTCCAGGACATCTTCTTACTTTCCTCCACTCAACATTTTAATAGTTTTGAAGAGGACTTTGTATGAAAAATAATATTCAGAGGATATAAGAAATAAATGGAATAATATGGATAATATATTCATAGAAAGGGAGATTGGGTGGTGTTTTCTGACTTAACCCAAACCCAGTAACATATGTTTATAGAAACTGTGAATTCCAACTAAAAGTATGCTGCTTACAAGACCTGTATCCTACTATACAGCTTGACTTGAATCTGCAACTGCTATCCATACTCTGAGGAAATTAATAATGTGCTTTGTGCAAAGGTGGCATAGAGGAGATCTAGGTTAAAATCTCCATTTAGTCCAAGTCACTAGTTTACTTTCATCAGTCAATATCTTTTTATCTATTCTATTTTATGAAGATAAAATGGCGAGAGGGGAAAACCCAATGAGACCATTAAATAAATTAAATACAGTTGAAGTGGAAAAAATGAACAAATCAGTGTAATGTAATGTAACAAGACAAAGATATATGCCCTATTCCCCTCTCTTCACAATTATATTCAGGGCCATCATTGCAGTACCACATATGACACTGTGATATTGTGAAATCATGCTCACTAGGCCATACCTGATTGGCTGGATTTAAATTGTGCAGAAGCCTTTTCAAATGAATCCTCAGGAATAAGAGCCCATTAAAAACTGTAACATGTATAAAAATGTGAACAAACATAGAATGTATCCATACACCAATTCTGTACTCTCTCTCATTTGGAATGTTTGTATTACAAATCAAATATTGCAATAATTCAGTTCGGTACTAGTGCAATCTTGAAGAAATCTTTTTTCCCCATAGGAGATATATAACCCTGCAATTAAATAACGATATAGTTTGATGCTAATTTAATAACAGCAGTTCTTTAATCAGTGTATTAAACTGATTCAAAATATGTGTCAGCGTACTGCATAAGTCTCCTACTTGGTGGCCAGAGGGCAACCATATGTTGGTTGAAAAGTAATCTCTAGATTAGCAATCCTGGTTTATGCTTGGGGTTAAATTGGACTTTATTGCATTCATGGCATGGCATACTGCCCAAAATGTGCCAAAATTGCTCAGTAATGTCTTTACCATTAGCTAGGATTGCTTTGAGTGATACAAGTATCACTAAGATTGATAATCTAGCTATACAACTCACTAAAAATAGCATGTTAAAATTTTGACTGATCAAAGCTGCAATGAATGCCAGAAGTAGCTTTTTATGGGAACATATGAAGATGACCATGGCATATGGAAAACTGTGACTTGGAATTCAAATGAAGTAAATGGTAAAGGAGAAGGAAGGAAGGAAGGAAGGAAGGAAGGAAGGAAGGAAGGAAGGAAGGAAGGAAGGGAGGGAGGGAGGAAGGAAGGATATTTAAAAGTTGTTTTTAGATTTTTATACAAGTTCATGTTATATTAATGATATGGGTGAGTTAAATATGATGATGATGATGATGATGATGATGATGATGATGATGATGATGATGATGATCTTGTGGGACTTTTGAATACAGATGGATTGTCATTTGGAACACAACATATCAGATATTACGGTTGTTGAGAGCCAAAGCGTGCAATTTATTGATATTGCTGTACCGGGAGAGGACAGAGTCGAAGAAAAAGAACTGGGAAAAAACTCATGAAATATCATGGCCTGGCCATTGAAACTACACGGTTATGGATGAAACATGTAACAATGATACCCATTGTCATTGGGGCACTTGGTACCGTGTCCAAGAATTTTATAAAATACATCAAGAAATTGCAGCTTCCTGCAATTACACCAGCAGAGCTGCATAACACTGCGCTACTTGGAACATTGTACATCTTAAGAAAATACTTGGTTGATATCTAGGATGCTGGCAGCAACCCATATCAACCATTAGCACCAGTCAATAGTATTTGTGATGCATTTTTTTAATGTTCAGTTGACTGAGTTTCATGTTGAATGAATAAAGTAAATAATTATATTGTATTGTATTGTATTGTATTGTATTGTATTGCATTGTATTGCATTGCATTGTATTATTATGTTGTATTGTATTGTATTGCATTGCATTGTATTGCATTGCATTGTATTATTATGTTGTGTTGTATTGTATTGTATTGTATTGTATTGTATTGCATTGTATTATTATATTGTATTGTATTGTATTGTATTGTATTGTATTGTATTGTATTATATTATATTATTATATTATATTATATTATATTATATTATATTATATTATATTATATTATATTATATTATATTATAATTATATTATATTATATTATTATATTATATTATATTATATTATATTATATTATATTATATTATATTATATTATATTATATTATATTATATTATATTATATTATATTATATTATATTATATTATATTATATTATATTATATTATATTATATTATATTATATTATATTATATTATATTATAATATATTATTATATTATATTATCCGATGCTACCTTAACAGTTCTAGGTCCTTGGTTAGGACTCGAGCTGTGAATTTCACCAAAGGCTGTGAATCTTGCCAAAGATTAACAACAACAACAACAACAACAACAACAACAACAACAACAACAACAACAACAACAACAACAATAATCCCAGCCTCAGAGAACTTCTCTCTCATGAGAACATGATGAGAGAGACTGACCCAGATTGGATCGATCAACCTTATCCTGGGAAATGTATATTTGCCTTCATTTGTGAAATAAATAAATAATTTATATTTGTAAAAATCTGAGAGAAAGAGTAAACTAGATCTGAATGAAGGTCATCTGATGGTGTGGATTACAGTTGATTAATACATATAGGAAGATGTATGCTAATTATGAATGAAAAGGATAAGTACATGGTAGATAGTATGAATTGATATCATCTAGGATGTTGAAGAGATATAGGAAAGTAGGAATCCAAGTTGTATGTTATATTTTTGGGGTGTTATTAAGGGAAAAATCAGGCTCATGCATTTTGGGGAAATAATGCCACATTCTGAATCAGTGAAACCAAGTGGAAGAACCTTATCCTGGGAAATGTATATTTGCCTTCATTCGTGAAATAAATAAATAATTTATATTTGTAAAAATCTGAGAGAAAGAGTAAACTAGATCTGAATGAAGGTCATCTGATGGTGTGGATTACAGTTGATTAATACATATAGGAAGATGTATGCTAATTATGAATGAAAAGGATAAGTACATGGTAGATAGTATGAATTGATATCATCTAGGATGTTGAAGAGATATAGGAAAGTAGGAATCCAAGTTGTATGTTATATTTTTGGGGTGTTATTAAGGGAAAAATCAGGCTCATGCATTTTGGGGAAATAATGCCACATTCTGAATCAGTGAAACCAAGTGGAAGAATTATTCTAGAGGTGATATAAATGGGTAATTGGAATGAAACAGTACAGAATAAGTGACTGAGTTCTTTAGAAACCCAGCAATGGCTAGGAATGCTTACTATCTGAAGAGTGTATGTTTAGAAAAAGGTTTCTTTCAAATACTGCATGTGGTTTTAGCATAGATTTATTCATATGTAACTTGGCAAAGGATAAATATAAACCTCAAAGCATGATAAATGTAATTGTTGATGATGAAAGACTGAGAAAATTAGTGGAGGATAAAAGGTTGATGACAAGTTCAAACTTTTTTGTAGCATCAAGAGAGGATCTTGGGGAAAATAGAATGAATGCAATAAGAGCAGACTTGAGTTTTGTATGGAAAAGTTTTGAAAGATAGATTATCTGCCAGCAACATAAATAAAAATGTATTTTAAAAAATGGAGCTGCTTGGAAAAGAATGAAGTTATGGTAGGGAATGCCACAGAAGTGTGTGACTGTAATAGGAAATATGAAAAAAAAATAGTTGTGGAATGATGTTGCGCAAGAGGCTAAGGGTGAGAAAAATAGGGGGAAAATCAAATCCAGTGGTACCTCAGTACTCATTGCTAATTGGTTCTGGGAGGCAAGATGAGTACCAAAAATGATGAGTACCAAACATTTCCCCCCCAAAAAAGAATAATGTAGTGAGTCACAAGCCAACCAACACTGATATGTTGTAACTAGTGCATTGACTAACAAACAAATAATAATATCAGGATAAAATTTTTGCATCTAAATCCATTGAGTACCAACTTCAATGAGTTTCAAAGCAGTTGAGTACCAAGGTATCACTGTACAAGGAAAGATACTGTCAGCCTTTTGGGTGGATTGGATCAGGAAACAGACTTCATAGGAAGACTAGAATTATACTTCAGGGTATGATAATGTAAATTTGCAAGCCTGATTGAGCCTTATTTTCCCTCTGTCCTATATTCCAGTGAATTAGGGAGAAATCTGTCTGAGTCTCTTCCAAATACAGTCTTATTTCCCGGGACTTAAATAATATTACTTTGCTTATATAAAAGTTCCTTCCTATTTCTCTTGAGGTCATCTCCCTCATTATTTACTGATACATATATGGATAGATGAAAAAGGGATGTGTCCAGAATGTGCTAAAAATCAAGATTGACTCAAAGGCAGTGCTCCCAACAAAAATATGATAAGCTTCCATCCCATCCCATCCCATCCCATCCTATCCTATTCCCCAAGTGGTATGGCTGTAATATTATCATTTATCCTTCTTATTATCTTCTTTATACCCCCTCTCTTATTGAGAGGATCATGATGATATTTTGCATGTACACTGAGAATTTCTGCAGCAGAGACAAATTTCTTGTGTATCTACTCACACTTGGCCAAATAAAGTATTCTATTTATTCTATTCTAATCATCAAGCACTTGCATACTTACTGTGCTTTGAAAATTTGTAAAGGTAAAACCTGTTTTGTTTTGCTGTCTCTTTTAATTGTAATTATTGATTCAGGAATTACATGTTTTCTGAATAAATTGTGTTACGTACTTCTGTCCTTCCAGAAATGGCTACTTGTTCTGTGGGGTTAGGACTGGAAAGTATTAAGCAAATGAGGCTATCCAGTTCCACAGATCTAACAAAATGCCTCTTATCTGCAATAAAAAAGGTGTCATTTATTGAATCTCAGTTGGATAAATTATTAGTTTTATCATAGCTTAGATGACAGCTAATATTAGAGCATTAAATTATTAATTTTCCAAGTGTACCTATATATATAACAAAAACAAACCTGAGGCACTTTTCTCTCTCTCTAGAGGATAGGAATTCAAATAGCTATATCAAAATTCCCCTCTCCTTTCTTATTTTTACATCTCAGCATTTAAAAGCTAAATATTTCATATTTACCATGAGGCAATTATTGCAGAATGTGTGTATGCCATCAGAATCATATAACTTATTGGGGTGCAGATAGATCTTGATACTCTCTAGGCCAAAGAGTGAATAAGAGCATTTAAACAACTTAATAAACGAAGAAATAGCTCAGAAGCACAGTTCAGAACCAGAAATTGCCATATATTTTATTTTTTATATGTCCTTGTTTTCAACTCTCATGTGTTTCACCCTTACTTCTCAAAAGATGACATACAGTACTAGGTCCTCATCTCTTTGTCTCCCTCTCTCCCTCCCCTCTTCCTTCCTTCCTTCCTTCCTTCCTTCCTTCCTTCCTTCCTTCCTTCCTTCCTTCCTTCCTTCCTTCCTTCCTTCCTTCCTTCTCCTTCCTCTGCACTATTTCAGTTTTAAGAGCTAGGAGGATAGGATTTTCTGGCTGTGCTGTGTGGGAGGTTAATGCTGATTTTCCTGTCAACTATCTTCTTTGCAAACACTTATCCTTTCCCCTCCCCGTCTCCCAACAAGCTACGGAGCTTTGAAAATCCTCCCATGCTTCAAGCTCAAATGAGAAAGGTGTCCAGCTGTCACAAACACTCCTTTCAAACAACTCAGAGGATGCTATCAGCCACACACAGGGGAAAAAAAAATCAAGCTAGGATTATCATGGAGCCAGGTCAGGATGCTGACACAAATATATATAGATTCACATATAGCAGTAGGACATTTTGTTTCCAATCAGCATGGAGGATGCTCTCTGTCCCCTAGCTTTGAAGTTTAAAGCTGGATAATGCATATTCTTTTTTTTTTTTTTAAAGATGCCCAACGTGAGAAATTTGTATTCCGCTGTCACATGTGGTGATTATTAGCTTATTTGAAATAGGCGGAGGTTTCTCTTTGCCATTCTAAAAAGGAGTAATTTGCATCATAGATCTTTAAGACTTGCTTGCTTGCTTTTTTTTTAATCTGGAGACAAACAGTCTATACTGGTAGAAGTATGCAGATAAATATTCCAAAAATGTATAGGACAACCATAACAAGATGTTGATTTCTGTTACTAGCAAGCAGATGAAGGAAAGAAATATTTAATTATTGTGATGTATGGTCGAGAAGTTGCAGTTAACTTTTTCCCCCCCTCTTTGGAAAATTTCTACACAGTTATTATTTTTAACTGGAGGTTAATGTGGGTGGACCAAGTGAAATTAACCCAGAAAGCTAGCTCTGGAAACTCTGGCTAGACACCTCCGTTGGGGCACAAAATCAGTTGTCAGCACACACCGTTGTAAATTGTGGCAAGTCACTGTGGCAGGAGAGGAAGCATTTTTCCCATTTTTCAAAGAGAATATCTGTGAAAATAATAAAATAATAAGGGAAATGTTTTTTTTTTAAACCAAATAGAATGTATCCATTTGAAGTATACGTACACATTGCAAATGGTTCTTTTCCCATAATCAGCAAGTATTGTAATTGTTGTTGATTTAAACAGGACTGTTTTTATCACCATTAGTGGCTTTGCTTGTAAAGTCCCTGTCCCCTTTTTATTCCATGCAAGGGAATTTCAGCTACAAACTGAACAGAACCTTACCCACAACTTGTAATGTGCAGTGTAAGAGAACATAGGCATCTGCCTTGTAATTTAGAGATGAGCAATCTGTAGATGGTACCAAACTATTTAGAATAGTGAAATCCAGAAGTAATTGTGAAGAGGTCTAGTAGGATCTCCTTAAATTACATGAATGGTCAACTAAATGGCAAACACAACTGAATTTTCCTCAAGTATGCAAGAAACCCTCACTTCACATGTACTGGCACATACATGTCTTTAACTTAGTGATAATAAGATATTGGGGTCATAGTTAATAACTCACAGAAGGTGTCAATTCAATGTAGGCCAGCTGTAAAAAAAAGCAAATTCCCTGCTGGGGATTATTAGGAAAGGGCCTGTACATAAAACAACCAACCTTGTATTGTTCTTATCCAAAAAGGTAGTGCCAATGTCTCTGGCATATTTTGTAGAATTTTGGTTACCACATTTGAAAAGAAATATAACAGAGCTATATAAAATGCAGATTTTTCTCTATGACATAGCAATAGCTCTTAGACATATATACTGCTTCATAGTGCTTTAAAGCCCTCTCTAAGGTTTTGCAGCATCAGCATATTGCCCCTTAACAATCTGGATCCTCATTTTACCGACCTCAGAAGGATAGAAGACTGAGTCAACCTTGAGCTGGTTAGGATCGAACACCTGGAAGTGGAATGCAGAATTAGCCTGTGATTCTGCATTCTAACCA